>NC_044283.2:969241-1590491 GCF_004027225.2 Strigops habroptila
CTGGAGGAAAAGCAGCAGAGTCTTTACTAAACTAAACAGGTTGGGACATAGACCTGAGCACCAGTCTTGGCCATCCAGACTGTTTAGTTGTCAGGACATTCCCTGGCATGGTTTTGGCCTTTGCCATCAACGCTATCCAAAATGATGACTGGGAGATGTGTCAAGGATCTTTCCCACTGGGCAGCCTCAAGGAGTGGAAAACTTTTTGATGTGACCACAGGGGTTGGGTTGTGCCACCTTCCCTCAGGGTCAGAGAATGGTCTATGGACTGTGTCAAAGAGGAGATGTAGCCTTTAATGTGGTGCTCATTAGTGCCAATCATGTTCCCTTAACCCATAACTCAGGTAAAGCCCATTTTTATAGTCCAGTAATCTCTTTCCTATTAATGTCTTGAGCTGAGCTTTTTATGTTGAGCTTTCTACCATAACATCATAAAGACAACATTCTTTTAACTAGTAAATTTTGAAAGCAGAGGATTTACAGCCCCAGACAGTGAATGTCTGAAGTTCAGAGATATCAGAGCAGGAGCACAAGGGAGTACTTCTCTTGCTGCTCTTGTTTTTCTGGTCTTCCCTGCAAGAACTATTCCAGGTCATAGAGGGATATTTCTTGCCCTTATTTAACAGCAGTGCCTGAGACTCCCTTTGAATCTTAGTCCATGTCACCAAGCACATGCAGAATAGCAGGAAAGACTCTCATCTAAAGGCTTCCCATTCATATGGAGAGGGAGAAAAAGCAACAGCCAACTCATTGCCATTCAGTGGCAGGGTTGGACTGGTTCCCTGCTCTCCTGACAGAGGGTTTGAAGTCTAAGGCCCCTCTCCACTGCACAAATTGATGTCTAATTTGTCAGTGCACCTTTTATGTTAGACCTGCAGTTCGTAGCATTGGGCAATAAGATCTGTCAAACCCTTATCAGTACATAACTCTCTGAACTTCCTGCAAATAGCCTTCATTTTACAGGTGGAAACAGGAGGTGAGTAACTGTTGATCCCCTGTGAGATACAGATGGGGTCATGTATCTCTAGTAGCTGCTAATTTTCTGGAACTGATTGTGACCTCTCCTCTCCTCCATTTCCAGCTCTGGCCCTCAGCATAAGGCTTCAACGCTTCTGGTTTGAGTGTGTGGCTATTGAGGCTGTGTCTCCCCTAAACACCCCCCAGACAGCTTGCTAAGTCACCAGCTAAATGGTCTGCTTTGCCGACCTGCCTTCCAAAGCTGGCAACTAATCACCCTCAGCAATCAGATGCTTTCTAGCAAGCTGACTAGAAAGAAAAGACAGAGAGAGATGCAGTAAGAAGGACTGGAGAGGGAGTGAGAATGAGAAGACACAGAAAACAGCAAAAGAAGAAAGGAAGAGAGACACCATCCCCAAAGCCCACCCTGTGATGTTCATCAACTCCAGCCTTATGTCCACAGCTCAAAGCAGAGCAGCAGAGACCAATCAATGTGACAAATGTCAATTGAAGCTGTTGTCCTCAGCATCAGTGCTATAATTAGCTGGGGAAATATGAGTTTTACTGGCTCTTGGACATGTTCTTAGCTTGCTGTGTAAGTACAGAACTGAATATATACCCATCACATGAGGATATATATGTCACAGCAGAGCTATCTCCATTCTCCATAGGAGACAAAAAAAAAAAATCTGTGAACAGCACAGACACCATTCTATGATTCTATGGTTGATTCTATGAACAGACTTTTGCAGAGCCATGTTTTGAGGAGCTGGCACCTGTGCGAAGACTTTTACTCTCTCCTCTTTATAGATTTCCAGGCATTCTCTGATATGCCTGGCAGAAATGTACGCCACAAATATATATCTATATATATCTATATATCTATTTTAGAGGGTTATAATAATTTGCAGTGAAAACTAGATCACCAGAAGCTAAGAGAATGAATTATTAGGGCTTGTGACCACACCAGTAACTGAGTAGGAAAAAAGGTTAAAAGCAGCTATTGATACAATCCCACCATCACATATATCAACCTTATCACCCTGGAGTTATTCCTCAGCCTGTCTTCAGTATCATCAAGGTCCTCACTCCCTATACAAATTAAGCTTCCCTCCCTCCCTTAGCAGCTCGAGCCACCTCAGCCCATTACTGCACCATTACTATGTGCCCTGATTCTGCACCAGCCAGGAGTTTCTGAGTAGAGACCTGGGAGTGTCACAGCAGGGCTCTGTGGGCTGCTTTACTGCAAGGAGAACAAGCTATGATAGGATCCTAGAGAAGGAAATGAGTAATCAATTAAAAGATTATATTAAAAAGAAAAGATTGGTAAAAAGTACCACTGTATTTGCAAGACTGACCACAGATAGCAGGACCAAGTGCACCCAGGCACACTAAGCAAGTCACTCCCCTGCTTTTTTGGATGTCTGATCCAGATTTTGGGATGCAGACTCCCAGGTGGTATGAGTCTTAGGTGGTGGGACTGCTAGCGTTCCTTTGGGAAACATGGGAATGAGAGTCCACTAGACTTCTGTCCCCCCATGGCAATGACTGCCCTTACCATTCTGATGTCAGCAAAGGAGAAAACCTCAGCCCTGTAAAGGCCAGGGTACATGATGTGATGTCTCCCTGAATGCACCCGGGCAGTTGTCCTTAGGAGTCTTCAGGCTGGTCTCATCACCACTAACAAAGCTGCCCTACAAAAATTGGGGGCATGTACGTGACAAACTCACCGTCCTGTCCCCTTCCTTTCTTCCATAGCAGTCATGTTTGCAAAAAGCCAGGGCAGCAGCAGGGTGGGAAGCTAACAATTATTAATTTCTTAATGAATTCTTGGCAGATAGAAACCCCTGTTAATCACAGCTCCCTGCTTCAACCTCATTACTTGCGGTGACTTCAGAAAGCACAGAGAGAAGGAGCCAGTGCTTCTCACCCAGGTCCTGCAGACAAGCTCATCAACAGGGATATGAGACCCTGGTCTGCCCAGGCTCAGACGTGAAACTCAATGGCTCCATTAGCTGAAGGACAACAAGGCCACAAAGTCTTTTCTGCATCCTTAAAATCCTACTGGTGGATCAGGCAGGGCTGAGTCAAGAGCCAAAGGGGAAACTGCAGTCAATTTGCTGTAAAACCTACAAAAGAGCATTTCATCTTAGCAGAGGCCAAAGGAGAAAAAAGAACAACTTGAAGGCACAGCACGACCCACACAGTGTCATGCAGAAGTTCAAAGGTAGTGCTCAGAGAAGAATTGAAGGCATGCAAGTCCTAGCATGGCGATTTATCCATTAGGCAACCTTGTCCAACTGTGGTTGTAACTTGGTGGGTGGAAATGTATTTTATTACAAGCCATTGAATCACTGGCCTGGCAAAGCAGCAGGAGAAACTTTGTCCTCCAGATGCCAAATAACCCTCTCATTCTCCTTCCCCTAAACTTCCCCTGCAATTTCTGCTATTCAGGAGAGCTGCCAGGAGAGTCCATCTCCCCTGGCATTACAGAATATTACCGGGCTTTGCACATGACCTGTTAAATGTATCATAGAATCATAGAATCCCAGACTGGTTTGAGTTGAAGGGACCTTCAAGCTCATCCAGTTCCAATCCCCTGCTGCCGGCAGGGACACCTTGGAGCAGGTTGCTCCAAGCCCCTGTGTCTAACCTGGTCTTGAACACTGCCAGGGATGGGGCAGCCACAGCTTCTCTGGGCACCCTGTGCCAGCGCCTCAGCACCCTCACAGGGAACAGCTTCTGCCTCAGAGCTCATCTCAACCTCCTCTCTGGCAGGTTAAAGCCATTCCCCTTGTCCTGTCCCTACAGGCCCTTGTCCAAAGCCCCTCTTCAGGTTTCCTGGAGCCCCTTTAGGCACTGGAGCTGCTCTGTCTCCCCTTCAGGAGCCTTCTCTTCTCCAGGCTGAACAACCCCAAGTCTCTCAGACTGTCGGAGCCTAAGTGTAGCTCCAGTTTGCCTGTATTTCATGTTTTACATGTGTTCTCTAAAGCGTTTTAGGAGGTTTTGAGCTAACAGTGCTGCAACATTTAAATAAACTCTGCTTTACATACAAAGACGATTCACAATTGAACGCAGTGAAAAAAAGAAAAGGAGAATCCTTCTTAGCCCAGAAAACCCTTTTTTCAACAACAAAACTTAACCTATGAAACTGTCAATTTTGACACCTTCTTGTTTGCAGACAAAAATTAATCAGAACAAACTCTTTTAACTTTGTTCCAATGGCATACATTAGCTTCTGTTTACCAACTTTATCAAATGTTCCTATTTGGAAAGGTCATAGTCAGGTTGAAATGGCTCAGTGCTTAAAAGAACAGATAATTTTTATTGTGCTTTGCAGGAAACTTTTGGCACAATAATTTTGTGTTTGTTTGTGTGTTCTTCCACTTAGAACAAAACCAGATTTCAGAACCATGGCATTTCCTACCAAATAAAACAGAGCAGTTCCCACACGCCACCCTGTTCAGGATAGACAAGGAAGGGTTTGTGAGTCATTGACAGGAACAAGAGTTGTCCAAAAAAAATCTGAGCCAGGAGAAGGGTTGAAGAAGGTTTCAACTCCAATCCCAGAGGTCAGGTCAGACCTGAATTGCTCTGTGTGAGCTGCGCTAAGAACATCCCAAAGCTCAAGCAAGAACTTTATCGTTACCCACCCCTAAAAAGCTGTACCATGAAAGATAGGTTCCTTGCCATCTGCTTTGGGTAAAGCCTTCCTCTAGATGCTTTTGCAAAAGTGGAAAGGGGTTGAGGTTGCCCTCAGCACAGTGGTTGCACATTCTGCAGCAGCTTAGCCTTTCCAACCATGCATATGCCCTGCTTTGTTTTATTTGGCCTTAGCATTTTGAAGCTTATGTTGGAGAAAAAAGATGCAGAGGCATCCCTCATCCCTCCATCCACCACCATTACTCCTGTTTACTATGTGACTTCAATGCAACCTACACAGCTGCCTTGGATGCCTGATGTTGTACTGAGGATGAGAGGGAATGGCTTTAACCTGCCAGAGGGGAGATTGAGATGAGCTCTTAGTCAGAAGCTCTTCCCTGTGAGGGTGCTGAGGCACTGGCACAGGGTGCCCAGAGAAGTGGTAAATGCTCATCTCTGGAAGTGTTCAAAGCCAGGTTGGACGGGACATGGAGCAACCTCCTCTTGTGGAAGGTGTCCCTGCCTGTGGCAGCGGGTTGGAACTGGATTGGCTTGAAGGTCCTTTCCAACGCAAACCAGTCTGGGATTCTGTGATTCTATGATCATGCTGATTCCAGCTCTCATTTTCCATGCTAGTCAGCTGTGCAGCCACTTGCTGCCTCCAGAGACGATTATCTCTGTTAGTTTTGGCAAGCTTTAGTGAAGTGTGAATTCAAGCTGCATTCTCCAACACAGTCATAAGATCTCCTTGTTTAACAAATAACTATTAGCACCTCTTGAAAACAGTAAAATAACTAAAAAAAATAGAATAAAATCAATATATAATTGTGGATATGGGCTTACATCATATTCTAAATCTTGCAGTGAAGGTAGTTCTCTGTCTGCTGTGCTGATAACTACTTTAATCTTAAATTCTGGAGCATTGAGAGAGCTAGATGTGTAACTGTTTATCCTGCGTTTGAAATCTAAGCAGGAAGAATCAAAACCTGTTTTTCACACCCATGACTCATTGACCAGCCTAGTAAAGGTACAAAAAATACATTTTCAGCTGGTCTAGGACAACTATAAATGTTTATTCCAGATAGCACTGGATGAGGAGGGTGGTTGGGACGTGCCCCTTGGAGGCGTACTAGCCGTGGCTATCCTCTGGGAGATGTGCCTTCGGCACCATTCTCTCTCAGTGCTGCAGAACAACCTTCAGTTTTCACGGGTCCCGGAGGCATGTGCCCTCAAACAGCGCTCACCAGATCCTGACCCAGGTCACAAATCCTCCTGTTCCGGAGGAACGTAAAATACACATCATAAATACACGTGTCCCTGGCCTCAGCAAGCTCTCAGCTTTGCTTCTATTTTCTTGAGGCTGGCCTGCCTGATTTTCTCCAGTAGTTCAATCACATTTATTAGGAATTTATAGTTCTCTGTAGGGTTTTTATATTTAGCTGCCTATGCTGGAAAACCACATTTTTATAGATGTTGGATAGCACACCTTTCTCTGTGGCTCCTCAAGGCTGGGTTTTTCCCCCTTTTTGTGCTTTATATTCCATTTGTGTAGCTTAGCCCCATTTTGTCTCTATCTTTTGTTCCCCTCCACCAAGACTGGAAGTTGCTTATCAACGAAACAAACGCCAGGTCATGTTGAAATGGCTGCAGTCCATCTGGGATTGGATCATCTTTGGCTATCTCAGCTGCTTGGCTCCATGACGGACATAGAGAAGTAGGAAAAAGAAAAGGTTTACAGCATTTGCAAAAGGCCAAGCTGTGCCTCTCAGTTTTGTAGAGGCAGAGATGTGACGTGTCTCAACACAGTGAATGTATAAGCTCACAAGGTTTGGTCTGCTGCATATGTGGGTAGACTTTCTTCTAGGCTGATCAGGGTCAATGCTCTTCCCAAAGTTGTTGGTCCAAACCACTGCTAGTCAATGATTCTCTCCATAATACAGTTATTTAAAGCCTGATTCTCCATAAGCAAACAGATGTAAGAGAGGCCAAGACTTTAGTGACCTTGCTGTTTGCCTTGCAGCAGGTAAATGGGAAGGTGAAGCATAGCATTGTCTCTGTGCCAAGGGCACCAAAGCTGTAAATGTGAGAGACAAATCCCATTGGCCTGTCGTTTTCTTAAGGGCTCATTACAAATACAAAATAAAAAGGAATGGCAGTGACCTCATTCTTAGAAGACTTTCAGTCCAGTTAGAGGCTCTAAAGGGATTAAAGAGGTTAATATTATTCACAGTGTAAGTGAAGAGGTTGAGAGTCTACCTCGAGACTCCAAAGAAGGTCTCTTCTGCAAAACCCAATGGCATGTGCAATTTATTTTCTCAGAGGATGCTTTTCAAGGGTCATTGCAAAGTCAACTTCAAGCCAGAAAGATAAGAAAAGACTTAATGTCCCTTTGTATGTCTACCTGTTCCATAGATCCTTCTATGACCTCAAAACAACAGCAAAACTCAGTGAAAAGCTTTTATGGGGTGTCTTTTTTCCTGGTTCCTCCAACAGAGATTTTGCATTTGAACGGTTTGATGGTTTGGATGATGCCATGGCTTTCACTCACATCATGAGTGCTGGTGGTGGGGAGAAAACATATGCAGGGAGCCCAGGGTAGAGAAGTTGTACAAGAGGCCCAGAAAAGCAAAACTATGGGGGACCAGGGGACCCTCACAGTGGTGGTCAGAGTGAGATAGGACTGGAGCTGTCTAGATACAAAACATCCTAAGGATTAAACCAGAAAACTGAAAGGAAGCTGGGTTTTTTTGCAGTGCAACCACTATACCTCTTTGTAAAGTCTTTTTTACTGTTGCTATTTATTTGTATATATGAAACTTCTGCCAAGATATGGAACTGGCAGAGTGGATATTAGAAATCTATGTAGTTCCAGGATGGAGCTTGGTAATTTGGTGACCAGGACTATACGGCTACATATAGACAGGCTTGTTCTAATCGCAGAATAATTAAGACTGGGAGGTGTATCTGATATTTTTGGAGCTCTCAACCCAAAGTTGGTCTGGCTTTGAAGCCAGAACCAAATTCAAAATCATTTCACAGAGTGGCTTTTTCCCATTCTGCATTTCCAAAAGAGCCCCCTTGTTAGTAAACCATTTGATAGAGCTACCAAATTGTTGCCAGTGCTCTGGAGAAAGAGCAAAGAAGAAATTCTAGGAGACTGCAGGTGATGCTACACCCTTTTACACAGAGGGAGGCTGGGGCTTGAAAGGGTGAAATCGTAGAATCATAGAATCAACTAGGTTGGAAAAGACCTTTAAGATCATTAAGTCCAACCTTTACCCTAGCACTGCCAAGGCCACCACTAACCCATGGCGCTGAGGGCCTCGTCTGAGGGTATGTGAACATTTCCAGGGACAGTGACGCCAGCACTGCCCTAGGCAGCCTGTTCCAATGCCTGAGCACCCTTTGGGGAAGGAATTGTTCCTCATCTCCATCTAAACCTCCCCTGGAGCAGCCTGAGGCCGTTTCCTCTTACCCTGGTGCTTGTTACTTGGGAGAAGAGTACCCGCACCTCCCTATAATGGTGTTCTCAAGGCTATGCATGGACCCAATAAAACATGGAAATAAATCTGGGGAATCAGAGTCAAAAGCTGCACACATTACTGCTAGTAATGTGAATCCATATCTATTTTGCTGTTATCCAGTTCCCCTTTTTCTATCTAAGCCTATATTATTACATACGAGAGGAAAAATAGCTCATGTAAAAATACTGAGAAAGTGTCATTTTGCTGTGAAAATGATTATAGTCTCTTTTTTCCTTGAAAACAAACCAGGCTGCTCCACAGATATAACTTAGCACAGGAAATCTTAACAGCCCCCAGCTACACGACAGCCCAAATGGCAATAGAATAAAACTGCTCTGTGCTGGAAGCTTTCAGCCATGACCTATCTAATAATGCATCACTTCTTTTTATTAAGAATCTGGAACCTAGTAAAGACTTCATGTTCCCTTAATGGGCTTGCCCTAAATTAAAGAAACCACCAACAGCTCATTAATACCTCATTAGAAGGTGTGAATACAAGATATAAAGGGAAGGTTCTGTAAAGCAACCTTTAGGAGAAAGAATTGAAAAATCAAACTCCTCCCAGGTAATATCTTCCTCACCCATTTATCAGTAAAGGCCAGACCTCCTCACTTTTGGCTTGCATACACTAGCTCCTTTATTTACTGTGAGTCAGAATGTAGAAATCACATTTATCCTGTAGTTCTGGCACAACTGCGGATACCAGAGTTAGGAAATTATATCAGCCAAATTTCAGGATTTCTAATTCATGGGAAATTTTGGCATTTGGAAATTTGCTTTTATTCTGACTAAGAAAAATAAAATTCTTTCCTTCATTATTGCCTATGACTGGAAATTCTGACTAAAAAAAAAAGACTTTTTGGAAATATTGACCTGAGGGTTATTGTTCACATTAGTGGAAATCTGCAGTACTTGTAATAGTAGAAGTACGTTTAATAGTAGAAGTTGATCTCCTTCAGATGTGCTGCTCATCTCTAAGTATTTTTATTATCGTAAGAGGAAGCAAACGTGGATTTTGAACACAAAGACTGAATGCAAACGTGCTTGTAAAAGCAATGGCAAGAGAAGCAACAACAGGGGCAGCTGTTACCATTCAGCTGGTGGTTCATTCCTATCAATAGCTTCCAAGAAAAAGGGTTCCGCCAGATATCATTGACATTATGACTCCTTGGTGCCTTCCTTTTGCTGGCAATAAGGAACAGATTGATCCACAACATGGCAAGGTAGCAGGGGTGATTTAATCTCAAATTCATAGTGCTAGAAATGAGAACGTGGCATTGAAAAAGTGTCTGAATTTCAGATTCAAGATTAACATTAATTCCAGAAATAGCCTGGCACCTCAGCACAGAAGTCACAGTATATATAATCCTACAAGTCATCCATGAGAACAAAACCAGCATAGTCATCTGCAGCAAGTACAGCCCAATGGGAGATTGAAGCTATATTTGCAAAATGATGCACTGAAAAGCAGGTTACGTCCTTATAACTCAACCAGAAGGTTCTTTAGTCAAAGCTTCTGGTGATGGCACAGTTAAGATGCTTATCTTGATATAGAATATAGGACACCAAGATGCAAAGATGAATCAGCACTGATGCCATTTTTTGACCAAACCAGATATTTAACTTCTGAGATTTTTCAGATTCCTCAATATCCATATTGAAAAATGGAGTCTCTAGCACATACCTCGTCTCCTCATAAAATAGATATTCATGTATGGTTAGATGGCTCAGACCCTCACAGCATTGTCAAGAAAGTTTGAGATGACTAGACTGAATGTATGTGTCTACCCTGTGGTTATCTATGGGAAATGAATCTCATCAAACTTCAGGGGTAAGATTCACATTCAAATTAAAACAAGAATGTGTATGAGGGCTCAATGCCACCTCTGTGCTGCAAACATTTCCATTTAGCCAGGTAAAAAAGTCTTAAAGATGGGAGCTAAATTTACAAATGATTATTTTCATGTAGAGAAACTAACTTGCTTTAAATTACAAGGTGGTTGCTCGGAGAGGTTGATCTTTGATGAAGACTGAAGCAGCCCTTCCTATTGAAGGATGGTTGTAATCCCCTCCTTAGATATTTTCATCAGTTGAAAGACTTCATGAAGTGGCTCCTTCTTGCAATGAAGAAAGAAAAGCAAATGATGTCCAGGTCTGCTGGCTGCCACTCTACACCCCACAAGCTCGTGGGGTCCTCAAGACATTTTCCTCATACAAATATCAACAAACACTCCTACTGCAGAGAGGCTGAGGACAAACCCTGAAGCCTTGAATGTCTGAATACACTCACTCTGTTCAGCATGTGGATTTCCAGAGATGCTAAAAAATTCAGAAAGCGGCATTCATCTGGGGAGAAAGATCCCCAAAAGCCAAGCAAACATCTCAGGACCCACCCAGCTACACGGGATGATGTTAGAGATCCTCTGTTAAAACCTTGTCAGCAGTAGTGCTTC
The DNA here is from genome assembly GCF_004027225.2 of Strigops habroptila. Lineage (NCBI taxonomy): Eukaryota > Metazoa > Chordata > Aves > Psittaciformes > Psittacidae > Strigops > Strigops habroptila. Next base: position 979,818 of record NC_044283.2, read on the forward strand.
TCAGCTAGCGTGGGAAGACTATGATCTACAGCCTGCTGAAGTTAGTAAAAAGACTCCCGTTGACCTCAGCGGGCTCAGTTTTATCCTCTGAGCCCAGGAGGACTCCAGCTGCGGTTTAGAAACTGCTGGTGGTCCGTGTGCCTGTGGTGAGAGGGCTGCATCTGGGCCATAGAAGCATATTAAGCCTAAAGACATATGAGCTACCAAGTCTGCATTTCCTAAGCTTGATTGGGTGTGCAGTGGTTTGCAAGAAAATTTGAGGGTTGGCAGGGTTCTTCCAACAAGTTTGGGAATTAGTGATCTGGTACCTTCTCTAATGGCTTTTTACATACAGCATGTGCCAGGACTGTTCCATGTATTCTGACAATGATTTCTCTGAGGCTGGGCATAGCTACTTGTCCTTGTTCCAGAGTCTGCTTTCCTAGAAATCCTTTATTTAGCCCTGGGGAACAGATAAAACTAAGACCTGTAGCCTAAACCAGTACGTCTCTTTCCACCACTGAAGTGATAGCCCAGAACATTGGTTGGCTTTGATTTCTTTGTTAATTGGTTCTCCTTTTCCTTCCATGGGGTGTGCAAGCCATAGGTAAACACTTTTGCAAACTGATTTAACTTTCTCTTTCCTTCAAAATTAGCAGTGAATGAACCCCTAGTCACCCTTCTATGATTGAGGAAAAATTACCTCATGCTCCTGAGAGAAAATCCCCTGCTGTTACAACATCTCCCTTTTACAGGAATCCCAGTTAAAACAAAGAATTTCCTCTAATAATCTTCACACCAAACTTCCCCTCTTTGGCTCAAAGCAACTTTAGAGGAAAAGATTTCAACCCACAAGTTCACCCTGGGACAAAAATCAATCCGTTTAAGGTTTTTAACGTCTCAAGTGTGGACATCACAACTGAAGTCCAATATTTTAGCAGCGGTCTCAGAAACACTGGAGAGAATATGAGTGTTGTATCCATCAGGTCCATGCTTCCACATCCAAGGGCTTCATTAGCCCTCACCCGCAGCGCTGCAGAGCTGTTCCAACACCACAATCCCAAGCTGGTCAGGGCTGCTGCTTTCCAGGATGCTGCCTCCAATCTTGTGTGACTTGAATTCTTTCTTTCTCAGTTGTTGGCCATGACTTTGGCTGCATTAAATCATAGACTGAGCACATGAGCTGCCCAAGCAAGTGATCCAGACCGCTTGGGTGTAACTGACCTGTTTTTGATGGTTTTCATCACTTTACTGTAGACTGCAGTGCTTGTGGATTGTGCCAGCAATAATTTTCCACTTTTCTTGGATCAATAAAAGATGTTGATAAAGGCGTTGGATAGCATTGGATGGGGGTGGATTGTTGTGAGACCCCATTCTAGGTGTATTTCAGGCAGATTATGAGTCTTTGTGCACAGATATTTTCTGAGACCTATCAAGTAGCCAGTCTTAGTCCATTCAAGACAAAGATTTAAAGTTCTGTAAGCACAACCAGTAATCTCTCTGAAAATTATTCCCCTTTTTTCCCATTTCCCTTCCTCTCCAGAGGTTTCCTACATAACCCAGCAATACAAAGAAATGATTCAGCATTTAGGGTAATAGGGAGGGATGAGGACCTTCATCAAGAACTGGGAAGGAACAGGTCCTGGGAGTCTGCTCTGCTGATGATGAGATGGTTGGTTTCCCTTGGCACCTCACCTGCTTTTGGAAGTGCCAGATTCTGCCTGGTCTTTCCTTCCTCCCACCATTCTCTGATGGATTCTGTGTTCCAAATTAACTATTCAAACAGCTATACTGCTATGAAGGGACAGGAGAAATGTCTCTGGCAAGACTGAGCATCTTTTAAAATGGTTTCAATAGTTTTTCTTTAGTGAAAATGAGCACAAGGGAGCCAGACCCCGTTTAGCTGCCCTTTACAATGTGGCTTCCACTTCTTCTGCATAGGCCTAATGACTTGGCTGCATGCCTCTCCCTTAGCCCTATGTCTCCCCTCTCCCTATCAGTCTGAATCTTCAGTTTCTTAGAAAGAGATTTTCTCCCCAATTCCAAAAGGGACTTTAGGTAGGGTTAACCCCACCTTGTAGGATCTTAGCACCTCATGGTGAGACAGGACTTGTTTTCTTGCAGAGGTTGGACACGGTCTCTGAATGTTGCGTCCATGTCTCACCACCCAGGCCAGAAAGCCCTATTCAGCCATGGGATGCAAAGACAAAGGCTGAGACCTCTACCACCATGGTTTTGGTGGAATCTGTGGAAGGCTAGTGTTTCTGCAGTGATACGTGGGACTCAAGAAGAGGTATCGAGGTCTGCAAGACATTAAAGTATATCATAAGGCAGCCTGGAGAAAAGCCAGTTGGCACCCTTTCAGCAGTCACATTGATTTTCAAGGTTCTCATGGCCATGCTTTCCACCAGAATTAACTTTTCTCTCTCCTTTTTCCACATGCACACATTTGTCTATCAACCCCCCCACGCACCTATCTGGAAAAGCAGTCGTATTCCTGACATTCATTCCAATCTGGATTATCCTATCATCCTACGCTGCTGCGATAGACAGATATTAACTTTTCTTCAGTTTGTCTGCCTGGCTTTCTTTAAATAGTGGCAAGTAGAGCTTCCTCCTCTCGTCACTCAAAAACCAGACAGTACACAGAAACTTTAGATTTTTCTTCCTGATATTCCCATCCACATTCTCTCTCCATGCTAAACACTCCTTTGTGAGGCGTTTTTAACCAAACATGTTGACAGCTAGAAAGGGAGAAAGTGAAACAAAATAAAATTAAACTAAAATGAACCAAGCCCCAACCCCTTTCTTAAAGAGAGAAAAGAAATCCCAATTTCAGAGTCAGTCTAGATGTCTGAAGCCCCATGAGATGTGGCTGCCCCATCACTGGCAGTGTTCAAGGCCAGGTTAGACAGAGCTTGGAGCAACCTGGTCTAGTGGAAGGTGTCTCTGCCCGTGGCAGGTGCTTGGAACTGGATGACCTTTAAGATCCCTTCCAACCCAAACTGTTCCATGATATGACTCTATGAGATGAGTCACCTCATTGTGTTGGGCACCGTGAACAGGACAGGGAGGAGAGGGACTGCTCTCCCAAGGTGGTTGGCAGGTCAGCTTAGGTCCATGCATATTTCTGCCAAGTTCCACTTTCCCCCTTCTGCTGCATGGATGGAATGGGATGGGAGGGCATGGGGCAAGGATGCAGGTCTGTGGGCTTCTTCTTCCAGGGGCTGATGTAGCAGCAGGGCTCTTGGGAGTGGGGTAGGACAGAGGAAGCTTCATGCCCAGCCCCTAGAGAGCAAGGCTTTTCCCACTGAAGTCAATGAATCAGCAAAGCACAACCTGTGAGCAGCATCCCTCTTCTTCGCCTGGACTTCCACAAAATCCAGGCAAAATTGGTTCATGGCATGCATCAGAATTCACTCTTTTAGCATGATGGTAATGATTTTTTTCTGGTCTTAAAATCAAATAATAGTGTTCTGTGATAATCAGCTGTATAAATGGCAGGGTGATCAGAAAAGGAATGTATAAAGTGTGATTGTTGTCTAAACTAGCAACCTTTAGAGGACCCAGTTGGAGTCACAGTTTCTACCTGACTGCTAAAAGCACCTATTTGCAACGCTTTTATTTGTCATAGCACATCTGTCCTAACAGATGATAACCAATTCAAAACATCAGTTCACCAGAGCTGTCTCCCTGTAGCATCAAGGAAGAGATGTGCGTATGACACCAGGTTCCCCACCTCGAGTACATGGTTTGAACGTAGTCTCTGAGACATTGCTTGGGACACCCATCCTGTTTTGGGGCCTGAGCACCACAGCAATAACAACTGAGATAGATAGATAGGTACCGAGAGCAAGTGAGGGGAATATTAGCATCCAAAAAAACACACGTCTGTAAATAAGCAGGGCAGGTTCTTACAAGCCTGACTGGGGACTAGAGACTGAATCCTTGTTCTTCCAACATATTTGAAGTCCCCGCATGAATGCTGCTATTTACCCGCAGGGTTATTCTCAGTGCAACAACCATACACCAAACAGAATGCAAGCAGATTGTCCTGTTTACTAATAATAATTAGATTTCACGGACTGACCAAAGATAACCCTAAGTCTAAGTTACATTCTTGGCACATGGTGCAACCAAGATGAGAGTTGCTGGCTTCAACCGAAAATGGAGCACCAAGCGCAAGTAGAGTCTGAATGTGAACTACATGTGCTAGGAAAAATGGGAATGGATGGAAACAATGTGTGACCTGTCAGATACTGTAACTTCAGGAATGCTTAAGCTATTTCTGTTAATTCGTTTTGTTCTATTAACTACTCACAGCTCATTTTGGCTGAAAACCAGGAGCTGTTCACTGTTGCTGGGGAAGCTCGAAGGGAGAGGAGGTGAAATTATTCCAAAGGAGCCATACGAAGGGAATATAATTGACTTTATCTGTATTGTACTGAAAGAGTAAGTCTTTAGAGATGTCAGCATCTGCCAGTCATCCTTGGCAATGCACACTGATAGCTGTCTTGCTGCTCGGCTGTGTGATCTTCTCTGGCAACACTCTAATGTACCAGGGATGCTCATGCAGTCCAAAGCTTCTGACATGGTGTTAGCTGGCTTGTAAAGTAGGAGACGACTTCAAAGGCAACAGAGATATCACTCTTACATGATCTTTTTTTTCAGAGCAGCACTTCAAGTGCACCCCAAGAAAACTTTGCAGAACAGAGGGAATAATTTTAAGATTGACTACAGAAAGTACTAGCAGAGTGAAAGACAAGTGAAGAGAAAGTATCACAGCAGAGAACAGATATGCTTGTTCAGAATAAGAGGACCTAAGTAGACATGACATGAAGAGAAACTCTGCTTATAAGGGGAGTGTCATCAGCAGAGATGAGGCTTTTGATGTAGCTGGAATGTCTGCTGACTGCATCCCATTTCCCCTATACATTGGAGTTTGGGATTCAGTTGTGCTCTCAAAGTCTGCATGCCTCTCCAGCTCTCTGAATCAGGAACTACAGAAATGAAAATCAGGCAGAAGAATCATCCAAGATTTCCTGAAGAACATAATTAAAATCAAATCCCCACATTCTTTTTCTGCCATCAATATGGACAGTCCGATATCCTGAAAGGCTGGGCCTTCAACCCATTGACTTCAAGGACAAAAGCAGTGCTCAATTCCAGTGGCAATCAGAATATATTACTAAAACTTGGTCTCAAATCTTTGTCTCCAACCCCTACCTGTAGCTCCTATTGAAAAGTCTTGTGGAATTTGGGTAAATCTCAAAGAGCATAGCTAATTAACTGTTATGGGAGGAGTCACTAGGTGGCAATGTTACCCATGCTCACCAGGGCAAGAGATTTTGGCCAGCACATGCAGGTTGTGTTTTGGTTTTATGATGAAGAAATGCTGTTTCGCACCAGAGTGTGTTGTGCAGCAGCCTTTAGAGAGAGGCTGTGGCAGGCAGTAAGGAATGTGTTCCACATTTCAGTTGTTGAAAGTAAATCCTTGGAAAGAACAAGTTCAATGTGCAGCCTGGACATTTCCAGAGCAGCAGCTGATCAAGATCAACACTTTTTCGAGACCAGGGTTCAAGTATAAGAACTAAATGAAACCAAATTATCCTGGGCTTCCTCTCATGTAATTATTTCTCCACTGGGAGGACAAAGCTTCATTTTTCTGTACCCCTTATGCTGCATTTATTATAGCAAATTGAACAGGGCCAGGGCACGAGAACTGGGTCATTGGGGCTCGTTGCCCAAGGAGTCCCTGGTCACCTCCAGCCCAAGCCAACCACCTCATTCCCAGACTGTTTCTGGGCACGTTTTGGGAGCTGTCACAGGCCAGGGACAATGCCTGTCGGGCAATCTGGAGGCAGCCACCCTGTCTTAGAAAGCAAGAGAGTTTAATAACACAAATGTGATCATTCTGTGTCAGTGGATCCAGGCCAGGGAGTGGTCCCAGCTACATGTAATTTATTAGCATCAACCTAACCTTAGTGCCTCGAGTGGAGCAAAGGAAAAGGAGGCAACCTTATGGTGGACACGTAGCATGTTTTGAGAATACAGAGTGAGACAGAAGGTTATTGCGTGATGTATCCTGACACTCTGACTATCTCCCTTTCCTATGTGTTTTAAATTATGAAGCTTATCCAAGGTAGATTGAAGAGAGGCTGTGCTGCCGTCCCAGTTGCTGTCATCAGATGAAGCTTGATGTATCCCAGGAGCAGTTTGGTGGCAGGCTTCTATTCCTGACAGAAGAAATTATTCCGTAATGAAATTAGAGGAGGAATTTCGCTTTACATGGGGACCCCTGGTATCTGCCTCTCTACACAATGTAAATCTAAACTCCTGCTAATTTGTCCAAGTCCTGCTCTCCCGAGGGGGAAAGGGCCTCTCTCGTCCTGTTTACATTTTCCTAATTACCTCATTTGTTCTGTGTTTACTGAGGGATTGGGTTCTTAAGAGGCCAGCCTGAGACATCACAATACTACCAGGATGGCCCTTGATTGAAGAGGCCCTGAGCCGACCTAAGGAGAGGATCAGATGGCAGAGATGGGGTTATGTTAATTATCCACAAGAATGTGAGGGTTTGAATCACTAGTGAAGGAGCTCCGTCTAAGGGCATGGAAAGAGAGGTACAGTGCCACGTGCACCAGTATTGCTGGCTCTAGGGCTAACTCCTGTCAGCTTGGCCCCTGTGCCCTGGACTCTTGATGGATCATAGAACCAGAGACTGGTTTGGGTTGGAAAGGACCTTAAGATCATCCAGTTCCAATGCCCTGCCACGGGCAGTGACACCTTCCACTAGAGCAGGTTGCTCCAAGCCCCTGTGTCCAACCTGGCCTTGAACACTGCGAGGGATGGGGCAGCCACAGCTTCTCTGGGCACCCTGTGCCAGCGCCTCAGCACCCTCACAGGGAAGAACTTCTTCCTTATATCCAACCTGAACTTCCCCTGTTTGAGTTTGAACCCATCAGCCCTTGTCCTATCGCTGCAGTTCCTGATGAAAAGTCCCTCTCCAGCACCATTGTAGGCCACCTTCTGATACTGGAAGCTGCTCTGAGGTCTCCACACAGCTTTCCTTCTCCAGGCTGAGCAGACCCAGCTTTCTCAGTCTGTCTTCATACGGGAGATGCTTCAGCCCCTGATCATCCTTATGACATGAGCTACCCCAGGAACAGCTTCTTTGTGGCTCTCTGGACACTTTCTTTCACTGAAGTAGCTTCATCTTTGTTTCACCTTTCACAACAAGTGTGAGATTCACTGGCCCAGATGGGAAATATCTGATGAGTGGCTAATTGCAAGAGGAAATCGAGTCCAGCCATTTTCGTCGTAGTGTGGGACATGATACCTTGGATTCAAGCCACAGGCTTTCTAAAAGCTTGTTGAGCAATGATGACTGAGTGACAGAGACAAGATTCACCAAGAGAGATGAGATCTCACTGCACTCAGTGGGAGTCTCAGCAGTTCAGCAGTGACTGGCTCTGGGAGTGAAGCTCAAACTCTGGGCTAAGCCTTTGTGGGTTTCAGGAGGGGAAGAAGACTCATCCCTGGTGCAGACTGGCCCATAACCGCAGTGTTCAGGTCTCACACTCAGCGGTGGACTAACACTATCTCCACCACAAAGACCTTTGCTGGAACCTAGTGACCTTGACTCATAACTTGTGGTTTTCCTGGAGGAAGAGGGACAACTCCGTTCAAAGTGCCCAAATCAATGATGAGGCTGTCTTGCACCCCACCAAATAGTGTTTGTGTAGCACTGTGGGTGTTGCATGTCCTGGAACAAGCTGTAAACACAAAGAGCAAGCTAAAAAGTAGGAGACAGGCCAGCTGGGTAGAGTTGGAGGATTGCCTTGGGTCAGTAAGACAACTTGGTGCAATATGCATCTACACTATCTCTCTGGTGTGGACCTATGAGTGAATTACTGAATTTCTTCTATTAGTGAAATAACTAGCATCCTTCATGAGGAAGACCAGAAAGTGTCCTGAAGTGTGAACCAGCAGTGGGCCAGGGCTCTGGAGCAAAGCAGGAATTAAACAGAAAATGTAAACTTATGTTCTCTATGTAATGAATGAAGAATCAATGCTTCCCTTTTGCATTATGCCTTGACCTCATTATGCCCAAGAAATAGAAGATGTGGATTCAAGACTTTTCTTGATCTGAAGGAGATCAAACACACAGCTACCCATTTTTGGAAGCATATTTTAATCTTTCATAGAATCATAGAATCATAGAATAGTTAGGGTTGGAAAGGACCTTAAGATCATCTAATTCCAACCCCCTGCCATGGGCAGGGATGTCTCACACTAGACCATGTCACCCAAGGCTCTGTCCAACCTGGCCTTGAGCACTGCCAGGGATGGTGCATTTGCCACTTCTCTGTGCAGCCTGTGAGCTTCTTCCTTATATCTAACCTGAACTTCCCCTGATTAAGTTTTAACCCATTACTCCTTGTCCTACCACTACAGTCCCTGATGAAGAGTCCCTCTCCAGGATCCTTGTAGCCCTCTTCAGATATTGGAAGCTGCTCTGAGGTCATCACACAGCCTTCTTTTCAATTTTTGCTACTGCCTCGCAGATATGGGGCACTTACACTGACCTGAGTGACAGGAGACAGGTTTGGCAACATGTATTATGAACTCTGTGGGTAGGAGACAAATTCTTCTCATTACCTGTACAAGAAATTCAGGCACCTAACTCAGAACCATGAGTAACAGCAGCCCAGCTCTTCCTGGGTATCCAATTCTTCCTTCCTTTCCTTCTTTTTTTCCAAGTCTCTCACAGCTGGCGAGGCTGTAGTTTCACTGACCAACTTGGCATAGGAAATAAAGTCAGGAATATTTCTCTGCTCTCAGCCACTGGAATATAGCCAGGATTCCTGGTCCTGTTGTCCTCATGCATGCAGGGAAAATATCTTTATGTTTCCATTCCTCCATTTGTGGAAGAGACATGATCTGCACCAGAAGGGAGCAGAGATTTATGTCACAAAGATCCTGGACTGAAGGGTGATATTTTACTTTTGTTTTAGCTGAATTAATTTTCTGTCACTTTAGTTTCAGAATTCAGTCCTACCAAATGCTGCACTAAAGTCTAGGAAATTATTACCTTCAAGCCTGTTGAAGCCAATAGCTGAGCTCTTCAGTGATTCCGGACCAGTGTCCTGACCAAAATGCAGGACTATACTCCAAGGGAAAGATTTACAGCTATAATAACTAATAAAGCAACCAAGGAACTGCTGCTTATCTCTAAAGAAACATGGCATAGCATGACTTCTGTCCATTCATCTAAGCAGGCTTTCCCCCCAAACAAGGTGGTCTCACTGTGTAGGGTGAACCAAATTCTGATGTACAGCAGATCATCTATGCACAGTGAGTTTTGTCTGCATGTTCTTACCACGCTGCATGTGTGAGGTTCCTTTCACTGAAAGAAGACTAAGTATCCTCATGTTATTTACCCTCAGCTACCACAGATAGGAGTGAGCACGTAATGAAGAAGCAAAACCATCTTCACTCCTTTGCTGGAAGAAGGGAGCTGTTTCCACATCCCTGGTGCTTTCCAGCAACTCAGCTTTCTTTCCTAAGCAAACAGTGCACTGTTTGTTGTTAGCATTGTCAGGAATCCCTCAAAATGCAAACAGAGTGGAGAAGAACAAGAACATCTGTAAGAAAACCTGGGACAACAGCCTGTAGGTCTGGGTGAGCCATTAATTCCAGTGACAGCAATTTAAAAGTCTGGGATCTTCAAGGCCAGCTCTCTGTTGTTGCAGTCACCACCTCATAAACTTAGCAAGTTCCAGGAATTCGTTTATTTGCTCCCCTTGGAAGACTGGTCCAGAATCTCATTGCTCCAGTGGTTAAAAAACATCCTCCACTTTCCAACCTAAATGTATTCATGACCAGTTTATCCCCATCTGTTCTGATGCCAACGCTGTCTTTAAGTTCAAATGGCATTTCTCCTGTCTGATGTTTAGCTCCCATTTTATTTATGGAGTATGATGGTATCTTCTCCAAGCCCGTGTTTTGCTGAGCTAAAGAAGTCAAGCTCTTTGAGTCTCATAAACAGGGCACTCCCTTCCTCTGATGCTCATTGTTGCCCTTCTCTGCACCTGTTCCAGGTTGAATTCATCTTCCTTAAATGTCTTGAACTAAAATTGAACCTTGGAGTCCAGCAGCTTTGTTTAATGCCACTAATAGGAACACCAGGCTAGAGAGCTCCATTTAAAAGCTATGCTTCACCTCAAGCCAGTTGCATTCCTTCCACTGCCACCTCAATCGGGAAACTGCTGCGTGATCTCCACCATTATCTTACACACATTGAACTTTGCAGTTCTAGTGTTTTCCTAAAGCTATGAGAAGTCCTTTACTTCAGGCATGCACAGTTTGGTCATGCTGAGGTCTCACTGGTCCGTGATAGTCATTCTGGAGTAAACTAATAACCAGCATCTTTGCCTCCCCCACCTAAATGAGGAACTCTTTCCCCCCAGTTTGTGGAATACTCTTTTAGTGTTGGTTCTTCTTGCACTTTTGATATGGAAGGACACCTTACTTGGTGCACCTCCAGCTCTTCACCCATGCTGACTCTTCTGCAGTTCAGGGAGTGAGCTCTAAGCCCATATCTGCATGCTGCAAGCAGGTCTATCTAACATGCTATCATCTAAAGCATGATAACCCTGGAGTGAACTGTTTCCCTTCCCACATTCATGTTTCCTTAAAAAGGAAACCAAGCAGTTCATCCATATCAGAGCAAAACATGTGATGTGGGTCATCTGCAGGGTCAAGGTACTGAAGCAAAAGAGAAAGAACCCAGTTTGACAATAGGGATGCACAATATTATCTGAGTTCCCTTCATTACCAGCAGACACCTCACATGCTTCTGAAAATGGGTGGAATTTGGAGATATCGTTTCCTCCTCTCAGTAAAACTGAAACCAAGTCCAAGAAGCCTGGAGGAGTCCGTGGCACAAGTCTCTCCCCAGGGATGGGAAGAAAATGCCATGGTCTTTGAAACACTTACTGTGACTCATGCCAGTGACTCATCGGAGCTGAGTTCAGGAGTAAAGCAGGAAGAGTTGCCACCTTTTCCCGCTCATTTTCCCTCAGTCTGGTCCCCAGAGCTATGTTGAGCAGACTCAGGATTTCTCATCAGGAAGTGGCATGAAAAGGACATTACAGGTGCTATTTCAAGACACTGCAAGGAATTTCCTTCCGCTTGCATGGAAGGAACTCCTCTGTTGTGTCTGCTGCAACCACCAAATCTCAAAACACTGGGTCCACATCACAACGAGAACTCATATGAGTTTATGTCTCCAGTTTAGTGATTGAGAAACTGAGGCACATGTGGGGTTGCTCCATGCCTGGCAGTGTTCAAGGCCAGGTTGGACAGAGCTTTGGGTGACATGGTGTAGTGTGAGGTGACCCTGCCCATGGCAGGGATGTTGGAACTCGATGACCTTAAGTTCCTTTCCAACCCAAACCATTCTATGATTCTCTGATATGATTGCCTGCCAGGGAGCCACCAGCAAAACCAGGAACGCAATACTGGTTGCTCCCCAAGGTGGTGGGCACTTTGAAACCAAGCCTTATGGGGCAGGTTGCTATTAGTCATCTCTTCTCGGCAGTAAGAACCCTGGAGGAGGATGCTTAGTGCTGCTGAGTCAGAGGGTCAGGCCCTGAATGAAGTGAGAACTGACCTCCCAGGCAGCCAAGTGCCACCACATGTACTTGCCATCCTGCCTAGGAGTAATTTTCCAAGCAGAAATCACGATAAGGGCAAGGTGCACTCTCTGAGGGGAACATACTCATTTGCTGTTAATTTTGCAACCCAAAATCTGACACCCACCAGGGGAATTTCTCTATTTCTCTTTTTGGCTCAGGATGAGAAACATTTCTTTCAATCTTTTGTTTCTCTTTTCTTCTTTTTTGTCTTTAATGCTTCACTTGAGAGGCTATAGGCAATCAGGGCTATAATGCAGGGAGCTCAAAGAAATTGCAAGTGACTCAGAATACAGAGCATTTCATCTAAACAACTCAGCTCCTCACTGCAACTTTTTCCATAGCCAGAGCCACATGGCTCTGAAAATCCCACCAAATGTTGAAAGAGATGGAAAGAAATGACAAATATTTTATGAATTTCTTGCTGGCCTGGCACTAGAAACAGTCATGGGCCAAAGGCAGGTCATAGGGTATGCAGCCAGCTCTGGTGCAGAGCAGAGCCACTAGCTCGCAACTGCACTTTCAGGAATACATGACCGGTTGTGTCCTCCTTGGTTGAGTCCTCCTTGGTTAAGTCCTCCTTGGTTGCTCAGTTGTCTCCTGAGGAAGACTGTATCCAAGATGTAGAGCAGAGAGGTTGAGCTGTCTCCCATTGTTGCAGAAAGTCACAGGATCACAAGAGAAACAAGTTATTCCTCTGTTTCTCCATCAGCAAAATAGAGCTGAGTCTCCACCACCTAGTGAAATAGGAAGAGATTTGGAGCCAAATTGGAAAGTGTCTGCAGAGACACCAGTGGAAAGGAGTATTTTCCTACATTGGCATAGGGTTTAGCTTGCAAACACCTCCATGCTTAGATGTTGGAAGATATTTTTTTGCCCATGCACAAGGTGTCTAAGCTCCCATTATAGTCAATGGAAATCAGTCCTGAAGAGTGACACACCTCAACCTCAAGCACATACCAAGTACTCAGCTCTACGCCTTTGTACCCCTGGGCACTACAGGAGGCCCTGGGTGCCTGTGTAGGGGCAACTGAATCAACCCCATACATCATGGTTAATCTCTGGTGGCTGACAAGGAGACAGGAGTGCTGGTGGTTGACCAGGACAGACACCATCTAGGACCTGGGAGGCAAGGTTTACCCAGCTTAGGGACTGGGAGGAGCAGAGTCCAAAATGGGTTTTACAGTAGAGTTGGTCGGATGAGTGTGCCCTTCTTGGACTGACTGGTCAGTGTTGGCCGCCACTGCAGAGGAATCTGGAAGCATGGGGACACAGGGAACCACACTGCCTGGCAGGGGTTGGAAAGCCTGGGGACTTGGCTATTCCCACCTCAGGTAACTGCACATTTCCACCAGGAGACCTTGGCAGGCCTCCTCAGCACAGCCTGTCCTTGCCACCCGGGGCCAATGTGGGGCCAGCATGTGATTGTGTGACTGACAGATTCCACCACATAGACATCAGTAAAGTCCACGTCTCTTTTCCCCTTATTTTCCCTCTCTTTTCTTTCTTTTTAAATAGAACTTTCTGCATTTACGCCAATAAAAAATAGTAAAAAATCAGAATGTTCCCTGCAATTGCAGTAAACCTGCCCAGGGCTGGAAGCCTCCCAGCAGGGTCATGAACTGGTTCCTATACATCCTGTGACTCTATTTTTAAGCTGGCAGCTGGCATTCTGACATTCAGATTGCTTTCCAAGAGGACATTCAGGAACAGAAAATCATTAAAACTTCATTGCTATCATTCAGCCCCAAAACACCTACTCCAAGGTGTGATGATCAGCCTGACACAGGGAAAGGCAAGATGGGCTCCAGAGAGCTTACAAGTCAATAGGCAAAACAATCACCCCATAATGTCATCCTTGCAGAGTTGAGGAGTCATGTAGAGGTTAGAGGCCACTTAGCTCCTGTTTCTTTCCATAGGTTTTCACTTTTGCATCTTCTCCAGGAAAGGAGGCTCCCTTTATGAGAAGAACTACCCAAAACCTCCACCGTATCTGAAAATGGACTGTGAACCAGCTCCTTTCTCACCTCAAGGACTTGGCCCCATTTAGATTAACCAAGTCAGGGGGATGTGGAGACAAAACCAACATCCTGACTCTTCTGAGCCTTGCAGGCAAGAATGGATGGTGATAGAACTCCACTGTGACTCATGCAAAACCAACTGAAAAACTGTTCCTGGCAGCCTCAGAGACTAGAATCTGGTTCAGCATCATCAGCAAAACTTCCCAACACCAATTTCTACTTGGGGGTATCTTGATTAAACTCAGACATAAGCATTTTCTCAGTGTTGAGATGTCTGTAGGATCTAGATTCTTCACAGGAAGGATTTTATCCCACGCTTTCTTCCAAATAGTAGCAACACTTGCCATGAGTCTCCTGAGTCTCAGATGTTCATCACCATTCAAGAGAGACATGGATGACTCTCTGAGTAAAATCCTGATGTACTGTAAGATCTGAATCCTAAGAATTGGGTAGAGGAAAAATTCTCTTCTGAATGCACAGGGAAATCAGCCAGAAATCAGGAGTGAAGGAGCCTGGACATTGGGCCTGCTAAGAAAAATACATCAAAGAGAGGACAACCCATTACCAGAGCTTTGATCAACATCCTTGGGGAAGGCAGAAGAGCATCGCTTACTCTCCAAGAGGTCACCCATGACATCATGGAATGAATTACTGGGAAAATGCCCTCTGCACATACTTCTTTGCAATATGTGGGTGCTTGTGCTGGCTATTGGAAACTAAGCAGCATCATTTCTGTTTAGCAATTGGTCTTCAGTGAGTTAAAGGTGGTGTAGCCAAAAGCTGGGAAAGGTGAACACTACATTAGAGTAATCAAATAATCTGGAAAACTACTTTTCCAACCCATCACCATTGCCAGATGAAAAGAAGCAGAGAAGGATGCGGGAGCTGATTAAATTTTAGATTAGAATAGAACAGATTAGAATTGCTCAGTTGGAAGGGACCTACAATGATCATCTAGTCCAATTTTGAGGCTACAGCAAGATTTAGCTAAAATGGGATGCTGTAATGAAGATCAAGAGGATAAGTTAGACTACTATGCAGTGAAGGTGGGTAGAGGTTTACTAAAAATTATACTTGAGACCTGCCTTGAAAATGAGTGTAAAAAACTGAAGTAATTTTAGGGAGAATTATCTGGAGTATATTTGCAAAAGAAAATACATGACTTAACCACTGAAAATAAGACTGAAAGAGATCTGATGGGCTTGTTTGATCCTTCCTTTAGCTCCATCGCATATTGTTCTAACCATGGATTCATTTAACCTGTTCAGATATCTCTGAACTGCCACCTTACCTTGACAAGAGACAATCTTTGCAGGCTGCAAAGCCAAAATAGAGCACTGTGATCAGTTATCCTGCTCTGCCAAATACGTGGCAGAGGATTTTACTTGTCATTGCTGACTGTTAAGGGCCATATGTGAGATGTTCTCAAGATACAGAGGAATATCTGAATTGAATAACCTAGGCTGTCTTTGATATCCTAACAGCCCCTAGCCTCTCTCTACAGTTAAAGAACAAGGACAGATCACTAATTTCAGCTCTTAACTCCTGTTTCTCAGTGCTGAGTTTGCAGATAGCCTTGGGCTAAACTTATGTCATTGAAATTCAGTTCCATAGACAGCTTTGAGGAGCTGAGATACCACTGTGTAACTAGCTGGTTAAGCTCATTAGACTGGACAGAACTTATCTGATGTTACTTTAGGATTCTTTGTCTTATCGTCTAATAGGTCCTTAGAAGCTCTCATGTGAAAACAATATAGTGTCTGAACCAGTTGAGAAGTTATGTTGAGGATGCTTATTGTCTCTAGTTACTACACCAAATCCTACTCTGCCTGCTTGTGTTGTCTTGTTGACTTCACTATAACAGCACTGAGGAGAGGAGAAGGACAAGTAGGAAAGGAAGATCAGTGTGTGCCAGGAGTAGGTGCACTTACAGTCAGCTTAAAGGTGTAGCAAGGGAAAGGTGTTGGGAAACACATGGACAGAAAATAGTGGCAGCAGGGTCAAGACCATCATTATCTCAGAACGCATGTGTACTATGCCTGTGCCTGTGTTTTCAGAGGGAAAATCTGGCAGGAGGCAGGGCAAGAAATGTGGCTACTCTACGAGCCAATATAGTAAATCAAAGCAAAACTACATGTTGTCTTTGCAAAGTTTTTTGGCATCTTTCTTACTCCAGCCCTGGGCCCAGAGTCAACTGGGCTAAATCACACCTAAGTCCTCGTGCCCACAGTTTCCTGCTGGCACACTGGAAGCCTCTGGAGGCACCCAGGCTCTGGGTCCTGGCTGGAACTTCAGCTGAAGGAATCTGGAAGATGAAGAGCTACTCATCAGTGGGAGAACTGGTGATCATAGCTCAAAGTGAATGTTTCTGCCATAAGGTCATATTAAACTGGGGGAAGGGAACAGTGCTGGTCACACAGATCCATGCTGGCAAGTCTACATGAGTGAAAGTACACCTTGGCATGCAACTGTCCATGCTGTAAATCATACCTTACTCACAGGGTACTGCTGAGCTCAGGAAATATGGTCAAATCAGTCACACTCAGCACAAACTGGAAGGTGGGAGCAAACGGGAGGAAACGTTTGTAGTTTTTCCAGCTCTGCACACCCAGGGAATGTGGTTCACAACAATCCTGCTTCAGCCTGAAGGCCCATGTCCACAGAGAGTTCCCAAGATACGCTACATCCATTTGAAGGGTTGAACTACCATGCATTCATACAAGCAAAGATATGCATGCACGTACAAAAACAATAAAACCAAACAGCTTTGGAGGCACATTTGTTTCATTTCTAGGTGCACAACCAGCTTGACTCAGCCTCTACTCCATACCTTTTCCCTCTTTTCCTCCAAGAGCTGACACCAAATGTAGGTGTCTCAGCCAACATCTGGAGCTATGTGGTGCCTGCTTCATTCTCCCAACACAACTACACAACACACTCATGCATATGCACCCTGGGACCTGCTTGACTCATCATGTCCTTGGACATCCTCCTTGTCTGCAGCATCTGTAGACACAGCTATTCAAAGGTCAGAGATGCAGAGATGCTCTTTCAGGCAGCAAACACAGTTGCACAAAACAATCCTGCAAATGAGGGGTGTCTCCTAGAACTCTTCTGGGTCACTCTATATAACTTTCATTGGTTTAGCACACCCACCAATGTAGAAGAAGCCATGACCTCCACCTTAGTACAGGAACAGTGAGAAGACACAAATTAATAGGAATGGGGGGAATATAAGATCATTGATTGACTGGGATCTGGTTTATTCTCTCAACCCTTGAACCATACTGTTGGGGCAAATAAGAGGAAGATGAAAAAGCAAAGGAAAGACACCTTTTTATCAATCAAGGAACAGTGTAGGAAGAACAGAGACCACATGAAGATTGGTGGCAGCTGAAGAGACTTTGCTGTTATAAACCAGTGAATCAGTACCATTAGAAACAAATCACCTGAGGGCAGTTTAGTCAGGAATCACCCTGACTGTGGTTTCTATCTCTCCACTTCAAGCATATAACATCAGAAAGCAGGGCCCATCCCTGCAAAACTTTTGGAGGGAAAGAGGTAACTGGGTGGTAACCATGTCAGAAAGTGACTGGTCCTCTTTCTTTTGTCCTTTATTCCCAGCCTAGATGAGAAAGCGTTTGATTAATGAATCACTGTCTGTGTATGTATGCATGGGAAGACGTGTTGAGATGTTGGTGTGCCGATAATGAGGGGGGTGATACAATTGCCTGTACCATGTCCAGTGCTAGCCTAGAAGCCATAGGATACCCCAGGTACCCACGCAACACTGGTAAGAACAATTCAGCTCCTTGGAAGCCTATGCTGCAGTGGAGGCTGCAGACCAATGAGTTATCTCAAGGGAAACAAGTACTGAATTGAGCCAAAGGCATGTGCTTGAGTTGCTGTTTTCCACATAAGTGAGACTGTCACTGGTCATATTTTTTGCAGTGAATAAGAAAATTGGGTTACTTTGAGACATCGTGATAAGGGAATGTGAGGAAAGCCATCCAGGGAAAGCAGGAGCACATGCATATGCTATGTGAAGAAAACAGAAATCAAACAGTGATAATCCCTGCCCTGTATTATTCTCTTAACACTGCAACAACATCTGAGGGTACTTCCAGCAACTCAGTCTCATGTGATTTGATGGACCAGCTGCCCATCCTGCCCATCTGCAGAAGCTTTACCTGCCTGTAGCAGGGTCAGCAGAGTCAAACCCATGCAGCCTCCTTAGCTGTAGAGCTCTGCAGAGGAGCTTCATAACTCAAACCACCATTGAGAAGGTGCTTCACTTCTGCCAACCCTGCTGAATAACCGGTAACCTCTGGCAGCAGAGAGTGTGAGGTGGTAACCTCTTAAATGACCCCCATGTGAGTTGCCAGAGCTTGTCTGGAGAAAACCTACAGCTACCTTTCCCTGGCAGCTTGCTTTCCAGTCTCAACAGAGAGGCCAAGGAATCAAGTGGAATAAGCTACCTTCTGTCCCTCTCAGCTGGTTTCTCCAGGTCAAAACCAAACCCTTTGGCAGGTGAGTAGAAAAAGAAAGCTAACACTCTGGCTGCTGGCACATTACCTGGTCTGTGGATACACAGAGTAATTCAATCTGTGGGGCTGTCTTTCTGGCACCTCTCACAAGCTCTACAAAATTCAATCCACAGTAAGAAAGAAAACAGAGCAGGGTTTGTTTGGGTCTTTGCCCTGTTGTAAGAGTGTGGGACAGTCACTAGAAAAGGAGACATTTTTCATGTAGGAAGCAAAGACTTTTGCCCTACATAAGGCAAAATGTAAATACACCACATTTCTCCCTCTGTTTTCCTGACAAAACCATGTATTTGCATTAATTTTGTAACAGGAAGAGGTCTGAAGGAGATCTTAAGAAAGTGCCTAAAGGCCTGAAGTAGACCTTAAGGAAGGACTGTATCTAGACTGCTTATTCCAGCAATGAAAATGGATTTAGATCAAAGTGTGTAAGATTCAACTGACCTAACTTCAGATTTCTACAGTCCAGACGTCTCAGCAGAGACAGTCACCTACAATTTCTGCATATAAGACATTGAGAGAAATAAAAGCTCTAAAAAAATCATTCATCTCACAAAATGCAGATGATAAAATTTAGGATGCTGTGCTGGGAATGCCTACTTTTCTCTGCTGACTGTAGTTGCAGCACAGAGTGCCTTGTTCTGCTGCAGGGAGCTTACACTATAGTTGCCAATGTTTCTCAGATGCCTACCAACATGTCCAAGCTCAGGAGAAGAATAAGCCGTGCAGAGCACCTCCTGCTCAGGTTTGCTAGAGTCTGGCTCCCTGCCTGTTCAGTCAGTGGAGAGAAAGGGTCATGTTGCTTGCTTGAAACATCTGTAATAAATGAGGTGCTTTCATTCCTTACCTCTCTCCACTGGCTGTACAGAGAATTAGGCTCAGATAGTAGGTGGTCTGAATCCTTTCACTCTTATGAATGTGGTCTCTTAAGAGGCAGGTCAAACACAGCTTCAAGTGACATAGGCATACTAGTCAACCTGGAAGAGAGCTGTGCTCTGAAACCACTTCAGTTACATCTATATAAAGCTATATCTATGTGGGAGTACTCAGGCAAAGTGAAGATCAATCAAACAGAGGTGTGGAGTCAGTGTGCATAGTGCATAGTAGTTAGAGCGCGTTCAATACTGGTTTGGACTTTTCCTAAAGAAATAAAGCAGATTTATCTTGATTTAGTCACACCAAGCCTGGAAAAGAGCATCTCTCCCTCGCTGGAAATGCAAACCTTGTTTTATGTGCAGCCCTAGATCCAACATCTTGGCATTTGGGACCAGCTACACTCAGCAAGAAGAACTAAAACAGTTTTAGAAGCTGTAGAAGTGTATTATATTGGCACTTAGGTTACTTTATTGGTTGTTGCTGCTACACTTTGCTACCTGGTACTAGAGATGTGTGTCAGCTAGAAGCAGCATCGCTGTTCTCCCACCAGACTGCGCAGAGGACGAGCAGCTATTTTCCTGTGGGACTCCAGGCAGGTATATCAGCACAGCAGTGTGCTGGCCCTTCTGACTTTAGTGTTTTAGATGGACTCAGGAATCTCTGTGCTATTTGTCGTTTTCATGCCCAGAAGGTCACAGAGATCTATGGCAAGAGGAAGCCACATATCAGCTGAAGAAATGTAGAACCATACCTCTGCTCTCAAGGGCTGTTGATCTAAATTGGTGATTAATGTTGATGCTTCTCCTCCACATCCCCAAAATAAAAACTTCTCCATGCCCTGAGCCACGTTTTCTCCCAAATCTCAACGTTGTGCCTGTAATCAAAGCCTGCTTTAGGATGGAGAATGTATAGAGTCAGTGCAGTAAAGCAGGCATGCTACTTTCCACAGCCAGTGTCCCACCAGGACACAGCGTGGTTAACATTATGTCTGACTTCCTCTGACTTTGCCAAGTTGAATGGCACATGTCTGGCATGAGCCTAGACTTCAGGTCAAGCTCACCCTGGGATCTGCCAGCAGATGCTGTATATATTTGGATTCCATGCACATTGCAGAAGCTGTAAACCAGTTTTGTATTTTCCAGGTGTCAAGAGCTACATCATCCCTGGCAAAAAGGAAGGCAAGTAATAGAGCATTTCTGGAAGTTCAGATGCTTTATCAGTCAGGGCTTCAAATGAAGACTAACAGGCTTTAGCCTGTCAGCCATAAAAATCCATGAAACTACAAAAATCAGTCAGCTTGACACCCTTATCCAAAAACAGAAGAAATATGCTTTAAAACATTGTCTTCATTATTAATTGCTGGCTGCAAGACCTTCTTTCACATAAACAGGGTTGGATGCCCCTGGTAATATCATAGAGATTAATGTCTGTTTCTCTCGTGTTGTTCTTGCACACTGTGTTTTCAGATGAACTGGGTACACCAGAACCAAGAACCATCAAACCACTGAGCAGCAGCAAAGCTGATTTTCTGAAGCATCCCTGCTGCAGCTCATGAGTGAAACCAACCTCTGAGAACAAGGCAGTTATTAGTAGCAACACTTTGTCTTACGATATCATACTCTGGCTCCTTTGGCTGAAGTAGCTGTTACAGTAAGTGGTACTCAGTGAAACTAATTGGTTGGCTGGTGTGATTCAAGACAGTAACTGTGGTGTCTCCTGTCTTACAAGTGATTTTCAGAGAAGTGGTGTGACTGTTCTTCCAGTGCTTTACATAAGCAATAAGCTGAATTTGAGGGGATTACTTGGAATGCAAACCCGTTGACAGGGGAGGTGGCCGTTTCTCATGCTGACTGCTGCTGTCATGTGGTGGCTTGTAATGTTTGACTTGGCTTCCTTTAGCAAGCCCAAATCCCACTGTCCTCATCAAGGCACTCTATGGAGTCATAAAAAGAAGATCTGGAAAAGACTAATTAGATCATTTTGTCTATTCACCCTTGGCCAACAGAAAGTTGTTCCCTACTATATATTCTCCCAGGTTTTCATCTGAGTGACTCAAGTCCAAGGGCTTCCACTGCTGTCCTCCACAAGCTGTTCCACAGCTCTTTAACTTAAGTCACTTTTCCTTCTGCCTGTTTTCCATTACTTGATTTCATGCTGTGACTCCTACTTCTAATTCCTTTTCCTTTCTTAAGTAATTTGTTTCTCTGCTTAGTCCTTTCCTTCTATTCTCTTTTAGACATAGGACTCAGATGTCTGGGAGGGATAATATGAGATCTTCCAGTCTGTCCTCTGCTCCCATTTTCTCTCTGTCATTTTTGGTAGACATGGCTCCAGCATCCTCTTAAAGGATGGAGTGATGGAGATGCCAATCCTGCTTCCAATAATCCGTTCCTGTGCTTTGCAAGCCTTAACCTCAAGAAGGTGGTCCTAATGGCTAATCTGAGTTTAGATTCAACCGTTGCATACAAATTATTTCCTTTCTCCACATAGTTTCTTACATATTTCAAGTTTGCAATTCAGTTCTTGCTTCACCCCTTTCTCTGGGCTAAACTCATCTGACCTTTACTTCTAGGTCATATCTCTAATCATGCTCCAAATGGACTCCCCAGTTCATCCATATCTTTCTTGCAATAGATTAGCCATTAATGATTGGCAACAGAACTGTTTCATTCCACTGGAAGGATATATTCCTGCTAGTACAACTCAGTGCAATACTAATCTTCTTTTTTGCAACAGCAGGAATTTCTTGATTCGTGATCAGTTTGTAATCCATCATAGCTCTCAAAGCTTCTCTGCAGAGCTGAGACCTGAACAGTTATTCTTCATTTGACATTTATCCAGGCAATGAATCTTGCTCAAATATAGTCCTTGCACGTGACTCCTTTAAATATCATCTGCTTTTTACATCTAGACTTTTACTGCTTGGCTATGAATTTGCTGCCTGGGCCAGGAGAGTCAGAACTGCAGGCTGTGATTGAAGCACACAGATTTGCCTGCTTCAATGGCAACTCCTAAAGAAACTGCTATGTGTAAAAATGAGTTTAGCAATCAAGTGCCTGTGAAGGACTGCTATTTCAGGCAGAATAACATCATCATTACCAAGCTTGCTTCCACTGTATCTGGATGGGTTTTGCCATGAAAACATTAATACAACTTTGCCTTTGGACTCCTTCATGTTCCATCCACCTCTAATAAATGGCTAATTTCCTGCAAGGAATCTTCACTGCTTCAAGCAAAAGGCACTACCACAGTGGCAAACTATTCTGTATTACAGATCATTAGGCTGGGTAGACAAAATAAACAAACGTGGGCAGGGAAAAGCCGGACAGACCTTCTGTGTGATACCATGTAAGTTTAGAGTGTTGCATGAAATCACCCAGGGCAAAAGATGAAGGGAACTGGCCTGCAGAGGGTAAGTTGGAAATGAGTTCTTGTTGGTGAGGACCCAGGAGAAGAAATGACCCTGGTTTGACTCCTGCATTCCCAACATGAACTTGAAAAAGCTGCCAGCTTAGAAAGGAAACATCTTTTTCCTTTCAGACAGAGCCCTCCCAGGTACAACAGCTCCCACCGTACCGTGCTAGAAAATACAGATTGTCCCACCAGCACCACCTTCAAGTCTAGCTGGTATTGAGCTGTCTGTCCTCACCTGATTCCCAGCCAGCTCACATCCCCACAAGCATGGGGTCACCAGCCTCAGTAGCAGCCTCCTTCCCTCATCCTCATGCAGCCAAATAACCAAATCACAGAGCTGGTCCCACTTCCCCATCAGGGCATTGCCGCTAGCCCTGTGCATGTTCAGACGCCAGTCTGCCAAGATGTTTGTGTAGTTAAAGCAAACCAAATAGTTCACCTACCTTCCAAAGGACATCACCAAGTTAAAAACAGATGGAGAATGCTGGCGACAGAGAGATGTCTCTTTTCTTTCCCTTTTTTTTTTTTCCACTAATGATTCAGAAGGCCAGTAACAGCGTTCTAGCCCTGGCTTTGGACCAGCATATCCTGTTGAGTCATGGCTGATGTCTGCACTCTAATCTTAACACATGTGGATGGGCTTGTTAGAACTTGTCATCCATCCCTGGCTACCAAAATATCCTCCTGCTTGACCTACCCTGTGTATTACACAATAGAACTTCTATGTTTGTGCATGTGGCATATGCCCAAATGTGGCAGCATGCTTTTGAGAGTACAAAAGGGTACGGATGAGAGAGAGGTGCAGAAGTAGCTATAGCTGCAAATACAATGGCCTAAAGGAGGTAGAAAAGCAAATTGCTCTTTTGTTGTCCTCTCCTCTGCCGCCACTCTAAAAAACCCAGCAACTTTAAAAAAAGTTTTTTCAGCCAAAAAGAGAGATTTTGAAGGTTTCAGCATTTCTGAGTCAGGGTCAATCGCTGGTGTTTTATACAATAGTATCAGCAGCATTTTTGACCAAGCTGGTTTCTACCACTGGGTGATACTATATGCCCACGAACAAGATAGGAATTAGGGAAAGCTGGTGATGATGACTAGGTGAAATACTGGCAAAATGTTTCAGTGTTAAGCAAGTGCTTTTTAACCTTTATTATTACTGTTATTTGCTTATCCTGAAAAATTTCCCAGTGCAAGGACAAACTCACATATAATAAATCCAGGCCTCTGTCTAGAATGATTTCACACTCTCAGTTATGTTTTCAAAGCTAGCAATAGTCCACAGGCCTTTCCTGCCTCTCCCTCTGCAGAGGACCAAAGATCACAGGTTTAAAACTGATGTTCTGGGCAGATAGACAGATAAGCAGCCAAATAGGAGAATGCATTGATGAGATGAGATTAGATTAGGACTCACACTGCAGAATTTACGTGCAGACCCTCCCCGCTTCAAAAGCACCCAGATGGAGGATTTTGCTTGGCCTGTGTTATAAAGATAAAGCACATTTGCAAATGCAGATCCAGATTGAAGTTCAAACAGTCCTAACATTCAGGAATGTTCTGATTTGTGGCTTTGGTTTCGGTCCACATCAAACTTTAAAACGAGAGATGAAGAGAGATTGCTCTCGAGATAGCAGGAGATAGAGTGATGTGACCAGGGCTCTCCCATTCTGCGCAGTAGCTGAAACTCTCCAAAACAGAATTTCCCTTTCATATGCAAAGCTCCAGAACACTTAGCACTTTGAAATTTTTTCCTGGTGAAGCGCTGGGAGACTTGCCATTGACTTCAGTGGAGTTTGGATTCCCTCCTAAACATTTAATCCTCCATATGGGGTAAGTATTTTTCCTACTTTGCTGCAGATGGGGAAATGGAAAGGAATCACGTTGTAGCTGCTCACCCAAGGCCAAAGCACGGTCAACGTGAACTCCAAATTTCCTGGTGCCGAGCCCCGCGCTTGGACTTTGTGCCACGGTCTTCCTGGAGAATAGGAAGCTGGAGGCCACACACAGTGTGCATGTTCCTACACTCTGCTCACTGTTTTCCTGGACCCAGGAGAGCAAGCTCTGCCTGCTGTGCCTTTCTTCCACCACAGCCTGGTAGCCAGGATGCAATCCAGCCCTCAGGAAGGATAACAGCATTCTCTTACAGGGACAAAAAGTGTCCTCAAAGTCCTTCTACAGCATGTTAAAGGTTTGAGTATCTCCTTATCTTTTCTCCCCAGATGAAACAGAAAATGATAGTGTACTGGGATTAAATCAGGCTTGTGTTGGACTGAAACTAAACATCTAGACTGCCATTCTTCTGGCAAAAGCATAAGATGGTAGATGAGGTTCCAAAATACCTTTGTGGTAGCCCAGGGTGCTTCCTGTCATCTAATTGTTCTCTGGAGGTGCCTAGCCCCTGTTCTGTCCATCAGGAGAATCTGGGAGACCTACATACCACTATGGGCATTGCAGACAAGGACTGAGTGAGGCGAGATGAATACAGAGTCTACAGAAAGGGATCTTGATGCAACCCAGTCCTTCTTTGTTGACTTGGGAGAGAGCTAGAGCCCTGGCAGAATAACCCCTGAATTGTTAATAACTTCTTTTGACTCCTTTGTCATAGAAGATCCCCCAATCTGTCTTAAATGCCACAACAAGAAGCCCGTACATGTCTTTTGGATACTACAGTTATCTAGAAAGCAGGGAAGAGAATGCCCTTGTGGGTCAGGCTTTGTCTTAGCCATGCCCCAGTATATTTATGGGATCAGAAGCAGCTCGTACAGTTTAACAGGAACACAGTGATTAACCTCTGGGCCTTTCTTCAATCCCCTTCCACAGTAATAAGGTCAACCTAGGTAGTGATGAGAGCTACAGCCATGAAGCATGGAGATGAATATGTCTGGGAGGGGAGGACAGTGCGCAGAAGGACAAGGAGGACTGCTGGACCTTAGATAAATTCCTCCCTTTTCTATGCCTCAGTTTCCCAAACTGTAAACTGTGAATGATGAAATCATCTGGAAACAGTTTTGAGACCCAGTGGTGAAAAAAAACCTAGGTGTTACTTGTTGCTAATATTATACTAACAGTTCGTCTCCTCAGTAGCACTAGTGGATAAAGAATAAAGGGCACCATGCCAGGAAAATACTTCTAATAACACAGAAGTGCCGTGAGCTTTTCAAATAAAACTCTCATTTGGGAACCAGTGTGCCCAGGAGTCTTTAGCTCTGAACTGAACAGGCTCCTGGCCTCCAACCAAGTGCTTGGGTGAAGGGTCCCAGCTGCGTGCAAAGGAGCAGGTGAGGAGGGAGACTAGTGAGCATTACATCCATCTGAGAGTGCAGCTCAGCACCATGCAAACACACAGAGCAGGCCAGGGACAGTAGCACTGAGCACTGACTGCAGCAACAAATAGCTGAGAACATTACAATATCCAGCTGTGTCCTGAAGAGGAATTGGAAGTGATTTCACAGATGCTTAGAGCTGGCCAGTTGAAGCTAAGGGATGCTATACAAGGATTCATAGAATCACAGAATTCCAGGTTGTAAGGAACCTCAAGGATCATCTAGTCCAACCTATCTAATTGTAATGCATTTGCTTTATATGCTAAAGACGTGGTCCACTATGTCAAAATTAGATTTGTGGTGGCTTAGTCATGCATAATGACTGTGATTTTGGGATGTATCCTTTCATATCAGAATGAACAAATAGCACTTGGTCATATTTAGACCACATGCTAGAACTGTCTGTTTTTTCATGACTCCTAACTGATATGTACAAAACGCAGTGTAAATTTGGTCACAGAGGCAGCCTTTTAGAAGGTGTCAAGCACAGCCTCAGCATTTTGTCTGCATCTTGACTCCATGAGGCAGAAATAGAGACTGTCAAGGTGCCAGACTACAGTAGTGGTCTCCAAGTGCATAAATGCAACATACACAAAATTGGTATGGTCTTGGACACAGCCCAGGCAATTCAGCCCCTCTGGAGTTGTGCTGAAGCTGTGTATCATTTATCATCACTACATTTTCTTCTTGCTGTCCTGAACATGGCCAAAAATACATTCATCTCTTCTATTTCCTGACCTTGTATATCGTTAGAAAATGTCACCATATCTTCCAAGACAGATCTTGAGAAATCGTAGTCATGTCACTACATAGGTCAAATGCCAGTTAAAGTAATTCCAGCATCATGTGCAGTCACACAAGTCTCACCATACTTTACTCTCCCAATTTCCCATGTTTGGATAAAACACCACGTTTATATGGAGAACGTGTTGTGATCTACTTTGAGATTAATTTCCTGTGGTTCATCAATAAATCTGAAGAACTACCTTTGGGATGCAGAGAAAGCAGTTTAAACAGACAAATTAAACTACATGGATAACAGAATCAATAAATGAGTTGAATCCCAACCAGCTTGGCAACAAGGGGAAAGGACAAGATAATACTAGCAAGGATATGGCCTAGATAATTGAACCTAAAGAAGAGTTGTTGGATTTCAGAGGTTACATTAGCTGTAAATCAAGGTACACTTAACAAGATTCTAGTGTAGATCTTAATGCAGATGCCATTTCTTCTCAGTGAAGAAAGAGAGAAGACTATAAAAGGCAATTCAGGCTTTACGCAGGTTTCATCTGCCTTTTGCAGCTCTCCCTCCATCAAGTTGCAAAGGAGATGAGATCAGTGAGGCTTCTTATGTCAGACCCTCCACTAACTGCTTATGGTTATAAGGGGTGAATTGAGGTGAAATGAAGCCCAGCCTAGATTTTTTGGGGTGGTAGAAAAGAAGCCAATGTGGACTCAGTGATGATGGCAACAGAAGATCACTTTGCTTTCAATAGGTAGCCTCTAAATAAGGGAGATGGAGTAGCAGAAGGAAATAATCTTTTGAAGCCAGCACCTTTAACAGTCATGCCTGATGATATGTGGGTTAGAGGATCCCAGATGATGTAGCCACATCTATAATATAAAATATCATAAGAAAATTTAATTAAATGTAGTGTATTTCAGTCTTCTTGTGCTTTTCTTTGTGTTTTTTTCTAACCTACTGAAAATACTTCTTTGAAAGCTTTGGTGATGAATTATGGACTTTCAAAACTTTCATTAAAAGTTTGTTTTGTTTTAAAATGCCCAGATTTTTTACTGAAAGAAATTCAAACCTGAAGCCAATTACTCCAGTATTTGGCCTAGAGTAAAATGCTTGGTTAGATATTTTGTTTTGAAAAACAAAAAGAAAAGAAGAAAATACTGATTTACATTGGTTTAATTAAAATTGTGGAGCACATGGGGAGCACAGCAGTAGCTCATAGTCCAGTTTAGGCATACCTCCTTTAGATTCACCATTGCCACGGAGGTAGAGCTTTTAACCCTAGGACAAGATGGGTTGAGATCTTCAGCTCAAACTTTGAAGCTAGTTCAGCTGTGTGCAGGAGAATGGACTGGACAATTCCAGAGGTGCCTTCCAACACAATTTGGTCTTTGATTTCTAAATGACAAACTATGATGTAGCTCTGGAAAATCTTGATATTGTAGTACATGCATGCCAGGAGAGGAGATGGAGATTCTTTTCTGGTCAAATGGCCATGACCCCTGGTACAAAACTCCTCCAAGCCTCAATAGGAACTCCGGGAGCACATTTACAGTTGTTTCTGGTTTGACCAAAGCTTGTATTTGCAGGAGGTGGCTGCCTGAGTCGCTGTTAAACAGAAGGCAACAGATGCAAGATGAAGTCATGGTTTGCTCTTGTGTGGAGGACAACTCCACTGGGGCTCAGCTGTTTTCTGGTGTCATGGTTTCTATCTATCCTGGGCATGGAGCCAGATCTGAGTCTAAAATGTTCCAAAACTGCCACTGATTAGAGAATAAGAGCCCAAAACACATAGACACAACAAGACATGTAGTAACTCACAAGGAGAACAATCTAAAACCGCTAAAACTTATTTAGAAAACCATGCAACAAAACTGGCTGCTGTGACTTTATACTCCTGTTTCTGCTATGTTGTTGTGAACTGACACGTTGTAGAATTGTAGACTCACAGAATGGTTTGTGTTGGAAGTGACCTTAAAGCTCATCCAGTCCCAAGCCCCTGTCATGGGCAGGGACACCTTCCACTAGACCCAGTTGCTCCAAGCCCCTGTGTCCAACCTGGCCTTGAACACTGCCAGGGATGGGGCAGCCACAGCTTCTCTGGGCAACTTGTGCCAGAGCCTCACCATCCTCACAGGGAAGAACTTCTTCCTAATATCTAACCTAAATCTACTCTCTTTCAGCTTAGTAAGATGTCCTTGATCACTGTGCAGTTTCTTATTCTGACCCAACATTTCTCTGCCTGACTCATCATTCTCTCTAAGCAAATGTTTAAATAACCTGTTCTATGTTATCTTGAATGATCATATCTTTATCAGCTCCCTCAGAGTTGAGATGCCATTTGCTGCTGGGTTGGAGATCTAAAAGCCTTTATGTGCACAATCAGCAGCGAGGGACGGTGAGGGGTGGGTATTGAAGCTTTGCATCACTTGAGGCTAGAGGCTTGAGAAGATGAGTACCATTACGTGTTCTGGGATTTTACTATTGCTTTTAGCTATTATTGACATATTTAAGTGGCATTAGTTACTAAAGGCTCTGAGTGTGTACCAAAGACCGAAGATACCCAACACTGCCAAAAAACGGGAAGAACCTCAGGTAAGTCACTCCACCTTTCTAGGGCCAGGTTCCCTTGTCTGAAAGAAAGGTGATTAATGATTAAGGAAACAATAAGTTTTGTTCCAACCAAAGGCAGAATGGAGAACTGCTGCCCTGTAAGAAATCCTGTTATGATGAAATCTAAACTTTTGCTCCCACCATATGTGAGATTTCACAGAAATCTGCTCCATATGCTGATATTTAACTTTTTTATGGAAAAGAGAGGAAATACGTTGGCTCTGAAATACTTCAGAGAAAAACATAATGTTTTGACATTTCTGAATCAGACAGTTTTGTTTTGCTTCATTGAACCAAAATGAAAGTTTGCACTTCAGCTTAATCCAGGGCACATTCAAGTTCTGTAGAACAGTCTTTTGGATGATTTTTCTTTAGAAGCCAAGGAAGAGACAGGATGTTAAAAACAAAAAACCCAAACCAAATCCATCCCTTCTCCCTCTTTCTACTTCTAACAAAACAAATGTGATGGTCTTGAGCTTGCTCGGCTGATTTTGCAATGCAGGGAAAGGGCTTGAAGGATGCGGGTGTTACAGCACGTGTTTATTCTTGTTTCACTGTCCATGGAGTATGAAAGAAATGTAGGTAATTCCAACTGAAGGAACACAGGGTATCAAAGAAATGCATCTATAATCAATACCAGAAGGAAGATGAGAAATTGGTGTGAAACCAAATAAGAGGAGCCATTGAAGGAGGATATTTGGAGGACGCCTCATCCCTGGGAGTGTTCAAGGTCAGGCTGGATGGGGCTTGAAGCAACCTGGTCTAGTGGAAGGTGCCCCTACCTGTGGCAGGAGGGTGGAACTGGATGATCTTAAGGTCCCTTCTAATCGAACCCATTCCATGATTCTATGACTCTATGATTGGGCTTATAAGAATAACATTTAAAAGACAGCGAACATATTCCTGGTCCACATGACAACTGGGAGGAGAAGGGAGAGCAGAGCAAGTGGAGACTGCAGTCATTCAGAGCAGAGTGATCTAATTGAAAGCATTAAGGCATGCCCACCATCACAGCACGGTCACTTTCAGCCCTCCATGGTGGCAGGATGGGACACCATGGCTAGGTTTCTGCCTGTGCCCCTGTATATGCACAGGTACTGGATGCCCACAGGACAATCTTTGTCCTGCATGGGAGGAGCATCACTCCTTCTACTGCATGGAAAATTTGGATAGTGTGGTTCCTGGTTCTGACCTTAACAGAGGACAGGTGGGGTGAAGATGTTAATGGGGCATCCCAGGAATGTGCTCCCAGATAAGCAGCATCTAAACAATGAGGGACATAAAAATGGGTTTGATCATGGCCCCTGCAGATCTGGGAATGACCCACAATGCACCTTAGATCACCCTGGTGCTGCTTGTGAGGCTCTCACACAATATCTACAGAGCACATGGGTCTGCAGTCTTCACTCTTTACACCTCAATTCTTTTAATTTAGCATGTGCCTTCAACGTAAGTTGGCGACTTAGCAATAGGTCTTTTCCTGGGGTCAGTTAACTTCCATCCAACTTCATCCTCTTGATGTTAGTAGAGTAGAAAGGCTGCACTGGAATAAAAAGCCCATATTAATCCCAAACTAAAGTAATAACAATGCTGTGAAATACCTTGCCAGTTATGTGAAATGGCCTTCTTCAACACAGTGT
Organism: Strigops habroptila; assembly: GCF_004027225.2. Classification (NCBI taxonomy): domain Eukaryota; kingdom Metazoa; phylum Chordata; class Aves; order Psittaciformes; family Psittacidae; genus Strigops; species Strigops habroptila. Next base: position 1,010,660 of record NC_044283.2, read on the forward strand.
TTTTCCTTGGATCAGTGTTACATTTTACCCCACTTCCCACCAGTAATTCCTGTGGGTTATAGATTTTCTATTTTACTTCTTGGTGTAGATTCCTGCATAGTGTTAGCAGAGCACAGCTGCTTCACTCCAGCAGCAGGCAAGGCATAAGAATATCCATTTTTCAATGGATTTATTTCCTTGCTCTTTAGAAAGGATGCTGAGGTCCTCAAAGCCTCAAACTTTCCTCTGGTAGAGCAGGAAGGGAGGGGGTCTTGCTACAGGATCTCAGTACTATTCAGAGACACTCACCCTGCTTGTCAGGTGGGATTTTAATGCTCCAACACTATATATAAATGTAAGATTGTTATCTAGGAGGAATGAGCAGAAAAGAAGCAGAGGAAACTTTCAGTGGAATTATCAGGAAATGTTTCTCAATGGTGAGACAAACTGTCAGCCTGCAAAGGAGTCTCTTGGGGAGAAGTTAGTGATTTTCCCCTCATGAGTCACATCTTGTTGAAGTGGACAAAGAAGTCAACAACAGACAGGAGGGGAGGTCTTGTAACTGTAATGGTGGTCAGGTTCATGGATTTGGAAGGGATCTTGGACAAGGGATCATAAATTCCATTAATATGGAAGAATGTTATCTAGAACTTCATCCCTGGGGACTTTCCAAAAGCCAGGTTTTCCCAGGTTGGTTAAGCCTGGCTTGCTGTTGTAGTTCACATCAAAACATTCTTCAAACACCGTCTCAAAGACCAGACAAAGAAAACCCAGTTTTGACTCATTTTTGTTTAGAACCATATTCCTGCGTGGTGAAGTCTAGGAGGACCTGTGAACTGCAGATTGACACCACACATGAAGTGTCAGAGTTTACCTCCAATAGCCTGCTCTGGAGCAAGCAGGGTGAGAACCAGGAGACGTTGGTGGCAATCTGATGACACAATTGTCTTCAGGCTATGTCAAGTAGGAGACACTGAGGTAATGACATTTGGAAACTTGAATGAAAAGACTTAAACTCAGGTGCTTCATTTCCATCCGAGGCTTTGCAGCCAGTAGCAATACACATTTATGATGAAATTTTAAGTAAGACCCAGAATATCCTTGCATAGGATGTACCCAGTAAGATCATTTTGTCGATTGAGAAGCTTGGAAACTTGAATGAAAAGACTTAGACCCAGGTGCTTCATTTCCATCTGAGGCTTTGCAGCCAGTAGCAATGCATGCAAACGGCAGCCAAAAATCCCTGAGCAGCTTATATTACATCAGAACACCCCAGAGGACAGGATCAGTGTAAAGTTCACTCACATTTTTTTCAATGCCTGCTTAATTGCTTTCACTTCGAGTCAAGTCGCCTGTTGTGCTGCCTCAAAGTCAGGGCAAAGCCAAACTGTTTGGGTAAATCTAAGGATATCAAAATGTTTTCGTAGCTCCAGTACACCAAGAGCATTCAAAGCCAAGAAAGCCATGATTAAATGAAAACATTAGCCCAGAGTATTCAGGGTGTGCGTGGCAATCACAACACAAAGCTGACCACAGAACTCTAATCATTTTCACATTTGAATGCCTGGCTTTGCTGGGTATCCTTGAACTGCTGCCATGGGGTGGCAAGCCAGAGTCAAGATCAGCAAAGACTTGATCCTGTGAAGAGCTGTGCCCTGTGGCATATCAGTGGAGAACTCACCAAGGAGCAAAGGACTCTCACATCATCCTGAAGCTGTGAGTTTACTCCGTTTATAAACCAGACTGACTTTTCCAGCAGAGTTGCTAACCAGATGCTGTCGTGAAGGGCTGATAGACCTCAGCCAGTGATCACAACAGTGTAAAGCAAGCTAGGAGAGGTCTGGCCCTAGCATTAAAACTGATGAAAACAAGGTTTGGGCAGTTACACAATCTCTGGTTATGCTGGTTTGTATTAGAAATCCTCACTGGACGTAAATGTCCCTCTATCCACAGGAAGAGATACCAAAGACAATTAATATCCTACAAATTTCGAAGAAGTAAATGGCCAGAAATGAAGTTCATACAGTCATAAACTTGTCTTCTTTGTTCATGCAATGGCAAGTTTGTTCTTACAATCAAAAACTTGTTTGCCATGGATGTCGACAGGCCATTTCTACTGTCATATTTGACATCCCATATGGGCTAAAGACCCTACAGGAGGAAGACTAGAACAGAGAGAGGAAGGAAATGTGACAGATCTATGCACAAATAACAGAGCATTTTACAATAACTCTATCAAAAAGTTTATCAACTAAGAGACACAAATCCTTAGAAAGCTATTTTCTGTTTGTTCAGCTGCTCAAGAAGTCTGATTTTAGTATCTATGAAGTAATTTCTCCCTCCCCTTTCACCTCTATTTAAAAGAAAGAAAGAAAAAAGGCACATCTGGTTTCTCCCTCCCTAGTTTCTTCTGCTTCTCCCCCTAATTTCTTAGCAGTTGCACCATTTTCTCTGTCATCCCAGGTAGCATGCTGGGAATGCCAAAGATGACTCCAAGCTATGCATCATATATCAATGAACAGTTGTCAAGGCTCCACCAACTTTACTTCATGGACAAATTCTTGGACGGGGCAAGGAAACAAACTGTGAGCACAGAAGACAACAAGACATTGTCTACAAGCCAAAACAGATCTGTTGAGAACAGGCAATCTTAGTCCAATCTCATTTCTCTTGTTGACAGACCAGTGGGCCCAGGATACAAGAAATCTCACACCTCTGCTTTAGTACTGTGCTTTGCAGTGTTGCACGTAACATTCCTGTAAGCAAAGTGGAGACAATGGTCCAAATGACATAGCTGTGAGATAGCAGGTTTTGAGTAGAACGATTTAAAAGAGTGTTCTTGGAAGGCAGTTAGCAGCAGGTCATGGTCCTGCCAGAAACACGTGCCGAGCAGCACTGTCCAAGGGTCTGTCCTAAGCCTGAGGCTATTCCATACTTTCATTAATGACCAGGATGATGGTTGTTAGCACACAGTCTATACTTACCTAAAGCAAGTGAGGCTAAACTGCAAGTACATAGGAGATCAGGATTAGAATACAAAATGAATTTGACAAACTCAAGCAAGAATCTGGGAGGAAATAAAAGGTGAAATTGGATAGGGATAAGAATGTGAATAATCAGTTTTCCATGTACAGAAAGAGGAGGAGGTCTGGCTTGGCAGCGGTGCTGCAGAAGGGAATCAAGGAAGGTCATAAGCTGAACTTGAGACAACAGCGTTGTAAAGTTAGAGTGCAAACCCCACACTCAGTCTATAAACAGTGAGGTAGTCTATAAGATAATACTACAGTCCTGTTCTGCATTGGATATGATATCTGTGTTTAGGTTCGGGTGGTGTACTAGAAGAAAGTCATGGACAAACTGGAGAGCAGTCAGAAGGAAGCAAGCAGAATCAGAGGTCTAAAAAATCATGGTCTGTGGAGGCAGACCAAAAGAACAGGGTTTTTCACCTTATGAAAACATGGGCAAGGGAGGCAGTGTGATACGAACTGTCTCATTAAGTGCTGCTATAGAGGGGAAAGGAATCATCTGTTTTCCAAATCCACAAGTATCAGACAAGAAGACCTGGGTTTTGATTGCAGCAAGAGTAAATTAAGCTGGCAAGTAATAAGCTCCCTAACAGATAGGACAGCAAAGCAGAGCTGCACAAAGGGGGTTTCTGGAGGCTTTTTCTGACAGTATGGTTAAGGGTGCCTCAGCTGGTCCTGTCTTGGAGCAGGGACGTGTTCTAGGTGATGTTCTGAGGTCTTTTGTGAGCCTGTATTCCCTGCTGCCTTGCATGCCCATTAAGCTGGACACTGTGACCTCATCTGTGCTGTGAGCACATTAGCTGCCCGTGCATTTCCCCAACAACAAAACAACTGTTCCTAACGTGGCATTGCATGAGCATCCCTGGAGTAATCAGAGCTAATCAGGAGAGGCTGGTTGGACATTGTTTGCCCGCGGAATGCTTGGCCTGTGCCAGCCAGAGTCCTTCATGGCATGCTGACTTTGCAATCAAGGATGTGAAGGAAGACAGGTTAATTGCCGGAAACATAAAGATATTCAGGGGAGCATCAACTTCTGCATCCTAACCGCTGTCCAGCCATGGAAAACCACACAACTGCTCTTTTATGTTTCCTTAGAAGCAACTTCCAGAGAGCTAATGGAGAAGGTCTGCTGCATACACACAGGCTTTCCTGGATAACATCTCTGAATCACCATAGCTGTGGGCTGCTCAGGCTTTGCTTTCACCAGGGAATTATCATTTCTTCCTCTGGAGTCAACCCAAGACAATACTTCCTTTCCCCACTAATACTGATTATTATTGCCCTGTATGTGGGACCCTCAAGCACAGGCCAAGACGCACAGTACCACATGTTGGGCAACCAAGAAGCAAGAAAAGAGGTTCTCTGCCCAACCAGCTCTGGGTCATTTCAGCCTCTTAATGATGCTCCCCTTAACTGAAGCATTTTGGAGGATCCGATCTACAGATTCCCCTGGCAAAGGGAATCTTTTGCTCCTGCACATGGAAAGATGTTGCCTCGCCACTGCCATATGCAGTTCTCAGCATTTGACCAGCTTCACACTTAACACCAAATGCATCCCCTATAATCTGCTGAAATATAGAAAAAATATAAAAAATCTATGAAAACACCCACTAGTGATGAGTAAGCCACATCCACAGCAAAAACAGAGACCAGTTTGTGTTAGTAAGACAAGTTCAAACATTTAATGGGGGATCCCAACTATAGGGACTGTTCTCAGTCAGTGTTTCATCTATAAACAATTTTTGCACAGTTTCTCCATCAAAGCCAGGATACTTAAGCCATTAGTGGTCATTTATGGACATCAAAATACCTTTGACTTCTGGGTACCCAGCTATCTTGGAGGATGGAGACCTTAAGGAAGCATGTTTGTCCCCACAGAATTGTAATGAGAAGTGCAATGATGAGCCTGAGGCTCTTAGATATTGCAATAGCAATGAATCAAAGCTGTAGCAAAACTGCACTCACAAATGCATTCAGAAGGATTAAGTACAAAAGGTCTGAACTCTGAGGAAAGATTGCCCAGGGTGAGGTCTGTCTGAGAATAGGTGTAAATAGAATGAATTTAAGGAAAGGAAAATTTAGGCTGAATATCAGGAAATGTTTCCTGACGGTAAGAAACACAAGGTTGCGACTCGCCTCCCCTAGGGAAGCTCTGGGAAGATTGCGGTTTGAGTCATGTTAACTGCTGAGCTGGACAGAGCACCAGATAATAAAATGCAAAAGAACAATCCCGGATTGCTCCCCAGGGATGGCAGAGGTGACCTCATAGGTGTTCTTTCCACCTCTAATCTCTGCACTATCAGTCTGAGCTCGACGGGAAACGTTGAGATCACGCCCTTTGTATCCTTTGCTGTCTATGGGAAGGCAGAGAAGAGCACCAGGGGCCAGGCATACTTGAGATGCCAGAAACCAAGAAGAGGTGGGAATGGGTTATTTCAAACAGAAGGGTGTGGGGGGACAGGGGCAGGACAGCACTCTTTAAGGCAAAGGGTCCAGAGTCCAAAGCAGCAACCTGTATTGGAGTACATGGAGGAAAAGAGCCTTGATAGACTCCAGGCTTCTTCCTGCAGACTGATGGTGCTGAGCTGCTTTTTGGGGGACATATCTGTGAAACCTTCGCACAGCTCAGGCATGGCAAGTTCTTCCAAAACAAACAGGAAAAGCCATATGGATGCCTATAAAGGATGTTGAATGTTTTGCACAGTGACTAGTTCAGGATGTATGTGTCTTTAGCCACACACAGAGCTCCAGATCTACCCCCCATGAAGATCTTGGGCACCTTACCCGAGCTGTTCTAGAGTGAGTGCTGTGGTGCTTTCCACTTCAGATCTTCCACACATGGGATAGTCATTTATTGGGTGAGCTCTGCCACAACCTGCTACACATCTTCTGCAATGAAGGACTTTGAAGGTGTCACCTTATTGCCTTCTACCATGGCATAAAATTTAGTGACGATAGCAGAGACATGATTCGCATTTGCTGTTTGATCTGAAAAATCCCTGTCAGGGCGGCATTTCCTCCTGCCTAGAGCAGAAACACAAGGCAAATGGTTCATTAGATAGAGCCAGCCCTTCATTTTGTAGATGAGCAAGAACAGAGAGAGGGAGAGTAGACACCTGCATACGGGACTAGTGGCAGTCAAGCATAGCTCCAGCACCCTTTTTCCTTCCCTACCTCTCCCCTCCTGAAATAATAATCCATCATCACCATGCACAGGACTCCATACCAAACTTTAAGCTGTAGTTTGCTTCCATTTCTATAGAAGTTTTATGGAAGTTCTGATGTAGTTTTAGCATTAGTTTTGTATCAGTACATGCCTAAAATCTCTCTCTGTATGAAGATGACTTATACTGCCAGGCACTTGTTGAGTGTCTGGTGAGTTTTTTCAGTGTCTGCCATGATGCTTCTGGTGCCTCTGAGCTCCACTTGTAAATTGATAACTGCTTTAGAGACTCATAAATATTATGACTGAATAACTCTCCTCTGTGATTCCCCCTTTGACAGAAGGGCAACCAGCGTGACAGTGTCAGAGGTAATGATGGGAGGGTTTAGGAAACCAAAGGCGTTAGTCTTATTTGTATTGCCACAGCACCAAGAGGCTGAGATCAGGGCTCCGCACTGTTAGTCACAACAGTGTGGTACTTAAGGAGACTGTCCTGACCTTTAAAGAGATGGAAAGAGAGGCAAAATGACTTATTCAAGGACAGAGCCAGGAACAAAGCTCTGTTCTCCTGGGAACCAAGACAAGACAGGATCATCTCTTCACTCTGAGGTGTAACACTAAGAGACCAACACTCATGATGGTGGCCACCATCCTGGATAAGACTTCAGATGGTAGAAGAGAGAATGGCCCTGCTGTTGGGCCAGCTACCAGGTCAACCTGCTCTCTTGGACAGCTGGAAGAAGGGGGTTGGAGTACTCTTGTGTGTGCAAGAGAAGCTGGCATAGTGGGGTACCTGCTGTGCCCACACTGAGGTTCTTAAAAGATGCCTTTTTTCCCAGAAAAAGGGAGAAGGAGCAAAAATTTCAGGGAGAAAAAAAAGTGTCTCTTCATGAGGAGCAGTAAAGTCCTTCCATCCACCACAGAGGTTATTGTTTAAGCTCTTGGTCTCTGTCTGGTTGCTGTTGTTTGTGTTGCCAACGCAGCCAGTCCCAGGAAGGGAGGAAACTTGGCTGGTAGACAGACAATGTGTTTTCCCTTCAAAGAAGGGTGTGAACTGGGGCTGGTTACAATAACACTTTCCACTTTTCCCTTTCAGGGATCTCCTTCTGCTTCAAGTAGGGCAGGATAAACACAGCGACAGGTCAATGGTAGTTCTTGGCTCACAACCACAAACGCTGATGACCACAGCACTTGAGAAAAGAGCCTGTGAGGAGACTGACCTGGCATTTGACTGCTGCTTGTGTTTTCTGTTGTGCACCACTTTATGGGACAACCGTGCTCCTTTCCCCATCGTCTTCCTCCAATTTGATGTAAGCACTTCAACACAGGAGCATCCATCGATTTTGTGATGGTGGCAGAAAGGTCCTGGCTAGGACCTCCCTGTGGTCCTCAGGTCTCCTGGAGATCCTTCCTCTCTGGAGGGATGCATGTGCATGTTCCTCACGTGCCTCCTGACCTCTATTACACCTTGTTCCCAGTAGACACACCTAACGTTAACCTGAGGAATGTCTTCCTCAGGGCTGGGGAGAATGAATCAGTTTCTTTCCTATTTTAAGTTTTGCATAATGGAAAAAAGAATTCTGAGCTCCACCCTTCAGAATTTTAAGCTTACTCATTGCCCCAGGCTCTCCCAGGCCAAAACTCTCTGCCTACCTCACCAGCTTGAGTAAATCACCACAGCTCACTCTGGATAGGAGAAATTGGGCTGCATCCATCAGCTCGGAAGTCCCCCTTTCCTCCTCCCACTACCATCCCTCCACTTGCATCCTGCATATAACTATATTCTAAGGGATAAGGAAGGAGATCTCTTCCCAGATGAATGGTTAGCTCTTCAGGTATGAATTGCTTTGCCTCCTTGGGCACTGGCAACAGTGCAGTTTGGTGCATGCAGGAACCACTGACCTGCTGGAAATCCAGCCAAACCCAAGGAGGTGCTCTAAGAGTGGTCCTTGCAGAAGTCAAAGTCATTTACACAGTGGCTGGTCCCAGCTTGCTACCCTTTCATATGGACATTCTCCAGGACAGGCTGCATCATGATGCAGAAGGATACACCCCAGGTGCTGGAGGGACTGATCCTTAGTGCAACACCCTGATTCATAGTTCACACAACCTCTGTGAATAACCAGCGAACCTCTCTTCTCTCCTGCAAGGGGATTGCCCTGGAGATTGCATTGTCAGGACAATGTCTCTGACAGACAACCTGCACTTTCATTTCAGACCAGTTTTAATGCAATGATCTTCCCTAAACCAAATGTTTCGGGGTTGCAGACTACAGCATTTGTCATTAGTGAGCTAAATTTAGGATGCTGGTCTGGATTCAGGAGGCCTAGAGACTAGTATATTTAAACTTGGTGAAATGGTGAAATCTTTTAAATGAACCTATTTTTGAAGAGGGGTAAAAGGTGGCAGAAAACCACCAAAATGTCCTGTGAAATCATCTGTGTCTTGTCAAAGTGTTTTTGCCAAAAAAAATCCCATTGCTTTTAATATCACTATATTTTGCGATGGTTCTATTTTAGATTGTCCCCATTTTTCCAAGTCAAAATGCCCATTTGTTTTTAATGCCAGAAAAAAACCTAGCTGTAAAATATTTTAAGTACTTCCTTATAATATGTTCAAATCCAAAATAACATCTCATTCAGGTCCTAGGAAACTTTTCTACTAAATATAGAATTTATAGGGTTATTTTTAGACTTTCAATTAACAAAAAGTGGAACCACATCATGCCAGGGTACTGACAATTCTGAGGTCTTTTGGGAAAGAGATTTTCTTAATTCCCTTGGTTTGATGTACTTATTCCCAGGCAAATGTGCACGCAAGTGTATGTGCATGTCTAAAAACGCCACTTTATCACAACTATATTCCTAGTCCCTCTGTCTAAAGAGACCTTGTACATCCCTTATTTTCCAGTCCTCAACAGCACTGGCAGTGGTGTAAACCCAAAGTCATTAATGTGCATGCAGGAAGGTGGTTTGCTAATGCAGGTCCAAAGGGGGTTATCGGGCACCTGCTATTCTTAACTGCCTGGCCACCAGGACCTGACCTCCTGCATCCCTGTGTGGCAGATGAGAAGGATCCATGCAAGGTGAGGACATTCACAAGCAGCAGCCTCTGCTATCAGGGCTGTTCTTCCTGCTCTGCATTTCACACACTTGAAATGTTTGTAAGCTCTTGTATCGCACACTGCTCAAAGCCCATTCCCAGCTGTTATCTCTTTTCCTCTTCCCTTGCTACTCGGCCTTTCCAGACCCACAATCTCATGGCTGCTTTCTGGCTCTGCCCCCCAACTAAGTTCCCCTCCCGGTCACTGTAAGACCCTTCTAATGGCGCATATTCATGATGCTGATTGCTCTCCTCTCTCACCACCTTTCGGAACAGCAAGGAGGTGATCTGTGTGAAGAGGACAGGGAACAGTGACTTAATCAAAGCCAATTAACCTGGGATTCAATGCTAAGCTGCTAATTGCCTGCACTTTCCAGCAGGCAAGACTGCAATTGTTTCAGTGCTTCCTGGAAACTCTTTCTTTCTTTCTTTCTTTTCCATTTGTCTTTTGTGCCCATGGACAAGTCTGGAACAAGCTCCTGCCCAGGCTGTCTCCAAGCTAAGCCTCCTTGAGCTTGCCACTCAACATGTTGATCGTCACTGCACTGCCCTTCTGCGCAGGCAGAAGAACGTCACAGGCTGGTTTTGAAATGCAATCCAGAGTTCACCCACTGCAGAGATCCCCAGACAGAATGAGCTCCACGTTTAGTCATACAGCATCGCGACATCGCTAAGAGCAAATGAATAAAGCTCCCTTTATGAAGAGCTGAACAATGGACACCTGCGACTCAATTCAGTGCCCTAAACATATGTCTAGTGCCATTTGAGAGGCTCTGGGTCATTCTCCTTGGCCTCTACTTGCCCCTCCAGAGGGCATGCATCTTTCATGTGTCAAATGTTGTAAAGCTAAGGCTCATGAGGACATCTCAAGTACCTAAGAGTACATCTTATGATACTTTATGCTTATGATTAAGAAACTGAACTAAATCCTTGGGGTTGATGAAGAAAGAGACAACTTTGTGGTGTCTTTTAGATTCTTTAGGTTTGAGGTGAATAAAGAAATGGTTGAAGAAGAGGGGAGATCTAGATTAGATATTACAAAGTCCTTTACTGTGATGGTGGTGAGGCCCTGGCACAGGTTGCCCAGAGAAGCTTTGGCTCCTTCATCCCTGGCAGTGTTCAAGGCCAGGTTGGACACAGGGGCTTGGAGCAACTAGGTCTAGTGGAAGATGTCCCTGCCCGTGGCAGAGGGTTGCAACTGGATGAGCTTGAAGATCCCTTCCAACACAAACCAGTCCATGAGATAAGCACAGGATGTACTTCCAGGTAATTGTTTCTAACAATTCGCATGGAAATTGTCATGCAGGGTATTTATTCTGTGAACTGTTGTAGGTCTGGCAATAATTTCACTTTAAAGCTGCATCAGGCCAGCCTTGTGCATGCCACAAACTCAACAAATATGAACCTAGAGTAAGTTCTTGTTTTCCACACCTAGAAACCTCAGTTAAGATCAGTTAGTTGTTGGTGGAAAGGTGGAAGGGAAAGGACCTGAGGACTCAGGGTGAGAAGAGAAGTAGCAGCATGGATCCAGAGCTTGCTCTGATTCTAGAAGCAAATCAAGTAATCAGATTTTCCCTATGGAAAAAGTCCACAGTAGGAGCTTTGAAATATCATATCAGGTCTTTTGCCAAGCAGTGAATTACATAACAACTTGAAAATGTAAAAGTCCTTGTGAGTAAGGATCCTTTTCTTTGGAGACGCGACACTGGTCCCACCAGTCTCACTGATAGGATGGAGGGGTGAAGAATCATAAAATCATAGAAGTTACCAGGTTGGTAAAAATCTTAAAGATCATCAAATCCACTCATTACCCCAGGTCTGCCAGGTCCACCACTAGACCATGTCACTAAAGGCCTCATCACCACATACCAGTTAAAGAGATGTTGGCTTCCTGAACAAATCTTCCCAATGCATTTCATCTCTCATAGCCTCGGCTTTGCTCAGTGAAATACAGATAAGACCCAAGGGGACCACCATGCCTAGCCAGCTCAACCTGCACCCATGCTGGAGCCCACCCAGCTGGGCAGACACTCCCCACTGTGCAGCCTGAATTTCCCCCATCTCCCACTGCCTCTTGGCTGGATCACTGTGAAACAGGGTTCTTGTCTTGTTTTGCTTTCAAAAGAGACTTGGAAAACTTGTCATCCTAAACACGCGGTGTTATTTTGCTTTAATTACATGGGCTGCATTTGATTTTGAACTCTGCTTGGCTTTTTTTCTAATGGATGTTTTAGTGCTCTCTGGGTATTAGTCCTCTTGTTTATGAAACAGCCGGAGAGCTGTGGCTGGTGGGTGCCATCAAAATAAAATGCAGTATTATTATTATTGTTCTTATGACTACGTGCTGGCTAAGCATACACATCTTAGGAATGAAAAACATCCCTGTTATGTCAGGAATGGGGAGCAAACAAATACACTCTGCAGCAATACCCAAAAAATAATAATAAAACAAGCTATCGTTGCAAATAGACTCTCAATTGCTTGTGAAAACGTGTATTTATTTAAGCAAGCAGTGTCACTGATAACCATCTATTACATGGTTAATTTTCAATGAATATGTTTGTAATAATCAGCTGATATTTCAACAGATGATAACTGACATATTAAGCCTTGCATCAGATTTATATGATAAGTATTTTTGCTACTTCAGATTCTAGCTGATCATCAAAAGCAGCCCAGCCCAAAGATTAGCAAGTGTTTTTATCACTCCCACACTCCTCTGATTAATCTTTAATAAATCTGCTTTCAATAATCAATTCTAAATATGCATTTGCTGCTTTACTGTGTTGGAGCTGAATGACAATATTTATGGGGAATTGCAAGCCCTTTCAGAGCACAGCGTGGCTCCCCTGATGCTGCATGCCAGTGACAAGGCTTGGGATTGCCCTGCTTACCAGGTCAGGTCTGGCTGCAGCCACGGGTGTTAGAGGAGACTTTCTGCTGTTAAGAAGTTCAGTCTCACATGCAGAAAGAGACTTGCAAAGCTTGTAAACCACAGCTGCCATCCCGGTCTGCAGGACACCAGGGGAATGGTCCATGTATGGGGGACAGGTCTCTGAGCGTCAGGTCCACTAACCCTCTGCAGGACTTGTGCATCCTTCTCTATTATCTTGTGCATGAGATGGTGCCACACTGGAGCATGTCCCAAGGGATTCAGTCCTTGGGCACTGAGGACTGGTGCTCATGTGTTGAAGTCAGGATGATCCATCCAAGTGACCAGACCTGAGACCAGCTCTGGGTCAGCCTGTCCTGTCCAGCACAGACTTGGTGAGGCTGAAGGTGGATGCTCTCTGGGGGGTGCCAGCTTTCTGCTGCAAGCATTAAACTCAATACCTTGGCACCAGGCGGGGTCCAGACATGTCACGCTTTGTACTATGCTGATATTGCTTCCTCTTGGCAGCTCTTCAAACCCATGTGCCACAGGTTCAACATCTCAGGTCTACTCAGAAGAGTGTCAGGAAAGGCAGCAGAAACAGAGCAGGGCTTGACCAGGGAGCTGCTGTGTCTCCATGGTGGTGTCTGGCTCTGGTTTGGCACAGCTGTGGCTCTAGGGCTGTAAGCCCCATGTTTCAACATGCACATCCTTTCATTTTCAAGGCAGGTCAGGAAGGCCCAGCCCTGGGAATAGCTATGTGTTGACAGAGGGGAACTGGTTTTGTACCAGTTCCCCTCTGCCTACGCAGCTGAGCAGGCTGGCACCTTTCACCTCTTCCTAGGTGAGGTCCTGAATGCAGTTCAATGCCTGGGAAAGAGCTTGATGCCCCCAAGATGATGCCTTCAGGGTGATACCTTCAGGGTGATGCACTCCTCATTTAATAGAGAGGAAGATGCTCAGAAAGACTGAAGCCCAAACCAAGAGAGGTGTTCATCTCTGGTTGTTTGCAGCCCAAAGATTTGTGCTATGACTTGCTCACCTTGGCATATCCCAGGGCATAATCCCAGGGGCTCTTCATCAAAGGCTGTAGTGATAGGACAAGGGGTAATGGGTTTAAGCTTAAACAGGGGAAGTTCAGGTTAGATTTAAGGAAGAAGTTGTTCCCTGTGAGGGTGCTGAGGCACTGGCACAGGGTGCCCAGAGAAGCTGTGGCTTCCCCATCCCTGGCAGTGTTCAAGGCCAGGTTGGACACAGGGGCTTGGAGCAACCTGCTCTAGTGGAAGGTGTCCCTGCCCATGGCAGGGGGTTGGAACTGGATGATCTCAAGGTCCCTTCCAACCCAAACCATTCTATGATTCTATGATAAATGGACCTTTATTGGCATGACCCTGACGGCAGATCAGCCATCAATGAGGACCCACCTCTGAAACCTTCCCCTAAGTCCTGAAAACTGCCCCAGACATGCGACATGGGTCCTTGTGTTCATACCCGCTGTGGTTTTCTCCATCCTAGCTTTTTTTTACTGCTCCCTCCTCCTTCAGCTCCCGCAGCGCGCAGTGTGCTCGGCTATGCCAGCACCCTTTGCGGGATGTCCATGAACTCCGTGGTTAGAAAGGGCAGCTAAAAGCAACACATGCAAAGAGACAGCGTCTGCAAAAATCCCTTTCTGAGTTGCTCAGAGGGCTATTTGCTGTGTCCGCTTTGTTTGCACAGGGAGAGCACGAGCAGAGTCAGCACCAGAGACAGAAGCTGCATTTTTTCTTTCCCTCTCTCCTTTTCTATGTGCTCCTCTCTTGTTTTGTTTTCAGGCAAGCTACACTGAGCTCCAGGAGCAAATGCAAACCCTGCTGCTTCAGCATTCCCCTCTTCTCTCTAAAAAAGACAGTCCTGCTGTCATTTGTCAGACTGTCTGAATGATGGGATGGTGGAAAGATTTCTTGCAAAGCTGCTGCCCAGGGAAGAAAGGGGAGGAGTAAGACATGACATTAAGAGAAAAAGAAGTAGTCGTTCAATTGCAGGACATGAAATATTCTACCTGCTTTTTTAATGTGTTTTTAATTAAAATGCTTATAAGTATTTGAAGTTGTTTTTGGTGATTGTAGCAAAACACTGGTGGAGACTGAAAGGAACATGAAGAGAGAAGGAGAGGGGAGACAAAAGCTCCTGGCCAGCTGTGGGAAGAAGCCATTCAGTAATATGGGACAAATTCGCCATCACTCCCCTCTCAGGATGCTTTCAGATTAAAATACCACTTCTCTAAGAGTAGAGTTTCCTAAAAAAAGCCTTTCAGAGATTCCTTATCTACCTGTAGTTCCACATGGGAGTAGTCCAGATCACAGACACACACAAAGAAGGCAGAGAAAGTGATTATTACTGGTCCTGTAATCTCAACTTGGCAAAAGGAGTTTCAGCCTGCAACTGAGAGCAAAAAAGGGTATATGTACACATATCTTTGTATATATGTAAGTGTCTACATGCCACTCTGCTAAACTGGAAATCCATTGGCCAGTTCTAATTTGATCAAATAGAGGAAAGGTCCCAGGGATAGTCACCAACAGCAAACATCATGGAAATATGTTTGCACTTATCCATGCATTTATAGAAGGAAAAGTGTTGACATGATCACAGCCACTTTTCCAGCTGTCAGTATCTTCCTGAGTGCTCTTGAAATCAAAATTCCATCTGTTTTTCTAGGCATTGCCTACATGTCCTTTGTGATGCCATTTATATCCCTACTGAGAGTAAGACCAACTACCTACTGCATAATCTTGTGCCAAGCCATTCCCAGTCAAGTTAATAATACTATGAGACAGAGAGGACCTGTAGAAGACAGTATGTTTCTGAAGAAAAGCCATGGGAGGGAGCTAACCTTATCCTCATCTGCATCTCAGGGACAACAGTGAAAAATGCCTTTCATGACAATTAGGGCTCTGAACATGCAGTCCTGAAACAGTATTGCCTGCCCGGCGGTGAGTAGAAATTAACATCACCTATAACTAAGTGCTTTCTCGAAGTGTTTTCCAGAACTGGGATCATGTCTGGTTAAGCAAGACGTGAACGCTTTTTCCCCTCTGGTCAAAAAAACATCTTGTTTGGGTGTTGCTGGGGAATTTCTCTTTGTGGTCTTTTTATTATTTGGCTTTTAGGGAGAAGAAAAGTCCATACATTTTGCGTGAGGTTCCATAGATTTAAAGAAAGCCACATCTAGAAGTTTTCTTTATTCTAGTGGATATCATTTTTGCCTATGAAACACCCAAAACTAAAGACTACAGGCTTTGAGGCTGATATTAAGAGAACAGCAGAAAATCAGAGAGCTAAAGAGTAAAGAGAAATAAGATGACAAGTAGGCAGTATTCCACTCCCCTCCCCAAACCTTTGTTTTTCAAGGTTTCTTTATTTTCTGCAGATCTGGAGGGGAAAAACCTGTCAAAAGAACTGTAACACAACCAGGTGACGAAGACGTCTGTCGCAGGAAGGAGCCTCAGGTGATTCGGGAGACCTTCGGAAGCCATCAGTGTTATTTTATCTTCTCTCACCACAGACTTCCTGGTGGTTTGTGCATTGGAAATGTCAGCAGTACTGCCCAGGGTCACCTCTCCAGGAAAGGTCAGCCTGGCGCTCCACCAGAAAGTGCCATTTGCCTTTTATTCAAGTATAACATGGAGATCTTTAATCTACCCACCTTAAACGGTTGGTGTTTTATAACACTGATTTGGCAATGATTACTCTTTGAAGTGGAGTTTCACAGGCTATTGAGCTTGGATGAGTTGCTACCTTCACTTTTACAACTGAACAATATCACTTTCAGTCCTAAAAGTGATGGAAATGAATTCTGGGAAACTCGGTAAAGTCTTTTCTCCTAATCTCAGGCCATGGGAAGAGAAAGTGAAACTTTCCTCCCTCTGAAGACACAGCCAGGAAGATCTGCAATGCTGGAAATATTTAATCTCTCTTTCCAAACAGGCCTGGTAGCATAAAGCCCAAAGCTTTTAGACTTGCACTTTGGGATTGCATAAACACACACAGAAACAGGCGCACTTCATGGTTGGCACAGAAATAAAGTAATGAAAGCCAGGTGACGTTCTTTGCTCAAGAAGAGATTCAGGTTTTAATGCCTTTTCCCTGTGGCAGCTGCCAGGCACAGGCATTTTTGGCTGAAACTGTTGTCAGAAGCAATCTGAGGTCTTCCTGCAGTTTTAGCAACAGTGAAAGATTCATGGAGTGGTCTCAGTGTCACCCAATGGTTTGTCCCAAAGAGATAACATTACAAAATCATTTGAAACAATCAGAACTTTTCACTTCAAAATTCATAACAAGTTATTCTATTTTTCTTTTTCCTCATAATTCCACTTGATTTTTCATTTTCTTCCCATTCTGGATTAAAATTTCGAACTCATCTGAATTCCAAAATTCAGGTCTCCAAGGGACGTGAAATAAAATACTCTTTCAATTTTGGTTCACCAAATATTTTGAAATATGGTCTGTCTCAGTAGGTCCAAAACTGATTTCTTATTTTTTTAGAACTTCCAGTTAACTGTAAAAATCAGTTACTCACAGGTCACGTCCGGACGATGAAGTACTTCAGAGGTCAAATATTTGTCAAAACGATGACTCAAAAAAGGGTGAGTAGATTTCTTCTAAATAAACTAACCACAGAAGTCAATGGAATCAAGTTTCCTCCAATGTGTTGAATGCCCAAACACAAAACCAGCCATTTTTGGCCCTCCACAAAGCAAGTAAAATGTCAGACCAGAAGGAAAAGTGTTCAGAAAGTCCCATGCTTTGAAAACGGACAGTTGTCCAAGGACAAGGTTCAACCACAGAAATTACCAGATGACGTTCTCTGGCCTGCGTCGCGCAGGAATTTAGGCTCGAGAAGTGTAATTTCTCTGCTCTGGTTTTAGAACAAAAATATTATGATGCCTTCAGTGTTGGCCCTCCCCAAGGCTGGGGTTTCAGTCTACCAAAGGGCTCAGAAAAAGTCATTTCCAGAAGCATCCTTTCCAGATTTCCAAGCTGGCCTTGCAGTAAATGAGCAAGTAAATCAGCAAGTCAATTGGAGTCCAGGCTAAGTTATAAATGAGTTTTCCCAAACAGGCCAGAATATTCTGCAGCAGGATTTAGACCCTGCCGTGTCTGGTGGAACTGATCTCTCTTGTCTTCTCTTCATGTATGCCTGCCCAGGACATGGTTTCTGCTCCTCACTACAACTTGCTATTTCTGGAAGTCCAATTCCTCAGGCACAGAGCCCATTGGGATGGATCACTGCGGCTTCTCCACATGCTTCCTCACCATGGTGGGATCTCTAAGAGATATTTCACTCAGGAAGGATTTAATTATCTAAGTAGGATGGAAAGGAGTCTGGGATTATAATGGAAAGGAGTCTGGAATTATAATGGAATACAAACCCATTTTAAAAGCAAAGCAGAAAGGGAAAACTTGAGCACTGTAACAAACACAAGCAGCTGGGGTTTTCCTCCCCACAAAAGCCTCTTTGCTTGAGGACTTCAGTTAGGGCCAGTTCAAGATTACGGATTTAATGTGGAATAGGGACCCTGAGGAAGTATGCAGAGACCAACCACCCATTCCTCTCACAACAGCTACCACATCCAGAGGATGCAGATTTATGCCACAGTGGCTGACTGTAGGATCACATTTCTTTGTGAGATTCAAACCAGAGGGTAAAATGATTCATACTGCCCTTTTTCCAACCCCTCAGCTGCTCACCCGCCCAACTCTTGAAGCATCATCCATCAGAAGTCAACAGCAAATGGGTGCAAAATCTGAAGAAAGAGCTCAGGTCCCTGAGAGTTGTTTTACTTGATAGCCTGTGAGGACTCTGAGGATTTGGTTTTCTGAGATCTCGACTGACCTCATGAGAGCAGACTAATTCACACAGCAGACACAGTGACACAGCCGAGGGGCTCAGCTGGCTTTTATTGCACTGTCATTGTGACAAAGGTGGTTTGAACATCTGAGGTGGGTCTCAACACCAGCTGAGAAAGTGCGTGTATTAATCAAATCCAAGGAGGGCCTCTATCTTGCTCCAATTAATCATCTTCTTCCTCAGGAAAGGTGGGAAAAAACAAGCCCTTTATCACTCTCATTAATCACAGCACCCTTTTCACAGATGTAGTCTACAGTGAAGGTTGCAGAAAACTAAAAAAAAGAGCATGAGAAAAGCAAAAAGTTTCTCAAATATGGTTTTTTTGTCTGACTTGTTGGGGTTTTTTAATAGAAAAAAGGAAACAAAAAAACCCCAAGCACCTCTAAGCAAAGGAGAGTCAATGTCGAACGAACAGCTTATGTCTTGCAGGGGCTTGAAGATGCTTTCTACTCTTCTGTCCCGGAAGTTGTTGATGCTATGAAAGCCACTTCTGGCAGGAGACATGTATGCTCCAGTGCATAGCTCTGGAAGCAGATCTTTATGTTCCAGCCACACTTCTCAATCTTCCAGGCATTAAGTTTGTCTTGTGTATGTAGGTAGAAACCTTTGTAAGGTCCTCCATTCACCAATTCAAACTGTCCATCATCATTCCAACAAGAAAGTCAGGAAGAACTTGGGCACCCATCCACATTCAGTGGGTTTAATATTAATTCCTGTAAAACTTGACAAAGGTGAGTGAGAATCATCTCTTCCATGCCACAAGGTGATGCCTTAGCACACACAAGAGGGGGTGCCTCACTTTGCCTGGTGCCAAGGCTTCATTCCAACACCTTTGCAGTCCATGTAGCTTAATGCTAGTGGTCTGTAGGTGCCTGATGAGCCTCAGAGAATAGCTTGATCTGAGACTATGAAAAGTCTTGATGAAAACTTGTGGTGTTCAGCAGAATTTCCTCATTCAATGTTCATCTATGGCCTCTTGCTGTAGGCAAATTCTACAAAGTCTAGGGGTCTCTGCAGTTCTTTACAATAGTCCTCTTTGTGGGCCAAGATCCCTATGAAAGAAGAGACAGGCAAGTTTCCCTGCTTTCATGTTTCCTGATGGAACTATATATCTCATTCAAAGAGGGTTTTTTGAGTTGGTGACATGCCAAGAAGAGAATAGATTTAAATGAGACAGTAAGCAGTTCTTCCCTGTGAGGGTGCTGAGGCGCTGGCACAGGGTGCCCAGAGAAGCTGCGGCTGCCCCATCCCTAGCAGTGTTCAAGGCCA
Source organism: Strigops habroptila (assembly GCF_004027225.2). NCBI lineage: Eukaryota > Metazoa > Chordata > Aves > Psittaciformes > Psittacidae > Strigops > Strigops habroptila. The sequence continues at coordinate 1,029,961 of NC_044283.2, forward strand.
GGTTGGACACAGGGGCTTGGAGCAACCTGCTCTAATGGAAGGTGTCACTGCCCGTGGCAGGGCATTGGAACTGGAGGAGCTTTAAGGTCCCTTCAACCCAAACCGTTTTATAATTCTATGCCTCTTTGATCCCTAAGCAGTATTTGGTCTTGGCCAGGGAAGGCGATTTGGAAGTTACAGGTATGGCACCCTTTTTCCATTAAGTTACTCAAAAGGACATTCAGGCCCCCCATAACAAACCTGGATACTCAAGTCGGAACTGAGGATACCACGAGGTGACAGAGCCAGGCTCATCCTTTAATATCCAGTGACAAACACATTCACAAGTTCATGGTAGCTCATTGTTATTAGTGTTCAGACCCTGTTTTAGTGCCGAGCTTAACACTCATGTTGATTCTTAAGCTTTCCTGTGCCAAAATGTGACCCCCTTTTTAATCCCCAAGGAGATCTAGCTAGGTCCCAGCTTTCCTGCTTCTCAGTCCTCATCTGCAATGCGTGCATTTCCTGTAGGGATAGCATGGTTCACAGGTCACAAATCATGAGTGAGGTGTTGCCAGCAAAATCCTCCAACTACCACAAGAGATAGGGGAAAAACCAACAAAACTGGTTCTTATCTGGAGAGGAAGGCCTGATATCGCCAACTTGTTGTTATCTGTCCGTGCTTCCCAGCAAAGGCAGGGATCATCAATCTATGAAGTCCTTGAATGAAGGATGTTGTGTTTGTGCCCATGATCTCAGGTGGATCCTGTGGCCAGTGAAATGTTAACATGGTTGTTCAGCAACTCCTTAAATTTGCCATTCTGATTCTCCCTGCTCCACTTCATCATGAAATGAGAGTTGCTCCAAACTTATGATGTTCCCAAGCTGTAGCTTGGAGAGCTCATTTATTTTCTTTTATTATGCATTTGATAATTGTGTTTTCAGTTGGTGCCTGGAGTAAGTGTCTGTGGCTGTTCCTCGCTTGACCTCTCCGACAGTAAAACCTGTATGGTGACTGAAAACAGAAGTCCATAAAATTACCTGCTCAACGGCCAGCCATGAATCTCCATAGGACAACACAGGTACACCAGTCCCTCCAGCCTGCCCAAGTGCATTCATTAAGGATCCGCACTGTATAACTCAAGCCACAGTTCTTTCACCGGCAGATTTACAGTGGATTTAAAACAAAGGATTATTTACACTGCTGTGGGACCAGCAACAAATTAAAAAGAACTGGAGGTGGCAGAGGGAGCCGCCAGTGTGGAGACTAATTGCTATTAACCCACGGCTTCATCACTCAGCTTCTGAGCTGCAGGAAAGTTATTGTTCCCAGGGGCCTCTCACACTTAGGCATTGAGAAATATTGTTGGGAAATCCAATCAGTCATGCAGTCTGGACCATAAAACAATGCGTCCGCCCAGGGCTCTTGCCTCGCAACTGGCGCTACTTTTCTTCATTTCATCATTTCTTTCTGTTCTGCTTGGGGTTGAATTTATCAGGCAAACAAGCACCATGCCTGGCAGTGCCGGGCAGCTCTCCTGTTCTCCCCTTGCAATCCACCATCGCCTGCTCTTGCTGCTTCTCTCCCTCCTGACAATGTGCCTCCATGCTGGCTCACATCTCCTGGCATATACCCCCTTCGCTCCTCTTGCAGCACCATAGAATCACAGAACAGTTTGTGCTGGAAGGGACCTTAAAGCTCCTCCAGTTCCAACCCCTGCCAGGGGCAGGGACACCTTCCACTAGAGCAGGTTGCTCCAAGCCTCTGTGTCCAACCTGGCCTTGTACACTGCCAGGGATGGGGCAGCCACAGCTTCTCTGGGCACCCTGTGCCAGCGCCTCAGCATCCTTACAGGGAAGAACTTCTTCCTAGTATCCAACCTACATCTACCCTCTTTCAGTTTAAATTAAACACAGTGATTATTGCACAAGTTGGTGTACAATTCAAGTCCATACCATAAGTTTTTCTGGTGTACCATGAACATGCTCTTCCCTATGCTGTGAGAGATTTTCACTGAATAATCAACTGGAGAATGTACCCCTTCCCAACACAACAGCCGTGCAAAGCATCCGTTCCCCACCAAGCTGTCAATAGCCTCTGAATTCAGCCCTGTTAACAGCCTTTGTTATTCCAGTTCTGCCAATAACCCTTCTGTTTGGTGTACACAGGCATCAAGCAAAAATAGTCTGGTTATACCATACCACTTTTCCTGCTGTTTGGTGACACCTTTGTTTAATCTGAATTGGAAGACAGCACTTGCCCCCAGCACTGCACCAACAGCATCTGAGCATCCCTGTAAGGGCAAGAGCTGGTCCTACTGCTAGGGGTGTTTAGCAGAAGTTCCTGGCTCATTTGGGGTGTTGAGCCCCACTTTGGTCAGGAAAGACATCATTAACCTTGCTAGAGGCATCTGCACTAGCACAAAGGAGCGTGCTGGACCAGCTCCATCAGAGCAGGCTGGGGATGTCCACAGGACTCCAGCTCCTCTGAGCCACTTGCAGCCCTGAAATACAGCTATTATCATTTTTGTGTGCATGTAAGGAAGGGGGTTTCAATTCAAAGTGCAAAAAAGCTGTGTTGCAGACTGCCGGAGTGGTGTTTCTTACAGCATGATGCCAAGAGTGTGTTTTGCATGTCCTGAAGCATGGTATGAGCTAGCAGGGTTACAAGGTTTGAGCACAGAAGAACTGCCAGGATGGTCTAGGGGGGCTGAGGAGGGAGCCAGACTTTTCCAGGTCTAATCCTCACTGCCTATAGAGTGATGTCTGGAGTTTACTATACCTGGAACATCATCTGGGGTTTCGCTCAGGGTAAAATAATCATTTTGCTTCAGAATTGGGAATCAGGAGACAACTCACATCCAGGCAGCATGGATAGTAGGGAACCAGCGAGATGAGTATTTCTTTTAGGTCCTCAGTGGGAAAAGCCTCTATTGAGGCTGGCCTATCCAAAAGGTTGCCAGAATCTCTTAGTTTTTATTTGGTTATGTTTTCAGAAGGAAAAAACATTACTCTAAGGATTTTCTTACAGGTAAATGGGAGCATTTTCCACTGAGACTACCTTTTCCCAACTTTTGCATTCAGCAGCCTGAATCAAACAATTCAGGAGCCCTGGACAGCTACAGGGGGAAAGAAAAGACTAAACTCTTCCTCTTGAGATTCTCATCTGGGTGTCCTCGCTGAACTAAGTGAACCTGAAAATAGGGAGGATAGGAAGGAAAAAGAAAAGAGAAAAATCAATTGGAGTCAAACCAAGCCTGAAATATTTAAATGGGATTTTTATCTAAAATAAGTTTGCAATGTTCATTTTAATTCAAACCAAAATGTTCCCTTTAATTGACAACAAGTTATTTTCAGGTTATTTACCTTTTTAATCATTTAAAAAAACAAAAATAAACACCAGTTTCCTATGAAGCTTTATTTCAAAACGAGGACCATTGACCAATTTAGAATATAATACTTCAATGTTTCTGATTTCGGGAAAATGATGCATTTGACATTTTCACATTTCCCTACTGCTTTCCAGCAGCCATCAAACATCACATTTACACAGCTTTGCTCTTCCCAAACCTCTGTGCTGATGAGGGGAAGTTTCAATTTCCCAGAAGGATACTGGCCTGGCCGTGGTCCTGGGCAGCCTCAGCAGGGCTGCACCATTGGGATGCTGCATCTCCAGGGGACACCTCCTGAAACTAAACCTCCGAGTGTGGGCAATGTACCTCCAGAGAGTGGAAAGGGCTCTCCCTGAGTGCCCCAGAGAGCCAAGACACCAGAACCAGCCCAGAGGGGTGGGTTTCTATGTGTGTATATCAGCTATTAAAATATTTTCTCCAGTCTTTGATATGCAGATGAATGGGAACGTTCCAAAGCTGAGGATGGAAAGTGTTTAATGTAATAATAATAATCTACAGATTTGAGCCTCAGGGGCAATGCAGGTTCTGCTTATGCAGGTGAGTGGGATCTGGGACGCTCACTTCCTAAAATAGACAAAGTGATCTTGTATATAGGTTTCTACCTGTATCTACACTGTGAAAGCCATATTCTGACAGAGCCTTTTCCACCAGCTGATCACAGCCGGAGGACAAGCCAAGAAGAAACACCAGGCAGATGTCCCATTCAAGCTCTCCAGTTCTGCATTGTTTATAGGGAATAGTTAACTGATGGATGTTGTGAAGCACTATAGGACACCAGGATTCCTGGTGGTGAAATCTAGTGGTAGTAGTGACTTGGGAAAAGTACAAGTTCAAAATAAAATCTAAACTCTTTCTCAAAGAGAAACTTCCCTGTTTAGTTCAACTCACTCAAAAAACAAAGAAATCTAGCGCAAAATGTTCTGGGAAGTCCACAGGAGACATCTGTTGCTAATGTCAGCACCAGTGGTTCCTGGATGGGATAGATGAAAGCATTTAAGGGAATCAAACAGGAAATTTTTAAGGCAAATGAGATTCCCCCAGGTTGTGAAGCCCTCTCGGTTTCATGGCAAGAGACGTTTCCAGCTTCCAGGGACAGGTTTTGAGAGGCTCCACTGTGGTTTCCAGTGGGAATTTTCTCCATGGTGGGTGTCTGGAACTGGTTTCTTTCAATCAATCATGTTCATATACGTATAAGAAAGACTTTCAACCAAAAGCTACAGACTTGTTCGGTGTTAGGAAATCTTGACTGTCAAATAAATCTCAGGAACAATTATTTTCTTAAAATATATTTATATATTTAAAAAATAAAAAAAAAAGAAAAAAGAGAGAGATGAACAGATTTAGACTGCAGTTGGCACTTGTTTAAGGCAACTTAACAACCACTGCGGGAACAGAGACTCCATTGTAATCCCCTATATATACTGGCCCAGTAGCCAAAAGCAACAAACAAGCTTGTCATGAAATGGATGTGTAAAGGAAGCAATCAAAATTGGAGGGAGAAACAGAGAGAGACAGAGAATGAGCAAGACAGAGAGAGAGAATTTTTAGTGAACTTTTTGTTCAGGAAACAGTAAAAAAGCTCCAACCATCGTTGCTGGACTGATTTTGAGGTGATTCTTGTGTGGTGAACACCGCAATGAAGACCACAGATATGCGCATTTTCTGCATGAAAGTGCCCTGCTGTCCACTCAGAAATGTAACACTCCAGCAATGGAGATATCTCTGCCAGAGATATACAAATACCAGTATTCTGTGCCGGTCACCACCACCCCACTTTTCTTATGACACTCCAAGGGAGTCTTAGGGTCCATGCAGAAAGAAGATGAAGCAGCTCCAGTTCCTTTTCTATTTGGCCATAACTGAAAAGCTCAACAGAAAAAGGAACGGAGTAAAAATCACCCTTCCCTCCTTGTTGAAGTCCAGTTTGCAGCCTGAGCTTCAGCCACCTTGACCATGCTGTTGTTTTATTGCAGTCAGCCTTAAAGAAGCGAGCTACATCTTTGACATCCTACTAACCAGGCATACACTGAAAATGTGGGGACCTGGCCTGGAGGTGAGCAGAAGAATTACATGCAACCATGGAGAAGCAAGAGAACTGTGATGACCCCGTGGTCTTTGCAGTTCTCCACCAGGATAGATGAAGGGGCCAGCACTTTTGGAAATGTCAGATGAAATCCACTGGCCTGTGATTCAGTCTCCCCAAGGCATATGGTGGAAGGGACACTGTCTGACATTTGGCAATGAACCTTGAACACTTCAGGGCAGGGGTCATATCCATGTTCATGGGATTCCAAGATCAGATTAGCAACACAGCTGCATTTATTACAGGGAAAGAACCAACGTGGAGATACTGGATACCTCCAAAGCTGTAGTTGCTGTGGCCTTTATCACAGAAGCATCACAATGCCATGTAATGTCTTTAATTAAAACACTGATTGAATGTTTCCCAGGCATGTAAAGAGTATGATACACAGAGGACTTCCGCAGAAACTGCAAGAAGGAGAGCATGAATACCTTGTCTCTACCTCTTGACAAGCAGGTATCTATTGCTGCTATGGGCCTTTCTCCACCACATAATGACCACCAGACCATGGTTTGCTCTTGGGAATTACTTGCACAAGGACAGAGGATGAGGAGGGAAGCAGACCAGGGACCTTTTGTAATTCCTTCCGATCTACATTATTCTGTGGCTCTAGCGCTGGATGTAGTCGCACTGCCTTGATCCTGTGAACTTGGGCAAGTCATTTGGAGTATTCAGATGCAATCTATACAGTTTCCTCAGTACAATTTAGGTTTCTGCATTCCATGATCAATTTTAAATGGCATGTAGGCTCCTAAATCATATATTATGTCACACAGGCTCTTTTGAAACAATTAGCCCTGGTTTTGCTGTCTCTTGCTTCTCCATCCATTTAAAGGGAAGACACTAATAAATCTGTCAGCGCTACCCTTTTGTCCAACTCTTAGGACCAACCCTTGAGACCTGGAACAAGTAGCTCAAAGATCTACAGGACCTCTTCTGAGTTCCCTAAATCCTGCTGGCATGCCCCTAATCCATCTCTTCGCATGAAGGAGCAGAGAGCAGGCTCTGTGGTCTCAGTGTGTTGCAAGTTGAACTCTCTCCTCAGCCCTTTACAGAAATGTGCAAAGAAGTTCCTGTAAGAAGCTGGGGAAGTTTCAGGTTTTGCTTACTCCCAGTGAATTAAGCACCAGGATGAACTGGGCGCTGCTGGCACCTTTCTGCTACTGTTACAGCAGAGAGGCCTCAGATTGACTCCATGACTCTTTGACACAGATTTATCAGGCTTTCAATTGGTTTGGCAAACACCATATGCTTATCTACCTACTATCCTTCCTTCCAGAACCTACCCATGTCAGGAGGTACAAAGGAGCAATAGCTGCTGTTGTCTATGTACACAGTTGGACTTGATTTCTAATGCCTTGTTAAGTTTAAGCAAGATTAATAGTGAAATTTTCTTCAAATGCTCTTTGGGATGCTGGTGGAGCTCAAGTTGGAGGAGTGAAATGTGATCTGGCCCATCTGGAAGCCTGGCCCACTGACACTAGGAAACGGCCTCAAGTTGTGCCAGGGGAGGTTTAAATTGGATATTAGGAAAAACTTCTTCACCAGAAGGGTTTTCAAGCACTGGAACAGGCTGCCCAGGGCAGCAGTAGAGTCACTGTCCCTGGAGGTGTTTAGAAGACGTGTAGATGTGGCACTGAGGGACATGGTTTAGTGGTGCATTTGGCAGTGCTGGCGTAAAGGTTGGACTCAATGACCTTAAAGGTCTTTTCCAACCTAACCAAAACCATGATTCTGTATAAGTTAAGATCCTGTGGTCAGCCTTTTCCCAGAAGTTACCTCCACTTCAAGCCTTCAGGATGGGACTAGTTCCATGCTTCTAAGACTGGTCTCACTTGAACAGGCCTTGAAAGGTCCATTTCACTTGTCCTCTCTCTCCAGCAATAACCAGGACATGTCCCCCAGAGATGAATCAGTTTAATGTGCAGTGGCATGTCCCATGGCAGACTCTGATCTGAATCTCAAGGGCTTCCAGATCAAATCAGGGAACATTTTAATTTAAAAAAATCAAGAAAATTTCCTCCATGGATTTTACTCACAGACCTTTGAAATCACTGATCTTTTAAGCTCCCCATGCATCTAATTTGCATGTAACACAGGAACAGACGATAAGCTTTCAAACTTCTAGCCAGCCAACATAAAGATTAGCAGTCTCTTATGGAAAGTTAGTAGTAACCCTTAGCTGAAATTATAACATTTCAACACTGATGACCTCTGAACGCATGTTCCATGCAGAAAAATGTTACAAGAAGGATTTCTGTATTCGTTTGTCCTTTCCATAGCACCTGGAAGCTTCCCAGTCTTTGGATGCTTATGATGTGTTATAGAGCCCTGCTGGAAACTGTACTTCGTCTTTGGACCTGGCTGAAGTTCTCCAGCTGGTGAACATCAGAGAGATTTTGGTGTCTGCTTAGTTACTGGTTTTCCTGCCCCAACCCTCCCTAAGAGAAGATTAGTCATTCTAGCAACATTTCACAGGATTACCCAGATGGATCCCAGCTCAACAGCCATGGACCTGTGTTGCAACTCCATCATGGGGACAAAACAAGTTATGGAGTAAAGGAAGAGGACATCTTAGCTGGACAGATGGAGATCTTTCACTTGGGCACAAGGAAGGATTTTCTATACCTAAATTGAACTCTGTGAGATTATTTTCAACAAAAATCTGTGATTTCTGTCATCTCAACAAGGACTTTAGTGTGCCCAGTTCTGTACAAACCACAACAGAATGACAATCCTTGCTCCATACAGCTCACATCAGAGCAGAGGCCAGTGGAACAGGATGATGAAAAGAGCACTGTGGTCAATAATGTTGTCCTCTTTCAGGGATGGAAGGAGATTCAGAATTGACTTCTGTGTGCAAGCTGGGAGGTCAACCAAAAAGAACTTATATGGCCACTTTTCAGAGCTTTGTCAGTTATTGAGAGGTTTAAGGGTATTGCTGGTTAATGAAAGGATGCTGACCTGAAGCAAAACCTTATTTGAGAATCTAGAAGAAATCTTATTTTGGCCTCTTTGATGAGGACAAGTATAGTCATTAGGGGCAGCTTTTTCACATCAAGCCCTCCACTTGCTGGCCACCTCATAGAGCCTTTATGGAAATGGCTCCTTCCTTGTGAAAGATATTTCTGATTGCAAAAGTTGACACTCATTTATTAGAATGAAGAGAGAAGAAAAACCTTCACATTTCTGAGCTTGCATGAAAGAAATAAAATGGAGGTTTTGTAAGTAACTAAAACCCAATAATTGGGGGATTATTACAATAACAGGAACAATTTTTATTCAAACAAACATTTCTTGCCAAAACAGTCATTTCAACCAAATGTTTATTCCTTATTTATTTATCTTTGGAAAAAGGGAAAAGATTTAATAGACAATTTCTGCCAGGCACAAGCCAAGCTTTTCCCTATCTCTATCCATAAGCAACACAGTGGAAGCCCTTGGGGGGTAATGGACTCCTGAAAACACATTCCTCCTCTTGGTGTCTGAAGAGGGGCTCAGCTCAACACGAAATATCCTTGGAAAACTGCCTCCATCTCTACACTCCAGAGAGCAGCTTATCTCCAAAGTTAGGGAAGCCGAGGAAAATATTCCAGCCCAGCCAAAAGAAACCATTTGTTGCAGCAGATGTGGTAGCCTAAAGGGATGAGCAGGCAGAAGACAGGGAATTGTGCCAGAATTTCTCCCAGTTTTTCAAAGCCAGAGAAAATTCTCCACATAGTCTCAACAAGACATGAAAATCACAGGTATGAGCTCTCTTTTTCTAACTTGGAAAAAAGAAGTAGGTACGGGGGGAAGAAAATAGCCACATCGTCTACCCTACCCAAAAAAAGAAAGTTCTTGGAAATGCATTGTTTGGGATATTTGTTTCCATATCCAGGGGAGGTTTCTGTGGGTTTGGGACAAACTGAACTACGCAGCTGGAAGGAAGAACCCAGACTCCATAGATGGATTGCTTCTGGGATGGAGTCCATGTTGCTCCTGTGTAAATTGGTACTTTAAAGGGGGCAAATCTTTGTTCTCAAGGATTCTTCTGGAGAGGAGCCCTGATAGCTGGATCTGGCACACAGTACAGCAAGGATGGCTGTGTGAGAAGCAGGAATGACCCCCTGCCCTTGCTGGTTGCTGCTTGGGTCTGGAAGCCAAATCTCAACCCCTCCCTTTTGGGACGGACAGGGTGGTTAGGGTCAAGGGGGCTCCTTAGCAGCCCTGGTTCCTCCTTTCATCTTCAGCCCCTTGACCCCGAGTATCTGGTAGTGCTTGAAGCGAAAATGCCCTGTGCCATGCCCTCTGATGTGCTCAGCAGCATCCCTTGCCAGCTGAGAGGAGGTGGTGATCAAACGCTGGACCAGGGCACCTAGACAACACTCAGTACACAAGGTACAGGTGACGTAAGGACACATGCATATGTAGACATTTTTTAGCTTCAAAAATAAACATTCCTGCTTGTCACTGCTGCATTTTTCTATAGCTGTGTTTTAAAAACAGTCTTAAAGCAAGTGCCAAGAGAATGGAGCCAGACTCTTATCAGTGGTGCCCAGCAACAGGATCAGGGGCAATGGGCACAAACTGAAATATAGGAAGTTCCAAATGCTTTATACTGGACATTTTCATATACACCGTTAAATGCTAAAATGCATCATGCCAAGAACCAATGTTTAGTTGTTTTTAAATCCCATGTCCACTCTTATAGGTTCCGCCCAGTATCTTCTGTCTCTACATCTTCCCAGCCCTTTGTCCTTCTCTTTTCCCTGCTATTCCTCTCTCCATATTTTTTCCTCCTCAATTTATTCTTATTTATGTATGACCCTATTTATATATGGTCTCTGTGAGGTGCCAGAAGCACGAGCTTCTAGATTTTAAGCAGATTTTTTCAGATAGCAGAGGATGCTCAAAATTAGGAAGCAATGGTATTAAGCAAGCTGATGTCACCTATTCTACCTGAGGACCACAAGGATCCAGTGGCTCATTAAGAACATTTAATGGAAAGCGGCAGCTAAAATCTGGGATGACCCAGAAGACAAAGTGTGGGTGAGTGGTAGTCCCGCCCATCCAGACAAAAAGCAACAGGCATCCTTGCTAGTCCTACTCCATGACAAACAGTCTAGGGGAAAAGGAAAAGTATAAGATGTGCTCTCATGAGTTTTCTAGTAGTCATCTCTGATGATCAAATGGGTTTGAAAGCTGTAATATTGGTCATCAAAGGAGCCAGATCTATCTCATACCTCTTATAAATGTAAAAAGGGGCTTTCTGTCACCCACACCAAGCCAAAATGTCCACAAACCAGTACTGCCCTGATCTGGGTTTTGTCCCTTGAACTTTATTCTTTGAATGTTTTCCATGGAGTGCTCTAGATAATACAATAAAAAAGCTGATCCTGCCAGGTGCCCTGAAATGGTTGGAAAGCCAGTGCCATCCCTCAGCCCACAGAGTGGGGAGCTGTTCAAGAACTGTGAATCCTGGGAACAAGGAATGTCCTGATAGTCAAGTGCAGCCTTAGCATGTTTTTATTAGCAGTCATCAGTAATGAAGTTATGGCCTAAAGAAATGGGTGGATACCGAGACCAGGGATATAAATAGGCACATGGAACTCTGCAGCCATGGGCATGCCCTGGATTTCATTTCTGGCTGTGGCTGCTGTCTCACTGACTTCTGCTGGGTGATGCAGGCAGGTTTTCCTTGCCTCAGTTTCCCTGCAATTGTGCCACTAGCTTCTCTTTATGCTGCAGCACTGAGACCTTCAAGAAGTGTGCTAAGTTTGAGGGGTATCCTGCTGCTTTGCAATAAGCACCCACTTTGCTGTGCTGTTTTACCTGGATTGGAGAATGGATTCAGTGCCTGGGACCAGGGGATCATTAAGAAGCAGATACAGACCTGTGTTGTTATAACATGGTCTAAAAGCAGAAAAATCTGGACCCATGCAAACAGTAAAGCATGGGCTCCAGCCTCAGGCCATGGAAAGAAAATGGGAAAAGGAAAGCTATAGCTTTGCTCTTCAACACTTTTTTGCCTGACACACCAATGCTTGGATAAGAGGCCCCATGCTGTGTGATTCCTCATGGCAGCATGCAAAGCATCTGACCGGGTACTTTCTATGGGGTAATTAACTAAAATTAACTGCAGTGAGCAGGGTCCTGCTTCTTGTACTTGCTGTTAGAGATGCAAAAGCTCTGAAATAGGTAGCACTGCCTGGTGAGATGGGAAGGAAACAGCCACCGGTGTCGGTGTAGACCTGGAGAGACTCGTCCCTTGAGGATGTGGTGATCTCAGCTCCTGCTCCACTCCATCCCCTCCCTTTCCCAGAGAGGGAATCTCCACATATTGATCCTGAGGAAACATTCACTCCTCAGTTCCTTCCTGCCGGTTTCCATTCACAGGGAAAGCTGCATCCCAGCCTCACCCTTTCCTGCAGCCCGGCACTAGGGAGAAGAGCATCACAGTCCCTTGTGATGTTTACAAGATGAGTTTACAACTTATGCCTGGTTGTAAATCCCTCCTTTCCTTGCAATGCTAGAAATCTTGGGATTTTGTAATTTTTACTGAACTCCTGTTCTGAGGCCCTTGCTTTTCACATGAGACCAGGCATGCAGAGCAGAAGAGCTTTCCAGGATGGTGAAAGGACCAGACCCAACTAATTTTAGGATAGAGTTTGAACCGTATGATTTTCCATAAGCAAGAGTGGAGCCAGTGAGCTTAATTGTGGATGCAGAGATTACTTTTACCTTTCTGTGCAATGCATACAGATGTATTGGTCAGAGATAAAGAGCAGAAATACTTCTAGAGATACAGATCCTACGGTATTTGAGGTCCCTTAATATCTGCAAAGTAAAAGGAGAAGATATGGATTCTTCCATAAGTGCTTAATAACTGATAAAAGAAAAACTGCAGCAGGAACTTGCTGATGACCTCCAAGCCTTTTGGACCAGACTGATGCCAAGTCCCAATATTTCTTTCAAACTACTATGTACTCACAACAAAGCATAAACTGAGCAATCCTGCAAGACAGTATGGCTCCCAATATTGCAGCTTGGAGCCTGTTGCAGTCTGGCAAATCCACAATTGCTGGGCCCAGTGAACATGTTATTTCCCACACACATAGGATAAATATGAGATTATTTTTGTCCTGTATCACAGATATCTTCATGTCACAACACATAGGAGGTGGGAGATGCATACAAGTCCTTGGAAAAGAGACTCACCTCAAGGATCCTACTTCCTTGGGCAAGTGGTCTAAGTACTGATGAGCACGGATACCCCATGCTCCCACTTCTGGATGTCTTTTCTGAGTTCTTGACCTGCTATATATAAAAAGATGATCAAATCCAGCCTTGGCAGCAAGGCTGCTGAAGGAACACCTAGTCTGCGGGTTTTGGCAGGGCTTGTGTATGATCTAAGCAGCAGCTACTCATCTCTGTCTTGGATGACGCTCTTCATGGCTTCTTGTATCAAACCAATAAGTAGAATTTCCCTTGCATTTCTAAGGTAGGGAGAAAGATCATCATTGGGTAGAGTTGAACACGTGTTTCAAAGGCTGAGTAGGAGGACAGGGCAAGTATTGCGGTCTAGGTCCTGTGCAGATTTAGTCCCTCATGGTGAATCAAGGGTATCTTAATTGTTCATAGGAAGGCTTCACACACGTAACGGGCTTGACTGCATCCTGGGCCAGTGAGAGCCATCAATTAACCTTGGAGTAGATGTGCTTAACGATTTTGCTCCTCTTTGTGAAGGAGAAAATCCGTTGGTGGTTGAGAATGGACCACGAGAAACAAGGACTACAGTGCTCATCACCAGGCCAGCCATTGTGTTAATGCCAGACTTCTGGCAAGCAATGGGGTTTGAATTTGTCATCTTCATCTTTGCCACCTCTTCATATGGCTCATCCCACCTCTGCTGCTGTGGTCACCTGCCTCACAGGAGCAAAATTCTCTGCCTCCCATTGCCTCTTTCCAATGTTCTTTTATACAATTACATGATGGTTTGGGTTGGAAGGGACCTTAAAGCTCATCCATTTCCAAGCCCTGCCACGGGGAGGGACACCTTCCACTAGACCAGGTTGCTCCAGGCCCCATCCAACCTGGCCAGAACAAAACCAGTGATATTTCAGCTCAGGAGTGGCTGGAAAGTGGAGGATGTGTCCCAGGGAGTTTCCTGCAGTGCTGTAGCTACAAAAAGGCACTTTGCAGAGATGCCATCCCCACTACCCACAAGCCCTGGACCCACATGCGCCAGGAACAATCCACCACAGAGCAACCCTCCAAGAAACCTTAGAATCACAGAATCAACCAGGTTGGAAAAGGCCTTTACGATGATCAAGTTCAACCACTCCCAGCACTGCCAAGGCCACCACTAACCCATGGCACTAAGGGCCTCGTCTATGCGGTGTGTGAACACTTCCAGGGATGGTGACTCCAGCACTGCCCTGGGCAGCCTGTTCCAATGCCTGAGCACCCTTTGGGGAAGGAATTGTTCCTCATCTCCATCTAAACCTCCCCTGGCACAGCTTGAGGCTGTTTCCTCTTGTCCCATCCCTTGTTCCTTGGGAGCAGAGACCAGCCCCCTCCTGGCTCCATCCTCCTCTCAGGCAGTTGTAGAGAGCGATAAGGTCCCCCCTGAGCCTTCTCTTCTCCAGACTAAACCCCCCCAGGTCCCTCAGCCGTTCCTCATCACACTTGTGCTCCAGGCCTTGCACCAGCTCCCGTGCCCTTCTCTGGCCCCGCTCCAGCATCTTCAACAGCAGGACCCTGGTGAGTAGCTGAGCACAGCCCCGAATCACCATCACTCCCAGAAGCACCTTCCATTTCCCAGGGCTGGTGGAAAATGAGCCATCTGCACTCATTTAGTGCTTGTCTCCAGTTGCTGGGGGTGTCTCAGACGCAGCCGGGCAGGGATGTGTCACCAGCGAAGCGGCTCTGACTTGGGTCTGTGGGGAGAGGAGTGATGCACATGCTCCCCGTAATAGCTCCTCCAGCCTGCTCGCTCCAATAATAGTCTCCGTGTGTGAAATTTCACCTGACCTGAACTTTGCCGAGTTTATCCAGCCTTCACCCTGACAGTTTAGAGCAGAACTGTTTTTATGCCTCACAGCCCAGACACCAAATTGGAGCCGAAGTGACGTTTATTGTTTCAGCAGTGTTATTATATGAAGATTGAGCTCATTACAAACACGACCTGTTTTCGAGCCAGGACACATATTAATTTGGATGAAATACCAGCTGTGTCCTCTCTCCATATGGCCTTATCGGAAAACAAACTGGGTTAAGTTTCATTCCAAAGAATGAAAATATAACTGAATACTTGCTTCATTTGAGGAAACTCAAATAATCATCATCATCGCGACGTCTCTGCTAATCATGGTGGAGAGGGAGCAGAGGAGTTTATTTCTGTGTGTATCTAAAAATAAACTGAGGCACAGTTCCTCCGGGGGGAGCCTGAGGGCGGCAGGGGGGAGATTTTCTTCTAGCAATGTCCTCATCCAGCCCTATGTTCCAGCATCACACCGTGTGTTGGGTTTTGCCATGGTTTTATGGTGTTTTCCCCTAGAGGAGATAGGGATCATCTTGAGGAAGGCATAGAAGTGGATGTACAGAAGTCCTGTGTCTTCCCCATCTGCACCCTGAGTGCTGTGATGATGGGCTGAGAGAGCCAGACACCACAACCCACCTCTGCAGGCTGGTCTCTGCTCACCAGTGCAATGAGGTGTGCTGGCCTCAGACACCCCCAGTAACACTCCAGAAGGGCAGGATTTAAAAGCAGTGGGTGCTGCCTGTCCTCCAGCTTTGTGTATCTGTGCTGTATTATCCTAGAATAAGAAACAGAGCTTCGAGCTCCCAGTCCTGCAGTGATTTCTGACCTCGGCTGCACCTAACATAGCAAACTCAACAATAAAACGAACATCCGAAGCATGTGGATAGGGAGAGGAGCCCGAGCTACCATTGAAAATGTCCCCCTGAAAGACTCTGTGGTGCTGGCACCACTCTAGCTTGGCTGAGATGTGCAAGAAGACACTCTGTGAGTTTATTTTCCTTCCAGCCTTAGGGGAGGAAAAGAGCAGGGCAGAAATCCCTGGGTGCCCACAGCCATCTCTGGGTCTGGGATTTCTTCAGCCAGAGGGAGCAATTCTATGCATGATGGATTTCAATAGATGTTTTCTTCCAGTAGTTTGAACCTTCCAAAGGGAGAGCCTTCTATGAGGTAGAGCAGGGGGCTTTAGGAGGCTCCACTGTGTTTTGCAGCACATCTCTATGAAAGCAGAAGGCATGGGGATACCAAGATGATTGGACAGCAGGGGCTTGATTTCATGGGGCATAAGTGGGTTTCCTATAGAAATGCAGAGCTGAAGGATGACAGGACACATATACATGTGGATGAGGATGGAGACACCATCCCAGATGATGGGTAGGACAAGGAGG
This sequence comes from Strigops habroptila, assembly GCF_004027225.2. Lineage (NCBI taxonomy): Eukaryota > Metazoa > Chordata > Aves > Psittaciformes > Psittacidae > Strigops > Strigops habroptila. The sequence goes on from NC_044283.2 coordinate 1,045,846, forward strand.
GTTGATAACAAGATCAATGCAGAGGAGGAAAAGGAGGCAACAGGAGCAAGCTGTGGACATCAACAACAGCTGGGTTTAGAGCTCTGTTATTGTAACTCCTTGGGGCAAGAGGGGACATTTCACCCGTGCATGAAAAGTAAATAAGGCAACAATCTTTTTCCAGTAGAAGTGTTTGGGCTGTGGTCTGGCTTTCAGTTCAGAAACAAAAAGAAACGCTTTACTCTGTGCAAAAACTAGATACTTTTTCTACCAAAACCAAACCTGCCTTTGGTTCTCAAACCAAACTCTTCTGTTAAAAATAAAAAAGTCAAGGTTTGGAGTTTTTTGTTTCAGAGGGATTTTTTGGTTGTTCTTTCGTTTTGTTTGGTTGGTTTGGGTTTGGGTTTGGTTTTGGTTTTTAAATAAAGCCTGAAATCTTCAAATGGAAAGAAATCAGAAGTCCCCAGACCAAACAAGTCTACTGCCCTAGAGGCTCATTTACTGTCATGGAGACCAGAAAAGTGCATATAGCACAACCGCACGAATGCCCATCTCATTTGGAAAACCAGTGCAGCAAGGAATAGCTTTGGGGACATCTCTTTGGACTGAAAACATCTGCTTTCTGCTCAAGAAGAGTCAATTTTGGGATCTTTGTCAGTGTCTGGGCTTGGATTCAGGGGAAGATGCTTCCCTGAGCCTTGGTTTTCCCTTCCCAGATCACTCTGAGGTCAACCTATGCCTGACTCGAACAGACAGGTTCAGGTCCAGCAGAAGAGCTCCAGGATGGGTGACTTTGGTGATACTAAAACATGGGGAACCTGGGGGCTTTGCAAGTGCTGAAATACAAAGGAAAAAGGGAAAGGGAATGATGTTGAGATTATGGAGTAATTAAAAACTGAGGTGGATAGGATAATTGGATGTTTAGCACCACATTCATCAACACTTCATCTGAACTGGAAAAAAGGCTTCAGATAAAGCCATGCAATAACATTCCAAAGCTTAAGGATACAAAACCTAAACAGAAAGCAAGTAGCTCCCTGTTCTTGCCCTCTCTTTCCATGATAAACTGTGGGAAAAATAAGAAAAGAAAATGACAGAAAATAAGTATTTCTGGGGACCATCTACAGGGTGGAGCCCATCTGCTGTGCCTGAATCTGAGACAGTTGCTGCTATTATTGGTAAGGGAAGGCAGCTGAGCAGAGGATGAGAAGCACGAGAGGGAAAGAAAAGCTGATCCCAGGACTAAGTCTTCCCTCACTTCGCCTCTGTGTGACTTGGAAGGAGCTGCCAAGCCCCAGAGCATCTGCCTCAGCATCTAAAATGGGATTTTGAATAGGTTTTGGGCTCTTCACTCACAGGCTGTGCTGGAGGCATCAGTATTTTCTCAGGGCTTGTATTTTGGCCTGCAGAGATCACCAGGTGTCCATGGAATTGCATTCTGCAGATGCAGGCAAGCGCCCAGCCTCAGCATGGAGGTACACTGCTCCTTCCTGTGTTTTTCTGTTGTGGCCCAAAGATGTTTCTAAATCAAGATGAGGCTCCCAGGAGCCTCCAGCCATTAGGTCTGTGTCAAATGAATTCTACTCAGTTGGAGGTTGGCTGTCAGCTACTCCAGATCTCATACAGATGATCTCAATGCAATCCCTCCAGCTCTAGAGGTGGGTCAGAGCTCAGACACATCCTGTGCCTGTGCTCCTGGGGGGCTGAATCCACTCAGCATCTAGGATTTTCTTCATTCTTCCCTGTGAGGGTGCTGAGGCGCTGGCACAGGGTGCCCAGAGAAGCTGTGGCTGCCCCATCCCTGGCAGTGTTCAAGGCCAGGTTGGACACAGGGGCTTGGAGCAACCTGCTCTAGTGGAACGTGTCCCTGTCCATGGCAGGGGTTTGGAACTGGATGATCTTAAGGTCCCTTCCAACCCAACCCACTCTCTGGTTTTATGATTTCTGATCCACTCTGCAGATCTAGCCATCAGCATTTGTGGTCTTCAATGCATTTAGGTTTCGGTTCAAAAATTGCTAGAAATATATTTGAAAGTAATTGCAGATATATACGTGTAATGTGGAAGATCTCATCATCCACCATCAAATTATCATCTCTCTTGCATCAGGGTTTAATTAGGAAATGCTGCTGGACCTGTGTCCATTGCAGTGTAATTAAAAACCTTTGGGATATCAGATATAGGGCTGATGGGGCTCATTTTTGCCCCAGTCAATGAAGTTCTCCTTGATGAGGCATCTCTTCTCACCCAACTGAGCTGCTTCCTACTTGCAAGGAACTCTGAAAGCCTTCAAGCACTGAGGGCCTAACCTCAAGCTGGCTGAAACCAAGGAAGAGGCTCAGGGCTCAAATGTATAAGCCAAGAGCCTCCTTTCATTGGGATTACTGAATGAACTATCTCACTGCTGATGTTTCTCCTTTGACCGCTTAAGTTTTCTGGCTAATATGGTTAATTAGGAATTGGCATCAGTTCATGCCACCTGCTTCACCTTCTTCCATGATATGGTTGTAGACGGGATAACTGGAGCTAAATCCTCTACTTGTCTATTGGCAACACAGGCTAAAACCTCTGCATGAGATTGTAGCCTGCCTCCCTGTGCCTCATGCTGGACGACAGCACGTCTTGCACGAAGGCATCCAGGCCTCGTTTCAAGATGCTTCAAGTGGTGGATAATCCATCACTTTCCCTTCTCATTTACTCCATTGGTTAATCGCCCTCTTCATTCAGACCCTGGGCTTTATTTTTAACTGATGTGTGTGCTGAAAGCTCTGTTTTCTTGCTCCATACCACTGCATCCCCCTTCAAAGATTAAAGTCAGCGGTGTTGCTGCATTATCCAGGTCACTTCCATTCATGGGATGCGGTTGTTTCTTTGAGGTGCATTTTTCCCTTCATCTATCTAATAGTTCAGTAACCCATTACAAATACTGCTAAAGTGGAAGCATTTGCCTGCTTGCTCTTCTCAGATGTCAGCTTGGCAAGACAAAATCCCAATATTTCCTGCGTGGGCTTGGCTGGATTGAATCACCAAGTGGTGCAATAAAACAAATACATCTCACACAATGCAAAACAGGAAAGCTATCCCCGTTTGGGCCGAATATCTCTAGCAGTTTACCTCTTCCCTGAGAAAGGCTGACATTTGGTTTAAGGTAGAACACATTCCTGACACACAGGACTATGATCCGTTACGAAAGGGAGCCCGCTTCCTGGATTTAGGCTAAGGGACAGGGTTCAGGCAGGGGGCAAGCTATATATGTGTCAAAATGAGCAATGTCTTTTTGGGTCACATATACTTTTGACTTCAACACTGCTTTATGTAGGCTGTAAAATTAATAGGTGGGAACTAGATTTATTTGTCCCCCTGGCCTGGTAGTTGCTTGTTAGGTTAAACTCACTGATTTCCTGGTACAAAAGTGCTTGTTAAAATAATCTCCCTGAAAATATTCCTCTGGGACTACTTTATCTTCTGAAATCAAAAATTCCTAAATAATGAAATGTGCGAGATGTGACAGACGGACTTGAGCGAAACAAAACCAAACGTCCAGAGAAGAAGAGCTCCTGCCTATAAACACTGTTTGGGGATTTCAACTTGTTTCTGGTGTTTTGTAACGAATGCCAGCATCGGTGCTCCACGCAGAAGTGCTCTAATGCAGGACTCACCTGTTTCTTTTCCATTCATGGGGCCTCATTCTGTCCTCCCTATCGACCCAAGCTTCTCCATGGTGTAATTCCCATCCTGTTTACCTGGTTTGGCTCTTTCCTCAGTCACACAGCTTCCAAATTAGCCCACCAGGACTGTCCCACACAGACCCAAGAAGGTCAGTATGGTCAACAGCCCCCTTTTTCTGTGCTATTAGAGAGGCTGTTACCAGAACTTCATTTATCCACGTCCCTCACATCATCAGTAGGTACTCTCAACCCATCCATTTTCTTATGTTTGCTGCTCAACTGCAAATCTCACCCCGTAAATAAGGAATCCAGCCCTATGTTTCCTTATCTCCCCCAGCATCCTATCAGTCCTGTCCTCCACCTTCATTTATCTCCATCCTCTGCAGCCCCAGTTTCCTCTCACACACCACAAACCCCTCAGGTTGAACTGAACCCCCATACTTTGCCACCAAAGACACTCCGAATTATCTATCCACATGTCCCTCCATCCTACAGTTTTGTCCCCATGTCCTGAGACAGACATGGCTCTGGACAGCCCAGCGGGGCACATGGGACCTGTGGAGCACATCTGCACACAGCAGCAAAGGGCATCCAACCAGAGATACCTTGCCAAATCTACTCTTCGAATTAGGGAGCTGCCACCTTTTCAGGTGGACACAGCACCTGAGGAGCCCAGGTATGGCCAACATGTATATTTAGTGTCATTCCTTCCTCCATCGAGGCCAACTTAACCTCTTCATAACTAGGTGCTAAGGACTCCCTCCATCAGTGCATTGAAATGGGGAGCTGCAGAGCAAGAGTTAGCATCTCTGCTTAGTATCATGGAATCATAGATCAGCTAGGAAAAAGACCTTTAAGATCATCAAGGGGTAATGGCTTCAAACTTAAACAGGGGAAGTTCAGGTTAAATATAAGGAAGCAATTCTTTACTGTGGGAGTGGTGAAGCACTGGAACAGGTTACGAGAGAAGTGGTGAATGCTCCATCCATGGCAGTGTTCAAGGCCAGGTTGGACACAGGGGCTTGGAGCAACCTGGTCTAGCGGAAGGTATCCCTGCCTGTGGCAGGGGCTTGGAACTGGATGATCTTAAGGTCCTTTCCAACCCAAACCATTCCAGGATTCTGTAAGTCCAACCACGGCTCTATGCAGTGCAGAATTTTCCCTACTTTTAATGTTTCTAGACCTTCTTGGTGGTTTGTTTTTCCCCGTTTTTTTGTTTGTTTGCTTTTTCTCAGCATCTGAAGTGTGTAAGATGGGGAAAGAGCACCCAGGGATTCCTGCTGCTGCTGAGGCTGCACAAACTCATCACACTGCAAAACTGTGCTGGTGCCTCTCTGCTTTGAGCACCCTCCCCTTCTCTTTTTTGCTGCAGCTCTGAGCAGGCTGTCAGTCAAATGTGGAACAACTCCTCCCCACAACCCCTACACCCCCTCCTACCTCCTCCAGGTGTGGGGACTTGACTGCAATCAAATCCTCTCTCTAGTAAAAGGTGGTGGAGAGAGGTTTCATTATGGGTTGGAGCTGTGGTGCTGGGGGATCTGTCTGTACAATGCTCCCATTGTATGCCTACATTATTCTGGTTGCTTGGAGGAAGAAGCCTGGAGTGCTGGAGGATACTCGTGTGTGCTGGGAGCTCGAAGGTGAGAGTGCAAAGGGCATGTCCCTAATGTGACTGCGTGAAGGGCTGTGGAGAGGGGGGGGGAATGGGGCTTGTGTGTTCTCCAGGGACAGCTTGTCTTTACCTAATAACAGAGATTGAGGAGCTGGTTTGAGCTACCCAGACATTACATCAGCTCGTGGCCTGCCTCCCATTGGTCCCTTTGCCTTAGCCCCTTCAATTTAGCAGCGTATCCTTACAGTCACCTTAGTGTCCTGGATCATGAATCATGTTTGTGTCATTCCCCTGGAACTGAGGAAGGGTAAAACTGTTCAAAGAAAAGCTCAGCATCTCTTCTGTTTGTTGAGATGAGTTTTGCAGGCAGAGGAAGCCTTCTTTTATGGGGGGATGTTGGTACCTTCCTCCCCTCCCCCCACCTTTTCTATTTCTTTCTCCCCTTTTTCCTGGTAAAACAATTTTCCAAGTCTCTACTCACCTGAGATTAGATGCAGCTGCACTAAACAGGATCAAACTAAGTGCCATGTAAAGGATAAGCTGTGTCCCAAACAGCTCTTGCTCTACCTGGGTAGAGGAGCAGGACATCCTGCCCCTCCTGGGTAGGTACCAAACCACAGAGAGATTCTTGCCTAGTTTAAGGCATAATTTACAGCCCATGCACAAGTAGGCAAATAAGCCAAGGGGTTGCCCCAGGGTCCTTCAGTGAGGAGAGAGATGGTCTGAATAATGTTCTGGTGTTCCTGCCTTTCTCAGCAATGGGATTCCCAATTGAAGGAGCTGATGGTGGCCCTCTAGATAGGATGTCTGTGGTCTTGGTGACTTCTCCAGGGTCACCCACAGAGCTGATTGATAGAAGTCCTCTTGAAGCCCAGGTCACCCTCCTCATTCCAAGGGGATGATTCCTGTGATTTCTGGGCACCCCCAAACTGTGTTCTTGAATCCCACAATGCTGAAAGAGAATCGTCTTCCCTGGTTCATGTGGATCAGTTTCTATCACTGGCAGACATAGAAAAGGATTTGAAAGTATTACCCAAGTATGTTTTTAAGGTTCAAAATGCGAAGGCTGAGAAAAAAGAAACAATTAAGAAAGTATAATCTTTCCCTAAGGTCCTGTGGTTTGGGAAGAAAAAAGACGGCTCACTTCAGTGCTCTGTCTTCTGTACAGATTGTTTTTTCCTGTCCTCTTCCCTCCCTATAAGAAAAAACCTTCATTAAGGTTGAAACAAGCATTTGCCTCCAGCTTTCTCTTAGATATTCTTATTGTTCAGACACCAAGTGAGCATCCATCAGGCTTAGCTAATTCTGAATCTTTGTCTTTACCATTAAAAACCAAACCACTCCCTCCAAAAACCTTTTCACTCCATTATTCCAACACAAAGAAATAAGATCTGGGTCTATCTTAGTGCCTGTGAACGGCAAATTTGGGGTAGTTGGACCACATTTGACGCGATGCACAGAAGCGCTGAACTGAAACCTTGATTAACTTTCCTTATGTTGTGGTTTAACCCCAGCCACAAGTGAGTACCAGGACACCTGATCAGTACATCTTGTGCTGGGTCCTCATTCTAATCTGCCCCAGCTCTGGCTGACCATTAAGGAAGATGTGTCCGTGATGCTTTAAAGCCGCATCTGTTTACAACAGTGTCTCCAGACCCAAACAACTCCTGATTACTTTCACATTTCTGATACAGACAGAGCAGCTCAGAAGCTTTGGTCTTAAGGTTCCCAGAACATCTTCCTCAAAGGACATCATTTGGAGGTAATTGTAAGGCTGTTGTTGTAAACAGTCTGTCCAAAAGCTCCCAACAAAGCAAGCATCCCTTATTGAAAACACTCCATCCAGACAGGCTTGTTTGTCAGTGATGAGCTGCAGGGATGCTGGATCCCTGGCCCTTTTATAATCCTCAGCGGTCATGAACCAGCCTCCTTGGAAGGATCTGTTTGAATCGTGGGACTTCCAAGAGGAACCAAAAAAACCTCGTGCCAGGAGCGCAGCCTGTTCCATTTATTCCACTTTCCCTTGCTAATGAGGGTGATCTGTGCAAAACATGAGGCCCCAGAAGGGGCTAACACAGTGTCTTAGAGGCCAGCTTTTACAAGGACTTACAGGGCTGAACTTTGATTGTGGTATGAGTTAAGGAAGGACATGTACTAGGAAAGAAGCCATTGCAGTTGTTTTTTTCCTCCTTAGCAATAGAAAAGAGATAAGCACCTTCAAAGCTGATCTACCTGTTATATGATGGGAGAATCTGCCCTAGAATAGCAACCTTAGCAAATGGGCTTATAACTGAGATACTTCTGGTAGGTGTCTGTGGTTAGCGGGGAGGACTCTGAGCTGTGGCAATTCTAACTGCTTTTAAGGATCTGTCCTAAACCAGGCCAGCAGCTGCATCGCACTGATTAACTTGTCCTGTGGACCAGTAATAAAGGAGGGGAGTAACCCCCCAGTGTTGCCAACTCTTATGATTTTATTGGACATCTTGCAGTTGTCAATGTTCTTTTCATAAAAGCCCAGCTGCCAGTTTCAGGAGATTGTGTGAAGCATCCTAATTTTTGTTCTACATCAAAAGGGGGGGGCGGGGGGGGAACTGTGATTGTAAAGCAAAGTTTAGAAATATGAAATTAGAAGCATTCTGCAGGTTCAAAAGCTGGCAAATTAAGAAAAAGAACCCAAACCCAGTAATTCTTAGGGTAATAGCAGGACTTGCAAGCCAGTCTTGCAAGTTTTGGTGGCCGGAGCCCTGGTAGATTGACGTGGAGTTGGCAATTCAAGCTCCCCATGTGGGGATATTTGGGGTTTAGGCAGAGGATCATAAGCAATGCAATTACAACATTGTGGAAGTTACCACCTGTGAGCTGAACAACTGTAACCAATCATGTGCTGCTTTTATGTACTTTAACCAAAAAGCAAATTACTTCTTATTAAACCCTCATGAAAGGCAATGACTGGAGTGGACAGAAGGAACATGAAAATGCTTTAAGTGTTTTTTGTGTGTTGGCTAGGAAGACGCACACTGTCAGCACAACTTAGCTCATTAGTGTGATGAGTTATTGCTTGTCAGCTATCAGTCTTGAAAGGAAACTTGTGCTTCCAACAAGGTGGGAAGAGTTTTGATGTTTTGAGTCTGAAGACCATCAAGGCTTGTGTAGTAGTTACATGATGCACTACATTCTGGTGCCGTGGCCAGCTGAAACACCCAGGGGACCTCCAGACTGTGGAGATATGGAAGACAACCAAGTTTATTGTCTTCCTGTCAATGCTGTTTTGGTTTGTGTGATGGTGGGCCCCAGAAACCGGCAGCACCACGGGTGGAACAAGTGGAGGGTTCAGCAGGTGGCGCTCCTCCCCTGACTAAATGCTGTCAATTAGCAAATTAAATTAATTAGGCGGTGATTGGGACTGAGGTTTCCTCTGCCTGGCTGCTGCCTGTATGTGTGTGGGCCTCGTTATTGTCCACTGAGCAGAAGAGAGTCTTTTGCACAGAGCCACAGAGGGAGGGCACGGGGAGATGTGCCAATGTCAAATCACAGCACGACACTGAGGATGAGCCCTACTGTACATCACTACAAGGTGGGAATCAGTGAGAGACAAGCAGCCAGGGGTCAAAGAGAGCTTGAGGTGATGGTCAATTTATTGATCTCACCCAAAGTAAAGGAACTGGGCTGCATCCCTAGCAGTGTGAGCAGCAGATCAAAGGAGGTGATCCTGCCCCTCTACTCTGCTCTCATGAGGCTCCCACTTGGAGTACTGCATACAGTTCTGGTGTCCTCAACATAAGAAGGACATGGAACTGATGGAGCAAGTCCAGAGGAAGCCACGGAGATGATCAGGGGCTAGAGCACCTCCCGTATGGAGACAGGCTGAGAAAATTGGTGCTGCTCAGCCTGGAGAAGAGAAGCTGCATGGAGACCTCAGAGCAACCTTCCAGTATCTGAAGGGGGCTACAAGGACGGAGAGGGACTCTTCATCAGGGACTGGAATGGTAGGACAAGGGGTGATGGGCTTAAACTGAAACAGGGGAAGTTCAGGGTAGGTGTAAGGAAGAAGTTCTTCCCTGTGAGGGTGCTGAGGCGCTGGCACAGACTTTTCCCAGAGAAGCTGTGGCTGCCCCATCCCTGGCAGTGTTCAAGGCCAGGTTGGACACAGGGGCTTGGAGCAACTTGGTCTAGTGGAAGGTGTTTCTGCATGTGGCAGGTGGTTAGAGCTGGATGATCTTAAGGTTCTTTCTAACCCAAACCATTCTATGATTCTATCAACTGCCTCAGTTTCCTCATCCACACTGCTGAGCTGTGGGAACATCCAGCCCTGGGGACCGTGGCTGAGGAGGATATGTCCCTATGTGCTTGAAAAGGGCTGCTTGCATCATTGCCTTCTACCCCCGTGCTCAATGTTCTTCCTTCACTCACATTTAGAGGCAAGCTCTCTAATGGCTTGCTCTTAATTAGGGTGAACTCTGAGTGCCCTGCTAGCATGCCCGGGCTTTCTGATCTATTATGTAAATAGTCTAAGTCTCTGTGGCCCAGTGTCGTAATGCAGTGCATTCCTGGGAGCCTGGGCTTCTGTTTCATGGAATTGTGCTCCAGCCTCAGGCAAAACCAGCAGCAGCAGCAACAACAACAAAAACCAGGCAAGCCTTTGGCTCGTTTTTACTGGAGGCTCCATGAACGAGTTGCAGAAGAAGGTGTTCTGGGCAGCAGTTCAGGGCATGCAGATGGGGAGAAGGGTGTGTGATGAGGCAGAGAATGGCAGGAAGAGCTCAAGGCTTTTCAACAGAGCTGGCCAGTCTTGGTCTTGCCCAGCCTGCAGACAAACCAGCGTCACCTCCTGTGCTCTGCCACCACATGTGCACAGGTAGGGCTGGGACTGAGTCCAGAAGCTGTCCCATACCACATCCCCATGGAGGAAGGAAGCAGATCTGCTGGTTTACTGCAAGGGGTTGTGCTGCTTAGCAACAGAGAAAGGGCTTTGCCATGTGAAAGCCTCCTCCTTAGAGCAGTGTGTCAGTTGTTCCTCCTGTCCTGTGACCAGTAAAGCTCCTCACCAAATCACGCATAGCTTTAAGCAGGGAAGCTATAGGTTTATAAGAAAAGCTTAGGCATTTAAGGAGCTGGGGAGTCCATGTGGCCAAGCAGAGTTTGTGACAGACCTACTCATGCAGGCAGACATTGCAAGGGGCTCTCCTTCCCATCCACCTTTTGGAGGTGCTACAGCAGGAGCATGCACTAACAGGCAACAAGGGGCCAAGTGCTTCCTAAAAGAGATCCACAGGCCAAGCTTTTTCCACAGGGGAAAAACACATGAAGCACATGAAGGGGGTTAGGGATAGTCTAAATGGGTCTCCTGCAATGTACCGTGTCCTGCAAACTGTGCTGCTTTAGCAGGCAGCTCAGGAAAGGTACCCCACATGGGGGATGTATAACAGAAAAAAACCAGAGGGAGAAAAACTTCAGAACTGTAATTATTCCACAGACAAGGAGAGCTATAAAATAAATGAGCAAAGTCCCTGCTCCGATAAATCCACTTAGAAATCCAAACCCAGTAGCAACAGTGTAATTTATGTCCCATTGAAAGAGGTCCAGATGAAAATTGATGGAGTCTCTTATTTGTGTAATAAATCAGTTTCCATTAATGTAACCGATACGCATATTTATAAACACAGGCTCTACCCCAGGCTTGTTATTCAGGTCATTGGAAGGGGGGCTGGGGAGAAAAGGGTGCTCTGAACCATAAAGTCCTTCCTGATAAATCCAGAAAGACAGTCTGTGAAAAGATACTGGGCTCAATTTATGACACCTGAAAAAGAGCCAAGTGTGAGTAAATCTTCTGTTCCTGCAGAAATAAATCTGGTGAAGTCCTCTTCTTTGCTTGTGTCTCTGGAGGGGGCCATAGAGCCAGTTAAAAATTAGAGATAACTTCAACCCGTTGTTTGATGGTACCACCACACTCCCAGCCCCATAAATGTCATTGCCCACGTTATGCCTGTTGCACACCATGAACAGCTTTTGTGTCACAGGACTGCATGGGAAGCTGCAAAGTGGTTTGGGTTTTGGTGCTGGTTGTCCACTGCACAAGCTCATCTTTATGCAGTGAGGTGAGGTGTGGAGGTTGCAAAGGAGCACGCTGCTGGTCATGGGGCAGAAAGGATGCGATGTGATTTACTGCAGAGGGTCATTTGTGCATCAGACAGAGTGAAGTACGAAAGGTTGTCCCATCTATGGTTCAATTTGTATTTCTGGTGGAGCTGCAGCCTGTCAGGATTGTTCAGAAGATGCACAGCATGTCTTTGCTGTGAGAAGGGCCTCACCTGGAATGGTACAGCCCAAATCAGAGCCACAGAGATGCAGGACTAGTGCTGGGATCACAATTAGGGTAAGGCTGCACCCAAGGAATTATGCTGGCATGATAAAAGTAATTATTATGCTGGCCACTGTATGAGCAGAGAGCAAACCTTGCAACCTTGAGTCTGAGTTGCTGAAAGAGTACACGGGCTCAAACCTCCACGACTTTGGTTTACATCACTGTAAGCTGCTAAGTTCAGCAGGCATGGAGCAGGCATCTCTACCCATAGCACTGGTTCTGCAGACAACCTCTGGTGAAAAGGCAGCAGCTCAGACCTAAGGCTTATCCCTTGCCAGAGCTAAGTGCCCAGGGCTAAGTCTATACTAACAAAGGAAGCAGGGTCAGGATATGGGCTCACCCAGGCACTTGATTGTCAGCACAGTGTCCAGACTTGTCCCTGCCAGTCAACAGTCCCCTAATAATATCTGTGCATGTCTTAAAGGGTAGCAAAGGCTGTTCTCAGAACTCTCTTCTTCTCTGGAGGGAAGAAGAGAGTCCAGGTATGTGAGCAAAGGCAAAGTGCAAAGCTTTTCACCTGAGATGCAATAATACCAAAAGGTGCCTCAGTGCAGGAGCACCATCATTCAAGGCTTTGAGATCTTGACTGGACGAGTTCCTGAGCAACCTTCTTGGTCTTTGAAGTCAGCCTTCCTTGAAGAGAAGATCTGGAATTAAGACATCCAAAGGTCCTTTCCAGACTCACTTAGTCTGTAATCCTGTTCCACATGCATGTTCTTGTCCCAGGGGCGTGAGAAGAGACCTTGGTTTAGCTTATTTACAAGGATAGACTTAGGAATTGTAACCCATCTGCCTGTTTGTGCTTCCAGGGAGGGCTTGGTAGCAGACAGCTTGGTGATCATGGAATTATTTAGGTTGTCAAAGATCCTTAAGATTGAATCCAACCATAAACCTAACACTGACAATTCCACCTCTAAACCGCGTCTTTAAATGTTATTTATACATATCTTAAATACCTTCAGAGATGGTGACTCCAACACTTCCCTGGGCAGCCTATTCCAATGCTTGACAACTCTCTTGGTGAGGAAATTTTCCCTAACATCCCATCTAAACCTCCCCACGCTGTGCCTGGGCTCTGGTCATCCACATTCCCAACCCAGTCAGGTATCAAGGACCCTCTACAGGTCTGCGGTAGACTACATGCAACTGCTGTTCATCTAAGGAGTAGGTGACTGCTCTCCTTCCTGCACCATTTGCATGAACCCTACACACACCGTATTGAGGTACTAGAGAGGCTGGTGCATTTTGTCCCTTTCCAGCATCCAAATCCTGATGCTGCATGGGCTGGGGTGCCTGGAGGTGGAAGAGACGAGACTGGTGGCATGCGTGGCTTCACGTGAGTGCGGAAGGCACAAGCTGTGGCTAAGGAGTTCCCAGTGTGGGTGTTGCAGCTGGTTGGGGAATGTCTTCGCATGCCAGCCCAGGGACAACAGGGGTACTGGCAAAGTGCTCCAGCCTCTCCTTGGCACCTGGTGGCAAGTTCATGGGAGCTTCCCCAGGGAGAGGAATGCACATTGGGAACACAGAGAGCCAGGAGGCAAATACTGGGGTTATCACAGGTACCATCGTGAGACTCAGGCTTGTGGTCTAACAAAACTGAGTGATCTCAGCAGCACCTAATCACCCAGAGAGCTGGGGTGAGGTTCTGGAGATGTTTGCCAAGGGAGATGCAGGATGATTTCAACCAAAGCGATGAGGCTGTAAGAAGAGCTGGGAATTGCAGATTGGGAGAAAAAGGTCCTACAAAGCTGAGTCATCCCAGGCCTGAACTCCCACTTATGTGACTCCCACATGTGTATTTCATATTCATAGAATCCTTGAGTGGATAGTTTGGGTTCCACTTCTGAATGTCACATCAAAATTAAGCCTAAAACCTATCAGGGCAGAGGTCCTTAAAGATCTGATGTGTTTCAATGCTTTATGTTAAAACTCTTTCTTAGGTGTTGGGGGAAAGAAAAGCAAAGACAAAGACTGAACCACAGAATCCCAGACCGGTTTGGGTTGGAAGGGACCTTAAAGCTCATCCAGTTCCAACCCCCTGCCACGGGCAGGGACACCTTCCACTAGAGCAGGTTGCTCCAAGCCCCTGTGTCCAACCTGGCCTTGAACACTGCCAGGGATGGGGCAGCCACAGCTTCTCTGGGCACCCTGTGCCAGCGCCTCAGCACCCTCACAGGGAAGAGCTTCTGCCTAATATCTAGTCTAAATCTACCCTCTTCTAGTGGTGGCTGAAATAAGGAATCTGGCAAGTGACTCTAGAAAGGTAGGGTCCATGCCATGGTGGTCCTCTTGCCAGCTAGGCAAGGACACAGGAAGACTCAGCTGAAGGTCACAGGGTAGATGGTCTCCAGATGTCTTTACCTAGTGCTGCTTTTCTGGGATAACCAGCCTTAGGGAACTTTACACTTCCTAAGTGTGGAAAGAAACTTTCACTGCATTCCAAAGGCCAAATTAATAACTAAGCTTTGGCTTAAGGCTGAGCAAAACAGACCAAGACTGTAGGAACCCTCAATTTGGATGCTGGTTGCATGGCTTCTGCCATTTATGTTTGGTTTTCTTTCCACAAGATTCTTCTCTTACTTGGAGCAGAGAACGGACCTCCTGTGCTCAGTTCCTCAGTGTCACTCGCCCTTAGACTTGCTTGGAGCAGCAGCTATAAGGGGAGTTTACATGAAAATCCCTGGAATGATTTGGTCTATCCCTAGTCAAAACTGAGTTCCAGCTGTGTCCTCAGCTCAACAGGCTCCAAGAGGATTTGGGGCTTTTAAAATGGAAAACCAGAAGAAAAACACCCAAAGCACAAATGAAGAGCTGTTTGATGGCGTCCCACCTTGTAGATCCACATTGCCTTCCCGAGACCTCCCAACAACCCAAAAACCTGCCCCAAACCCATGGGTGCAACTCCAGAGCTATATCCCTGGCCTGGCAGCAACCAGAGCTGGCTTAGTTAGATCTCCACTTCACTTCTGAGACCTCGGGCAGACCTCAAGTCATGCTGCACTGTGGTTCCTCTGTGTAAATCTGCCTGTACCTCCTCTGCCATGACTATTCACTCTGCAAATTGTTTTGGGCAGGGAGTGCCTTTTGCCATGTGTTTACACAGCATCAGGGCATAATGGGACCATCATTTAGGCTGGACCCTGAGGACGTTGGTGTAATTCCTTTATTTTGGAGTATTTTTACCCTTGCCAGCATGGGGAATTCTGGGAAATGACCCCATTCTGCTCAGGTTGCTTGTGTTCTCCCTGGTTTGGCAGCAAAGGGATGTCTGCTGTGTACGTTGTATGTAGGGGTGTGGGGCAGGTTCCAGAAACAGCAGCAAACAGCTGCAGGGTCATAAATCTTTCTGCTTCCCTAGGTGTGCAGGGAACCTTACTCACCTATTCATGTGCCAATTAAAAAGGGAATCAATGCAGCTCATCAGCACAGTCAGGGCTTAAACAGCTTGTTTAAAGAATTACATAATCTGCAGGCCAAAACGACACATATTTTTCTCTCTCTTTCACATTACACATGTTCCAATGACTCCTTTTTGTGTTTTGTGGGGTCTCACTGACACAGACAACTGACAATGTTGTCTGTGATGCATCCCAAGGGATGCTCCATGTCTGCAAACTATGACAGGTCCAGCCTGCTTGACACAAAGCATTGACTAGCAAAGCTTTTGCTCTCCCTCCAGAGACAGAAGACCAGAAGGAAGAGCCTTTTATGATTTTCATTTCCTCTCTCTTTAGCCATCAATGGGCCACCAAACCTGTGGTACACTAAATCTGGCCTCTCCAGGCTACTGTAGGCTTTATGAAGAGAGTTCTTGCTGGGGTCCCCAGCTTGGTGGTTTCTCCCCTCGAAGTCAGGGACCCAGGATCATGACCCCTGGGGAGTTGCAGAAGAGTGTTGCATCAGCCCTTGCAGAAGTATAAATGACAGGATCTCCATGAAATTCAGCAGCTGTTCATATCTTCACAAGCACAGATGCTTCTGGGAACATCTGGATTTGCAGGTACAACTAAGTCCCATTACTCCAACCCTAACCGCTCAAACTCGCTCCTGTTTACGGGAGCCCTGAATTCACCACCTTTCACCATCAGCTATGGATTTCAGTAGTTCCTGTATCAGATCTCCTGGCTCTGTGTGGATGTCACAGTTGCTCCAGGACCTTCCAGGCAATACAAGATGACTCAATGTAACTGAGCCGTAGAATCATGGAATCGTTTAGGCTGGAAGGGGCCATAAAGCTCATCCAGTTCTAACCCCCTGCCATGGGCAGGGACACCTTCCACTAGAGCAGGTTGCTCCGAGCCCTGTCCATCCTGGCTTTGAACACTGCCAGGGATGGGGCAGCCACAGCTTCTCTGGGCAACCTGTGCCAGGGCCTCACCACTTTCATAGTAAAGAGTGTCTTCCTAATGCCTAACCTAAATCTCCCCTCTTTCAGTTTAAAGCCGTTCCCCCTTGTCCTATCACTACATACCCTTGGTAAAAAGTCCCTCTCCAGATTTCTAGTAGGCTTCCTTTAGGTTTTACTCAGGCCATAGATGTTGCCTTTAACCAAAAACCTTTCTGGATGTGGCTGATGGTGTCCATGATTATACTGTGGTGCTTAAGACTTCACGCAGAAACATCTATAGACATCTGATTTAGGGGTCTACAGTATGGAGATGAACCTCCCCTCAAAGCCTGAGATGTACTCAACCATAGCTTGTTGTTTGAAGGGAAGGTGCTTGGGTCTGCTTTCAGGACTCTCTCATACACCGGAGGCATGTCATTTTCCCTGTTTCTTATGGCTAGGAAGTTACTGATGTGAGCACCTCTGTCCCTGCTAAGCACAGTGCAAGATCACTGTACACTCAGGTGTGTGCAGTCTTCACTGATAAACCAAATATGTCTAAATCAGACAAGATCTTTTCTATAACATGATTAACAATTGAATCATAGGTGGGTGTCACTGTACAGCAGGGAAGGATGCTAGTAATAGTAAATCTTTACAACTACTTTGCACTTTTGAAGTACCTCCAGCCTAAACAGACACTGAAGGCTCATGGCTGCACACCGCACTGCAAAACATCTGCAGTTCTATGCTTCGCAAGCAAGAAAATGAAGTTTCCAAAAGGTGAAGAAAACACCTCATCATCACATCACACCTTGGCAAAGTTGAGGAGAAGGACCCAAGTTCCCTGACTTTGCCTTGTACCTTGGCTGCAAGGCTGCTTGGAGCAGGGCTTGTCGTATATTATGTGTTTGTACAAGATCTAGCTCTGTTGGACCCTGACCTAGGGAAGAACCTCTAGCTCTAGCTTTAAAAATAATCATTAAGCAACTTCCCTGGAGGCGTTGAACAGAACAAGAAGCTTTTGCTGTGCTTGCTTTGGAACAAGAGCTCCCATCCATGGGGGCACGTGAAGCTCTCCCTGCCAACTGGCAGCTTCAGATTCCCTACCACTTGCTAGACATAGCCTAAACCAGAGAGTGCCTATGTAACTTGTCAAGTGGTAGTTGGGACTAATCATTTGCATTATGCAACCAAGTGACACACATGCACGTGGTGTACATCAAGTAAGTTTCTGCCCTGGTTGCAGCAATAGCTCTACCTCCAGCTGAGCAGTAATTATTGTTCCTCTGCAAGATGAAGGAGGTAAAAGGCTTCAACTACCACTCCCTGCTGTGCTCAGAGCTTTATGGTAACCTCAAGCTGGAGAAGGAACCAGTTGAAATTTCTTATTAACCCCATCTCATCTCTGCCTCCACACAGGACCACCCGCCTGATGGCAGAGCTTTGGTTGCATGTTGGTTGGCTTGGGAAGGGGTGAGCGTTGGGACCTTGTTCTGCTGTCACAGCCTTCTCTGAAGAGAGGATGCTTGAGTGTTGATAGTCCTCCAGTGCCTTCCCACAGTCCCCCTCTCCACAAAAGTACAAGTGAGATGATTCATGGGGGAAGGTCCACGATGCATCAGCTTCCCATAGCACAAGGGCATTTGACCACAGGATGTCTTCAGCACAGTGACTGCTTACACCAGGGCTTGGCCAACTCACAAGTTCCCTGCTGGGCAGCAGCAACCTGAGTTCATTTCTCAGTATAGGCATATCCAAAAATGGCTGACATAATAATCTTTAGTTTCCAGGTGTCAGGGACACTTTGACCTTCCCAGAAATTCCCTTTTCCTTGCATTTCTGAAGGACAGCATTTAACCTTGTCATCGAAAACAATAATTGGTTTTTTCTCTAGCAGTGGGGATTTGTCTTTGTCATAGAATCAGCAAGGTTGGAAAAGACCTTTAAGGTCATAGAGTCCAACCTTTACCCCAGCACTGCCAAGTGCACCACTAAACCATGTCACTAAGGGACTCATCTACATGGTTTTTGAACACTTCCAGGAGCACTGATTCCACCGGTTCCCCGTGGAAGGGTGGAAATGGTCTCATAAATACCCCTCACTCTTCCCTGGTCACCCATTACTATTGGGAGACCCAAGAATCGGGGGGGTAACCCATGTGACTACCCTGAAACTGCAAGTAGCACACCCAGATCTCTTGCTCCCTCACTCCTTTCCATGAGCCATTCCTCAATCTAGTGTGGGATCTAAAGCAAATTCCTGGGAGGTGAGGGAAGATGCATGTGTTGTGTCTGTGTGTGAAGGGGATGGAGTTGCTTGCCGAGAGCCAACATTGACCTGCCTTTGGGTCTGCTCCGAACAGACAGCAGGCTCTGATGCTGGGCAGGTTCTCTGTCTGGGCCCCCTGCCAGGGTGCTGATGAGATGCTGAGCTTGCCCAGGTGTGAGGCTATGGAGTTTGCTATCCTTTCTTCCTCCAGATCTCCACGGAGCTGATGCTAAATGTGCTTCTCTGCTTTATTCCAGTCCTTCACTGCTGTGGGTTATTTGTACAGTGCTCCTGAAGGCATTACTTCCCTGTTCACCCCAAAATTATATCCCACCTGCCTAGCACACCAACTACCTCTTAAAAAAAACATCACTGGGAGCTGCTCTAAGGTGTCCCCTTCAGGAGCCTTCTCTTCTCCAGGCTGCCCCAGCCCAGCTCTCTCAGCCTGGCTCCAGAGCAGAGCTGCTCCAGCCCTCGCAGCAGCTCTGTGACCTCGTCTGGCCTCGCTCCAGCAGCTCCACATCCCTATTGTGCTGTTGCCCCAGAGCTGGATCAGGACTGCAGGGGGCATCTCACGAGAGCAGAAGGTGAGAATTTAGCTCCATGGTAAGTCTTTGCCTATTACCCACAACTCCCATTACCCTGGATGTAGCAAGAGGCCACAGCTCTGTTGGACCCAGGAGGAGATATTCTACCAGGTAACACCTAAGAGGGAATATTGCATGAAGAGATGCTGCAGGGTTTTGTGTATGTTTTACAATGGCAACATGAAAACACTCCATGGGTTCCAATGGATGTTAGAGCTCACTAAGAAATGGTTTTGGCCTCAGATTCAAATTCAGTTACAACTTGACTGAAGTTTAATCCTGACAGTTAGTTATGCAGCACAGGGGATCATCTTCTGTTTTTCCCCAGGGGCAATGAAGTTCCTGTCTTTATTACTGGATGCTGTATTTGGGTATACTAAAGGCAAATTGTGCTAAGACAGCTGAGTAATCCTCTAAGGTGGGGGAGATAGATTGATCGTAATGACTAAGATTTAAAATCTACCTACTTCGTATAGGAATTTCATCACCAAGTCGCTGCTTTTCCCAGCGAGCTTAAAATCCATAAAGCACTGCATGAAATGCTTTGATGAGGTGTTCTTAATTGTTTTTGGAGTTCTCAATGCATTACCTTATGCATAGGTTAAGTGAATTGCACAAAGTAATCTTAATCAATTAGAATTGAAATCTGTCTCTTTTTCACTTTCCCATCACTTTTCATAGCTAATTCTCTTTGTGTTAGAATTTCCCTTACTCTAACTGGATATGCTTTGGGAGAGACATGGTTAAATGTTAATACATCTAAACATGTACCAATACAAAAGAAGCTAATAAGAGAAAAAAATAATGGGAAAAACCCCATTACATTTCTCCAGTTCTTCCCAACTACAATTATTGGAGACATAAAAGTTAAAAATAGCTCAAGCTATTCTTCACACTTGGCTTGTTTTGTGGATTTCTAAGGTATCTCTAAGTTTCTTTTGTCTGTTTGGAAGGAATTGGCTCCTTGGTTTAAAGTCATAGGACATTTTTGCTGACATTTGTCATCTTGGAAAACAGGAAATTTTGCACCTGCGTCATAGTATTTCCTATGAACTTTCCTTGGTCTGAGTTTTATCATTGTTTGGGAGCTAGAATCCTTTAAATATAAATGGGAAGGTTTTTAAAGGCTTTAGGTTTGTGTCCATATATAGGTGTGCATGTGTTGCGGGGTCTGAATTACACACAAAACAAAGTCTTTCACCTTATAATGCAGCCTGAGACCTTTCCCTTCTCAAATAGAATGCAGAAAAAATGAAATTTCCTGTAAAACTAAAATGAGTAGGAAAAGAGCAAAGGGATGGGACTCATTCACTGTAGGATTTTCCCACACAGTTGAAGCTTTTCTTTCGTATTCCACGGTTTTAATGTGTTACAAGTTGAAACAAAAATAATTTGTGGTGGAATATGGTGGAATATGGGCTGAACTAGAATTTGGTTTTCAGTTCATTAGTATCTTTCAATGTAAAAGCATTAATTTGAGAACCAGGCAGCCAAGAGACCTGGTGTATAGTGTGTATGCTAAGATAGCAGGGTGCAGCCCCAGGGCGTGAGACCCACTGAGGTGCAGGGTACCTATAGCCTGCTTTGGAAAAGCTCCTGCAAGGAAATAGCCAAATTCCCAAATATGCCATGCCCAGACATTAATATCTCAGAAACTCACTCTCCAGATGGTCTAAAACTCAAAAAAATAGAGGGCTTTTAAGTGACACAGCATCAGGCAAATACCGACTTGCCATTGCACTGCTCAGAGCTTGGAGGTAGCCCAGCTGCGCCAACGCAGAATCCAGGTTTTCAACAATAATCTGGGCTCTTAATTATTGCATTTTAAAGGCTGTCACGTGAAAAGTCTTAATATCAATTTAATCTAGTGTACTTTGAGAACAGAAGCGGGAAGGCTTGTTAAAAACTTGCTGCAGACCAGGGAGGGGTAGCGGGTTGTGAACTGCTTCCATCTGGCCACAAGTGCTAAAATACAAGGTTTTGAACTTCAGTTCATGGGACTTGAAGTTCATTTGCAGACACTGAAAAGCCCATCCAAGGACACAGAGAGGTGTAAGGAGAAAGGTTGAGGTGGCTTTCATGAAAGCTGACTTTGTTTTAGTTCAGCTGTCTTCATGACGGTGGATTTCAGGAGAGGCCAAGGAATAGCCAAATTGTTTATGATTTCCCTTGGCAATCTGCAAGAGGAGTTTATATTGCAGGCAAATAACAAAGGTTAATGAAATGGAAAAGTTGAGAAATCGAATGCTCAGCAATTAAGAAATGCAGAATTAAGAATGTAAATTCAAAGCCACAGTCTCCTCTTTATTCCTTAAGAGACTTCCATGTCGTATCTCTTAGACGACCAAGTAACAAAGCAGATACCCTTCACAACTACTTAAATGAAAAAGAGACATTTTCCACTGCATATCTGGTGTTAAAAATAATTTAAAATATGTACTTTTTCAAAAGATCAGTGCCTTTTACTACTCATTATTCATCATGTACTGAAAAGAGGTTGATTAAATCTGCAGCAAAATATTGCTTCTGAGAAGAGTTGAAATGCTCTGGTGTGAAGCAACTGTAGTTTACTCATAGAATCACAGATTGGTTTGGGTTGGAAGGGACCTTAAAGCTCATCTAGTTCCAACCCCCTGCCACAGGCAGGGACACCTTCCACTATTCCATGTTGAGTAGATACTGTACTCCTGTGTTCGAGGAGATACCAGGCCTAGGCAGGAACACCTCACACTAAACCACGTCAGCCAAGGCTCTGTCCAACCTGGCCTTGAACACTGCCAGGGATGGGGCAGCCACAGCTTCTATGGGCACCCTGTGCTAGTGCCTCAGCACCCTCACAGTAAAGAACTTCCTTATATCTAACCTGAACTTCCCCTGTTTCAGTTTGAACCCATCACCCCTTGTCCTATCACTACAGTCCTTGATGAAGAGTCCCTCTCCAGCATCCTTGTAGCCCCCTTCAGATATTGGATGGCTGCTCTGAGGTCTATGAAGTCTATCAGAAAGCTACTATGAGATGGCAGGGTCGGGTGCAGGCAGAGGGCATGGCTGCCCCTTTTCAGCAGCTCCATCTTAAAGCAGCCTCAACCAACTGTGAAATTTCACCTTTCCTTTCTCTGGGTTGCAGTCAAGCCTAAAAGCACCAACCAAGGCCATGGCCCCACTACTCCCATTGCATGGAGATAGGAGATCAGAAAGTATCTGAGGTTGTGTGGGAGCTCAGGAGCACGGGGAGGATCTCTTGGCTCCCTGTTCTGTGCCCTACGAACAAAGCCAACAGTGACCAAGCTTCTACACACTCCTGAAGCTAGAAGTCTGTCCTTTATAAGTCACCTCCATGTGCATAAGGAGGGTTTCAGGTCTCTCAGAGGAGGTGCTAAGATAAGCATGGGAGCAGGCTGACAGCAAAGGGGCTGGGTGGGTTGTCCTGGAGACAGGACTGAACACAGTCAATGAGTCCTCAAGCAACACGATGAAGCAAATCAACTGCTTTGGCGTGGCAGCCCACCCCTGGCTGTGTACCGTCAGCAAGCCGTTGAGCCAGGGCCAAGGCAGAGCATCTCCGTGGCCTCGGAGCAGCCTCAGGCTTTGCTGCTTTGGCAGGTACATGCAGAGCAGCGGCTCCCAGGGTTTCCAGAGCGTGGATCAACGCAGTTGTGGAGCTGTTCAGAAGCGATAAAGCAGGTCAGGGTACGGCCTGGGCCTGTGTTAATCCTGCCCCTGCTAACCCCAGATCTGGAAGAGCCGGGAATTGCGGTTCAGAGACACAGGAGCTGCCTGGATCAGGGCCAGCTGAATGCTGGAGGATGTCCAGCTGCCTCAGCCCAGAGTAATAAACCCTTCTGAGCACCTTAGCGAGAGCACGGCAGCCTCGGGCTCATATCATCAGGGTAGATCTGAGGCTGAGCTAGTCATTCTGTGCTACAAGGGATGAACTCAGATGTCACATGCTGCATTTCATGGCGTGCCCCCCCCCCAGAGTATCTCCCATCTCTTTGTGCAGGGGGACATCTTTCCACAAGACACATCTCACCCAGCACATCCCATCAAAACTTAGCAGTTGATGGGGGTTTCTATCGTCTCATTTTGTTTTCTTAATTAAATTACACAGAGTATTACCAAAAAAAAAAAAAAAAAAAAAAAAAAAGAAAAGGAAAAAAGCAAAAAGCAAGGAATCCATTTATTTTCTTTTATTGTTCTTTCTCATAGAACAATCTCCAGGGAAATAAGGGAGGGTACAAAAAGAGAGAAACAATATCCATGCAGAGACTGTGGGTTCCTGTCAATTAGCTTTGTATGGAGGGGAAGGGAAAGAAAAAAGGGACTAAGCTCCTGATAAATGAGTGTTGGACTTGTGAATGTCAGGAATATACAATGGACTCTTTCTTACAGGACCCTCTTTATGGGGAGGGAAAGGCAGAGAGAGGAAGTTTTTGGAAGGTGACTGTCCTCAGTTTCATGGCTGAGGACTGCAGGAAAGGGAAGTGGATCCAGCCACAGATCAGGTAGGGATGAAGACCAGGGTGATGGTGTTATGGCATGTTGAAGGTAGTAGGGTTAGACATGGTTTGCAAGACCCTTGCCCAATACAGGGATGTGGAGAGGAGAACGCCAACACTCTGGAAGTGGAAGGGGTCCTGGCTTGGTCTGGAAAGCAGAGCCCTGCTCTGCCATCCCTTCCAGGGGCATTTCTCAGAGGAGGCATCACTTATGCTGGGCTTTATGTAGTAAAGCCCATCCCTTCCTAGGTTTCAAGTACATGGATGTGGCTCCATCATTCGCTTGCAACACCCCAGCGAGGAGGAATCAGTTCAGTGGCACTGCTTCACATTTTGGGAGCTCGCTGTCTTCCCATCTCTGTACCCTTTGCATGCCCCCCACATGCACGTCCCTCTGTATGCACATTCCCCAAGCGCAGAATTGGATCTGGGAGAGCGGCATGAGCTCCCCACCTTGTGTGGGACCCCCTGGTTTACCAGGGACTTGACACAACTCCTTTGCATCTGTTCTGGCCTCTGTCTGTGCACACCAGGGAAGAGGGTGAGGGCTCTGGCATGCCTGGCCTGCAACCCACAGCACTTCCTTCCATGTGCCTACTGTTTTGCCCAGGCATTGCTCACCTATGACAGGTTTGGGAAAGAACCACCTTGGGCAGATGGAGGCTGGACAGGGCTGCAGAGATGCTTGGTCTTTTCCCACCTGTAACAAGAGCCCTGCCAGCTCTATTCAAACCCCACAAGCTCTGTACTCTTGCAAGAGATTATTTATTTTCAATTAATTTGTTATCATCTGGTTTCCTACAGAATTACAAAGTCTACATGTCCACAGGGTCTGTCTTTTCTTCCCCACCAAATATTGAGCAAGCAGGTTAGCCACAAGCAGCTTTGAAAGCAGAGTTGAGGTCTTAAATCCATGCAACCTCTGCAAGTGTCATGAAAACAGAGAGAGAAAGAGGCTTTCATGATGCTTCGCTGAGGGAAATGCTTCAGCAGAAGTTCATTAAATACTGCAGAGAATCCGGTGATGTGGACATGTGTCCTTAAGGTGTCGGTCATTTTTCATTTGGTGTGTCTCTGCTCTCTGTTTGCACACACAAGCATGTCCTTGCACCAAGCATGAGCAAGCCCTCCTTCCCCTTAGCATGAGCACAGATTTTCTGCTGTGTTTCCCCAGCTTCACCTAGAAAGCAATGTGCAAACCATGAGATTTCTGAGGCTCTGGAGCTGTCAGCCTGCCTATCTCGAGCCCTAGCAGGACAGCCCAATGGAGGATGTCTCCACTAGGAGGAACAGGATCCTTCAGATCACTTTGTGTTAATTCTTGTGTCCTTAAATGACATGAGCTTTAGGCCTGTAATCTTCATGGATTTCAGATTTCCAAAGCCCTCTGTCTCCCAGTTTCTTGCTCAAACCAGAAAGGCACTTCATGGGTCTGACTCTGTTCTAATGATTAGCCTACTATAAAGCAACCTGCATGTGAGGAATAGGCTTAAAAGCCAGATTTGCTGAAACAACTAGGGAGGAAGTTTAGACAGAAAGGGGTGGTTTGAGTTTTCTTTAGTTTGCTTTTGCTGTGAACTTTTCCTTTGAGCAACCAAGAAAGTACTGAGCAAAATCTCTTATTGCTTTGGGAAAAAGAAAGAATTTAAACGGTAGTTCAGGCTACTTTCTAACATGCAGTATTTCAAGACAAATCTCTCCCTCTTTCTTGCCTTCATAAGGAATCCCACAGCTAAGAAAAGAAAGATGTTTGGTCAAATCTTGGTTTGGAAAAAACAACAAACCCTCCAAAAAACATAAAAGTGTCGTTATCAATGAGCTTCTAACAAGCAGAAAATGAGCAGAATAAGCCTTTCACATCAAGTCTAATGAACAACTGAGATTGCAGGACTGGTCCCACGTTCAGTTGTCTGAAGAAAATAAGACCAAGGAAAGAAAAGATTAGTGTCAGGCTAGAAGTATTAGATGATTAGCATTGTTTTAGGAAGCAATCTGAGATGTCATCTGGAGATACGCTACCGATCCATCTGGGGCAGAAAGGAAAGACGACGGAGGAGAGAGAGGGGAAAAAAACCCCAACCAACAACCCTGTTTTGTTTCTCATTATTGCTCTAATTCTGGTGTAATTGAAAACGGACTGAATGTGTTTAGGAACATGTAGGACATCTGTTTCTCATTGGAAGAGCTCCGCTTTTTCGAGTGGCGCCTTCCATCTTCATCACAGTCCAAAGATTCCCACATCACGACTTGTCCTCTTTCTTTCTTTGCTTCTTTTTTTTTTCTTTCCTTTCCAGAAAATGTGAGGTTGAACTTTCGACTCCATGTAAAACAGTTGGAGAGAAACCATGATAAGTCCCGGGGGAACCATTGAGCCTTTCTTCCCATTATCCTACTTGATTCTTTGCAGCTTCTCAGTTCTTTAAATACAGCCTTGAGCTATTTAATGCTGGTGGCATGAAGAAAAAGGGGAAGGGACAAGAGGAGTGGGAAGAAAATAGAAAAAAAATGGAAGAACATTTGTAAGGTCAGACATCAAAATGGAGAAACAAAGACAACTGTCCTTAAGCTGGGCCAGGACATTGTGCTTTGCCAAAGGGATAGATCTACACAAATACTGGTTCATGCAGTTCTGGCTCTCCTATGTGTATGAAACAGCAAGGAAGGAGCCTGAGATCCAAGAAGATTTACTTGTGGGCTAAACCGAAGGGCAATATCCTAATTCTCCTCTTGGTCCCACACACTATGTCTCCAGTGTTCATTTTGGTTTGGACAACTACAGAATTGTCCCTCATAGGAAATTCTGGAGGCCCCACTGCTTAGAGAGAGATTACAGCTTGAGCAGACAATAAAGAGATTGTGGGAAACATCACCACCTTGGCAGGGAGATGGGCTGCACGGTCTGATAACTCGTAATTCTCCACCATTTGGAGAAGATCTGCCTTTAGCAAGAGGGAGCAAAGCAGCAAGATGCATGACCACAAACTAGAAATGTATCTTGATTTCATACATGGCTCTGTTCTGCTTTAATAGCACTTTCCATCAACAAGGTTAATTCACAATCATCAGCCTATGTGAGAAAATGGCTTGTATTTCCCTGCAACACCAGCCCCACCACCCTCACCTCCACTTGTTGAAGGAGAAAGCTGATGTCTCTAGTTGTGGTGCATGAAGAAACGCAACCACAATGAGATGTAGAAAGGACCTTGGGAACCCAGACAGAAACACCATCAGGGAAAGCCCTTGCCATGACCTTGGTCATGAGTAACTCTGGGCCTGCAGGCAAACTTCTTAAATGAGTATAACAGCCTGTGTGGTCTCTGCCTGGCCAGTGTCACCATGAAATCAGCAGGTCTTATTCTCTTGGTCTGTAGCTCTATGTCCTTCTAACAGTGCGAATGAGCCTGATTATGGAGGAAAGAGTCTCCTGTTTCCAAGCCTGCTCAGCCGACCAAGGTGAAAAAGTTCCTTGTTGGAAATCAGATATCACTTTATTTCAGTCGAGCTCAGGGTTTTGTCTTTACAGCGAAGTAGTTGGGGCTGAAACATGTTCTTTCTGAGGAATCTGAGGTAGAAGTTGTAACAACTCAAATGTTAATGAAACTACAACATTGCAGTTAAAAGAAATGATCTCTTCCTCAAAAGGAACTGCAGAAAGAAATCAAGCTAGATCAGAAAATGTTGATGAAGATGTCTTGTCATCAGTGGATGTCATTTTATTAAAAGTCAAGTGTTTTGTTGGAATTTTTAATAAGAAACCTTAAGAGGGGTTGGTTTTCGCTTCCTTTTTTTTTAACAGGAAGGCATTAAACAACTTCATTTGGCAAATATTTCAATAGCCTCGTTTTAGCGTGTATTCATGTTAATATGATGTATTTGTGGATATGCTTCATATTTTAGCAAGCCAAATATTAAAATATTATGTTTTGATGTTATCAAAATCAAATGTCCTTACTTCTTGAAACAAAATGTTTCTCTATGATCAAAATTGTACATGTCAATTATTTGGATATTTTTGTTTTTAATCTGTCTGGTCAGAAGGCATTGACTGGTTGATTTTAATTTTTTTTTCTGCATTTATTTTGAAAAATGTTCAACATTTCAGAAATGAAAAAGTCAAAATGTTTTTCTCCAATCAGTTTATGAAGCTGATTCAGTGCCCATTTTTTCCCACTGCACTGCACACTTTCTGAGGTGTAATTCAATGGAAATTCAGATTGAATTAGTCCATCAGGGGACTGAATTCCTTGGCCAGAAAAAGTGTTGAGTGCTCTGAGTAAGATCATGTCATGCTTTTTAAAAAGATATCAACTTGTGGTTCTTTGAGTCTTGGTCATTTGGTCAACAGAAGCAACTGTAGAACCATTAAAGTCTCTCGTTCCCGAGTTTGGAGTTCTAGCTGCAGCCAAAACATGTATTTCTCTTAGGAGGGACCCAGTTCAATGCTTAGTACTATGCAACATGATGCCATTACACTCACAATTATTCAAGACAGAATTCAACCAAAAGTAAGTTACTGAATTCATTAATTGCTGTGTTGGCCAAGGTGGTCAATCTTTACTCATGTAATGTTCATATGGTTTAGTGCTTCATGTGGAAAATAAAGATAGGCATTACAGAGCTACACAACAAGAAAGAGACATCATGGTTTAAGAAAAGGGGGTTTTTTTAAAGAACTTGGGAACAGGCCAAAAAAGGAAAAAAGACATTCCTACACGGAGAAGTGTTCATTACTAGGAATTTTTACAGAGTAGGTGGAAAAGCAGCTTTAACCACTTCCTTAGTAGAGAGCATCAAACTTCTATTGTATGCAAAAATAGATGGTTATTATTTATCATCACTGCTATTAGAGCCAAGGAACAAGCCTGAGGTGGGACAAAGTACAAAGTTCAAGGGAATCTTTGTGTTAAAAGCTTCCAACTGTAAGTTCATGAGGTAGGTGAGCACAACACCTGGACTAAACAGTACATTTGAACCTGTTTGCCACAAGATGATTGCAGTGGCAAGAAAAGTGAGATAGATTCCCCCTAAAAAAGGGTCCTTCATGCAGATAACTTTAGAAATATTACAAGATGAAGATGAATTTTGGAAAGATAGCTAAAGTAGGTTTGTTCTTTATTTGCTGGTCCCACCATTGTGGTCGCTGAACTTATGCAGATCCAGGTATTATCTGTTCATGGCCATAAGGATAATACCTTCCTGAGACCATCCCAAAGATGACTGAAGAGCAGTAGAGGACTCTGTGAAAGGAAAGCTCTTCTCCATTCTGACTTTTAAGCTTAGCTCATCAAAGAATTGCTCGTCTTAGAAATTTCTTCTGCTATGAAAGAAAACATAGTAAAATTTTAGTTAAACTTATATTGTAGTCAAAGTTCAATCAGTTAAATTGTAGTAAAAGTTGAGTTCATCACCATTTAATATAATACCCATCCAACTTCCCATTTTTATCCTTATTTAGGTATACATTTACATTATTCTGCCTCCCATTAACATCATATTATTAAAGTTTATGAAAAAGAAATAAAAAGGCTTGGCTTAGCTTTACTTAGCTTGGTTGGCTTGGCTTGGCTTGCTTCCTTTTCTCTTGGAAAATGTTTATTTCTGTACAAATTTCTGACTGAATTTCTGGAAGAAACCTGAAAGTGATGGATGAGCAATTTCCTCAAGGTAATTTTATATTGTAAGACCAGTGAATGCTAATCATTACCAAACCATGCAGAAGAAAGAGGATGTAACCAAGGTTGGCTATAGCCTCCATCAAAGGATGAGGACATCAAAGTTGTGCACAGGTCCCACCTCTCTTCCTAATGTGACATAACAGCTTCTCCAAAAGACACCACTGGAGAAATGGCCTTGCATAGGGCAGCTTCTTCTCCCAGCCAGTGAGGTCTTCTCATTGCTATTGCTGCAGCATGATCCAAACATGAACCAGATGTCCCAGCTTCTCTAGATTGAACTCAGCAGCTAGACCATGGGCTTCAATGTGTAGCTACCTTCCTCGATGGCACACTAGCTTTCCCCAGCAAAGCCCAGGGTGCTGCAAACGCAGCCCTGTTTCAAGGGCAAGAAGTTGTATCTGGGGAGATGGTCTTTACCCATTTTTATCCAGTGCAAGAAAAGGAACTGAAGCAGGAGCAAGAAGAGACTGATGCTCACACGTTCCCATTTTCCCAGGAACTTCTACTGTTTTCACTTGGAACCAGAACAAAACCAACTACTTTTGAAACGGCCTGGATGAGGGAATTTTCACTCCAAAAACATAGTTCAAGAAATTCTTTGGTTATTTTATGGGATTTTAATAGTATTTTATTATATTTATATTATCTATTCCTATGTTATGGCAGGTACTCCTGGCATGCCATAATGACCCCAAATTGTTTAAATATTCTATTTTTATTTTCTTTTCAAAATCATTATGAGCAGCTGCTACTTAGCAGTGAGTGAAATGCCTTATCTTCCCTTCCAGATCAAAGTATCTCCTGTTTGTGTTGTAATTAAGGCGTTTCATTACTTATTAATTACAACACAAACAGGAGGCACTTTGATCTAGAAAGGAAGATAAGAGATTTCAGTCAGTGCTAAATAGTATTTGCCTTAAATGATTTGAAAAGGCAAACAAAAGAAAATAAGAGAATACTTCCACGACTCTATTATGACATCCTGATAGTCACATTCCCTAATGACGCCTTTACCACTGACACACCATGGAAAATTGTAAAAATGATCACTCCAGGACAAAGATAACACAAGAAAAATGAATCTCCAGAAATCTAAAACATGTTTTGGAAGGTTTGGATTTGCTTTTTTCCCCATTATTTTCTGGAATTCATCTTACACTGATGTTCTTTCTGTGGGATCTTTCACTAAAATCTCTATTCTTCCACGAAAAGGGCTCGGAGGTGGTGGTGGTGATGAGGGTGGTATTAAGCTGTGTCCAAAAAATACTGGTCTCAGTTAAAAATTATTCTGGCAGATGTTTTCTAACCATCTCTTGCAGCCAGGCCTGGGGCTGGCTGCACGTGATATAGTGCTGTGAGGGGCTTGTGCGGTAAGTCAAGTCAGCTGTCTCCAGGACAGATTCCTCCTGCTTTATCTTCTTGTCATCCGTTGCAAGGCAGACTATGCCCCAAAAATCATGACAGCACTGTGTCCCTCCACACAGGACACCTTTATTTAATGACACATAGAAAAATGAAGTATTAAGGGTTCCTTTTTGCTCCTGCACTGACCAAATAAGGAAGGAAAAAAAAAGGTTAACCGAGTCCAGATGCTTACAACAATTAAAACAGAGGTTGGAGCAGAGGCCAAAGTCCAAAGTGGGGAAGGAACAGGCTACAGTCTGTTTAGATCAGTTGGATGTACTGGGGAGGGCAGGTCCTGGAGTACTCAAGAGCCAAGCCAGGGCTATCTCTGACCTGTTAGCCACTATGTGGGACAGCTCATGCCCTTAATACAAAGTGTGAGTCATCTTTATTTGTTGGGCAGGGCTTTTTAAATATCTCTTTAATCTTCCAGCCTACAGGTTCCTAATGTGCCCATCACTGTGGAATCTAGGCACCAATCCATCAATTTCCTCCATACTTAGGAGCATCCAAGCTCATAAGATGCTCAGTGACAGCCCAGATGGCTAAGGAGTGGCAGGAGGTAAGTGTGCACAAGAACATGAGAAGAAGTTGTAGGAAAGGTTGTCATAAACTCTGCCTTTAAAAAGGTGGAGGGAAGGGGCAGAGAAGAAAACTTCAAGTGATCATAGAGTGTTGCCTGAACTTCAACATCAGCAGAGACACTGGAATAGCTGATTGAAGGTACCTTGTTCAACCCTGGTGGATAAGGAAGTGATAAGAAACAGATTTCCTAATAACAAAACCACGTCAAACCAGTCTAATTTCCAGATCTGGAAGGTTACCAAGCCTTGTAGATAAAGCGGAAGCAATAGCAGCAATATCCTGACTTCAGTGAGTCTTGTGGATGCCTCCCAGGCGGTGGCTTCTCAAGGCACTAAAGGAAAGAATTATCTAAATGGCATTTCCACATCTCATTGAAAGATCACACTCAGAAAATTGCTATCAGTGGTTTAGGGTAGGATTCAGACCACAGATCACCTCACCCATATTTAGATGCCTACATGTAGGTGTCTACCTCTCCGCTACATGCACAAGCTCCCAGAGCACTTCTTAGAGGGGGACCAATGAACGAGGTCTAACAAGCAACACACACAGGGTGTCTACAGCAATGCAAGGCGGGTGACAAGTAGCTCTTCATTGAAAAGGTTGACCTTTGGTTGTCCATACAGCCCTGTGGTTCTATTTTAGGCACAGTGAGATATTCCACCTGGCCTCCAATGGCTGCTCTGAAAGGGCACAATTCTCCAGCAGGTCCTGTGCTAGCCCTATGCAGATGTCTCACATACCTTAGGGGATCTAGACAGTACCACACACCTATGTGCAAATTGTCAACAGAGCCCTAAACTCCCATTTATTCAAAGAACCCCATCCCACCTGGCTTACGTAAACACGGTGCTCATGCACAGACTCCTAAATTTAGATACTTGAGTTTCCACATTAATCCCACTTTTAGGGTGGCATTCAGTTGTCCAAACACAGACATCTGGTACCATTTCATGTATCATAGTTTACCTGAGAAATCCACATGGGACTCGTGGATTCAACACTACCTACAGGAGACTTACTTCTTCTGGAAAGCAGCTGGAGGCATGACAACTGCAGTGCCTAATACGACACTGGATGTCTCTGTGCGCAAGTGAATCTGACCTTTACTGGCAAGGTGTGGGGACAGCCCAGGTGAATTTGACGACAGGTTTGTCATGCACTTATAGTACTTAATAGTGACTGAGAGGCTGGGTTAGGTGTTTGTAGACCCATACACCATTTTCAGATGGTACTAGAGCATGAGAAGGTTTGCACACAAGGAGCCACATTCATTTCTAAACACCTCATTGATTAAAATGTTTTCGTTCCTCACATTCTGCTCTAGATGCAATTTAGGCTCATTATAGCAACCAGTTGGCTCCTGTAGCTTCTATCTAGCTGGGACCTGTGTCACAGGTATTTAAGTTCCCTTCCAAAAATATCCTGGTATCTCATCTTCCTTTTGAACTGTCACCTACTAAAAGTTCACTCTACCACATTTTCTTTGAGGGCCTGGTGTCCTCCCTTCTGAGAGCATGTTTCACCCAATGGAAATGCATTTTCAGGTTCATTGCTCAGGTCTGTTTTTGCAACCACTTGGCAGAGTTTCTAATCATTTGTAATTTTTTATCTCATTGTTTTTATATGGATAATAGCTCAAAGGCACTGTTTATTAAATTTCTCCACCCTTCTGTCCTTCTGCTGCATCCACAAGCAAGTGGAAATCACTGCAACAATCGTGGGCCTTTGGTCTTCTGTCTGACAGTATGCTGCATCCAGGGACAGGGTGAAACCTGGGAGAAGATGAAAACTTGCATTCCCCGAGGGATTGAGCAAGGGTTTGCTTTGCCTAGACATGGGACTTGTACTGCATCCAGATTCTCCATGGCTGGAATACTGCTTTTACTCTTACTTTCTTTCTCATGTCCATTGCACCTTTCGCTGTCTCTGCCTCAGTGCTTGTGTGCTGCCAAACTGGAAACAACAAGAGTAATGAGAGAAAACGTGCATCACTCTTCTCACCTCTGATACAAGAACATTTTCTAGTACAACCTTTCATTTGTCTGAAACCTTAGCACAGCAAAAGACCACGAGCTGGAAACAACACCCTGGAGAGACTTTCCTTGCACATGGTTGCTTTAATTTTGGCCCTGCCACTTAGCCTCCCTTTACCTCCATTTCTCATCTGCTGATGGGGCAAACTGAATCCAAGTCATGAGGAAAGTGCATGAAAAAGTGAGCAGCTGCAATGTTATAAGCCAAGAGCTCAGTATTTCAGAGAGGAATGTTTTTCAGTGAAGTTTTGTGCTACTCACCTCTGGAAAGTAGTCATTAAATAAGCTGCTTATTGATTTTGCGCAAGGGATTTAATGTCACTAGCCACTGTACAGACAATAGTCCTCTTTTTGCTTTCTGTCTGCTGAGTAGGAACAGCAAAGCTGGGATGTCCCTGGAAAGCTGAACTGTGTTGTAAAGTGCAGAGCCATGTATGGATTTGCAAGTGAGAAGCTTCCAACCCCTTAGATATTGGCAGTTGCAAATTCTGAATGTTTGTCCCGATCGCCTTCTTCCCCTCAACCTTTGTCTCCCCATATATTTTGGGGAGGCCACAACTTGCTTTCTAGGTTCATGAACCTGCTGCAAGTGTGTGATGCAGATCAGGTTATAGTATTGCCTTTGCAGATCCCACTAATTCTGCAGAGATTTACCTGGGCTTTTCATGGCATTTTTTGCTTTCCTTTAAAGTTGCAGCTCCTGGAACCAAATTATTTTAAAGGATATTTCTGCTTCCTTTCCTTTTTCACTAACTTCACAGTGACTATGATCAAAATATCCCCTTTTCACCTCAAATACCAGAGAAGAAAACATCATCCAAAGGTGTTCTCTAGCGTAAGGTATCCCTGTCCATGGCAGGGGGGATTGGAACTAAATGATCGTAAGGTCCTTTCCAACCCAAACCATTCTGTGATTCTATGATTCTTTGGGGAAGCAGCAGGGAAGCCAGGAATAAGATACTTTTCTTTTTTAGCATTTGACAATTCTCTAATAGTATCTTCTGGACTTAATACCTAGAACAACATTTGTTTGTCCTGCCTCTTTGTCTGAATCAGCAGAAGCAGGGTTAAAAGAAGATAGATAGGACTCATGCACACTGTCTTGGCACAGACTTCCAAAGGGCCTCGAGGCTAAAACAAAACAAACCAAAAAAATGAGAAAAACAAGTTTTGTTTCCAAATAAACAAGTTTCCTCTCCCCTCAGGTATGGGGCTTGCTTAATTAAATTACACTCATCTGCCAAGGCCTGTGCACCATGTGGATTCGGTTACTGCCTCTGCAAGAATGTGTGTGATGCTCCAGGCCCCAAGGAAGGCGAAGGCTGAACCCACCCCTCCCCTCCAATGCCCTTCTCCATGCAGTCTGCATTTTCTCCTGTACTGCTAAGGGGTTTTGTTGTTGCTCTGTTGTTGTTGTTGTGTTTTGTAAGCCCAGCCCAGCCCCACTTGAGCTCTGCATCTGGACCTGGGCTTGATTTGAATTGCTCACAGTTAGGTACGACGTGTCTGTGTTCGCACAAAAGAGAAGAGGGGAAGGTGGGGTAATGGCTGTCAAATAGCAGCTCTTTTTAATGGGAGCTTTGTTGGACCCATACTCTGACCAGGTTATGCCATGGATGGTGCCTCAACTTCCTCCTGCCTGGCTGCAGTCTTCCTGCTTCATTTCACATTCTGATCCATTGTGCCACATCAGTGCATGCATTTAATTTAATCCAGAATCACCCCTGGTTTAATTCTTGGGTGATCATCATAGAATCATAGAACAGTTTGGGTTGGAAAGAACCATAAGGTTGTCTAGTTCCAACCCCCTGCCATGGACAGGGATGCCTCACACTAGAGCAGGTTGCCCAAGCCCCGTCCTTGAACACTGCCAGGGATGGAGCATTCACCACTAATCGATTTGGCTGGGCTCCACAGAAATGCATTTCTGAGGCAGGATAGCAATAATATAGGGCCACATCTTTTGCTTGGACCAATACCATCACTGCTGTAGTCCATCTAAGTGTCAAACTATCAGTACAAATCTCTAAAGGTCTGGGGATTTCTAGCACCTGAGATCCTCAATACATGGAAAATTTGTACTATCCACTGAAAGAATAAATACACCTGATATTTTGGGTCTTCTTTAAACCACCTCATTACCAAATGAAGCTCAGATGTCACTTACTGCAAAGACATGCAAACTTCCCTTCAGCTGAGGAAGGTGGTATGATGACAGTGAGTCTTCTCCTGGAAGAGTTGTGTAAAACAGCCAGTACAAGACTCTGGTTTTCACTTGCTGCCAATTGGTTCTTCATAACTGTGATTTCTTCCATCTTTTCAAGGAGAAGAAAATAGTCTGCAATTGTCCAGTGAAGATATTTTCCTTTCTATGACAATGGGGCAGATCATCTTCATCAGGTTGGTGTTTCAGCATCTCTGAAGTCTTGGAGTATCATCTCCAGACCTCTTCCCTCTGTCACATTTTTGAAAGCTCTCTGCTAATTTTTCTTAATAAAATGATTTTTAGACTATCTTGCTCCCCATAACTTCTTCCAGGTTGACTGGTTTGACTTCTAGTAAGGAAAGGGAGAAGAATCTTGAAGATACCAGCTATCTACAAATGGTAAAAAACAATAGCTAGGGGGAAAAGACAGACATAGCAACCTGGTCTAGTGGAAGGTGTCCCTGCCAGTGGCAGGGGGATTGGAACTGGATGAGCTTCAAGGTCTCTTCCAACCCAAACCATGCTGTGATTCTATGATAAATTAGTGCACCCTCAAAGAAGTTCAGGACCTTTTCCAGCCCCAGTTTCAGCCACCTGGCCAGCTCATCAGGATGCTGTGAGCCCAGACCCATCCTCAGAGCACATCCCCTTTCCTTCATGTCTATAGTCTCAGAGGAAAGAGAGCACCAAGTCACACACATGCAAACCTCCAGGCTCTGGAAATACCTATAAACCTTCCTTCTCTCTGCCATGTGCCTGCAGTCAGGTAGGATAAACTGTTGCCTCAGTCCATTTTGTATTCGGGAAGGAAACCAGGCCTTGCACATTTGACCTTTCCTCTGTTTTTATTCCCTTCTCGCTAGGGAAACCCCTGTTGACATTAATAATATTATTTGCAGGTGAAGGGTAGGTAATAGCTGAGTAAGGACCTTTAGGCTGAGTTCAGGATGAGTAAGTGGAAAATCCCTGAATTTAAGCCTGTGTGATTTGTTCATCTTTCAGGAGAGGAGTTCCTGCCAGCTCAATTTTCCTGGCTGTATAATGGAGCTGCAAGAGAATTCCAGCTCCCTGGAGCAAGATAATTAATAATGGAAAGGTGCTTTGGCTATTGTGATCACCGCAGATGATTCAAAACATTTTATAGATCTTTTAACTAATTAATTAACACAAGCTGCCCACCTAATAGGTCAGTTTGGTGTCTTTGTGAGGAAGCTGAGGCCGAGAGATGAAACAACATGTCCTCAGCTGGACAGCTCTGCTCCAGAGAGTTGAGATGCCACCATGTTGTTGAAGTGCTCTCTTGTGATGCTATGGTAAGTACCATCACTGGCAGCTGAAGTATCTGGTCCAGGATTTGGGGATATTTTTATTTGCTGTGTCATCCAAGAAAAAGATTGTTTTGCTTAAACTGGAAAATCTCTGGGGCAGGAAGTGGGTCTTTCTGTCTTCCTCTAGCAGACCAATCCCAAAGCAGTCCCCAGCTAGCTTAGTGCTAGTAACCAACAAATGAAAACTAATAAATGGGGACCTAATAAGTGGCCCTGTTAAAGAGAGTCTTTATTTTTCAGGGGTGTTTGAAAAAGTGAGAAGGGATGACAGTGCTGATAAGGACCGAGACACATGTCAAGGCAAAGAAGGTGAAGTGGGAGGTGTCCCAAAGCGGTGATGGGACATGCAGATAGCAAATAACATGGAGAAAGGGGTGGAAAACAAGGCAAGTTCAAGGCACGGAGTGGGGAAGGAGCCCAGGGAGGTGGAGGAGGTGTGAGATTGCGTTGAAAGGGGTGTGGAGGCTCCGGGTGTGGTAGGCAGAGTGATTCCAGAGGCCTCCGAGGGTTGGGCAATCTGTGGGTAAGAAAGGGCAGGACAAATTGTGACAGGGTCAAGGACAGCATCTCTGCAGAGCGCTCCAAGGCAGCACAGGCGGGAGAGCAGGGGAGCAGCCAGGAGCAGAGCTGCAGCATCACACCCTTTTCCCACGCCTCGCTGCAGGGAATCAGCCAGGGGATGCCGAATGGAAAGCAGGGCTGAGAGTCTGAACCGGGAAACAAAGGCTGTCAAGGCAAAGAGGCTGCAGAAATCCTGAAGGATCCTTTTTCTAATGCTGGGCCGCTCTGTCTCTCTCAGGGAATAGTTGACTTGCCACAAAATGAAATAAATACATGTGTGTTTATTAAATTCAGGTCCATTATTTGAGCTACTTTTGGTAACTGATTACTTTAAAAAAAAAAAAAAAAGAGGAATGAAACAAAGACCAAATGAAATAGTTTAACTTGCCCATCTGAAATTTTGTTCTCCTTCTGAAATTTAATTACGGGAATACATTTATAGATAAAAACCACTGTAATTCGTCTTGGTCAAAGGATACAATCCATTCCTCCTGAAAGAGAATTCTAGTACTTTGTACGGTTGAGAAACTCAGCTTTTTTCTTGCGTTTTGTTAAAAACTATCCCCTTTTTTATTCAGCTCCCAAATCAACAACTCATGTATTTAAGCGCAGAGCCCCACTGTGATGACCAGAGAAATGTCTGGATGAAATGCTAAGCCTCTAAGAGCTGAGCAAGTTTCATCTTGCCTAAATTATGGTTATTATGGCCCATCTAAAATGACCATCCTGCTTTGGATTATCTTTAAAATATTCTTAGGAGGGACTGTCTCCACCAGTGGCTCAGCACCTGGAAGCAATGAGCTTCCTAAACAATGTCAGACTTGGTTGATGCAACTGCAGCCTCCACAAAAGCAGATGGGGGATGTTTAAGAAGGTTCCTTCAAGGCGTGCTCCTCCATACTAATACAGTGAACAAAGAAGGAAAGAGAGGTTTTGTCTAAAGCACTACCAATGGCTCGGATTCAGGGAAGGAATAAGACTGGACAATGAGAAATCAACATTTGTGATTTATGTTACTTCACAAAGAGCTGGAAATCCCTGAAACCCATTAAGGCAAAAAGGCATTTAAGAAATTCTAGATTTCCTGCCGTGTTCCTTCAGAAAGAGTTAAACCAGGCACCCTTTTGTGTGCAACGGAATGGCATGCCCTGTGACCATGGCCAAGGGAGGATTGCTGCGTGCAACTGCAGACTCCAGAAAGTCAAAGTCTGGTTTCTGAGATAAGTGAGTTGTGGAGCCAAACAATCCAAAGAAGAGGGAGAAAACCACATGTAACTGCCCAAGAGACTCAGGACTTGACACAGCTGGGACCCTAAGTCTGGGTATACACTGCAAAGCCAAACAACCTGAATACTCCACTACAAGGAACCTGGAGAGGGGCTTTGGACAAGGGCCTGTAGGGGCAGGACAAGGGGAATGGCTTTAACCTACCAGAGGGGAGATTGAGATTTGCTCTTAGGCAGAAGCTCTTCCCTGTGAGGGTGCTGAGGTGCTAGCACAGGGTGCCTGGAGAAGGGCACCTGAGAAAGGCTTTGGTTTGGGTCATCTCCAAAGCCAACTCCAAGATGCCCAGCGCACTAGAGGTGACACCACAAAACAAGTGAGGGGGCCCAGGGCAGATTCCTGGGGAGAGTTGGCTTCTCCTATGGAGGAAGGATTGTTTCATATAATTTCTTCCAGGTTATTGTCTGAGAAGAAGGATATCAACCTTGATTTTGGAGACAGGCTCCACAGGATTAGGTCAGCAGAGACCTGCCTTGGTTACTGTGTACTTCTGGAGGTTAAATCTTGTGTGCAGGATGTGAATTAACTCAGAGGGCTCCTGAACAAACCCATGCTAGAGCAACTTCATTTACCAAAGCAATTTTTCCCAGGGTCTGCATCCAAAAGCTGGACAGTCTTGGCCATATGGTTACCACCAACTGCCCCATTTCAGCACATCCAGGGGCAATGGACCAAGTCTCTTCAGCCTGGTGCTTTGGTTGGCCTCTGCAGGTCATTGCAAGACTTCAGGTGAGGGATGTATGACATGAGCATGCCATGAGGAATTGCTCTTTGCCTGCAGGGTAGGGAGAGCAGAAGGCCTTTGCCATAGGTGACATTAACCATCTTCAGCTTTCAACAAGAAAAATCACATGACATTTGACAAGTGTTTAAGGCCAGGTATGGACTGCTCCATCCATCACAAATGCACACAGATACAAAGATGATGTTGCCTCTCCTCCCTCTCCCTTTTCTCTCCTTGGGTCCCTCCTTGTGTGCCCATGACTCTGAGCTGGGTCTAAAGTCTTCATATGAGGGCAAGAGCATCGCATCTTGGACAAGAAAGCAGAGAGATGATAGCAGGAGCCCTGAAATCTTGGGGGATAGGGAAGGGCTGTGCAGGCATCCAGACAGGCTGAGCCTGTGGGGGCAGGTACTGTCCGCCCTGCCCTGCAAGGGCTGCCAGGTATGGGTGCAGACAGGCCTAGAGGGAGTGGTGGTCAGAAGAGGCAAATCAAGGGTTGGGAAGTTTTAACAAGGCAAGGTTTATAACGACGGTGTGAGCATGTGTCTGTGTGCACGCACATCTACATTAGCTGACCTAATAAAAGATGCATCACCTCTCACTACCAACCTGGCTTCACCTGCCTTCATTGTGAAGGCTGCAGCAACACTGTTTGGAAGGAATATGAGGAAATGAGTGCAGAATATTAAGAAAATTACTAATGATAATGTATAATTCCACAAGGAACCTCCAGCTTGGATCTGGAGCTCTGCACAGTTTGCACTTCTAGTCTGATTCAGAAAGTATAGAGCAGAAAGGGAAAACATCACCATACCTAAGGTCATAGGTGTGGTCAAAGGCCTGAATAGCTTTGGGGTGAAGGTAGAGTGAGCACTGAGAAAGCAAATCCTGGCTGAGAAGAAGGGGAATGGAACAGAGGTCTGAACTAAGTTGTCCTGGAGAAGGTGAATGAAGAATGACTGTTCTCATCATCTTATGTCACATCCCCCTGTTCTTCTCTTATCAGCTTTAAAAGAAAAAGGATTGCTTTTTATCACCATGCCTGAGTATAGCTAAGAGGTCATTGTCCCAGAAGAATGAAGGGTTCAGAAAGAGATCAGATGAACTACCAGAGGGCACATCCATCATGAGCTGTGAAAACACCAGGGTGAAAAATGCTCCTGGCTCCCATACTTGCAGCTTCCTCTGCCTAAATTCAGCCCCAGTGAAATCATGACCAGCAGCTATGGACCCCTGGTATCATCCACTCCTCAGCTCAATTGTCCACATGTGCTCTTAGTGACTTTCCAGACACTCTGGGTGTTCTGAGGCATCCAGGAGGGGTTGGGGGAAACAAAGAACCAAATGTTCTGCAGTGACAGCTGGAGGCAAAGTGGGACATGATCAGTGGCCACATTTGTGTGGTTGACAAACTCACACCCTCCATTGACCATAGTGACAGATCACCACCAACTACAATAGGAATTTATGTCCGTAGCACACAAATAAACGCTTATATGCAGACACCTCCACTGAGGATTCTGCTGAACCCCATGAGATATCTCACACCAGGCAAAATGAGTCTTGGTCTCAAAGCTGATGGAGGTTACAGCAATGGAAGGGTTGAGAGGAGCTTAAGCAGGACTTCAGTGCCCTCAAGTTGGTATTTGCAGTGAGGTTTGGAGACTGGGGATGTCCCCAACTAAGTCCATCTTTCAGAAGCTCTTGGGTGATCTCTTAAACTGAACTGCTGGAGCCCAGTGCCTCTGTGATAGCTCCAACCTTGCAATGAGGAGACAAGAGACAGAGGGTGAAAGGGGAGATAAAAGCTCCCAGTAGAGGATGAAGAGATGAACCTCTATCATTGATAAGTTGCATGCATAACTAGGCATACCTGATCCCCAGTTCAGGAGGAAATGAGGAATATATGCTCTAGGAAGAACAACAAAAATAAGGAAAAGCTAGATAAGGAACCCAGGAAGAAGAAATCCAACTGGGCACAAGACTTGCATGAGCAGAAATAGACCCCTTGCTTCTGTAGATCCCCTGTACCTCTAACACCTTCATTAAACAACTTGCCCTTTGTCTCCTGAGTTCACTGGAGTGAGCCCTGAAAGCCTGATGGTCTTTGTGAAGGAGTTTTACAGAAGGAGTTTCACAGTTGGACTGTGACATACCACTCAAGGTGGGAAGTGTATGGGGCTAGGTGACCACTGCAAGCCTTATGCTCACCCTTGCAGCAGTTTCTCCTTCCTCCATCCTTTCTAAAGTGGACTCTGATTTCTGCCCCTTTCCAGCAGCATAATTCAGGAGTAATTCCCCTTGGAGAAGTTGCAGGAGGGAATTTCAAGTAGGCAGAAGGTAATTACCCAGCCTGGAATTTCTCCAGGCCATCCACTTAACATGCAAGACAAGGAGAAAACAGAAAATGCAAGGGGATCTTTGACCACAAACAGTCCCAGGAAGTTGGCCTGAGCACACTCCCTTTATTTGTTTGAGCACCTCAATTGACACTTGGAGCAGTTCAGAGGTTTGAGTCAGAGAGGATCTGTGGTGTGCCTATGCTGCAGAAAACCTTTCTTCCCCAGCCTGCTATTCCTCTGGGAGAAGACACACCTCTGATAGGAAGGCAGGTGCCTGGGGTGATGGGGGTGGGAAGAAGAGTGCATGTCAGGGTTTCATAAAATAACATGTCCACCCAAGCCATGATTTTATTTGGAAAACCAAACAGGGAATTTTCCAACCACCTGGCAATCGGTTTCCATTTCACATTAGCCTTAGTGATGTGCCCTGTGCTGTGCTCATCAAC
The DNA here is from genome assembly GCF_004027225.2 of Strigops habroptila. NCBI lineage: Eukaryota > Metazoa > Chordata > Aves > Psittaciformes > Psittacidae > Strigops > Strigops habroptila. The sequence continues at coordinate 1,087,741 of NC_044283.2, forward strand.
CCAGCATGAGAAATAAGCGGGAGATGAGACAGAGACACCTCTCAAGCCAAGTCCCTGCCTTCCTACCTCTGCAGCTGTAGGTCCTCAGATGCCCCTCCTCAGTCACCACACTCCAGGCTCTGTGCTCAGGCAATTAGTTGTGCTGGTGAGTCACGACCAGAGATAATGAGTGAGGCTCTGAGATTCAGGCACAAACATGAGCACCCGATGCCCACCACGTAGCCATGGCAAGAATTGCCCAAGAAGGGGAGAGTGGTCCCAGCTCCTGTCTCCTGGCTACCCACTCCCTTCTAGGTGAAAAAGTAAGGTCTAACTGGAATCCAGCTCCAGCTCTTAGGTGGGGTTTTGAAAGCTCCATCAGAATAGCTGAACTGGGAGACTTTTCTGTTGTCCTTTGCCAGGTTGCTCCTGTTAAGGGCTGTTCACCTTAAAATCATGGAAGGATTTGGGTTGGAAGGGACCTTAAAGCTCCTCCAGTTCCAACCCCCTGTCACAGGCAGGGACACCTTCCATTAGAGCAGGTTGCTCCAAGCCTGTGCATCCAACCTGGCATTGAACACTGCCAGGGATGGGGCAGCCACAGCTTCTTTGGGCACCCTGTGCCAGCACCTCACCACCCTCACAGGGAATGCTGCAGCCTTCATTGCCCCATGGGTGTCTGAGTGCTTTTATCCCCTTGCCTAGACACCTTTACAGCACGCACCATTTCACCAGTAAAACGTAAAAAGGCAAGTTAAGGGAAAATACAGTGCAGCTCCCCAGAGGGAATAAGGTCTTCCTTTATTCAGAAACCTCCCTTCTTCAAGAAGGTCCATGCATTTCCCAAGGTTACCAAAGAAGGTATTTCAATTAAGATTCCTAGTCCCTATCTGCAGGTACAAGGAGAGAAGAGCACATAGAGGCTTTGGAGTGCCTCAGCTGAATGCTCCAAGTCCTATAATTCACCTCAGAAAGGCTGAGAAAAAACAAGCCCCAGCTGCCCATGTCTCACAGTGACATGTTCTCCTTAGAGCATCAACTTATAGCTATCACCCAATCTATCTATCTGCCCCAAAGCAGGAAGAACAAACCCTTTCCTATCAGATGTTCATTGAACCTGCACTCAAAGCACTCAGGCCAGAGGTGTCACCCCCTCCTCAGGCAGCTGATTCTTGCTGTTCATTATCCTCACTGCTGCGGTTGTTCCCTTCTTTCTCTTTTCCTAATCTAAATCTTCCTTGCTGTGATTTCTTCTTCCACCCATTATAGATACAGCTACTTATATCCTTCCTCCTTGCAACCAATATTTCCACCCTTAAAAGCAGTATCTTTTCTCTTCTCTAAACAGCATCGTTTTCTGTACCCAGGCCATGTTTTTCCCATAGATAAGTCTATAACTATACCCTGTGCATAATAGTATTTTATTTTAGTTTAGTTTAGTTTTATTTAACATAGTATTGTTTTATGGCCACATCACACTAAAGGCTTCCCTTCCTCTACAGGTAAGGAGGGAGTCCTTCTCCTGCTGTATTATTTAATCAGAATCACAGATTCACAGAATAGTTTGGGTTGGAAGGGACCTTCAAAGCTCATCTAGTCCAACTCCCCTGCCATGAGCAGGGACATCTTCAACTAGATCAGGTTGCCCAGAGCCACATCCAGCCTGGCCTTGAATGTCTCCAGAGATGGAGCGTGGTGGGGCATCCACCACCTCCCTGAGAAACCTGTGCCAGTGTTTTACCACCATCATTGGAAATAATTTTTTCCTCACATCCAGCCTGAATCTCCCCTCTTTTAGTTTAAAATCATCACCCCTTGTCCTATCACAAGAAACAAGTAATGATTTCCAATTCCAACATGTGATGTTCCCAGGAGAACTGAGTTCCCTGTTCTCTCATAGAGCAAGGGCTTATCCCAGTAAAAGACAAAGCATTCACAACCCACATGTTGCAACACTCCTGCATGAGTTTGGAAGGCAAACCCCGAATTAAGGCACAAGGTTCCTTTCCACAGGGCTACACTCAAAGCAAAATACCCACATATTGTACGGGGGTTGTCCAGAGAGAACCTGCATGAGCATAGAGGATGCATTTAACTTCTCAGGACATGATGTATGAGACTAAATGATCCTTTCAGCCCAAACCTGGGACTTTTTCCCAAGTCCCAGCACCCACAAGCACTTTCTGGAAGAGCAGAGGAGGTGGAAGTGGAAGTGATGCTTCATCACACCTTCCATGAGTGCCAGTGGTTGGCTCACTCACCCAGGAAGCAGGATACCTGAGTTAACACCCGGTTCACCTTGCAGGGAGGTCACACAGTGCTGCTGTGCATTTCTTCCCTTTCATCTTCTAGATTATTTTGTCTGCTGCTCTGTGGCATGTGTCAGTTGCAGAGGCAGAAGCACCATTGAAATGCATGTAACTGATAACAGTGTTCTCTTAGGAGGACAAGGTAGTGACCTTAAACCCTCTCCAAGTGAGATATGCGCCCAGGATTCTCCTGCCTGAATGAAAGCTCTAGCTACTGCGTAAAAGCTGGGCCATAGCAAGCCCATTGCCACTTTCTTTGAAGGGTGTATCTATCCCTGAGTGGCAGAGAGCGTCAGGCAGTGTACCTGTACCAACTAGGCTCCTTTCAGCTTACTTTTGGGACACCATCAGGGTCTGGGTGGGAGTTATGCACAAAACTGGCTGCACAGCGTGTTTCTGGGCTTGCACAAGCCAAGAGCTCCAGGCAAATATTGGTGTTTTGAAGTGACTGTGTGTGCCCACAGGTCAGGAGAGGGTCAGACGGAGGGGAGTGAACAAGGTGAGGCTGCAGCATCATTTGGGCTCGGGATGTCTCCATCCGGTCTTTGTCATCCTGGGAGCCCTTCTGAGGCCATGACCTGGGGTAAGTCACTTTGCTTCCCTATGAGTCAGGTTCCTGTGAAGTGGGACTCGCACTTCCATGCCTCAAAGGGGTAAGGCAAAGGTAGATGTAAAAGATGGCAATCACTAAGGTGTTTAGATATCCAATCTAAGACTGTTTATAAGCTCCCAGACAGATTCATAAACCAGCTTGCCTTGGCCCCAGCTGGGTTCCTCTGGCTGCAGTAGGATGTTTCCCAGAGATGGAGTGGTTTGCTCATCCTCACCATCAGCTCCCTTTGCCTCCAGAGGCTGCACAACACATCATCTCAATCTCCAAAGCTTTGCCTCACAATCTCAAAGCAATGAACAGACTAAAAGTCAATGGATTAATTTTGATCCATCACTGACTTTAAACAGTGTATAGAAAACATTATTTTAGCTACAGCACACGTAATGTCAGAAGACTGCAGAAAATCCCAAATACCCAAACAGTCCTGCTCAACATCTCCCAGGACTTTTTATAATGGGAGCAGCAGTCAGAGAGGGGAGAGTCCTTGCTCTCCAACTTATAATTGCTTAAGGAGTGTCCCCTAACATAATTAACAAGGGTGCTTTAATTAAGAGCCCAGAGTAATGATGCTCAAAACAACTCCATCTGCTGTGGGGAAAAAAAAATATACACATATATAAATATATATCTATTATATACATTATATATGTAGAAATAAATGAGGCTGTGGTCATGGGTGCTAGTTCCAAAGGGTGAGGATGTTAGCCTGGTCTGTGTCCTATCATTATGTACTGTGAAATCACCCAACATCAAAGGAGCATGAAAGGAATGCGGTGAATGCCGCTTCACCATAATTGTCTGGAAAATTAAAGTTCAGTTGTGCCAGCCATTGTGTGTTAAATATCCTTAGGCAGGAAGGTCGATCCTGGAACAAGTAGGTGTGTCTAGCAGCCAGGCAAGGCAGCATTTCTAAACAACTGGTACTCGCCAACTGATTCCCTCCCGTCCTGCTCGGACACTGGGTTTAATTCCCCTACTGGCAAAGGGTGGCCCTGGGGCTCAGATCACAAAAACAGAGCCTGAAGAACTTATTCATGCTCTGCCCAGTCTTACCCAGGTCAAGAAATCGATCGGAGTTTTCTTGAGTAAGAAATGCGTAAACAGCTGCTGAAGCCAGGGAGAGTTTAGCCAAGGGAAGACTTAGGGTGAATATGAGGATTTGTCCAGCAAAAGGACTTGGTTGGGGTTTTGCTCGGGTGAATCTGGGGCTAAGGAAAGGGGCTGAGGGAGCAGCAGCACCTTGCATGTGCTGACTCAGTACATTTGGCCCGGTGTGCTATCCCAGAGGCCTAAAAGGATGAGTAACATTGCATAGGTGTAGGGGCTTAGTAAAAAAGCCCTTTTCCTTCTCCCAGCACCAGCCAGTGCTTTCCACAACCAGTGGTCCCTTGCACAATGCACCACGGGTCAGGATGGCTCATCCACCTCCTGCACACAGCAACACAGGACCATTTTGACCATTTTCTATTCTTAAATCTACTTTTCCAGCCCTGGTTTAAATGATTCAAACAGCAGCACATCCCCAGCTTCCTGTGTGGCGAGCCTTTCTCTCCTTACCGCAGATCTCAAATGCTAGCCCTTCTCTCCTGACCTGAAATGACCTCAGTCTGAGCGATGCTAATTCCAAACTCATTTTTGCCACTGCAGGAACATAATTGCTGAGCTGTACATGCATCCTCAAGCCTGCTTGGTCTCTATAGGTGGTGGTATTCACAGTCAGAGGCTGCTTTGCCAGCGCTGCATCCTCACCTATAAATGATGGGGAGTGAGCAGCATCTGGCTGGTGTCTGGAGAGGAGACTCAGAGCAAGAGCAACAGGCAGATGCTTAACGCTGGCAAAGGCAGGGCTCCTCCTTCCAAGTCTGCACACACCAATGGCCCAGTGCTGCGCTGTGGCATTTTTTGCAAGAGGAACATTATTGTGCTGCCCTGGCTGGGCTTCAGCTCCTCTGTCTACTCCCGCTTGCTTTTGCAGTTTCGTTTGGAGATGTTCCTTACCTCCCTTGGGATGTTTAAAACTAGTCCGGACAAAGTACAGGACAGAGGAACAAGCACGTAGGGGTAGAGGGATGGAGTAAATTACTTAATGAGTTTTTTCCCAGCCCTAACGCCTGTGATCGTATGACTTCACCTCCTAAACAAGCTGTTGCTTAACACCACTGGCACACCAGGGCTGCTGCGTTCCACCCCAGCGATGACCGCGTTTCAATGGGAGGTGAGCAGGCCCCCCCTCTATTTATGGCCTGCAAAATGATTTACGATCTATTGGAATGAAAAGTGCAACATGAATGTCAGGTATTATAAACTGTTATTACGCTTCTGCTCCTGAAAATGCTCCCCTTTGAGTTTTTGAACTGTTTAATGGCAAGATAATATCCACAGCAACAACCCAAATTACAGGCTCCTTTAGGCAACTCATTAATATTGTTTTATAAATGAACATAATATTCCTGGGCAAAAGTTGAAAGTGCTTAAACCCTCTTCTTTTATTTTTTAATGGCAAAATACCCAGAAACAATTTTCAACATCCAATAATTATGCTTATTAATAACTCACATTTATGTAGTACCTTTGATCATAAAGCACATTACAAACAATTGTGTATATATGCATGTACACACATATGTGCGGGACTAGTATCTCAACATAGCAGCAGGCTATCAATCCTCCTAGCACACAGCAGGAGAGATCCCAGAAAATGTAGAATCCTGCAATATTTTCTCTCATCAGCTTATAGCATTAACACTGGGATAAATGCCTTGTTCACTCCTAAAAATCAGCCCTATGCAACAGCTTTGAAAGACAATTGTATGCAACTAAATTTGCAGCAGGAGCATTTTGGGTTTTCTTGGTTTGATTTGAGGTTTCTTTTTCTCTAGGCTGCAATATGATTAGTAAAGCTGGAAATGAGCCAGTGATAACACACCTACTCTTGCAAAATCCCCACAGGGATGCCAAACACTTGTTTTTATCATCTCATCCAGGGATGTTGCTTGTTTTACTATCATCTGGGAAGGACCACTATTGCTGCTTCAGGTGAAGCAATCCAGCCGCAAAACAGGCAGAGAAAGGAGGTGAGATTCATGCAGGACACAGCCTGAAGTCAATGCAATTAAACTGAACAGTCTAGGTGAAATGATGCTTCTTTATTAGGATTTTCTTAGCCACACAGCTCTCAACATCCCTTGACAACTCTGCGTGAGGTAAGAGGGACTTTGGTACAGAAAGCAAAACTGCCACTTCCCAGCTTGTCTGTGAGCAACAGGAGGATTGGGGTTGTGATGTTTCTGGAATGGATTTTGCAGTCAAGTCCATGGTGGTTGCTGCTTATTTACCTCCCGTTGGCAAGGCTTTACTGGAGAAAGCACTGGAGGTCCTGATCCACACATGCATTAGGTATTTCTGGCAGATATCCAGTACCTAAACCTGCTGCTCACCTGGCTCTTGGTACCCAGTCCAGCCAAGATCTAAACTCATGCCTAATTTGACCTCTAAACAGAGGCATTACCTGACTCACAGGGGCCAACAAGCAGAGATTAAGACAGGAGCCCTGGACCTCCTCCCACCCACACCCTGGATGAGTTACGCTGATGTTTATCTCAGCCTCATGGGGCTCCTTCAGCCTCAGAAAATTACTCTTGTGGCTCACCCCTAAGAGAAGCTCAATGATAAACCCTCCCCAGGACAAACTGGAACAGTGGGTCCAAAGGAAACAGGGAGTGAGGATGCTCGTAGGACGCTGCCCTCGGGCAGAAGGGATGGATGTGCGAGAGGAAGAGAAGAAAAAATGAGAAGGCAGATGATGAACAGGAGAGGGGCAAACTGAGCATGAGGCAGTGATGCCTGCCTACATGTGTGGCAATGATGTGTCAACGTGCCATGGAGAGTCCACCCTGGTGAACTTCAGTGTGCTGGGAGATGTCCAGGAGGATCTATTGAAGAAAATCTTGATTTGGGTGGAAAGGGAGAGCATTGGCCCAGAAGACACGGACAGTATGGAAAGAGTGAAGGAAACAGGGATGGTTTGTCTAGGAAAGGTGATGGGTGAGAGATGAGAATCTGCTCATTTAAGGAAGAGGATAATCTAACCACTGTGCCCTCAGTGGTTAGGACAAGAACTCCTGAGTTTAAATTTCAGCAAGAGAAATTGACGTGAGACACTAGGGAAAACATAGATAAGGAAAGAGAAGTACCGGAATAGATTGTCAGGAAGGGGGTAAAATAGCCATCACTGGAGGATTTCAGGAATAATTAAGACAATATCTGCCAGGAATGACGTAGGTAAAGCTCATCCTGCCCTGAGGCAAGGAGGTGGACAGCATGACCTCTGGACTTCACTCCCACTCCTGGTTTCTGTGGTTTAGTGAATTCTTGGTGCTGATTAAGCTCCTCAGCTCAGCAAGACCCTGGCCTACGCTGGACCATAGACCCAAGCAAGGGGCAACCCAGCTGGGCAGAGGGACAGCAAGACATGGATAGGCAGCAGACCCATAAGCCCATCAGATTTTCACTTCTGGGGCCGGTGGACATGACACAGTTCAGGGCATTTCCCTAGGAATGAAGGTGTCCCTGGTGCAGTGGATCACAGTGACACCAAGACCTTTAAAATCAAACAAACCCCAGCAAGATGTCCTATGTGCCCCCACTTCCACCCCACTACTGCTGTTCCATATTACATAGAAACGGCAACAGCCACAGCACAAGCTTGGAGGAAGAAACTGTCCCTGTTCAGGAAAGATACTGCATAAACCTGGTCCGTTGGGGTTTTTGTATTCCATGTTATTTACAGAGATCTTTTTTTCCCCTAAATTCATTATTTGCTTTATATAGAGAGATATATATATGTGTATTACTATTTTGAAAGGACCGGCGCCGGGGAGGAACCAGACAGATAAGCAGTGGGAAGCTGCTTTCCTGACCTTGTGGGCCAGGTTTTCTAGTGTGGCGCAAGCCAAGCTCCCTCCATTGTACTCCTTCCAAGGAGACCAATTTTCACCCACTGAGGATAATAGAGCCAGGCTCATTTACACCAGCTGATGAGCTGCCTCATGACTGTCCAAGATCCCAGATGTGCATTTCACAACAGCAGAGCCCTGGTATCCTGGCCAAAATCTAATTTGAGTTAATTATGTTCTGTCTCCCTAAATTCCCCCTAAGGTTTCAATTGGATTCCTCTTCACTTCCTGCCCTAACCTGTTGTGTAGCGTTGATGTGCAGAGTTCAACAGCTGCTTTCTTCCATCCCGAAGCTAATAGCTCCCCAGACAGCCATGGCTCTGAAAATAAAGCTGAAATTGTTTCCTCATTATCAGGAAGGTGCATTTCCAGAGCTACCTAAAAACATAATAGGGAGATTCTCCATTGATAAAATAGACCTGTGCAGCAAACAGCCTTGGCTTCAGAGGCGTGTACTGAGACCACAGCAGCTCCTGCTGGTGGTGGATCCACTGGCTTCCAATGGAGCTGAACAGTTTGCCATCAAATAGGACATAAATCCTAGATTTTAGCAGAACTGGGTCAATTCATCCTTCATCAAACCTCACCAGTGCCAATTCAGACAGGCAAAGGCTACAATTTCCATCCTGCTTACAGATTAATTACATAAATATGTATTTCTTTACATTATAAATATGTAATTTAGAGTGAGAGAGACATTTTAAATCATAGAATCATAAAATGGTTTGGTTTGGAAAGGATCTTAAGATCAACCAGTTCAAACACCCTTTGCCATGGGCAGGGATGCTTGACACTAGACCATGTTGCCCAAGGCTCTGTCCAACCTGGCCTTGAACACTGCCAGGGATGGGGCAGCCACAGCTTCTCTGGGCACCCTGTGCCAGCGCCTCAGCACCCTCACAGTAAAGAACTTCTTCCTTATATCTAACCTGAACTTCCCCTGTTCCAGTTTAAACCCATCGCCCCTTGTTCTATCACAACAGACCCTGATGAAGAGTTCCCCTCCAGCACCCTTGTAGCCCCCTTCAGACACTAGAAGCTGCTCTGAGGTCTTCACACAGCTTCTCTTCTCCAGGCTGAACAGCCCCAATGTTCTCAGCCTGTCTCCATACGGGAGGTGCTGCAGCCCCTGATCATCCTCGTGGCCCCCTCTGGACTTGCTCCAACAGCTCCATGTCCTTCTCATGTTGAGGGCACCAGAACTGCACTCAGTGCTCCAAGTACAATCATTTAAACTGCCTATTTACCAAAGCCTATGGAGGTATTTCCCCACTCTTTTATCTTTTAGATTTAGCCATCTCCAGTTTGGTAGCAAGTTAAACATTTCAGATCCTTGCAAGTCCAGTCCCTTGTGCACAGAGCAAACAATGCTGGTTGAGTTATTCAGTGTGAACCATTCGTCAGATTCTCTTCTCTTTCCTCCTCTCTTTACAAACTGTCAGAGAACACACTATGATTTTCACCCATTTATTCCCAATTCTCAGAGGCTTATTTTTAGCCCAGAGGTTTCTTGCCAACTTTGTGCAGCGAGTCGTCAATTAACTATTCAATGTGTCAAATTTGCTCTTCCAGATGTGTGAATAGGAATTAAAGAAAGGTTTAAAAATAAGCACAGGCTCAGTACTTTCCTCAATTAGAGTCATAAACCCTCATGTTCAGGGCACTCTGTAATGATGTGGACTAGGAACTTAGGGACTTCTATTTCGTAATCTGGATGTTTCCTGTACCTTCCAAGCCATGCATGCAAACTGAACTTGGTCTGGAAGATTTTCCATGTGTCTACACCACAGCACCTAATTGGACGAGACAGATCTCCCCTGACGCTGGTCTCACTCCTCAATATGATGTCAGGAGTGCTTGTGATTGACCTCAAAACACACTACTGCACAGTGACTCGATACAAGTGACAAGAAGACAGGCTGCTTTTGGCAAGTCTCCTTACAGCTATCTGGTAGGGTGTTTTTCCCTTAAAAGATGTGGCTCTTTCCTTGTTTGCAGATATTTGGATCCCCACCCTCCTGGGAGAGGAAGGAGTGAGAGGAAAACCAAAGATGACTACAATGATTTCTCCAGAAGGAGCTTCTTTCCAACTTTTTTTCCTCTGCCAGAGATGATAGGGACATGGGAGATTAAATAGCACCTCTGTTTCTTCTCATATGTCTCAGTGGAGGACTGGGCAGATGTGAAAGGATAAATAGTCCGACTTCTGCTCCACTTATGCTGGAGTAAATCTAAGTTTAACTCCCAGTTTAGGGACTATTAATATACATCAGACACACATATCATGTAGTATTAAACTCCTACTTATTATCCCTGGTTCTGGCATGTAGTCCAGAAGGAAAGTAAGAGTCACTCCAGATTCAATCTCCTCAAATCCAGAGAAAAATCAAACCTGGCATTCAGTACTGTGTGCTTTGTGTATGAGCATCCATAGTCTGTCTAGCACATGGCAATGGCTGTAACGTCAGAGAAGGCACCTCTGCAGCTGAGCCAGCACTATGTGCTCCAAAGACAGGAGCAGTTCCCCAGTAAGGGGTTTCCAGAGTGTCATTATTTAGAAATTGAGGTCCTCCCTGAAGAACAACTACATTCACTACAAAAAACACAGAGTAGTTCCAAAACTACCGTAAAGCATCACAGCTGCCAGTGAAAGCGATGCTGATGCACCCATTTGTATTAACCTTTGTTAACTTAAGACTTTCCTACCACAACCAGGCAGCATCATTATTTGTACCAGACAACCAGATATTTCTTTTTATCTTTCTCCCTCCTTTCCTTCCTTTCTCCTTTCCTCCCTTCTTTTTTCCTTTCCTCCCTTGTTTTTTCTTTTCCTCCCTCCTTTCCTCTTTCTTTTTCTTCTTTTTTTCTTTCTTTCCTCCTTCCCTTCCTTCTCACTTTTTTATTTCTTTATCTTCTTTCTTTCTTTCTTTCTCTCTCTTTTTTTCTGTCTCTTCTTCCTTTTAAATCTGGCTAACTCCTGCCTTCAGGGACAGCCTGTGAAGTAACTCGTTATCTGGGCGCTGTATGAAGCCCCTGATTGTCTCAAGCACCCTCAGCTCTCCAGGGGGATTTTTCTGATAAAACCGTAAAGATAAGAAGTCTTGGGGTAGCACCTGAACAAAAACTATCCAGTTGTAGTTGCAAAGGCAACGTGGGCTTGAGGTAGACCTGAAGAAAGCCAAAGTGCTTGAAGGAAGGCTCCAATGACCATCAGGTCCCAGCCTGGTACAACTAGAGGACCAGCTGCTCCACAAGTTAAGCTCAGCTTATCTCCATCAGCTTCACTGACACTCCACCAGTTTCCATTCGGTGAAGGTGCTGGCTCAATATCACTTAATCTTTGGTGATTAAGAAGAAAGTCAGAGAAAGGCAATAGAGGAAAGCCTGAGAAAGGCAATGGGTGTTTATGGGATGTATCATTGTGCTTGAAAGGACAGTGCAGAAAGAGGCATGGTTGCACAGCATATGCTCATGCATCAGCACACTTTGTTCTACCCTCTCCCAAAGGAAAAAAAACCCCAATCTCCTGATGAACCCACTGTCCCTGTGGGGTGGGGATGGACACTTTCACAGCCTCTGTATCAAGGTGGTTTGCTGGCTGAGGTGCTTTCACAACCCAGCCCAGCCCAGGAGAAGAGCTGAGGATTGCCTCTGCTGAAAGCGGGGTCAGGCAAGATCTAGCCCCTGCATCAGGACATGCTCCTGTCCCCATTTGACTCTGCTGGGACCACTTGGAGCTCAAGGGCAGAGCAGGAGGCCATTGATCCCAGACATGCCCAGAAAAGAAAGGCAAGGGGAAGGCAGTGAAGGATGAGAAACAAAGCAGGGGTAGCTGCCATCAGCAGGCCAATGCACCAGGCTGTGATCTCACTGGCAAAGCCAATGCTGAAATCAACCCACTCCCTTGAAGTCAACCAGAGTTCGCCTGAGTAAGGGCTGAGCCAAGAGGCTTTTGCACCTCAGGCATGGTGAACTATTAGAGAAACAGAGTTAATCTGAGGGAGTGTGGTGGAGGTGGGCAGGGGGACAGTTGCAACTGGAATTTGGAATGTCGTAATTACCCCAGCAGGTTGTGTTGGCTTGATTAAGCCAAAGCCCATCTGCTTCCAAAGCTCTGGGAGAGTGGGAGAGCTTCCAAAAACTCAGAAGCAGGGTGGAGCCAGGACAAGGTGAAACTCCTGCTTATGTTGCTATGTGAAAGGGAGAAGCAGAGAGGACAAGATGGGATGAGAGAGGCACGAGGAGGAGGCACAACTATTATGGCATTTCTGAATCTGAGCATTAACTAATGCAATGGATTTGTATCCTCTCTTCTGCCTCCCATCCCACAATACAGGGCAGCAGTCTGCACCCTGAATATACTTCACTCCAAAAAGAAATAGCATCTCAAAAGCAGAAACAGGATCTCAAATGACCTGACCTGTTACCCAAGGAGTGGTGAGCATCCCTAGAGAGAGGAGGGAGAACACCATCAACATGATAGGCAGCTGATGGGTTCCCTCCATCCAGCATTTGATCACTTCTAACACTGGGGAGAAGGGGGGAAACTGGTTCTGGAGCAGACATCCCAGTCTGCCAGCAAAGACTGAACTGGACGTTCACTGAGGTTTAAACTGGGTTTAGCTACATGTCCTCGCTGCTGGTACATAGCTCACACTAGCATGGGCTTGCAGCTGAGGCAGCTGCAACGCTCCTCACATCCACTCAGGACAAAACAAGAAGACATTGATCAAATTGCACCAGGCAAAAAGGATTTAGATTAAGCACAGTGAGAAATTTTCCAGCAGGGAGGAGAAGTGAAATTTCTTGGGAGGTTTTGGAATCACCAACACTGGAGAGTCCTTGTATTTTCTGAGAAAGGTTAGAGAGACATCTGTCAGAAGTGGATTAGGTAGAGCTGATCCTGCCTTGGGGCAGCGGAAGAACCAGCATAATCTCAGCCCATTTTCCATGACTATATCAGTCACAGGCACGAGACAGATACTGGCACTACCTGTGAATGGGTGATGCGGCATCAGGCCAGTGCCTGGTCCATAGGGAGGGTGAAGGACCTGCCTCTACAAGTGCTCCCTGCAGGAGAGGCAGGTCTCCTCCAACTCAGGCCAGCGTTTCAGCTCAGGACTCATTCGTTACTGAGCATGGGAGCATGTGATGGCCAGAGTCTCTGAGACCAAGGCAAGTTGTGACCTGACACAGACTCTCACTGGAGATAGAAAGTCAGAGATGTCAAGAGTGAGAATGTGAAAGACACAAGCATGGGTGAAATAGCAAAGCACGGACTATGAGGTATTTTCCTAAGAGGCAGGAAAGTGTTCCTTAGATATTTGTCAAGATGAGGGTACCACTAGTGTGGCAGCAGCAGGACCACTGGCAGCCCCACTCAAAAGGGTCCCAGAGGATCCATCCTGGCTGTAGATAGCTGCACAGCCAACCCCATGTCCATATGGGGGAATGCAGGCCACTGATTGCCCTTGGTGGCAATAGGCTGGTAATTTGGCCATCACAGGCTGTCTTCAAGTGTAAGGTGGGTCTGGGAAAATGACGAGTTGAGTATCCAGGAGTGACTCTCATTTCTCCACCTTCTTCTTCCTCTCCCAGTATCCTCCTATGCCCACCTCCTCCTCTCCATAGAATCATAGAGAATAGAATCATAGAACAGTTTGGGTTGGAAGGGACCTTTCAAAGCTCATCTAGTCCAACACCCCTGCAATGAGCAGGGACATCTTCAACTAGATCAGGTTGCCCAGAACCACATCCAGCCTAGCCTTGAATGTCTCAAGGGATGGTGCATCCATCACCTCTCTGGGCAACCTGTTGCAGTATTTTACCATCCTCAATGACCCATCATGACCCATTTTGCCAGCAAGATCACTGTTCTGAAGGCACAGTGGCATCTGCAGATGGGCTTAGGCTACTAGGAGAAGCTGGGAGCTCCAGAGGCTTTCCTCACTTAACCCTTTCCTGCTGGCACATCAACCACAGCCTCTGCTCCTGCTCCAAAATCAAAATGAGGACTCAGGAAAGCCTGTTAGCGCTATGCCCTGCTATGCCAGAGCTCTTTTATTTGGTGGTGTAGTCTTGCATTGAATAGACTGGGGAACTGATTAAAGCAAGGTTGCGGGCCTGAAAAACACAAGAGCCATTTGTCAAAGCCACCTGAGTTTGTGCTGAGCAGGCATCACAGACTGCAGACAAAGCTCACATTAGCAGGGCAAATCTCAGATAAGGGAGCTGGAAAAAGACAGGAGCAGAAGGTGGTGAAAAGGTTCCTCTGGTTTAGAGCTATTCCCAAGAGTGGAGGACAGTGAGGATGAACCACCTGCGTCTGAGCAACATTCCTGAGTGATACCTGTGGGAGAATTATGTACTGGAGAAGGGCCAAGATGTAAAGGATCGGAGTGTACCAGTCACATACTGCTTGTACTGGAAACAACCTGACTTCCAAAGCAGAGAGCAGGGAATTAAAACACGTCCCAGTACAGACTGATCCTTCTCTTCTCCAGGCTGAACCAGCCCAGCTCTCTCAGCCTGTCTCCATTGCAGAGCTGCTCCAGCTCTCTGATCTCAAAGTTCAAATGCAAACAGCATATTTCAGAGCACTTCCAAGGTTTGGAGTTTGACACTGATGCTGCCCAAAACACTGGGCTGAAGTCTCCTTCTCTGTCACTGCGGCAACAAGTTTTACTGTCCACTGCATGAACAAGGTGGCCTTAAAGCCTAAGCCAGATGGATAGATGACAGATGCAGAAGCCTCCGCTAAGCCTAGGCACCTGAGCTGAGATCTGCTATTAGTCTACTGCAAGTGCAAGATAGTACCATTTTACTTATCCTATTTCAGCACTACAGTGCCTTGAGGTTCCTTCAAGTGTAGTCTACATATGACCTGATGGCACCAAACCCTAAGTAAATAACATCAAATAAATTAATAGATAAGGTTCAAAATTGACCAGAAACCAAAATAAAACATAAAAAAACTAAACCAAAACAAAAATAATCCCAAGCAGGCAGCATTTGACCCCACCTTTTAATTTTGAAATGCACTTCTTTATCACCACTATGTCTACCAGGAAAGAGGAAGAGCTGTGCTGGTGGCCAGTTGCATGCCCTTTAGCACATGTGAGGCACATACACTGTTCCCAGCTCAATACAGTATGATCAAGTACAGCCTGCACAGAAACATGTCCAGAAATGCTCCAGGTGAATGTCAGCATATATTAGACCACGCAAAGTCTTCAGCCTGTAACTGCTCAGTCTGGGGACCATGTATATCTCCATCCATACAAAGAGCAAGTCAGCCTTGGAGTAGTCTGTCTGCTGGCAGCAATGGCAAACCCGCATGGTGTCAGCCACCGTCCTTCCTAGAAAAGTGCCAGTTTCCTTATCCCAAGGGCAGACAGAGCCTAAAGAAGACAAGTTGTTTCAGTAAAACATGAACGCCATCAAGTTTAGCCATGGGCTTCCCATAGGCAGCAGCATGGAAGCACAGGTCAAGGGCACACAGAGCACAAGCCATTCTCTTGCAGATAAGGTCAACTTAACCAATGTACCTCCTCTCAGAAATACAAACCGGCAACAAACTTCTAGTGTTAAAGCATCAAACCCAGTGGCAGACCCCCAGGGAAGGACACAGCTCTTACTAACCCACAGCAGTCAGGGAGGCAAGAGGAGAAACACAGTGCGCATGTTTGGGAACAGAGCAGCACCCAATACCATCATTCCTCATCTCGCAATCTTGGCTCTGTCACAAAGTGGGATGAACCTGGAGTCATAAATTACTATTCAGATTTGGGTTAGCTTTGGGTTTTTGTTTTTTTCAGGCAGAGATTACAAACTCATTGAGATAAACACCTTTCCTTCTACTTTTTTTTTTTCACTTCTTCTTTTTCTAAAGAATGCCTCCAGGGACAGGAGAGCTCCAGCATAAAGTAAAGATACAATCTATTACAACACAGAAGCCATCTGTCACTGAGATAAGCGCACAGACTATTTATTACCCAGCTACAGCAACCAGAAAAATTAGTCAGAGATTCAACCAATATAATCTTTCATTAAAAAAGTGGTTAATGAGCTTCCCAAGAGTGATAAGAAATGTGTTGAAACCTGACAAAAAGGAGGTTTTTTTACTCCTTCTTCTACAGAACAAGGCAGAGCCGGTTTGGTCTGTAAGAAAGCTTGGTGTGAGGTTTTAAAGGGCTTCACCCAGTCACTTGGTAGCTCTAAGTCCTCACAGTCAAGAAATGAGAATCAGCAGTATCATTTCCACCATGGCTGGTTTAGCCCTTGGCAACTTGAAAGCAGGAGGCAGAACATACCACTAGTCCATGACTTTGCTCAAAAAAGCTCTGGCACAGTTTGTGGAAATACTGCGAGGGCAGGTCTCAGTGAGTTCTCAGGTCAAAATCCTCCATTCCCATGTGGTCTTCAAACACCACCTTGATGTGTCCGCAAAGTAGCATCCAGCACTCCTAGCTGCTCCCATAGACTGAGCTACCTGCAACACCCTAGCCAAGAATTAAGAGGAGTATCAGCTCCTATCATCCCAGCAAAGATGCTGGAACTCCAGCTGTTGCTAGCTGTTAGTACTTCTGCATATTTGCACAGCACTGGTAGCATGGAAGAAGCCAGTTTCCTTCCACCAGGCATCTCTGAGGACAGCTACTGAGACTGGGAGGTCTATGGGCCCAGCCAGCCTTGCACGTTTCCCATTTGAATCCTTTGGGGTCACCCTCTTCATTGTAAGGGTGGTGAGGTGCTGGCACAGGGTGCCCAGAGAAGCTGTGGCTGCCCCATCCCTGACAGTGTTCAAGGCCAGGTTGGACACAGGGGCTTGGAGCAACCTGCTCTAGTGGAAGGTGTCCCTGTCCATGGCAGGGGGTTGGAACTGGATGAGATTTAAGGTCCTTTCCAACCCAAACCATTCTATGATTCTATGATGCAGGTGTCTGTACATGCAGGCATAGCCAGTGGGAAATCTGTCTTGGTGGGCTAAGAGAACTAAAGCTGAACTCCATAATGAAACCTTGGGTTCACCCTGTCCAAGTTACAGTGTCCCCGTAAGACCTCTGACCATGCCCTGACTTCACCATAGCCACATTACAAGAGGCAGCCAAACCATCAGTTTTGTGATAGAGCATCCTGCACCAGGCGCCAGAAGGGCTTTATTCTGCCACTGCCATTTGCATGCCCTCCTGCTCCTGGTTCTGCCCTGGCCAAACTTGCTTTGCTGCCTTCACACCCTTGGTATAAATGAGGGGACAAAAGGTTGCCACCATCACACTCCTCAGCTGATATATGTATCTTGAGCAGTGCTCGAGGTGCAACAGCCCCTTGCAACACAACCAAATTTCAGCTCTAGGGACTTAGAAAGTCTCCCTATTGCCACTGCTGGAGCAAGAGGGGCAAGGGGCAAGGAGCAAGGTGGCATGCATGAGCCAATACTGAATGGCATTGCTCCAGGGAGCCTTTCCGCGTGTATCAATGTCACATTCTGCAGTGTGCCTTAAGAACAGTTGTAAAGGGCCATGAGCAAGATCACAGGCCAGCCCAAAGATGTCACCAGAGCCATGCAACTGTCCCAAGGTGCTTTCTGTGGGCAAGATCAAGGACTGCATTGTTGGAATCATAGAATTGCTTGGGTTGAAAGGGACATTAAAGCTCCTCCAGCTCCAACCCCCTGCCACGGGCAGGGACACCTTCCACTAGAGCAGGTTGCTCCAAGCCCCTGTGTCCAACCTGGCCTTGAACACTGCCAGGGATGGGGCAGCCACAGCTTCTCTGGGCACCCTGTGCCAGTGCCTCAGCACCCTCACAGGGAAGAACTGCCTAAAAGCTCATCTCAATCTCCCCTCTGGCAGGTTAAAGCCATTTAACCGAAGCCATTTAAACCAGCCATGGAAGGTCATAGACTTGAGGCACTGGCACAGGTATTGAGGACTGCAGGCTTGCCTTGCACTGGGCTACGTTTGTAGCACAACCATAGGCATTATGTTAGTTTTTATCTCTGTTTTTTAATCTCCCTGCTCCCAATTCCCCGCCCTCTTCTCTGCTACATCAAAAGAACAATACAGCTCTGCGGGTGCCAGGAGCTGAGTGGATGTTTATACAGCGCTTTGAGATCCCCCAGGTAAAAGGTGTTAAGTGCAAAGCGCTGTCATTACAATGACATGACTGCCAGCCAGTCTGTCAGAACTCCACCCCTGAGCTCATTAAGGAACAGGAATCGGGAGCCACATTCCTGCCTGTTCTCAACTGCTGTTCCCCTTTCTGGGAGGAAAAAGTAAAAGTTTAATTGCTTTGTTTATCTCAAGTGCCACCTGCAGTTGGCTCCTTACCTGCCCAGCCTCCTGCTGCTTCTTCCCAATGAAACGTGGCCCAAATGACACCAAAAGCAGATAGAAAGGTGGATTCGGGGACTGACAGTTTGGATTCACCTTTCCTCCCTACCTCAGTGCAAGCAGCAGAGCGCCAGGGAGATGGTCTAAGGGGGCTGTAGCTCCCTTCCCCTCTTCCCTGACATCCCCATCAGCACCTTGGGGATGTCCTGCCTCAGCAATGGGTCCTCTGCCACTGCCACCCCTTCTGCCCCAGGGGAGCATCCTCACACCCCTTCACTCCAGCCCCAGAGCATCCAGGTTCATGCTGCAGGGCACAGGGTCAGGCTCCAGATCAGTAACTTCTGTGGCGGCTGCGCAACACAGAGCAAAATAATGCAGCAAGCATTGGCACATCCCTGTGTTATCCATGGGCAGACTTGCTGGCACCATCAGCTCCAGAAGGTCGTAGCCCCCATATCATAAGTATCAGTCTGTAGAGAGCCCAAGGTGACCACCTCTACCCTTCTCTAGCAGCAAATGAAATTGGGATCCCTTTGGTCCATTTTCTCTGCTGCTATAAATCAGCAAAGCTGCTAGTTTGCTCTGGCTGAGGATCTGGCCTTCCTGGCCTCGTTAGGTTCTTCATACTTCTGGAATACCAAGTACATCTCTGTCTCATGCATTTGCTCCCTGTACGGGTACCACTGTGGTAGCAGGACAGCAATGTGTAGGCTACATGTCAGTAAGAAAACCAAATGTTTTAAAGATGCTTTCCAGGGAAAGGAAGAACTTAATGACAGGGAGACACATTCTTCCCAGGCATAAACACTGCAGAGCATCCAGACAGAGTGTCATTCTGCACAAGCAAGGAACTTTGGCCCACTGTCTCCTATCTGACCCTTAGCAAACCTCAAGATTTGCTTGCACTTGCTTACAGGAGGCTGGTACCACCTATATTGTTTACTGCAACATGCAAATCTGATTTTGTTTGGTCTTTCTCTTCCAATGCATAAAAGATTTATGGCAGGGTGTAGCCATCCGGATGTCTTAATTCTTTCCCTTTACTGAAAGACACCCATAAACCCTACCTGTCTGCTCTGTTTTTTCATCACAAATGCAAGAAGAGAAAAATCGTGGCAATGAGGAAAATATCCTTGGCACATTGAGCTGCTCTCTGCTGAGCAACAAATGTATTCCATAATTGGAATACATTATTATTATTATTCACTGCCCCGAAGTGAAGGTAGAAGCTGACTTTGAAGTCTGAGCTTGAGGAAGTGTCATCATCACTACCCCCAAAGTACAAAAACAACTCCACTAACAACTATTCTGGGGCTCCTGTGAAAGATCTTGTGAGGATCTTGGTATTTTCAAGGTGACTGGGGTGGAGGCTTCAACCTGCACAAAAGCAAAGGATTCTGTTTTCTTCCCTTTTGCCCAGAGAAGCCTGAAACGGGGAGGCCTGAGGACAAGCCCTAGTTACAATATCAGAGAATAACAGAATGGTTTGAGTTGGAAGGGACCTTAAGATCATTCAGTTCCAAGCCCCTGCCATGGACAGGGACACGTTCCACTAGAGCAGGTTGCTCCAAGCCTCGTCCAAGCTGGCCTTGAACGCTGCCAGGGATGGGGCAGCCACAGCTTCTCTGGGCACCCTGTGCCAGCGCCTCAGCACCCTCACAGGGAAGAGCTTCTGCCTCAGAGCTCATCTCAATCTCCCCTTTGGCAGGTTAAAGCCATTCCCCTTGTCCTGTCCCTACAGGCCCTTGGCCAAAGGTCCTCTCCAGGTTTCCTATAGCCCCTTTAGGCACTGGAGCTGCTCTAAGGTCTCCCTGGAGCCTTCTTGTCGAAAGGAATAACAGAAGGATCAGGCTGACCCTTCAACCTTCAGTCATGTTTTCTGTCCCAGCTATGCAGCTTCTTTGCCTGCATGGTGATGCTCTGACCCCCTGCAACCAGTCCATGGTGTCACTGTGGATGAAAATGATGTCCCACAGAAAACTTCTCTCCTGCAAGGAGCTGCGCTGGAAGAGAGCTTCAATAGCTGCCTCCTTTTGGACTATTCTAAGCCACGTAAACATGAACCAAAGGCACATACATAGTGCGATACATGCCAAATACAGATGATCTTTAAGCTCCATTCCAACTCAAACCACTCAGTGATTCTGTTCCATAGCTCAGCCCACGAGATTTCTTTCATGCTGCATAACGATAAAACCTTAGAGGTTCAGTAACATCACCATTTAGACTGCGACCAATAATACTGTAATGCCGTAGGAAGGGTTTGCTAGAAACCATCAAATAAAGAAAAGCATGAGGAAAAAAATGCCTTGGAAAGTCATCACCTTGAACCCTTCCCCTTGCCTTCTTCCCTCTGAGGTCAGCTGTTGCATCAGATTTTTCTCTCACGTCTTCTAATTCATTCTATCTAATGCATCTGAGGGTGGGTCTCGTCCTCACTCCACCGGCCTAAAACCTGATGAGTTCACGGACTCAGCATTTCCTCGAGGCAATGAGGTCTGCAGGCCCAAGGTCAAAGGCATGTTCATACACGATGCTAAAGGATCACACACGCAGCAAGGCCCAGCTCTCAGAGGTTCATCAGTATCCAAATTAAGCTAACACTGTCACCTCTGTTCAGTCCCTATGAGCCTTTTATCTACACTGAGATCTTTAACGACTATGGGTGTCTAGCCTTCCAGAGTCTGTAAGACTCTCCCAGTCTGCTTTCCTGCCTAGATGACATGATCTAGAAGCCTACTGCCCTTAATGCTGCACCCACCAACAGCAGAGTTGGGTTTGATGGGCAAGAGGACCTAGAAAGGCAAGGTCTTCTGCAGGCAGGTGTCTGAGGATGCAATCACTCCAGCCCAGTATGTGTAATGCCTGGAGCAAGCAGAGCTTCACTCCACTAGTCCTGTGCATGGTAAACCAACAGACACACAGTGCAGAACGCATGCTGACAAGTCCTGGGGTGGTGCCAATCTCAGTGCAGAACCAGCATGGCATTTTCCAGAGCCTGTTCTCAGTTACAGAGTGGATTTTTCTGCTTTTCTAGGCATTACCGAAGCCCTGGTAGCCCCAGTTTAGCTGCAGAGACCCTGCTCGGAGAGCTGTGCTTTGCTTTGTGTGCACCAGGTAGCACACCCAGAGGTAGGGGAGAGTGGATCCCCCCCAACCCCTGCCTTGTTTCCTCCCCTTGATGAATGGTGCTCACCACACGAGCGGCTAATCAGCACTTTGTTTCTCCTGAGGCCATATGTCGAGCATGTTCTTCAAGCCCTGTTCTGACAGCAAAAGTCTCTCCCTTGTGCTGTTCAGAGGCTCATCAGAGAAACCAACAGGAACAGGCGACAGGAGCACCAAAGCCAAATGTTGGTCACAGGCACTACTGCAAATGCCAGGCTGGAAAACACCAGCCATTTCTCTCTCCTTTCCCTGATCCATCTCCTCCTCCTTCATACCAGCGCTACCAGCAGGGATTCCTGTTTGCTTTTTAATCTCAGATTAATTCCTGGCTCCCAGTTCCAGGACCAAGTTGTTGATTTTTGATCCCTGATCTTGATTCTTCCCACTGAAAGCCTGGAGCAGAGAAGGCAAACTACATGACCTCTCTTACAGCCTAGCCCAGTTTCATACACAAATGTCTGAGACACACATGAGTCAGACCCACAGGTAATTTAAAATCAGAAGGCTCATGGAAAAACAATGAAGATTTGTCCAAAAATCATTAAATCTGAATCAGGGGATTTTTTTTTTTTATTTATTAATAAAGCAGAACTTCAGCTGTGCAATACAGGGACCCTTCCCAACTAATCCATGATGATTCATGAACAAGAACTGTGGTAAGTTTTCCTGAGAAAGAACTTTCCTATCCTACCCTATCAATGTCTCCACCAAGAAAAGAGGGTACTGTGTATATGGAGGTAAAACCCTGTATATCCCAATCTGGCATTTTAATGGAATAATGGTCCTGATGTGTGGATTACCTGCGCTCCCATGAATGCTACCCTGAAAGAGTCACAGTGGAGAAGACCCTGGTGGAGAAGACCCTGGTGAACCTGACTCAAGTTTTGCACAGAGTCAGCATGGTGTGAAATAGAATTTACTCCGTGTGGAGTGGAAATTTAAGTCCCCCTCAAGTATCAAGTCCTCCTAGCACTAACTCAAGACTTCCAGAGATCTTGTTTGAGACAAAATACCCCTCACCAGTTCCACCCTCTTTCCCAAAGAAGTGCTTAGTATTAGTCACTTATCATACCCAGGCAAAGCACAGGGCATTCTAAGTTGTTAACCTGCAGGGGAGTTCTGCCAATGACACACTTATGATCCAGCTGCAAGAAGGGGAAAGGAAACATTCCCATCTTACTCAGATAACTCACCTGCTTCTGTGATTCAGTGCAGCAGATGGATCTAAGCAAGCCTCAAATGTGACATGCAAACTTGCACACACATGCAGGCTCACGGGCTACAGCTCTGAGATTCATAAGCCTCTTCTGTTTGTGCTTACGCCTCAGCCTAACACTCAGCATCCTGCAAAAATCAAGGTGCTCTTATGCAAAATCACATCACAAATTACAGTCTTGCTCCATATCTGCATGCTTTTCCCTATACAGTGGCAGCTCTGGACCCTGCACTAGGTGCTCCCTTTCATTCCCATGGGATTCCACTCATAGGTTTTCTACCAGTTGCAACCACACGGTTTCACATGGCCCTCAGCCAAACTCAGGGATAGTTTCAGTTGTACATCAGTAAGTAGGTGAAAAGAGAATCTAAGCAAGCCAAAGGGCCTGTTCCTCAGAGGCAGCATCACCAGAGGCATCCACCACCTCATGAAGGAAAATGAGATGGAAAATCCTACCACCAGCTTAAGAACCATGCAGGGAAGCACTTGGCAAAGCATGAAGTGAGCCAAGGAACTGGAACCTGCACCCAAAACTTAACCACTGAGATAATTGCCCCTATCTCAAGTGCCTGTTGGGAACTATCCTGTGTACGTGGCTGTGTTTTGGTTGAACTCAGCGTAGGAGTGAAGCACTGTCATATTCCCTGCCGTGTCCACACATTCTCCAGTGGTCAGGAAAACTCCAGATCTGCTTTTCAATGGTTAATGCAAGAGTATAAGCTCCTTTGAGACTAAGAAAGATGGTGCAGATGCCTCCTCCAAACCATTTAAATTACACCCCAGCTAGGTGCAAAGACAACTAATTCTGCAGCTGTCTGTGGTGGCTTTCACGCAGCCAAAGTTAACTCTTACACTTGAGAATTAAGCTAACCACTGCACTTTTAGGCCAATGGACCACCATGGTCCATGGCTAGTCCATCTACCCCTTGCTCCCTGGCTCCATTGCTGTGATGGAACTTGATCCAGGAGGATAACATAGCAAGGACAAGCACAGAACAGGTATTCCCTTGGTGCATTCACCCAGTTCTTGGCAATTAACAGCTTAAAGATTCCTGATGGAGAGCTTGCAGAGGGACCAGTGCCTAAGAGCCCCAGTGGACCTCTCCATTCAACCATCCGGCCTCTGCTGACTGCAGGGATTTTACACCTGTTTGGTGTTGGACAGTAGACTAAAATAGACTGCAAGTCTGGGCTAGATGGGGAATTTCTATGTCCCAGACAAGTAAAGAAGCAGCAGCCAACAATGCTGACATCACGATGTACAAGGAAGGGGGTGAAACAGGTAAAAGGAGGGAAAAGTCCCAAGAGACATACCAGAAATCTTCTGTTCAGGTGAATAACCAGAGTATGCCAAAAATAAAGGCTTTTCAGTAAGGCTTCAATCTGGTGTTCTACATTTTAACCCCTTCAAAGTATCGTGGGGATCTCAGCTTCAGTGTAAAAGGATCACGTAAATCTAATCACATATTTGGAAACTCAAGGAATTAAAACCTAAACCAAAACCCCAATGACCCTTCCAACCCAAAAAACCCCCACTAACAACAGAAATCCCACACACAAAAGAAGAAGCAACCTACTTGATTTTTCAGGTGGAAAAATCAGTAAAACAAAATAATTCCGTAGAGGCCACAGACTCAAGTTACAGTAAATCTTTTGTTTCATTTTGTAGAATTTAACCTTTTCAAAATATCAGAATAATATTTAAACTAAAAATGCCATTGAAAAATTAAATGGGAAAAAGTTTATTTGGGGAAGACAACAAGAAAAATATCATTTATTCCATCTTATTTTTCCAGTGAAGCTGTTTCAAATTTTGAACCCATAAGCACAACTATTTTTGATCCAAGGTGGTATCTGGGATAAAACCATTTTTAGACAAAAGTATTTTTTACCACAAGTACTCAGCTCTGTTCTCTTCTTTCCCTAAATGCCCTAAATTTCAGGGTCTTGGTTCAAAAGCAAGGGGCAGACCAGGTTTTGTTTTCAGGCTCAGAATAAATGACACTAAAAGCTCTCAAAGGTGTTCCCATGAGTCTTTAAGCAGCTGAGATATCAGTTTTTTCTTCTCATTTGGGACACTTCCAGACCAGGTAAAACTCGTTCCAAGTGAAAAACAAAACGGGTGTATTTCTTGCCAGGAAAACACAAGTGTCATAACCCACCCAAGAATTTCACAAAGGGGTTGCAGAGCCCAGATTCCCCTGCAAGGCCCATCTCAAGTCTCTAATGACGAATGATTTTGATTCATCTTCATGCAGGGTTATGTTTCTCCGTGCCAGTATTGGGATTCTCCAGTTGATACCTACTGTGGGTCTCAACTCTCCTTCCCAGGGTGGAAACGAGCACCTCAAGAGAAGCAGAGTACTGGAGTTGACATCTGTCGCCTTCTCTGCAGAGGAAAGTTTTGCCCCAGGTAAAGATGTTCAGATTGGGCTGGGCTGCGTGTTTTCCAGTGGGTTCCAGTCCCTATCAGCTTCACCCATTTAGTAGGCTGGTGTTAAACAAGTTCAGAGGCAGGTGTGGCCCCTGTCAGGAATTACTTTGGCTGTGGGAAACTTGCACTGAGAAACAGTTTTTGTAATGCTTGTCCAGGCTTGTAGGAAGCCTGTCCCCAAGGTCCCATGAAAGCTTTGGTGGTAGATGTAACATTGCCTAATGCAGAGCAGCACCCAGAGAGAACTAACACAAAGCAAACTCTGATATAACAGAAGACCACCCGATGGATCTATATCAATTAGAAGATTCATTAGAAAGGAGAGATAGGACATTCTTATATTCTTTGTGCCAAAGATCTTGCAATTTCAGAGTCTTTCACACCTCTTTTTTTTACAGGGATTTCCCAGCAAAGCCAGTCTTCCAAGGTAAAGCCCTGCCAGATCCCTCAACTTCAAAGGGTTAGAAGGACTCAAGAACTCAACATTCCCAGAATTACAATGTCCTCCCTCATGCATAGATGCTCGTGGCATCCAGGTGCCAAATATGAGAATAAAGCCTCTGCTAGGACCATCTTTCCCCAACAACCAGCACAATGCAAGCCTCAGGAAACCTGAACAGCTCTGATCACCCTCATTCAGAGGGACCTGCTGCAGGATTACAACATATTGTGATATCCAACCCATTCTTCACAAACACATAAAGTCCTCCATCTGTTAGTCTGAAGCTAGACATTGCAAAGCCTGAGTTACTTCACACCTGAGAAAGGGAGTCCATAATCCAGCCTTTGTCTGTTTTGTCCCTCTATAGATTACAAAGACCTAAGGCCAAGGAATATGTGCTTGTACGGTGCCAAACTTTGTGTGGCCATGGTCTTTGATAGGTACTTCTGAAATACAGACCAAATGTTTAAGATGCATCCCAGAACAACCATACTCCAGATCATCTCTGATCTGATCTGGCTACCATACCATGGGTAGCCTTCTTTGGACCCAGAACCAATGCTCCACTGCAGACTGGTATGGCCAGGAATAGAATTTGCTTCATGATAAAGCCTTAGACCGCACAGGTATTTATTTCTGCTTGCTGAAAGTGTGAGACAAATTATTCTTTAAACCTAGCTACACCAGGGAGCACCCATATAGAAGCCATGAGCTGATGGTCAAGTGTCTATCTCGTGTCGAAAAGTATGACTAACCAGAATCTATAGCTTAATGTTCACCAAATGCAGAAGAAATTTGGGTGATTTCCACAGCCTCGTTGTCTACAGGCATCGCATGAAGACCTGACATCCCTTTTCTACTTCTTGCTCTTATGAGTTTGCCCAAGTAGTTTCTCAGCAATTATTAATGCTCCTTGGTTATGCATAGCTGCTGCTTTGATGTCCTCAATTCTCTGCACTCAGCACCAATGCCCTGATCAGAGGTGCTAGAGAATAATGCTTGGAGGTGGGTTTCTCACCTGAGGTTTTGCAATTAGCTTTCTTTTGCAGTTTAAGCTCTTTTGTGTTCTCCAATAAGCCTGATTAGCATCTACAGCCACTTTGCTGTACACTGCTCCTCCCCAGGCTCAAATGTGGTTCTTTTTCTATACATTAAATTATAGGAGTTTAACATGCAACCTGAAAGATTCTTGTAATCACTTCTCAGCTCTCTTTCCTCCTGGTGAGCAGAGGGGATGCTATGATAGGTAACCTTCCTCTAGAACTGGAAGAAGGTCCCTTGACCCTTTAGAGCTATAACAGACCCTTTAGAGCTACAATTGCTAATAGATCCCCACCTTAAGAAATCAGTCAAATCTCCTTTCTCAAAAATACCTGTTACAGATTTTTTCTTCCTCAGGTTCCAGCTGTCTGCAGTGACACAGGGGCACTGCTCTGTATGGGTGTCAGAAGAAAGGGTTTTGAATCCAAGTTCTCTGCTTTTGGAGGAAAGACTCCAAAGGTAGATGGAGAATATCTCATGTGCAAATAACTGGTATGTAGGTTCCCTACCCTACACTTCTAAACCAAGTGTCATTTTCAGCCTGGAGAAAAGGTGGCTCAGGAACGTGGCTCCCCATGTTCCAGTATTTAAAGGGTGGCTACAAAGAAGATGGAGACTCCCTTTTTACAAGAAATTGAACGGAAAAGACAAGGGGTGATGGGCACAACTGGGGAGATTCCAACTGGACACAAGAGGAAATTCTTCACACTGAGAACAACTCACCACTGGAATAATCTCCCCAAGGAAGTGGTGGATTCCCCAGCATTGGACACTTGAGACTGGGCTGGACAGAGTGCTGGGTCATCTGGTGTAGGTAATGTTTTGCCTAGAAAGGTTGGACCAGATGATCCTTGAGGTCCCTTCCAACGTGGATTCTAGGATTCTATGATTTAAAGACTTTAAAACAGCAGGCTGGGGAAAAGCTGCTGCTGCAAGAAAAGCTCTCAAAGGCTGAAGGCATGGAGCAGAGAGGGGGGCAGCATCACGCCAACAGGATCACGAGGAGATCTGCTGGGTGGCCGGTGGTGGGCTGGGAGCTGGACTGGTCCCCACGAGTGGTGTCCCATGGGTGGGGGCTGTGCTGTCCCACCGCTGTCCATGGTACTGAGAGCCGCGGGGGCGGCCTGCCTCTCCCTGCTGAGCCTCGGGGCCACCCTTAGGGCTGCAGCAGATTCTGCCCTTGGATTTTAAAGCTGCAGGGATGGAGATGGTTGATGTCAACGTTTGGAAGCACCCAGACTCCCAGAATTTCCCTAAGTTCAGTGCTCGACTATCAGGAGACCATAATCATTGAATCAACTAGGTTGGAAAAGACTTTTAAGATCATCAAGTCCAACTGTTACCCCAGGACTGCCAAGTCCATCACTAAACCGTGTCACTAAGGGCCTCATCTACATGGTTTATCTCATCAAAATCTGCTCTGGGGGCTTAAAATCCAAATATATTTATGAAAGAATCCAAAGCATTAAATGCATCATGAAGAGCATTGTTTCATGAGCAAAGACAAGTCAGCTTTACTGGAAAAGTGTGACAAGGTTACCCTTTCCTCCTCGTGACCATACTCCTCCAACACAGACAGCTGAGCTGCTCTTGAACCTCTACAGAACTTTTAAAGTTAGAAACTACAGATTTGAACTGAGATTAAACCTGCTATTTTATGGCATGATGTTCATGAGCAAGCCAGCCAGCCATGCAGCAAGGGAGAGCTGAGGGTAGCAGTCCTCAAAGACAATGTCCCCTGTCCCTTGAGGGAGGGCCATGGATGATTAGGACTCATCAGCTCTGCCTATCCCAGGTGAGCAAGGCTGGGATTCCCCCACCACAAAGGAAAAGACCAAAGTGAGGTACCCACAGCACAAGGTGATGCAAGAGTAGAAGAGCAGACGATCTGAAAACAGCTGCATTTTTCTCTCACTTCTGTGTTTTTCTTATTTAGGACATGATGAAGGAGAGTTTGCAGGAAAATAAAGAATCCTAAGGAAGATCTACCTGTTACCAGCCCTAGACAGCACAGGGCATGCTCTCATTTCACATGGCTTAGTCTCAACAGCGTGTTTCCACAGCTTTCCACCTCCTTATGCAGAACAGGGCTGCACCTATCCCTGCTTCACTGTGAGTTTCAGATAACATTTTCTGACATGTCACCTGAACCAATTCCTCTCATTTTCAACAAATTCAGTAAATTAGCCTAAAATCTTCCCTCATTTATGCCTGCCACAGCCAGCCCAATCATCTTCTCTGAGCAGCTCCCAGTCAGCAGCAAGTTGGTCCAATAATCAGATTCTATGTGTTCCCAAAACTTTCTGGAGTCTAAAGAGAGAATGGTCATTGCTATCTGATGCTCCCTGCCCACAGCCAGTTACAAACTACATGCTCACCACCATCTAAGGCACAATTTATCCCCCAAAGTCTCCTGTGAGAACAGCTGGCATTGTTCAGGCACACTCCCAAAAAAGCCCACCTGACTTCGGAGCGTAGAGTTTCTTAATTATATTCATCAGGGATGAAGGGGTGGGAAAGCAAGACATTTCTTTCCACAGTCTCTTTAGTCGGGGCTGTTCCTAAGGTTACAGGAAAACAGAAAGCCACTGAATACCAGACCACGACATCCGGACACAGGAATGGCTTTCAGCGATCAGGATGGACAGCTTTACTTGGTCTGACTTCCTTGTGAGTTTGCAATGAAGATCTGACTGCTATTTTCTGGCAATGTGTTTATCCTTACACCTAACACAGAGTGCATCCAATTCCCAGGCATGGACATGTCCTATGTGTGCCCCACCGCTGGTTCTTGGAAATTGCCTGTCCATGTCCTTCCAAATAGCCACCAACATGAACAAGATTCCCCAAATCATAATGATCTCAGTTCAGCCTCAGTGTGTTTTCCCTCTTTTTCTCAATATGAATGTACAGAATCCAGGTAGCGTTTTATCATGTCTACAATCCACAGTCACTTAGAAGGCATTGCTGTGTTAAGTTCTGTGCAAATGCATCAGGTATTTGTACAGCTAATTTTCTGCAATGAAGTTTTTATCAGAAGACTCACAGCAAGACATGAGACAATATTCTCTCAAAATCTGCAAATTCTGGTCATGAGCCAGAAATTTTTGGGCAATGACTTGTAGGACTCCTCTCAGGGTAGAGAAAAATCAGTTCCTTGGTTACAACATACATGGCAAAATCAGACACCATTATTCCTCATGAGAACTCTTTAGAGAAGATGGGAACAGAAGAGAAGTGAAGGCAGAGGAGAAAATCCTCATTTTTCCTGTCTTTTTTTTTTAACTTGAAAATAATAAAAACATAGATACTTCTACACTTGGCGGAGGAACAACAAAGGAGGAGCTTTAGTTTTTCAAGTTTATAGAATCATAGAATCATAGAATCGTAAGGGTTGGAAAGGACCTTAAGATCATCTAGTTCCAACCCCCCTGCCATGGGCAGGGACACCTTGCCCTAAACCATGTGGCTCAAGGCTCTGTCCAACCTGGCCTTGAACACCGCCAGGGATGGAGCATCCACAACCTCCCTGGGCAACCCATTCCAGTGCTTCACCACCCTCACTGTAAAGAACTTCTTCCTTATATCTAATCTAAACTTCCTCTGTTTAAGTTTGAACCCATTACCCCTTGTCCTACCACTACAGTCCCTAAGGAAGAGTCCCTCCCCAGCATCCTTGTAGACCCCCTTCAGATACTGGAAGGCTGCTATGAGGTCACCACGCAGCCTTCTCTTCTCCAGGCTGAACAGCCCCAACTTTCTCAGCCTGTCTTCATATGGGAGGTGCTCCAGCCCTCTTATCATCCTCGTGGCCCTCCTCTGGACTCGCTCCAACAGCTCCATGTCCTTTTTATGTTGAGGACAGCAGAACTGTACGCAGTACTCCAAGTGGGGTCTCACAAGAGCAGAGTAGAGGGGCAGGATCACCTCCTTCGACCTGCTGGTCACGCTTCTTTTGATGCAGCCCAGGATACGGTTGGCTTTCTGGGCTGCAAGTGCACACTGCCGGCTCATGTTAAGCTTCTCGTCAACCAACACCCCCAAGTCCTTTTCTGCAGGGCTGCTCTGAATCTCTTCTCTGCCCAGCCTGTAGCAGTGCCTGGGGTTGCCCCGACCCAGGTGTAGGACCTTGCACTTGGCTTGGTTAAACTTCATAAGGTTGGCATCGGCCCACCTCACAAGCGTGTCAAGGTCCCTCTGGATGGCATCCCTTCCCTCCAGCGTTTCAACCGAACCACACAGCTTGGTGTCATCGGCAAACTTGCTGAGGGTGCACTCAATCCCACTGTCCATGTCACCGACAAAGATGTTGAACAGGACCGGTCCCAACACCGATCCCTGAGGGACACCGCTCGTTACAGGTTTCCAACTGGACATCGAGCCATTTACCACAACTCTTTGCGTGCGGCCATCGAGCCGGTTTTTTATCCACCGAGTGGTCCATCTACCAAATTGATGTCTCTCCAATTTAGAGACAAGGATGTCATGTGGGACAGTGTCGAATGCTTTGCACAAGTCCAGGTAGATGACATCAACTGCTCTGCCGCTGTCCATCAGTTCCGTGGCTCCATCATAGAAGGCCACCAAATTGGTCAGGCAGGATTTCCCCTTAGTGAAGCCATGTTGGCTGTCAC
Organism: Strigops habroptila; assembly: GCF_004027225.2. Classification (NCBI taxonomy): domain Eukaryota; kingdom Metazoa; phylum Chordata; class Aves; order Psittaciformes; family Psittacidae; genus Strigops; species Strigops habroptila. Next base: position 1,118,866 of record NC_044283.2, read on the forward strand.
CAACCACCTCATTGTTTTTCATGTGCCTTAGCATGTTTTCCAGGAGAAACTGTTCCAAGATTTTGCCAGGCACAGAGGTGAGACTGACTGGTCTGTAGTTCCCCGGGTCTTCCACCTTCCCCTTCTTGAAAATGGGGGTTATATTACCCTTCTTCCAGTCATTGGGAACTTCACCTGACTGCCAGGATTTTTCGAATATGATGGACAGTGGCTTAGCAACTTCATTCGCCAGCTCCTTCAGGACCCGTGGATGGATTTCATCAGGTCCCATGGACTTGTGCACGTTCAGGTTCTTAAGATGGTCTCGAACCCGATCCTCTCCTACAGTGGGCCTAAGGTCTTCGTTCTCACAGTCCCTGCATTTGCTTTCCAAGACTTGGGTTGTGTGGTCAGAGCATTTGCTGGTGAAGACTGAGGCAAAGAAGTCATTAAGAACCTCAGCCTTCTCCAAATCCATGGTAGCCAGTTCTCCTGATAGCTTCTGGAGAGGGCCTACATTGTCCCTAGCCTGTCTTTTATTTGCTACGTATCTATAGAATCCTTTCCTGTTATCTTTTACATCCCTTGCCAAACTTAATTCTAGCTGGGCCTTAGCTTTCCTAACCTGGTCCCTAGCTTCTCGGGCAATGCTCCTGTATTCTTCCCAGGCCGCCTGTCCTCGCTTCCACCTTCTATAAGCTTCTTTTTTCCCTCTAAGTTTCCTCAGCAGCTCCTTGTCCATCCATGGAGGTCTCCTGGCCCTCCTGCTGCACTTTCTTCTAGTCGGGATGCAACACTCTTGAGCACGTAGCAGGTGATCCTTGAATATCAGCCAGCAGTCTTGGGCCCCCCTGCCCTCTAGGACTGTATCCCATGAAACCTTACTAAGGAGGTTCCTGAAGAGGTCAAAGTCTGCTTTCTTGAAGTCCAGGGCAGTGAGCTTGCTGCACGCTCTTCTCACCGTCCTGAGGATCTCAAACTCAACCATCTCATGATCACTAGAGCCAAGGCTGCCCTGGAGCGTCACATTTCCAACCAGTCCCTCCCTGTTGGTGAGCACAAGGTCCAGCACGGCACCTCTCCTCGTCGGCTCCTCTACTGCTTGAAAGAGGAAGTTGTCTTCCACACAATTAAGGAACCTCCTGGATTGCTTGTGCCGGGCCGTACCGTCCCTCCAACAGATGTCAGGATGGTTGAAGTCCCCCATGAGGACCAGGGCCTGCGAGCGTGAGGCTGCTCCTATCTGTCTGTAGAGCGCTTCATCCACAGAGTCCTCTTGATCAGGCGGCCTGTAACAGATCCCCACCGTAATGTCCCCCGTTGCTGTTTTCCCTTTGATCCTGACCCACAAACACTCTGTTACCTCATCACCCATTCCCAGACAGAGTTCCATACTCCATAAGTTTGCAGCATTATTTCCTTTTTTTATTATTAATAACTTTGTTAGTTTTATCAACTGCTGAACCACATCAGCTCAGTGATTTTTGACTGCCCATACAGACACACAGAGCTTTGGGTGGCACACGGTGATGTACCCATCCTGAACTTCTCCACATGGGCTGCAATGAATGACAGCAAATGAGTGAGACTGTCACCAAACAGGGCTAAACCCAAAAACATCTGCCTAAACAAGGAACTTGGGCATCTAAAATGTGACTAGAGAATAAGCGGTGCTTCTGCTACCTGATATATTAATAAATAACCTGCAGTAGATTCATTGACTCTTTGCATTTACTGATGATGTTCAATGACCCAAACATGCTAAAGGGACATCCCAGTGATGCTTCTTTGCCAGGGACACCTAATCTAATCCTGTAAAGGAAGAAGATTTCCTGGAAGTGGGAGATGTGGGATGTGCTGGGCTTCAGGCATCCCATATCTCCTCTCTGCCACTGAGAGATGTGTACAGACACCAGTTCAAGTTTGGGGCTGAGTTTAGTCTAGTTTAGTCCAGCCCAACAGGCTATGGGAAGCCTTTTCTTTAAACCCACTAAGATAAAGCAAGCTTAAATTGATATGAATTGGCTAAAGTGAAAACAAGAAAAGCCACTCTGAAAATGAGGTAAGTGTCCACGGTGTGTTTTCCACCTGCTTTACTAAATTGGCACATGTTTCTCACGTAGACAAGGCCTAATTTACTTGACCCTGGGCAAATCCCACAACCTCCTTCTGCTTTATGTTTCCCACTTTGTAAAATGAGGGTAACGCTGTACCCGCTTTTGTGAAGTGCTTAGAGATTTATGGAGGAGGAGTGCTACATTAAATGGAATAAGTAGGAATTATTTTACCTTGACATACCCAAAAAAAAAGCCAAAAAAAAGGCTCCAAGTCCAGTTCTCCACTATTTTACTGGCATTTTGTGACTTAGCAGAAGCAAGAGTTTAGGGAACAATAAAAACAAAGTTAAAGCGTTCTCAGCTCATTACACATTTTCTCAATGTCTTTTCAGACGCAATTAAACCAAAGAACCCTGAAATTAACTGGTTTCCAGCCTGAGTAACACTGGAAACATTTATTTCCTACCCTACATGTCTAATTAGTGCTGTTTAGTCAAAAGGGAGCAAAACTCCAATTTGTAAGTGAAACTAGACGTATATTAAAAACACACTCTGTAATAATGCCCCAGTGCTTCTGTAATGCTTCATGCCTTCAAAGGGCTGAGCAAGTATGATCTCATTAATTCTCACAGGTAGGTAATTTGGTGTTATTAGCCTTGTTTTACAGCCAGATCTTAGAGAGGTGGAAGTGATTTGCCCACAGGCACAGACTCCACGCTTGAGACTGAACTAGAACTTGGGAGACCGACGTCGTAACCGGAGCTGGGGGACCCTCCGTGCTTCCAGAGGGGAGCTCAGCACCATGCAGGGTCAGGAGACAGCTCCTGGGGGATTTAGAGGTCTGCTATAAAGACCATTAAAAAGCCAGAAGGAAATCTGGGGAACATGGGAGCACCAAGCTCAACGGCAGCTGCGCAAGAGCCTTTCTCCTTGCTCTTCATCCCTGATGCCAGCAATATCAAGGCTTTCCTGTTTATGGCTCCGTTGTGACTTTTGCTGCCAGGCTTTAGACCATGCTGCTTTCCAAGAGGCCTCACTGAAGGCTTGCTGCCATTGGAGACTATAAGAGCTTTGCCCAGGATAAACCAACAGTAAGAACACTCTCCCACAAGGGTCTATACAGCCAAACCCAGTGCGTTTTAGCCACTGACATCCAAGATTTCATTCTTACACCCTTACTCACCTGCTATGTAACCCTGAGGGCATTGCAGCCCATGAAAAAACTCAATTTTTACAGTCCCCAGCCCAATGGGGGACCAATTAAAACATGCTCAGAAGTGTCTTGGTCGATGCAGGCCATGCCTGGCCAACACATCATCCTTCCCTTGTGTCGCCACCACAGCCTGGCCCATAGGTGTTTCCATCAGATGCCCACTACATCACATACCAGCAGCTGCCCATAATACGCAGGAGTAGGAGGCAAAACTCATGCATTCTCCTCCCATTTAACAACTGAAAACATTAGTGAGTATTGCCCAAGTCTGGGAAACCTCAGCCCAGCTCCCTCTGATGTTGAAGGCAGAAATCCTCCAAATCCTGCCTGCTGCGGGCAGTGCCCCTACCCAACAGCAGAGCTGGAGAGGGGCTCACACACCCCATTTAGGGAGAAACTACTCAGCAAGGAGAAAAAATAATGAATAAAATCAAAACCTGAAGCTCCAGAGGGCAAGAGTGAGCATGACTCTGCAGCCTGGGATCAGGGCACTCCCCTGGGAGTGGGGAGACCTGAATTCCAGTTTCCAGCACCATGGGTTGTTTAATTTTCAAACACATAAACAATCCTTGGAGCGGGAGCTGGATCTCCGGCCTCCCCGCTCCCAGGTGAATTTCCCCAAGCGCTAACACAGACAGCCCTGCTTGTTCTTTCTTGCTGACCCACTGAATCTGGTGTTTCCCCGCTGCGAGGTGGAACAGCTTTCCCTAAATGGGGATGAAGGGGGAGCAAAGAGGCACCTGCCACCTCCCCACATTGCCCCAGGAGGGTGGTAGGAGAGTGCGGTGGGAGATGTGGCTTGGACCTTTCCTGATGGAAAAGGGACCCAAGCCCACATCTCCCCTTGCTGAGGACACGTGTTGGGGCTAGCGAGGCGAAGAACTGCTGACGCAGGAGGAGAAGCCCGATCCCCTTGCAGTGGTGCCAGCACACATATGGTTTTGGATAAAAAGGCTTTACATGCTGTACGTGCTGCCCATGCACTTTAGTCCAGGGACACAGCTCCAAGGAGCACACAGTACTTGCATTGGCTTTAGGAGCACAATGTTGACGTCTGGAAAGGGAAAAACCTCAAAGCTTATCACAGCAACATAAAAATTAGGACAACTTCACTCTTCTATGGGAGTTTGTGAAGTCACCTACAGCCCAGCCCTGACCTTGCGGGTCTCCAGTCCCGCCTCTTCCATGGCCTTCAGGGAGCGCAATGGGCAGTGGTGTTAGAGCTGTAGGAGATGCTGCATTCCTCCACTTCTCAGAAGCTTCAAAAGCCCTGGCAGCAGGAAGCCATCAGAGCAAGTGTTGGGCTCTCTTTGACATCCTTCTGCAACTTCCCTAACCCCAGCACACCTCGCTGCAGTCAACACAGCTGCATTACCCAGCACAAGCTGCTTATAACACATTACAAGGCCCAGCTAAGAAACCCATCCTTTCCAGATGTCCCCGGACTTGGTGACTTTTCAGGATGGGTTGATTACTTCAGGTACCAGGGCCTGTTTGAACACTGCAGAGCTCCAGAAAGGTTTTCAAGGTGTGGGGATAGAAATGCATGCACACTCTCACACACACCTCACACCCACACATGCTCACTTCCAACTATTCCGTTCTCACACCCACAGAAGAACTCAGTCTCACACAGGGACACTATCACAGCATTGGCAGCTCTAGTTCCCAAGTCCTTTCCCTCTTTCAGACACGTGCACAAAATTTCCCCCTTCTTCTGTCCTGCTGTGCGTCGGCTCAGTTCTCCCTTCTTAGGAGGTTCATCTCCCAGGAACCATAAAAGAACCTATAAAAGGTTCTGGAGGAATTTAATAAGAGAAGCAAAATCTTAGTGAAAACAAGCAGGCCAGGCAAACCCTACAAGTTGGGTAGTTGCAACAGGAAGGAACTTGGAGAGGTGTTTCCTTTGAGAGAAACTATGCAGATAAAGGTGTGGGGACACTTCTGTACACATGGCTACCATCCCTACAAGTTTATTAATGAAAGTCTCCCAAGCATTATGCTGCTCAACCCTGAGAGTCTGGTTTCCCAACTGTTAAGCTTGAAATGAGGATTCAAACCTCCACGCCAAGCACAAGGCAACCAAGATGCTTGTCAGGGAACATCCCCCAGCCCAGGAGCCTGGGGCTTCATTCCAAGTCTCCCTCCTCCCCAGAGCTGCAGGTGCTTTGTGTAACACACAACCACAGACCACCTTATGCCTCAGAGCTTCCCCCCAGAGGTGGCATAATCTCTCATCCCCATGACGTAGGTAAGAAAAAGGGGAGGAAAAACCAAACTTGTGGTTTGAGCAATTGTCATGGGTGTAGGAAACAGGGATTCAAAAGGGTCTTCCTCCCTTAGGGAGGAAGACTAAGGGTCATACATGCCACCCTCCAGCAGGGCAGCCCTCTCATCTGGCACCAGGCTCAGCTCTGCTGTCCCTTCAAGCTGGTCTTGGAGTAGGCTGCTGGTATTAGGGGGTCATCACATTTCCTACAGAGCACTAGTCATAGAATCATAAAGTGGGTTGGGTTGGGAGGGACCTTAAAGATGAGATAGTTCCAACCCTGTGCCACAGGCAAGGCACATTGAGTTCTGGTGTCCTCAATGTAAGAAGGACATGGAGCTGTTGGAGCAAGTCCAGTGGAGGCCACGAGGATGATCAGGGTCTGGAGCACTTCCCATATGAAGACAGGCTGAGAACATTGGAGCTGTTCAGCCTGGAAAAGAGAAGCTGTGTGGAGACCTCAGATCAGCTTCCATTGTCTGAAGGAGGCTACAAGCATGCTGGAGAGGGACCTTCATCAGGGACTGGAGTGACAGGACAAGGGGTGATGGGTTTAAACTGAAACAGGGGAAGTTCAGGTTGGAGATAAGGCAGAAGTTCTTCCCTGTGAGGGTGCTGAGGCACTGGCACAGGGTGCCCAGAGAAGCTGTGGCTGCCCCATCCCTGGCAGTGTTCAAGGCCAGGTTGGACACAGGGGCTTGGAGCAACCTGCTCTAGTGGAAGGTGTCCCTGCCCGTGGCAGGGGGTTGGAGCTGGATGAGCTTTAAGGTCCCTTCCAACTCAAACCATTCTATGATTCTAAATAACAGGACAGAGCAGTTCAAGTCTTCCAGACTTCTAGGGAGGGAACTGAAGTGTAGCAAAAAAAGCCTAAATGCTCTGTCTAACTCTAACGGAGTTTGCAAAATGCTGCGATGATGCCAAATGTGCATTTTCCCCAACCTCTGCCACTGCTCACCACAGATAATGGGTGATATTGTTCAGCACAGGATGAGTGCGGTCTCTCAGTCTCATTTATTAGCAGCCTGCTTCCCAGATCCTGGGCCAGCCTTCCCTACCAGGTCTTGATTAAACTTTTGGTGAGCATCTCTCTCACACGCACCCGCTACCAAACAAAGCCAATCACTCACAACTTCCAGCAGTGCCGCTGCTTCAGAACATCCCTTGGCCTCATTTTTGGGATGTTTTCCTTTCAGCTGTGTGGTTTGCCAACCACCCCTCCCCTCCCTTTGCTAATTGATTTCTCAGGAACCACAGATGTAGCTTGGCACGTTGGATCCCCTTGGTCTGTCAGCCACAAAATCGCCTCCCCTCTCCCTCCCCCCTTTCCCGAGCCATGCTAAGGGAGGGGAAATGCTTTCCTGCTTATAAAGCTCCTGCCCCAGCTGTACTCCATGTGGGGAAATAAAACACACATGAGATAAGAGATGCGAGAGGCAAGGGCCATGCCCAGAGAGAAGAGGGACAGTTGCCAAAACAGGGAACAGCCCTGCCTGCTTCTCACCCTGCTCCAGCACAGGCAATGCTGACAGCAGAAACAGAGGGTTATCAGGCTCTTATATCCCTTGGCTACTTTTGGAAATGGCCCTTCTTCCAGAAGTCCCTCAGGGAGGATCTGCCCCACACTGTGGCACCAAAGGCAGGTTCGGAAGAGCAACCCAGACAAGGAGGAAGGAGGGGCATGATGGAGGCTAATTTATCCTGCTTCTTAGCCCGCACATGTTGCTTCAGCTGGGCTGGTTGGGGTGTCCACCTCTGCCAGCTGAGCACTAGCTTACGCCACAGTCTTGGACAGTCCCTTGAGGTCCCTGCCAGCTGTAGATATTCACTAGGAACATCCAAACCATCAATGGCTTAGCAAACCACTTTGTGCTTGGTCATGGTCCTCCGGTCATCTCTACCACATACATTATCTTATTCCTGCCTTTCTGTAGGATGAACCAGTGTCCTCTGAGGTGGAACCCAGGCACAGCTGTAAGGGTGTTTTGCTCCCTGTGCACTGTACAGATGAGTCTATCTCAGATTTGGCACTCTCCATCTTCCACAACCATCCGACCCATGCAAACATCTCCCTACACACCTCACAATATGCTGCAAAATCAAGTCTCCAGCAGGCTGCAACATGGTCCTCATGTATTTCAGGCACTTTGCATTTAAAACAGAGTTAAAAAAAGGAAAAAAAATAATTATAACAGGGAACCATGAGGGGCCAAAAAGGAACCTGAGCCAAGAGCTACATGGGGTGCACTTTGCAGCGCTGGCAAGGGCTGCTTGGTGGCACGGCAAAGTTACCAAGAAGCATTCCTGCAAGCCTTATCTGTAGCAGCTCCTAGGGGAGGTCCTGGTTCTGGGGAGGAATAAATAACTGTGTGTATATTAGTCAGAGATGGGCAGGTTTCCAATCCTCTGTAGGGGCACAGCAGCTCCTGCTGCTTCCCACTGTTACAGACACTTCACCTACTCCTTTCCATTGCTTGTGTTGCCTGAACCATCCCTCTGCCAGGCACCTTTAATCCCTTGTTATTTGCATTGCTGGCTGAAGCAAAGAAAGCAGCCTTCTATTTTAAGGGTGGGTGGGTGTGTGTGTGTGTGGGGGGGGTGTGTAATAAATGATTAGTGTTTTCTCAACACTTAATCTGTGCCAAGTTTTCTATACAAAACTATCGTCTTGAAATACAAATCTAAAACCCCTTTTCTGAAAGGGCACATCACACAGCAATCGTTTTGGTGTCAGGATGCCGTTCCATCAGTGGACAGGGATGTACCTGCCCAAACCCACTGTTTGTTTCCTGCTGGCATGAAATGAAGCTTTGAGAAAGGTAAGGTGGATCGCAGAGGCTTCACATTCACTGTGCCATCCTGCACCTTGGCATCAGATATCTCTGTGCCAGGAGCAATGTGTGAAATCGCATGGACCTCGCCTGGTGCATCCATCACTCTGACAGACCAAGAGCAAACTCTCATGAAGACAGTGACCAGAAAGAAAGAAGGAAAGATCTGTTGATTAAGCAGAGCCAGATCCATCCCTATAACTAGTAAAATCAGTTTTATGTCTCAGAAACTACATGGGAACGAAAGATAAAATGAAGCTTGTTTCAATGACCCAGCGTTGCACTGAGTAGGAAAAGCCACAGCTATTTGATTGAGTCTGTTTGGCTGCCTGGTTAACCAGCTGGTAGACACCACAGACAGATACTCTTATCTTTTAACCAGAAAACCCAGCGCCTTGAAACCTTCAGAGCCTTCCACCAGCCACATTAGCTCCAGCTTCTCAGAGCAGAGAGAAACCCGGCTCCAAAAAGGCATTTTGGTCTTAAATTCCTGCTATAGGACTTTAGCACCTAGAAGCCTTTTTGAACCAAAGCCAAAGGGAACAGTTGCTACTCTGAGAACAGAACAACAAGGAAGTTGCATCTGCTCTGTGCAGATGAGTCAGACCAGGTTCATGAAGGAGAAATGGGGAATCATCTTATAAGCCATTTCTGATAGCCAACGCCTTGAGGTGGGAGCCCAGAGGCTAACGTCTGTTCTCAGCTCTGCTGCATGACCTTAAACAACTCGTTTCCCCGAATGAAAGGGTGTGCATTTACATGGAGGGCCAATATGGCCACACTAAGCTATGAGGCAAAACATCAATGTTATTTCTGAGTTCACTGCTTGGACATGCAGAGATCCACCAAAGCACAAATTTACCACTGCCCATCTCTGAGCAAAGCAGATCATCAGCTGGGGTGAATGGTACAAAAACCTTTGGTCACAGCCCTTCTCCATCACTAGATGTTCTGTCTCCAAAGCTTGTTGTATGCCTGAGACAATGGCACTCTTGAGGAAGGGGTATCATGGTTACAAAGCACAGGTCCCAGAGCCTGAATTTACCATTTCCATCCTGGCATAGCTCCACAGAGAACAGGGAAATTCTCCTGCTTTGGGAATGTAGGTCTGGAAAGGATCTCCTGCCACTGGCAAGCAGCACTTTTCCTCCATCATAAATGTAATTGAAACAGGGTCCCAACTTTCACCCCCATTAGCCATTTAACCAGCAGTAAATGGCCCTAGACCACAAAAGCCTGCCAATGGCCTTGCACTCTCCTGCCTTGGTATGAAACCAAAGCAACTCCGTCTCACTCCCAGGTCAATTTGGGTTCACGTTCGTGTAACACCTTTAAGTCAAGCACACTTACACCAACGTGCCAGTGATGGCAGAAGAGATTCAGAGCAGAGTCCTTTTGAAACTGCTGTGTTAACACAGGCAAGCAAAACCCTGCAGATACTATAACAGCTTAATATCTATGCCCCTATTGAGGAAAAAGCGATTGTGAGTGTTGTGCATGTTACGGTACTACATATCTGAAATCTGAGTATTTGTAATGGTATGAAAATTACATACAGAATAGGAAAGTTAGAATTTAATTGTTGTGATTCCAAATACCAGTGTTCTTTCCTTAATCTTAACTATCTGAGACAAAGGAAAATATTCTTGGTCTGCATGTCTCATCTGCAGAAGAAATTAGGAGTTGTATACCTTTTTCATGAAAATATGTGAAATCTTGATGAAAATAGATTAGAGGTTTCATCGCCCACAACTGCAGCTCAGAATTAGAGGTCTAAACTGGAGGAATGTGAAAATAAAAGTCCTGCTATGGTTTTGTTTGTGCCCTAGGACACAAATCCAGCACTAGAACTGGATGATCATCTCAGATCAGTATCCAGTCAGAATAGATCCCACTGAAGCTTCTCAGGACAAACCTGTTGGTCCTGATGCGAGTGAGACCTTGATCACCCTCAGTGCATAGACAGCAATGTACAGTTATAGTTTCAACTTCAACAGCACTTCAGAAAGGTCTTTGTTTTTCTGAATATTTCTACATATCCAAAAATAGGAAGAGCAGTAATGACAGCTAATGGGTCTGGCATTTAATGAGTTCCTAGATGAAGAGCCCTTAAGCTCTCAGATCTTCTAGTAGGTCATTAACTGTCAGAAATTATCTAGTCATCTATTTTAGGGCTTTCTTTTGGACTCATTCCTGTGACATTCATATACTTCAAGGGCCTGAGCCTGTTGCCTGCACTTCTCACTGATTTTGGTAGTACAGAATGAGATACCAGCACCCTAAAGAAACATTAGTAAATCACAGTGCTTTCACTACAAGTAATGTTTCTACAAGTCCTGTAGATTCAGATGCTTCCCCAGTAACAATGAGGGCTCCAGGATCATCCTTTGGGGAAGAACAAAACCCTGATGAACTGAAAGATGGAGCTAAAGAAACCCCATTTCCCTTCAGAGGCTCTTACCCCAGCATGCATGGCTGCCTTAAAGGAGAGGAGATGCTGTGCCCCAGGTTGTTGGCTGCTCTGCTAAGATGGAGAGGACAAGCAGATGTCACAGCTGGCAGCAGCCCATGGCACAGTATTGAGCATGTCCTTGCTAGGAAGTGAGGCAAGTCTGTGTTCAGAGCTCCTGCTAGGTACAGGCTGTCAGGCTTGAACCCCACTACAGACAGTGGAGAGAAGCTGCGAGTACCAGGATAGTCACCAGTACTATGTCCTTTGAACATAAACTTTCTCTGTATATCATAGAATCACAGGCTGGTTTGGGTTGGAAGGGACCTTAAGAGCATCCAGTTTCAACCCCCAACCATGGACAGGGACGCCTTCCACTAGAGCAGGTTGCTCCAAGCCCCTGTGTCCAACCTGGCCTTGAACACTGCCACGGATGGGGCAGCCACAGCTTCTCTGGGCACCCTGTGCCAGCGCCTCAGCACCCTCACAGGGAAGAACTTCTGCCTAAGATCTCATCTCAATCTCCCCTCTGGCAGGTTAAAGCCATTACCATATGACCTGACCCCACTTGCTTTTATAAAAATGACTTACCTATACTGCAGGACCACTTTTTCCCCACTGTGTCTATATGAAATCAGAATCCGGAGGCTTCAGAGAGAAGACACTGTGAGTCAATATTTTATGCTTTATTTCATAACACCTATAGCAGTTGAAATACATTCTCAACGCTGCTCCTTACCACCTCTCCACAGCACAAGCAAAACTGGGAGCAACTGCACATCCTTGGCCAGAATCCCAATTGGTAGAAACTAGCATAATTTCCTGGCATTGGCAACACTTCTGATTCAGAGCAGCCAAGGGCCTGACCCAAAAAACAAAGAAAACCCACAAAAGTGGTAATTTTTCCTCAAGAAGAGATGCATGCTAATATTGCCTCTGCCAGTTCATGACTAAGAAATACATCTGTGTCAATACTGAGAATAGACAGCGGTTGCTTTTCCCCCACCCTGTTGTAACTCTGGTGCCTGAATGAATCTATCAGGAAACAGAAGACAAGTCCTATCACTCACCATGGCACAACTCTCTGCATCCTTTGACTTCGCTTCACCTCTATCACTATTTATCACAGCAGTTGTGTCCCATCAGAGAGTATTAGGTCCTGCTAATATACAAAGGCTACATCTGCACTAGTAAATTAAACAGTGTTGGGAGCAGTTTCAGGCACAGGAACACCATTATCTATACTGTTACGCTCCTATAGCAGTCCCTGGCACAGTTTTAGGCCAGGTCAAATGATATTCTTGCAAACACCACTTGAACAGGGGCCAGCCTGAGCAAGGGACCATCCCCAATATCCAGTTGGGATGCAGCCACGCTGTTTCGAAGGATAAGAGAGCCCAATAGTGCAGATACAGGTTTCAGGACCAGAGAACAATGCCAGGCATATCTAATTTACTGGTAGAGACATAGCTCAAAAAGTTTATTATCTTTGGGAATGGAGGAGAAAGCAAGGCATATTTCAACACTCAAAGAATGCAGCAGAAAAAGAAAGAATACCTGGGTATTTTGAGCATCCCAAAAAGATTTCTTAAAAAATAAAGATATTGCAGAAAACTCAAATTTCCAATGAGAATATTAATCCTACGGTATCCCCAACATCTCTGACAAATTTTACCGTAACACTTCAGTTGGCTAAACTGGTTTTCAGATGACAACACAAACACCCCTTATTTCCACAGGGGCAAGAAAAGAATCCAAGCCAGGAGGTTCATCCTTCTCAGAAGGCAAAGCCAGCCGGCTCCAAGCCCAGAGGATCCAGGAACGCTCAGCTGACCACTTGAGCATTTTTTCCCTGCAAGATGTCACAATCCTTCAGGATGGAGATTCCCCACCCCACCCACAGCCTGTTCTGGGACTTAACTGTCCTCCCAGTTCAAAAGCTCATCCCCCAGTTCACCTTATGTGTCCTTTGCCGCATTCTTCGTCCTCACCAGTTGTCCAGCCACCACAGGCATAGCGGGTTGTTGACTGATTTCCTGATCTTTACAATAAATAGTATACACGCAGTCTGTTATCTGCTGTTAATCCCAAGCCTTCCCAGAGCTGTTGCCTTCCAAGACACTGTCTCCTTTTGTAAGCTCTTTCAAAGTGTGAACTTGCCCTTGGCTGCCTTAACACAATCAAGAGAAGATGTTTCTACCAAGTCATCACAATCACCTCGTATAACTGTCCTGTCCATACTTGACCTCTCTTGCCAGGATTGCACCATCTGAAAGACTTTACCAGTAACTTTATATTTTCCTCTAGATAATCATAGGATCACGGACAGACTCCAGTGGACTGAAAAATGCTTGTCTGAGTAATGGGTTATGCAGCATCCACATGAACAGCACCCAAGAAGGAAACATGCATTTCCACACCAACTCTTACACAGAGTCCTCTCCTCATTGCCCATGTGTACTGGCCAAGCTTCTTTGAATTAGGTCTGAACTTTCATAATGCTTCTTATTAGGGTCAGGTCATACATTTCAGCTCAATTTTTGGCGAAAACCAGCTGATTCGAGCTTATTGAAATAGTTCTTCAAGTTCAAATCTTTTAGGAAAATTGCTGTGATTATATTGCTTTAGTTTCCCGTTTAAAAAAAAATATTAAAAATACTATATTTCTTAAGGGAAACAGTTTAGTTCAAACAGAAATAGTTCTAATGAAGTTTTTAAGCTAAAAATGTATTGGGTAATAGGGTTTTTTAAAATTACAGACCTTAAATGACTTGCCAAAATACCCCATATCATTCACATTTGTGATGTTTGGTTGAACCACCACTTTCTTCTGTTTTCTAACTTCTCCAACATGAACCTTTCAAATCACACTTGCTTTTGTGAAAGCTCCTGAGCACCAGCTGTGCAGGCACATCTGCCCTGCACCATGCCAACAGGACACCATCCCCACACTGACACTAGGGACAGAACAGGCACCAGCAAAGCAGAAACATCAGCAAAAGCAGGTACTTTCCACAAGACTTGGCAAAACGCATCTCAGCAAGAGCAATAGCAGCATTTGTTTTGTGCTTTCCCCCCGAGTAGGATTCATCTCCCTTAACCTCAGCGTAGCTGTAGTGTCACAACTGCTCTGATGTTAATTAGATGCTCCTCAGCAGAGTTATTGGAGCCTGGGGAGCATTGTTTCTTGTTCTAAAGATGCACATACTGGTCTTCACAGGCGGCAGCACTGGTTTAGCCACGCGGCCTTCCTCTCCACACACAGCAGCACCAAAGACCTGAGTGATCAGGAAGGGCAGAAGTCCAGACTCCATGGTTTGAGCTCCAAATCCATGGTTTGAGTCTCAAGACTATCTAGGCACTTAACCCCTCTCTGGGTTTGTTGCAAGCCCTGGTGTAGGTATGCACACAGTCCCTCATCACTGCTGCCATCACCTGAGGGACCTCTTATAGGACCTGGTCCATAGGGGAAAGATGGAGAGGAAAAGCTGTTGCATGACTCCATTGGAGGATACTGTCCCAACTGGGCTTTAGCCCCTTAGTTCCTGTTTGTCAAACCTCAGAAACATCAGTCTTTTAATCCTGCTCAGTCCCATGGCACTGGGCAAGAGCAATGCTGCTTCCACAGAACCTGAAGCCATCCCCAGTGGCTCCATCTTTCTGATGAGCAAGGAAGATGCCCAATTTCTTTCAACCCTGCTGTTCAAACAGCTAGCTTGGAGGGGGAGAGCAGCATAAGCATGCTCTTAGATTCCATCTGCAGCCTGTCACAGTCTGCTATCTCCAGCAGCCCATGAGGTAAATGACCTTTCTAGCTTTATATGAGTCTGATGAGCCCCTCACCATCCTGCTTCCCATCTCACCTTTAATCTCCTGTGCAATCTTGTCAGGAATACAATGTTCATGTCAAGATAAGGGCAGACAAGGCTCTGAGAAAGTCTTTACAAGTCTGCTTGAAGTTTAAGAATTGCCTTGAGCAGGTAGTGATGCTAAACACACAGCAGTGAGTGGGGGGATTTCCAAAGCTGTAACCATATCACTGGCAGTGCAGCGGCTGGTACTGGAAAGCATCAGTGTTCATCACTGTTGTAACAAATTACTACAAATGCCCATATTTTAGGGGAAGAGATGAAATCGTGCAAAAGAACCATGTTCTCTGGCTAAACTCTACTTGCAAGCTCAGCTACAGGCAGGTGTCTTTGAAATGGATATGAGGTGAAGTCCCTAAATGTTCCAGAGCTGGTTTGCCTCTTCATTTGCCCAATTTCACAACAACAAACAATGAGAGGGCTTTGTTCGTTTAAACACAGGAGAAAAGTAAAAAGAAGTTATCTCTTGTAGCCTTTGTCTTCAGGACATTGTGTTTATAGACTCGGTTTGCTCTTTGTAGGCATTAAAAAGTCAAAACGTTGCTCTTATTTCATTACTATTAATTTGTTTTATGCTCAGAGATCAGAGCCCATCTCGTGAACGCAGATGTACTCTGAGATCAAGGCACAGGTGCTAGAAACAAAAGGTGTGTTTAATATTGTGCAACATAAAAAATGAAGAAATAAGAAAAAAGTTTTTCTGGAAATTTCCTGTTTTCCATTCTTTGGAATAAAACATAGAAATACATTGTATGGCAAAACACATATCTTCGATAGATCCGTCTTTCACAATCAAACCTATCCTGCCTGCCAGGGCTCGGCTCCAAGCCCACTTCCAGGCTGCATAGAATGGATGTGGCTGTAAACCAAGAAGGAGCAGGTAGATATTTTGGTGAAGGGCCTCAAACTTGGCCTCTCAATCCCCTGGAGTCCACTTTGCACCACAAGAACAATAGCTCCATGGATTACTCTATCAGACTTCAACTTGCTTTTAAAAATCCTGTGCCTATTTGTTTTCTCTCCTCAGTTAGAAAAGGGATGTGGGGGGAAAGGAGGTCTTCTAAAGTCTTCTAGTGGAAGGTGTCCCTGTCCGTGGCAGGGGGTTGGAATTGGAGGAGCTTTAAGGTCCTTTCCAACACAAACCATTCTAGGATTCTATGATTCTAATTAAAGTTGCTTTATATTTGTTAAAGACTGAAGCTGTTGTCAAGCTGCAAAACTTCTACTCCCTAGAGTCTTTTAAAAGAGATATCTCTCTCCTTTCCAACAGTGCCACTCCTTACAGTCTAAATAAACAAGAAATAAACTTCCCAGCTCATACACCCACTAGCACAGGTGACTGATTAGTTTGGGAAGAGAATTCAGCCTTGTCCCAACCAACTAATGCCACTGGCATGATTTCAGGAGGAACCATTGTCAGCCCTTGTTAAACCCTGTGCTTCAGACACTGCTAAATTAATACACTGTGACTATTTCAGGCACCACTTAGGAGGCCACGCTTTAAAAGTTCGGCTTGTGGTTCATCTTGGGGGAGCAGGAAGAGGAGGGAAAAGAATGACAAATTCAAAATTAAATCAAACAAGAAGAACAAAAATAAAAGGACTCAACAGCCAACCGTTCACAATGGCCTGCTGGGAACTCGTTCCTTTTACTTCTGATTTACAAGTTACATATGGCGGGTTGTTTACATTCTGTTACTGGTTTATGTTCTTCCAGAAAGGAGAAATTCCTCCAGTAGATTTTGATTGCTTTCCTGTATGCCTCTCTCCCCCAACACCCCCACCCTCAAGTATCTGGTTTCGCTTAATATGCCCAGAGGTTTCCGGAACAAAAGAGGTTGTTGGATTTATTTTTTTTTTTTTATGGCTAAACAAAAAATCGACTATTTTTCCAGGAAGATTCAGGCTGATTCACAATATGTGATTGTGAATCTGTGTTTTCAGGTGCTGTTATGGCAGCCACATCTTCACGTGCCACTAATGTACCACATGCAACAGTCAGAGGCAGCCTAGTGGAAAACCATTTTACCCATGTCTTTGGTCACGTTTGCATTGTGGATTCCCCAGGTTGAATTAGGACTCCTAGTCTTACAGTCCAGCTCTACACAGTCAAAATCTCCATAGACCTAGCAAAACGAGCATTACTGTTCACACAGTGAGGAAAAAGGACGGAGGTTTCTTTACTTTCCAAAGAATCCAAAGCAGAGCTAAAGCCACCTCAAGAATTACTGAATCTCACGTTATGTGCATGTTACAGCAGGGATTATCGGTGATAAAACTGCTTACCCAAACAGTTTGTTCCTTAAATTCTTGTAAACAGAGCACTTATTTGTTGAAGCCAAATCCATTTGGTGTGAATTCCAATGGAATCTGCGTCCTGGGCTGGATTAGCGAGACTGCAGCAGCAAGCCCAAGGACATAACCCTTCCCTTCCATCTGGCGCTTGAGAGATGTGTGGAGAACCATGTCCAGTGTAAGAAAGACATGGACATCATGGAGAGAGGCCAGTGGAAGCCCCAGGATGGTTGGAGGTCTGAAGCACTTGCCCTGTGATGAGAGGCTGTGAGAACCAGCTCTGGTACTGGGATACCTTATTGGAGCCTTTCAATACTTAAAGGGGACTTAGAAGAAAGATGGAGGAAGACTTTTTATGAGGGCCTGTCACGATAGGAAAAGGGGGAATGGTTTTAAGCTTAAAGAGGGTATATTTAGAGGTTGGGTATAAGGAAGAAATTCTTTACTCTGTGATTCTATGGACAACTTTTAAGAGAAGGGACAGGCAAGACTTTACCACTCCTAACAGCTACGTTTTCATGGGATACACAAAACAGAGTTGGAATGTTCTTGGAGGTTCACAGTGACAGGACAAAAGGCTATGGGCACATGTTAAAACATTGGAAGCCCTGATTAAGTTTAATGGCTTCTTTGGTTTTACCATGACAGGTCAAATGTTGGAACACTTTCATAGAAGTGGAGCCAACTCCACCTTTGAAAGTGTTCAAGACTCCACTGGAAAAGCCCCTGAGCAACCTGATCTATTAGGCCTAGTTTGGGCAAGAGTTTGGGCTAGATGACCTCCAGATGTGCTTTCCAACCTGAATTGTTCTATGAGTCTATGAATCCTAATTTCTAATGTCTTTAATGACCAGGCCAAATGCCAGTTTGGCATTCCTTTGCAGGCTGAAAAGAGAAGTTAGCTTGTGGCTGAAGAGCTGGCTGTGCACATAGAGCAACCTCCTTTCAAGCCCTACCATTTTCCAGTCTGATTGGGAAACAGAGAAAAGAAACAGAGCAGATGTCATGATATTCAGAGCTGAGCTTCCCCATACATTGTCGCTTGACCCATCTTTAACAGCCCCTTCTTTCATCACCCAGCAATGTAAATATCCACCTTTGAAAAGAGGGTTATAGACAGCATCATGTTCAACATGACAGTTTTGGAAGCTGGACTTTATTCGAGGCAGAGATTGCCATGGCTATAAATTCGGTACATTTAGAGTTAAGCCTAATTATCTAAGGGTGATTTTTCACATCCCAGATAGAGCAAAAAGCCACTTACTGCCATCTTTGCCCACCTTTCCAAAGAAGGAACTCAGAAGTGAGGTACGGTTGGGAAAACAAAAACATATACAAACTTTAGGAAATATAAGTAGCCATTTCTTTAGTTCAATGGGGAACTGGTTTTGGCTGCCTTAGCTCTGGAAAAACACAAGGATCTTCACGTATTGTCCCAAAGAGAGGAATAAAATATAAAAGAAATATAGGAACCATGCTGCAGTGTGTATGTTTAAATATACATGCTTAATCATACAAAAGAGGTCTGGTTTAAATAAATTATCCTGCTTGTGAATTTAATGGAACAAACTTTTTGACAACCAGCAACGTTTGTGCAGTACAATTCCAGAATAATAAAAAGAGAAAACCCAACCTGAGTCTACCAAGGGACTCTTTCACCCTGTACCCTCTCTCTGACACTAGTCAAGAACTAAGGAATTGGGAAGAGAAACTTTAAAACAGGGTCAGTCTTGAGGCAATACTCTCTAGAATATTTTCCCAGCATCCTACAAGAACAGGGCACTCCTGTGAGTGTCTTTAGGTGACCTAGTCCAACCCCTGCTCAAAGCATGTCTAATTAAATCAGGTCACCTGGGACTTGCACATTTGACCTTCGAGGATGGAGACATCCCTTGTGAATGTCTCTGCCATGAATTTGTCCAGTTGCTTTATGAACCCAGGTAAACTTTAAGCATCTACACCATCCCTCCAAAAGGCATTTCCCAGCCTAACTACTGGCAGCACAAGGAACTACCTCGTTTTCCTTGTTACTATTAGCTGCAGTAAATTAAAACCCAAACCAAATTGTACATCAGGTAGGAAGAGAGATGAAGCTGATCATATTGCCACTGTGTTCACTAATGGTGCCATTGCTGCAGTCACTCTGTCCTGATAGAGCATGAGAGACAAGTGGCAGGAGTTACTGGCCTGCTGGGACCTTCATACAAATAGAAATTAAAGATGAGTGAGCCTGCTTACCACCAAGTATAACACACCTTTATAAATCACCAACTTCCAATATATTGTAAACCAGAAGCACAAAATGTTTCCTCTCCAGTGTGTCAGGAAAGGAGAAATTATTAAAACACTGAAAAATTATGTTGTTAAGGGCTACAGCAACTTATAATCTATGGCATTCATTTGCCCAGGTCATCGACAGCAGAACTAGATATTTACATACATGGTCCATATGATGCATTATAAAGAAAGCCCAACAAGGTGATGTTGAAATTCTGCAGTCCTGAGGCATTTGCCTCTGAACAGATTTAAGATGACATTTACTGCACAATCTGCTTGTGAAGTAAAATGAACCAAATTTACAAGGGATGAGTTCAGCTCTGATCCCTGGGTTTCTCTGCTCCAAGGCTCAGGACTGACTCAATGGCTGCTCTAAGACTGACCCTTCAGGAGATCCCAGTTCCATTCCCCCTTGAAAAAGGAAGTCAGTATAAACAGTGAAGTTGGACAGCCCATAATCTGGGCTAGAATCAAAATAACCTGTTCCAGATGGGCACCTCCTGAAGTTCAGAAGAGTTCAGGAAAAGGTACTTCATAGAATCATGTGTTCTAGCTTTACTCCTAGGAACCTTCAGCTCCATCCGACAGCCAGCACAGACCTGCTTTAGGAGAAAGCAAAGCTGCATCACTAGCCCTGCCTCGTTGCTTGCTGAAGGGATTTGCCCCCAGGTAGGGGTTCCTGAGAAAGTGGAATGTGTCTAATAGAAGACAGAGCACTTTGGATAAAGGAGTCCTTGCTCATATGGCTGAATGTTGTCTGAACAATGAGAGTCTTTCTATCCCAACCCCTGCCCTAAACTGTCTATGGAGTGTGCTATGAAAATCACCTAAAGGAAGACAGTCTCTAAAGGCACCTCACATCAGCCCCTGGAGATTGCTGTTCACCCTGCCTGTGCTGTTTGTGACATCTCACTCAAGGCTAGTACAGGAAGCTCCTTGTGCTATGTAGACCTACCCAATCTGGACACCCTCTGCTTCTCTTCAAGTACAAGTGCTCCCTGCCTGACCAGACTGGAGACAGTGCAATGGATCCACAGCAGCTAGGGCAATTCCCAGCCCCAGAGTTCTCATCTTGACAGTGCAGGTGATACATGAATAAATGCTACCATTTGCAAACTAAACTCCAAGAAGCCATGAATTTACATGTTATGAACAAAGAGGGCAACTTTGGTTTTACTAAAAAGACATAGGGATCCACATTACTAGCCAGAGGAACCTATGGCCTACAGGACTCTCATTCAGTAGCCTTCTCCATAAGTCTGGCTATTCACAACACAGAAAAATCCCTTGATATCTTGGCTCTGTTCAGACATCAGACTCACCTAGCGAGCAAGAGACCCATTTTTAGACTTCCCAAACATGACCAATGTGTTAAACTTCACTGCCATGTCCTAGGACCCTTTCTCAATCACTGGGTGCAAAATCTTTCACTTTGGGTACATGTATCTGTAAAGTTACAAACTTTTTAAGGGAAGAAAAGGCTGCTTGTGTAGTTCAGTCCCTAAATACGACTTGGGAAGGTAGAGACGGAAGCACCCTGTGTGTTTCTGAAGAGTGCCCTACTCTCTAAGTAGGAAGCCCACAATAGGGACCCTGCTTTGTTGTGAGACCTCATATTCCTGGTGATCTTGAGGCTCAGGGAACACCATAGGAGTGTGACAATAATAAGTCTGTTAGACCAAACATTTCAGCAGACCCAAGATCTTACAGAGCACTGGAAAGCAGGGCAGGTAATGCTGTTCTGAAGTCCCAGCTGTGTAGAAACACAGTGAACAGCTAATGAAGGGGTAAGAAACCATTGAAACTAAGGGGAAGATGGGCTCCTTTGTGGAGAGGGGTGGCCCAAGAAGTTAGTATTCATTTTAATAAGAAACAACGTAGATGAAGTTGAATCTACTTTGCTTGTCTGGTTTTTATTTACCCTCCCTCCCCTCCTTGGAAAAGCATCACAGAGCAAAACAGCCCAGAAGGGAAACCAGCCTGATAAATAGACCATCAAGAGAAATAATTAGCCCAGATAGGAAAATTAAATAGGGGGAGCCACTAATCAGCTGCTCTCTCTGCAAGGAGGAGGCTGGGAAAGTAATTTAAAAAGCCTTTTGGAGGAGACTCTGAGGCAGAGCGTAAAGTAAAAATACAGATGGCCAGAAATTAGAGCAAGTCTGTGTGCACAGGAACAGGTGGAATTGGTTAGAGACAGAGCTCCCTCCCACCCTGCTTACCCCCTCCCATCCTTCTCATGACTTTACCTTCTGCTTGGCAGCACTGTGAGCTGGGAACTAAAAAATCTCTCCCTCCAAGCTGGTGGAGCTGGCTCCAGCTGGGAGACTGCAGTGCTAGCAGCCCTGCTGTGTTCCCAAGGGATGCGTGCAAACCCCAGCACCAGAAGACTATCCTAAATTCAACTCCTTCAGTGCTAGCATCACAAGTAGAGGGGTAAATGAACACCCATAGAGACCCTGCCAGCATGAACTGGAGGGAAGCTTCACCTGGGCAAAATGATGTTAATTAAAACCATCAGCCCCCACCCCTGCTTATAAGCCTCCCAGAAGATGAAGCTTTGTTGGGATCAGATTGAGTCAGCCCACCACCAAGACAGGAGAGAGCAGACCACAGCTCTGTTTTGCCACATCAGACTCCTTTTTGCCCCAGGACCTCACTGTTCCTCTCATTCCTGTGACAACAAACTGTAGACTCTCTAGCTGAGATCATCCTGTTGACCATCATCATGGTCACGAGCAAAGGTTGCTGTCTTACCAAGCAGGTCTACAGGACAGCAGGTCCACAATGGTGCTACAAACTCAGAGGCTGTATGAGTGCCAGAAACACTGGAAATCCTGAAGGGAAATTGGGATAGACAAGGCTTTGGAACACAAATAAAATTCTTCACCCCAAGGAAGTTTGGATCTTCAGCTTCCATTCAATTTGGGAAACTCTAGCTGACTGAAGCCCAGGGCTAAGCAAACTCATGTCTCCCAGAATGGAATCCATTACAGAGCTGGAATGCCTCTAATTATCCCAACACTAATAACGTTAGCTACTAAAATAGCTCAGAAAAGGATAAGTTACAAACATGGGTTTCAGCCTGTGGGTTTTGAATGCATGGAGGTTGCCAGGAGGGGTTGAGAGCAAGGACACAACCTACTTTCTTTCATTTCACTTCCATCTAGCAAACTCACCACCGTTTTCAGACCCAGTCGCATAAAGAGCAGATGTTTTAGTTGCTATGTGGGCATCCAAAGAAGCAGCCTAGGTTTCAGAAGGAAAGAGCTGAAAAGACTTTTCTCCTTTTTAGATAGTGAGGAGAAAATTGTTTACCCTGGATAGGAATGATCAGGTTTCCTTCCCTTTCTATATGTGAAATCATGTACCTTATGACTATGAAAGCTTAAAAAAAACCCCAAAAATAAAAAAAATGCTTTTTTTTTTTTTTTAAAGGAAAAAACCCACACCAGAAACCAGACTTCTGTCTACCTCATATAGCAAAAGGGAAGTTCATACCAGGTTACATCTGTCAGTGCTCAACAACCAGGAATTTGTACGATGCCTCTACCCCTCGCTAAGCGATGCATTATGGAAGATGACCTGGCGAAATGCCTCGCCCCAAGGAGAAAATAGGAGCCTGAAGAAAACCAGTGCCATATTTTATAGAGGATTTTCTTTGGCTAACATCATAGTTTTTCCATAGAAAATTAAATTCCCACCCAAAATAGAGTTTATTCTCCAACTAAATCCTCTCTGATTTATGGATCGGGATGATGGTTGGGATATTTTTCTGCTCCTAATATCAGAGGCAGGAGCAACTGCCTCCAAATGTAGGTTTCAAAGGGAAGGTCACAATTTTCTTTTCATCCTGTTTTGGCGGATTTTAAGAATGTTTAGGGTTTGTTTAAAAAAAAATAAATAAGGTTTTTGGAACTGTTTATATTCATTAAGGTGTCACTGGCAGATTTCAGACTAATTTGAAAGCCAAGCCTCAGGGGCCTGAAAGGGGTATGAACAATATTTGTGCACAGGATGCTTTATATTGAGAGGCAGGGACCTAATAAAGGGCAGTAAGTAGGTGACCAACTTAAAGAGACACGTCAAGATAAAGGATTTCAAATCAAAGGAGTTTTTCCCTTTTTTAGGCAGGAATGCTTCTGAAGGAAATAAACCAGATCATTTCTGCCGTTAGACTGGTGGTCCTTCATGCGACCATCACAGGAAAAGGTAAAGACGAAACACACAGACATGTGGTGGGTTTCAGTAACATGGAGGTCACAGCTAAAAATTCAAACCCTTGTTAGAAGTTAGGGAAAATTACCTTCCTAAAGACATGCCAGTGACCTTCAACTCCTAATATAGTCTAAAGGGATTTGGAGTCCAGCTGTTCATACACAGTCAGAACACCCAAATTGCAAATTATTAGTATGACTCAGGTTGCTACCTTCCCTCAATTTGTCCCCACTGGAAATAAATGCCAATTGTCCAAACATGAGGGGTAGAAGGAACTCAGCCATCCTGTTACAAAGCTTAAGGCCAGTTACATGCTTTGTCAAGGGTTTACCTGCCCTTCAGCATTGCTTTTGAGGAGCAGATCCTTCCTCAGGCATTGCAACAACGGGTGCTGTGAGAAAGTCCTGTTGCGAGTACACAGAAGGAAAGGAAGAGAATCCCTTGCGACCGTTTGGACTAAAATTTACTAATAAGAGATGCTGGAGCTGTGGATGTGTCAAGTCTTTCAGGGGCAATTGCAAGGCAGCCTTTGCCTGTGAATGTCCCCACAGAGGCTGGAGTGACGCACCATCTCCTACAGATTCCACGTTTCCCAGATGGTACAAGATGCAGAACAGGCATAGCTAATACTTTTTGAAAGCCATTATTCCCCCAATCCAAATGCTCCCACTGAACAACAGTTTTATCCTGACAGTACAATTTTATTTCATACGTTTTCTTCTGTGAGTCTAAAAAGGGAAAACAGGAGAGTTTGGCCATCCCCTTCCTCAGCCCATTTTGCCTTTGGAAACAAAAGAAATTACAGAGAGAGGAAAACAGACAAATTAGGGAAAAAAAAAAAAGAGGTGAAAAAGACAGTGAAAAACACCCCCAACATTCTTCAAAATTAAACAGATTTTTCAAAGCTTTCCATGAATCTCCTTCTAATGAAGGGCCAATTCCTTCTGAAGCCTGTGGAGTAATTACCCTGAAGCTTCACAGAATTAGTTTCACCTCAAGCAAGTTAGGGAGTGATGAGCCATGGCCAAGTTTGAATAAATGGATGTAAATCGAGATCCTCCTGGCCCCCTTCCAAGCTGGCCAGACACAAGGAAGCTCTGATCTTGAAGTCGCATACCTTGTGTATCTACACTCAGAGTAGATCGTGGCTCTGTCTGGGTTCATTGTGTGCTTGCTGACAAAGCTTCATCACTATTCTTTACAAAACTACATCCCTGTAACAGCAAGGTGCTTACAGCAACAGGTTAAGGTGATGTGAACACATCATTAACAGGCTTCAAACTGCTTGTTTGACCTCCTAGCAAACAAACAAAATTGCTTCTCACCTTCCTTGGAATTCCCTTTCCACTCCACATAAAAGGAAAAAAGCTCCAGGCTTGCTTGGCCTGGAATCAGAAGGCACTTGCATGCAGAGGAGGAGTAAAGACAGCCCCAGTCCTCTCCCTCCCCTGTCCCACTTGAAACATTTTCTTTCCTTCAGCCCTGCCAGGATGACTCCGGATCCTGCGGATGGCAGAGCATGCATGGTGAGTCAGCTCCTAAACCTTCTTCAGATTGGATTTGACACCAGCAAAATGCCTCCACCTCAGCACAGGGTTTTAACAACCACATGCAAGATGGGTACATGAGAGAGACGGGCAGTGGATACCATCTAAGGACCAGTTACCCCTCCCAGGCCACTTTTAAATGCAAGCCCAGTTGAGCTGGGGTTTGCAACATTAGAACCAACATGAGCAATTGCATTTCTATGAGACCTGCAGCCCCACTCAAGGTGACAAGCCCCAAATGCATTGTATTTTGGAAGTGACCCAAGGAAGGTGCTGCTCAAAGGGAAGGGACAATCACAGGGTGAAGGGAGTTTATTCTGGGATGGGACTGGTAGTCCTTAAAAGAAACGTGGCTTGGCATGTTTGGAGAAGGTGGTTTGCCAAAGGAGGGTCCAGTGCCAAGCACAGAGGGGCTGTGAACCATCCAGAGAACGTTCTGCTCCAGCCTCCAAAATATCACCTCTTTCCAAAGCGACCATGAGATACTTTCCAAGGTAAACAGGCAAATGTCACCACATGGAAGTTAAAGTTATCAAAACCTAAAGACACCTCACTGATGAACAAAACACAACCCAGAAAAATGGGATTTAAAGATCAGACACCCCCCCCCCCGCCGTGCACACCCCATGACCAGGGACATGCCCTGAGTTTTAAGAATGACTCTTCACTAGAACAGCTCAGAATAGCAGAGGTGTGTGACTTCATCCATAAAAAAGCATGGCCCAGACATATGTAACAAACCCAGAAGTCATCTGGAGGCCAAACAAAGAGCGGATGAATTAAGACAAGGCCAAATGATCAGAAAAAGGAAATAAAGGTTTATAATCTGTCTAACCTGCCTCGAAAGCACAGGTCTTTCCTACATCAACATTCCTTAGCAGTTAGTAAGAGATAATAACATGATTATTATGGGGTTTCTAGAGACAGCCCAGGCAAAAGTGAAGGAAATTCATGCTGCCACAGAAGAAAACCACAATAGAGGGCTCTGCATTTAAAGGTTGTCTGCTCTGGACATTTCAGCTATTCATTGAGCAAATATTAGTAGCTGAAGTATTCAGGCTGGCAAGGGATTGGGTTCAAATGTGACCGAGAAGAATGATTAAACCAAGCATTTCCACAGCTTTCCTGGGGTAGACTGTGTCTGCACAGGCAGAGGAGCTGGGCAGACACCCCTTGGTTGGGTTTGACCCATGGACAACACCAGGCAGTGGATTCTGCAGGGACTGACGCAGCACAGGAGATTTTTGGATGAATATTTTATTCACTGAAAAAAACCCTGGGTTTTGGGCCTACCAAAAGTATTTGCAAACTCAGTGAATAGTTTCCACCAACAGCCTGAAAACATTTCAAGGAAGCAGTGTTTTGTTTAGCCTTTCTCTTTTACTTCTATTTTTCTTCCCCCTTCAGAAATGCCTCTGCTTGAAACTGTAACTTTGAGGCCAGATTACTTGACTTTAAGCAGACTAAACTCGAACAGAGATGCTTCCATTTCGCCCTGAACATTGTCAGCACTGGGCTTCATGGGCCAACCCAAAGGAATGAGTGATTTGCAGAGCTCTAGTAGGAACAGCTGGAATGAGCCTACTGGCTCCTTACTCACAGTGAAAAGCTGGACCCAGTGCCAGTAGACCCAGTTCAGGAAAAGACACAGTGTGACCTGAAGAAAGTAAAAGAAAGAACTTCTCAGCTAAAGAAATGCTTGATATGGTCTACTCAGGAACCATACTGGAAAGCCTGGAGTCTGCACAGTTGGGAAGCAACATGAAGGAGCCCAGCCTGGCACCCCCACAGAGTTCTGGGAAGTAGATAACCCAAGAAATAAAAGTCCACTAACAGCAAAGAAGCCAACTGAGCTGATCTTCAGGAACTGAAGCAGCAGGAATCAGCTCGTGACAGTCCTCCAAGCTCCTTGAAGACCATTAGACCATTGCTTAGTAGCAACATCTAGCAAGAGAATGATGAAACCCCAAGGAGATGTTCCACCCGCCAATGCACAGAGAGACGTCTCCTTTCACATATGTAGGCATGTTGGTGATGGGTGAAAGGTATTTCTACACAACCCTAAGTTCCCAAATAAGTGCCAAGTCTCCCCAGGCTTCTAGAACAAGCCTGTCATTTGACCTTCCCTTCTCGATCAACTATAGGGAATCAAGTATCCCAAATTCTGTATCTAAATTAAAGGCTTCAGTGAAGACTGTGGGATAACCCCACATTCACTTCTCTTTGCTAGTTTCCAGCAACAGGTATAGCATTAAGTAGTAAGGTACACACAGATATGCAAAGATCCCATTCCAAAACACTTCTCCAGATTCCAGTTATCTGCTGCTCAGGGACTTCCTAAGCCAGAGGTGCTGTCCTTGTATCTGGCAGCACTTGGTGGAGTTTTATTGCTTTTGCCTATATGGCTCCATGCTGGAGGGAAGGGGAGGAGAATATCTAGCCGGTTAGGAGCCAGGAATTGTGTCCTCAGATGATGGTGTTCCCGCACACAGCGTATCTTCGCACCGGTCGGGGGCTTGTTGAAGGCAACTTGATCTCATTTTGGATGTTCAGGAATTTTGGCCGCCACCACACAGACATTCTGGACACGTCAAACACCCACTAGTTCACACTAACTCCTATTCATTTTCTACCCAATCGTGGAGGGCAGAAACAGACCCTCAACCCATAAATCAGGTCATGGTGTGTTTGTCCCTGTGCCATGAAGAATT
Source organism: Strigops habroptila (assembly GCF_004027225.2). Lineage (NCBI taxonomy): Eukaryota > Metazoa > Chordata > Aves > Psittaciformes > Psittacidae > Strigops > Strigops habroptila. The sequence goes on from NC_044283.2 coordinate 1,146,580, forward strand.
CTCTGAGAAGCCTGCAGCTGAAGGCAGGAAATTCACAGCTGAGACCCGTTCCAGGGCTGGAGCCCGGGCAACTGGCAAGCAACTGCAGCGAGAGATTTTGGAGTTGTTGAGCTGAGATTTATGCTGCTGGAATTCATCACTAAATATTTCACTCTCAGCAAGAGGTGGGAAAGAGGGAAGAGATCGCTTTGCGTGAGACAGCTTATTTATGCAAGGCTGTCTCTCATCTAGCTTTGGAGGCATCACGAGGCAGAGAGCTGTAGTTCACAGAGCCTTTTGGGAGGCAGAGGCTCTGCAGCTCTATCCAAGCCTATCTCCTGGAACAGAACACCTCCTTTCTGTTGGTTCTTCTATAGAGGCAGCAATCAATTGCTTGCTTTTGCTGCTATCAGGCTTGAAGCACCTGGTCTAGTGCAAGGTGTCCCTGCCCATGGCAGGGGGTTGGAACTGGATGAGCTTTAAGGCCCCTTCCAGCTCAAACCACTCTGTGACTCTATGATTATATGATCAAAGGCTGCACTGGTTGCTCATCAGTCAGTGTCCTGAATACAACTCTTCCTGGGGCCTCTCCTGCTAAATAATGAGCAGTGAGGAAGGAAAGGACCACAATAAGGTGAAAATTTGGCTTAGGCTGTTTGCACTGTAATGGGGCACTTCAAGTCTTACCACCTCCAGAATGGCAGATAACTCTGCTGACAGCCAGTGCAGTAACCACAACAGTTCCTGTGTGCTTTGCAAGCATTCAAGGTGAAAGTGGTTGCTTTGTCAAGCTGAGAGATGCCACAGCACCATATTGCTATGCCATAAATTACAGAGATTGGTTTTGAATAGTTTAGTCAAGCCTTGGGGGTGAAAAAAAAGGCTTGGGGTTGCTCTTAGGAATGCAGGACAAGACATGTCTGCATAAGGTGTTATGGCCAGGCATCTGAATGTGCTGCCTGGGCTGGAAGGTCTTGCTGAGGGGGCTCTGGAGGGGTCTCTGCTCACATCCAGCCAGGTCAGAGATGAGACGTCTCTCCATAAGCCCATACCATGCAGGCAAAACAATTCTGAATTACAAGTATTGCCAATTCACGTTTGCCCCAACCATATCTGGCTCATGGTGAGGCAATAGTAGAGATGACCACCAATTCTGCTGCATCCATGTGTCAGGTATTACCTGCCCCACACCAAGGACAGCAGAGCTGACCACCAAAGTGTCTGGTTTATGAACTTCATTCATCTCCAATTTGGTGTTTACCTTAAACATATATGGCTGTGAAAAGCAGTGGCTGAGAGAAGCAAATGCCTGCCCTGAACAGTCCCCTGGGTGAGCACAGCAGATGCGGCTACCCATTGCTGCTGGAGCCCATCCTGAAGAACTCATGGTCCAAGGAAGGGAAAATCTTTAAGCAAGAGGCAGAGTTTATTGGCGGGGGGGAAGGTTTAAGTTGGTGACAAAGGGACAGTTTGTCTTGGTATCATACAAACTCCACATGGTCACCCAATTCCCACACTACTCCCAGTGCATCTGCAGGAGCTGCAGAAGCCTCCATCACTGCAGCCTAAATCTAATAAGGAGAATGAGTCAGAAACCTGGCAGCTCGCTCCAGTGACTTTTGAAAAAGCAGGTTTCATTCTGTGATCCTTTCTTCCTCATCCTCCTCCTCTCATGCCCTGCCTTTATGAGTAACCATATCTAAATACCTAAATCTGGCTACTCTTGCACAGCCCTCAATTTGGAAGGAAGTTGCTCAGATGAGGCAATACTTGAACTTTGAACTTTTCACACCTTTACAGAGCTTTTCTTCTTGAATATTTAATATTAACCCAAGAAACAACCTGAGCATGTCTCTAGTGCAGAGAGAATAAGAGGATCTGTTTCTCGGCGCCTCAAGGTAGTGGGGACATAAAGGACAACAGGAATCCCACTTTATCTACCAAAAGTGTCTTAGGTTGTGCAACTTGTTTACGATGGGAAATCTTGGCAGCCAGCACAGGGAGCCTGGGATGGGATTCCAGTTCAGCCCAAACTGCCTCTCAACAAGTCTCAACAAAAGTGAGCACCACTGAAATTTTGCCATGTCAAATTCATACTCCAACTTGGCTCCAGCAGCAAGCGTGTGGGGGACATTCTCACTCTGCCTACGCTGCAGCGTTCCTCCCAGAAGATCTGACCAGATAAGATTCCCTATCTGAACCACTGAGATATGCTTTGGGATGAGTAGGTAAGTAAGAGTTCAGAAACCCTTTCCCCTGCAAGACCCACTAATAGGTGACCAAGGTCAAGTTCTCACTCAAACCTAGCAAGTATTGGAAGTACAGGCAATGGTCAACTGGTTAGAGAATATGTGTTTTCGTGCTCTAGTTCCCCATATCCCTAAGATATGGATCTATTTGATTTGACCATTAATAGAATCGTAGAATCAACGAAGTTGGAAAAGACCTTTAAGATCAAGCCCAATCGTTCCCAGCACTGCCAAGGCCACCACTAACCCATGGCACTGAGGGTCTCATCTACACAGTGCGTGAACACTTCCAGGGATGGTGATTCCAGCACTGCCCTGGGCAGCCTGTTCCAATGCCTGAGCACCCTTTGAGGAAGGAATTGTTCCTCAGCTCCATCTAAACCTCCCCTGGTGCAGCTTGAGGCCGTTTCCTCTTGTCCCATCCCTTGTTCCTTGGGAGAAGAGACTGACCCCCACCTTACTACAGCCTACTAACCCCTCCTTCTGTTACTGTGCTAGTGATAGAAAAGTGGGATCTGCCTTCCAGAGTGGTGATTTTTTTCGCAAGCAGCGCATTATTTAAGAAGTCCATTCAAAACCATTGAGCCAGCTACATTTTCTGGGACAAAAATAACAAAATGAGAAGCTCCCCTATTGCCTATATAGCCTAAGTTCTTGGGATGTGGGGAAAATCACTTTTCTCCCACAAACACAGAAGGATTCCTTAGTTATCAAGCCATGGCGTGGAAGCGGAAGCAGCTACCCTTTACTGGTTACCTGACTATGAGGCAGCTGGGTTGGGGAGTCTGCATTGCATTTGATCAGGGATTCTGAAGTGGAACTTAAAAGTTTTTGTTAAAATATTGAACCAAAATATTTTGAACCCTGTAGATCATGCTTTGGGTTAATTTAAACAAGTTTCCCCTCTTATTTCCTGGCTCAGTCAAACTGAAGAATTTCGACTGTCTACCAGTTGCCAAGTAGGTATCTCTACACACATTTTGGGTCCAATCACAGCAATAATAGCTTCCTTTGAGGGTACAAAGCAAAGCTGTGATCCATGAACTCCAAGCAGAAACCCCTAAATAGTGGAAAAGGGCAGATTCCAAGTGTGAAAGTCAGCAAAGTTTTTTACTATCTGTTTTTAAAGCACATGAATTGAGGATGCTGGATGCTGATAAAATCCTCAGGTTTTTAACATTGCTGCCGTTAATTCATGGAATCATAGAATAGTTAGGGTTGTAAAGGACCTTAAGATCATCTAGTTACAACCCCCATTGACTCAGGAAAAGACTCTCCCAGCATCATCAATGGACTTCTCAGCATCTAAACAGTCAGGTAACAAAGAGCAGAAAGGCAAAGTGGACAATTGCTTTGCCCAAGGTTGGAATGAAGGTCGGCACCAGATCAGGATCAAGAAGCGTGCTCTGCAGCATCTCATAAGTGCTCTGCTGTCTCCACAGTAAAGACCAGATTGACAGAGGATAACAAGTGAGGTTATTACAGAAGTATTTGCAGAACAAAAAAGTTAGCCCTTTATATGACACCTAAAATCCACCCATGAAGTAGGTGACTTTATGTAGACATAATACCCTAACTCTTGAGAAGGAAATATGCCAGGAATGTGAAGGGATGCGTTTGGTTTCACAAAAACCCTCTCAAAGATCTCCAGCTTTTCCCAAATGAAGAGAAGAAAAGAAAGGGAATAAAGTTGACAGGAAGGAGTTTTCATGAACATGAAGTCATTTAACTTTCTTGCTCATCAGCAGAGAAGTGGCTAAAAGGAATGTGAAGCATTTACTAGCAGGAATCATTCAAAACCGGAGTGAGCCCATTAATTACAGAAGTAAATACAATTAACACAGCCTCGAAAGAGTTTACATAAGCTTCTTTGAAAAAATACCCCCTTCTACCAAGCAAGAGTGTCTAATTTAGAAGTGAAATTAGGAAGCTGGCTAGAGATAAAACAGCCAAGGAGACGCTTGCAAAATGCAGTTCCTTAGTTGTGCTAGAAAAGATAAATGCTATGAAGCCACCAAGGCCGTTAGCACAATTACCAAACCACTGAGTACTTGGGAGACGCTGTGAGGTAACAGAAGATGAAAGAAAAAAGCCAAGGTTGGGGGGGGGGGGGGGGGGGGGGGAAGGCAATATTTTTCCTAAGATAAAGGTGCAGAAAAGTAAAAAGAAACACAAAAGGTGCTGAACTAGTAACTTCTGATGAAGAACACTGTCCATGCCTACTTTGGGGTTGTCCACATCTGAGTTTGAAGTGCCCCCCTCGTCTAGTACAGCTCTGAAGCTTTTCTTTAATCAGTTAAAATGCTTAAGGTCAAAAACCAAACTCAAACACACCTGCCTCCCATTTCCTACAGAAGAAAATGAGATACCTTCACCTGGTAGCTACGTCCCAGCAGTTGGCACTGCACATACGGTGTCAGGAAATGATGGAAACGTAGGTGGTGCTGACACTCCACATTTTTAGCATAATTTTGGAAGATTGGAAAGGGTAAAGAAAAGCTTAGGATAGTCTGTGAAGTGTCTTTTCAGGGGATTCACAGCATCTTCATTAAAACCTCCATGCGCCTCCAGAGAAAACAGTGGCCACTAAAAATCATACCTCCCTCTGGCAGAGAAAGGCTGAGCTGCTTGAAGTTACAGCCAGGATTGAGACGTGATAAAACAGATTCAGAATGAGGAGAAACACTGCTTAGTCTGGGTAATCCCTGCCCCGAGGAAGAGTCCACAGCCCTGTACATGTCTCATTGGGTGACAGAGGCTGGACAGGAGGGTGGAGGCTCCGGCTAGGAGCGTGCCATTGCAAGAGCACAGGTTGAGACGAGCCTGTGCTTGTGGGTATCCCTGTCCAAAGAAGGGTGCAGCTGATGTTTCTGCTGGTGAAAGGACAAGGCAGGACACCCGCAGACCCTGCCTCAGGTCTCACTTGAAGGCAAACAGTGCTTCTGATGTCTAGGAAAGCATTGAAGAGCAACGCAGAGCTGCTCAACTTTATGCAGAAGTTCTGGAGCCAGTTTCCCTTCTGCAAAGCTACTTGCTTTCTGCACCAGATGCCCAAGCTTTTTGCTCCTTCCTGTTACAGAAATAACAGCCTAATAAGGCCCCACACCTCTAAGCAACCTGATCTAGTTGAAGATATCTCATTGCAGTGGGGGTTGGGCTAGATGACCTTCGAAGGTCCCTTCCAACCCAAACTATTCTATGATTCTAAGCCCATGCGGTGCTGGACTTAGTCTATGTGGACTCACCCAGGATGGATTAAGCTAGGTTTTGCTAGCCTCAGGGAAAGCACCTCAGGGTTTCAGCAGGGATTGTAATGCACAAATCCTGACTGACTGTGGCCAGGCCACATCCAGATCCAGCACTGTACATCCCATGGTCCTAACTCAAAGTTCACACAAGAGAAGAGGCAGTTCAGGTCTGCCTACAACAGCAGGATAGACATGCCCTTTGGCTATCAGTTTTGTAGGTGTGGGGCTGCACCCTCCAAAAGGAACCTCTGCACTCAGTTTGCCTACAACCATGACAAGAGGCAAAAATATCCGGCTCTTCTAAGGGATGAAAGGCAGGCGCTCAAAGGATTAAGTCACCAGCTTCTTCCCTTCCTTTCAGAGCTGGTGAACCATGCAGCAATGCATGTCAGCTGTGTTGGTTTTGAGTCGGGAGCCAGAACAATGCAGCCTGTCTTTCCTGGTGTGCACCTCCAGGGAGGATTCCTGAAAGCGCTCCTCTGAACAGGCGTCGTAGGTGGCAAACAAAAGAGAAAAGCTCTTCAACTTTTGACCCTCCTGGAGTTTACAAATTGAGAAGAGTTCATGTCATCGTGAATGAGTCAAGAGGCAGCTCGCAGAGCCCTTTGGCCCACACTGCACGTGCCTCTGCACTTTGTCACCTCCTGCAAGCATTTGTCCCGTTCCCACCATGGAGCAGGAGAATGGGGCCAATGGTTCCTGGGAAGTTTTGCCAATGGATATGCTTTTCTGCAGCAGTAGCAAATAAATTAAAGCCTTGAGGTCCAAAGCCAAGCCACGTCTGTGATAGATGCTAGACTTGACCCACAGGAGATGACAACAACTTTAATAAACCTAGAGAGATGTATTCCTTATGTCTTCTTGTCTACAAGTGGCCTCAGACATCTTTCACACCTAATACTGGAGTAGCCTGAATGAATTCATGCTCAAAGCAACTACTGCCTGGAAGTAAGAAGGGACACCAGACCTCTTGTTTCTGTAAGTGGGGAAAACTAAGCACAGGAGGGACAGAGAAGAATTGAACACAACTACCACAGAATTCCAGCCCAACACCTTTACTACAAGGCAATGCCTGTCCTGTTAAGGATAACCAAAACCACAGGATAACAACCCAGAAACACTTCCACATACAGTCAAAACTACACTCTGCAGTACATTGCAGTTTTCCACTGCATTGGGATTGTTTTGGGTATATTTAAGGCAGTTTTTCCATCACATGGTCAGATATATGCAAGGTCAACAAGGACAATACCTAGAGCTTTGTACACAACTAGTACAAACTGCATCCCCCCCCCTTTCTCAAAGCAAGCTTCTTCCAAACTTACTGTACCTACAGAGCATCCCAATGTATTCCTGGTAAGTTCATTACAAAGCATAAAATGCTCTGGAAAAACAAAGTCCATGTTTTCATACATAGCGAAAAGTCAGCCAGCCTTCTCGGGATGAAAGGACTGCCAGTACTTGCCAGCTGATGTGGGCTCGATAGAGATAAATATATATAAATAGGTAGATATATATGGCATCAACTTAGACAACAACAGCAAGTGAGCCAGGATTCACATCCTGGTGCAAACGCTAATGCCATCCTTTCCCTGAGTCAGTTGGGCCTGAAGGCACATAGTCGCACTCACCCAAAGGCAGGATGTAGATCCACATGGCACTAAGCTGGAACTACTGATTATGGGCTGGCACACAGCCAGCTCAGGGTAGGAACCTGCATCTGCATCGGACTGCATTTTAGGGAGCTGCAGAGGAAAATTAGGGCTTCTTAACAAACAAGGCTGAGAATCAGGAGCCCTGTGCTATGCTGATGCACCATGCTGCCACCATAAGCATTTCCCAGGCTTACTTTACAGGACCTTTTGTACCTTCACCTGCTGCCATCCCACTTCCTTACAAGCAAGCACAAGCCAGGAGGGAAAGTATAAAATATAAACCTTCATTAAAGATCTTGTAAGAAGTCAATGAGGCCAAAATAACAGAGGATGTAATAGAGCCATAAATATCTCCCACAGCCATAAACACTTCTACCTGCTGCAGCCTGGGCATTTATAAGTGCTTCAGGCGTTCAGAGTCATGTTCACACTTATTCCAGCATTTACCATCCAAGAAGCCAAAGGCAGGCAGGCAAACGTGGTGCCATACACAGACTCAGACAGCAGCCTGGTTTTATTATACTGGCTTGGGTACCTTTCCTGGACTCTCCTTTCCATGGATTAGGGTTTCTGCTTCATCCAGTGGGTGTTTAGAAGTTCTGGCTGAGCTCAGAGCCCATTATATTCATGTACACACAGACTTTAAAGTGCCTCAGAAGAGACTTTCTCTAAGCAAATGGGATAAAGGGGAGAATCCACCTTTCCTGAACATTAGATTTAAAAAGAAACAAAACAGGATTTCCCCTATCCGAGACTGGTATTACAAAAGCCACCTTCCCAGTAGTCTTTCCTTGAATGTCCCAACAGTGCCAAAAGTCTTCTAAAAAGCAGAGAACACTTCTCAGGTCACCAAAGAAGGACAAGTGGATTCTCAGGAACACCAACCCCCTGCATCATCTCCCACGTTAACCTGGAAAAGTGGAAAGTCTTTGGCTATCCCAAGGAAATTCTTTATTCTCTCTTCAAAGCACCAGCTGTAGAGGGATAAATCCTTGTGTGTAGCCAGCTTTTTGACACAAACTTTCAGGCACCCATCTTCCTTCCTAGGCCGGGGTTTTCCAGGTACTGAGCAATGTCATTGCCTGCACATCCCACCACTTCCAAGAGGCACAGGACAAGAGCTGAAGTATTTTGGCAGTAAATAGGTGAGTTGACAGGAGTCTAGGTGCTTGGGGGGGGGTCTGCAAACTAGAGCATTCATGTCCACTAGTTTCAGGTGTGTTTTCTCCATTACCCAAAAAACATCTTCCCCTCAAACCTCAGAGCATCTACAGGTATTCATCAACTTTTTCAGATTCCTCCTCCGATATTCCACAACCTTCCCCATCTCACACCATCATGTTTCCAGCTTTTCCAAGCCTCACTGGAGACCTCCGACTAGCTTAATTCCCTGCTTCACACACCCAAGTGTCTACAGCAACAATTACATTGTGTAATTATATGTGTAGTGAATGTTTGTAGTGCATGCTGGATACCCCGTCATGGCAAGAGGTGGAGAAGAGGTCACTTATGTTTGATTGAGGAAGCATCTCTTCAATACTGACAGAGGTCCACAAGAAACACAGAAACAAGCCTAAACTTTTCCTAATGGATTCTGAAGGCTGTTTTACTTTGCTGCAGAGCTACAGCTTGTCCTGAAATCACAACCCACCTTGAGGCTCAGGGTGGATCAGCAGTGGGATATCAGCCAAGTGCCATGGAGTCACTTCACTACAGATGCTTCTGCTTAAGCTGTGCATTTTGTTACGGGAAACCAGAGGTGTTTGCTACTTGCTCCTTAGCCAAAGCTATCCTTGAAGCAGGGTTATAGACAAGAGATCATGATTCACCTCCAGAGGGACCTCAAGACAAGTGACATTTGCAAGGCTTAATCATGACCTTGTGAACAATGGGTGAATCAGAGAGCTGAACTTTACATCACTCACCCAGATTAATGTGGCCTTGGAGATCTCAGGCCAAACATTAGTTAGTTCCTCCCCTAGATGATTCAGAACTAAGATTAACCAGAGAGAAAGCACGAAGCCAAGCAGAATTATTTGCAAAGCTTAGTTAAGCAGGAAATGTTTTCCTTGTCCATGACTTGAAGATCATGTTATCCCATTATTATACGTTCTTTGGAAGCTTTTCATAAATATGGGGGGCAGGAAGGAAGAAGGACAAATAGGTCAGTTATTAGAGAGCTCACATGAGATATGAGAGCAATTGTAATCTTCTGCACTGTATGAATCACACATGGAAGATGAACCCTAATGACTAGTATGCCAAACGGTGGCTAATCTGACCATAAGAACCAGCTTCATCCTGGAGCAAGTATCTCCTGCTAGGTGATACTGATTCATCGACAGGGTCTTCACAAAGAAGTCCTTCTTTCAACAAATCAATATTTTCCAGAGAAACACTCAAAAAGGTTGTCAGGACTATTACAAGTTTCTTTTACAAGAAATAAAAGAGAACAGGTCCAGATCCCAAAGCCACTGAGAATCCAAGTTTCCAATCATTCGCATTTGTAGTTTACACCATGTCAAAGAACATAGTGTAACTTATAGCAAATACTTCAACTTTCTCAAGAGAAAAGACAAGAACAAGTTACTCATCTTCTTAATCCTTCACATGGTGGGAAAAAAACAAGCACAAAACCTCAGCTCCTACCTTCAGCCGATGCCATCACAACACCTCTGCCTCACATCTCCCAAGCTAAAAAAGCCCTATACAGCTCCTGTCTTCTTAAACTTCTTTAAAGAATAGCTGATCATTTGCCACATTAAGTAATTATTTGTACCTGAGCTCTTCTCAACTCCCAGCTAAAGCTGATGAGCAATTCTCACCTCTTCTGGTTTTGACCTACACCTTCTAGGAAGGTAGACCTGAAAGTAGAAAGCTCAGCAAAAGCCAGCTGGGACTTGCCCATCCAGTTCCACACCACCCAATGCAGAGGAATTTGCCTTGTAGAATTCAGGCTTAGAAGAAGCAGAAGTAAAGGTTGTTATTGCCTTGGTAATTGCTTGCTCTGGAGGAGAGTGGGCCAAGGTTAATGGGGCTGGGCAACAGCCAACAGGCAATCGCAGTTTGAGATGACTTGATGGCAGTGCCCAAGGTGCATAAGCTGTCTTTCCCTCCCCTTAACAACCATCTTCTGTTTAAGGAACCGCTTTTTGGGCCACTCTCTTTTCTTTCTGTGCATCGAGGCTCTTTGAAATGACGGTTTTCCTGTGCAGAATACCTGAGCTGGCTACACTCAAGCTAATGTGAGGACTCAGAAATGCCTTGAGCTCCAAGTTTGCCAAGAAATGCCAAGAGCTCCTGCTCTGGCCAGGTTGCTCTTATGACCCATGTAAGATGATTAACCACATCTCTGCACTGCAAAGAGACATAGGTAACTTCTGCTGCATCCTCCTTTTCTTATAAATAGAACAATTCACATCAACTGTAACTAATGATACAAAATGCTGCAGAATAGGATGGCCAGAAGGAAAGGTGCCACTGACTGCACTTGCAACCTCCTCTATAAAAAAATGCTTCCTGGATAGCAGCATCCATAAGACTTAGAAACTAAAGGAGATGGGCCTATCTGATGTCAGCTCCAGCGTAGACCTTTCTTTTTGTTATACTGCTCTCTGCTATCAGTACTACAGGTGTTATTCAGATATCCCTGTGGGGAACCAGGTCTCATAATATATAGAATAAAAAGAGACAGAGAGGTCACCACTAGCCTGAAGCACATATGACCACAACAGCCTGATACTCCCATACAGAGTATTCACTTCAGACCATGGCCCTGCTTAGGCATCACCTAAGTTTCAGCTCTGAAAAGGAATAGAGATGGAAAAACCTTAAGAGTGACTGACCCTTGGCTCAAGGTGAATTGAATCCATGCTTAGAGGATCAAGCAAGCCCATGCAGGCCTTGCAGAACCTTGCAGGAACGCAGCATTTTTCTGCTCTGGATTTATGCAGCTCATGTAAGAATCAGTGCCAAAATCCATTACTGCCTGCTTTCTCGCTGCCTTCGATTTCGTAGCCTAATCTCCACTTTAGCCTACACTGAACCACAGAAGAACAAACAGTGGCCACCCTCCTCCCTCCCCTGGAGCACTAGCTTCTATTTATGGGTCCCCTGGGGAGAAAACAGTCGTGGCCATTGTATTTGTTTAAGGGTTTTCTGTAATTTCCTTGGGTTTGACTGCAGCCTCTGAGGTTAACCACAGCCAGCTATTGTGGCTGTGTCTTCATCATTCTCTATTGTTCCGCACTAGGTGGCTCTGCCTTGTTTTCTTGGAAGGTCGAGAGATTGTTTGTCATTTCTGGCTTGGTGCTCAACTGGGAGATGGTGATGGAGGGGAGGGAAGAGGAAAAGCGGCTCCTTCTTTTTTAGGACTGTGGGTTTCTGAGAAAGAAAGTGTCACTGACCAACAAAGGTCAGCCCGAGGTTGCTTAGATGGTATTTGTAACAGCAGGAGGCTCTAACCAGCTCTCTGTTTTGATAGAATTCCCTTGAGGGGTTTCGAGAAAAATGCCAAGAATCTCCCACTTCTGGCTTCTTCCACCGGGGTGTTCTGAAGGTCTTTTCTCCTGAGAAAAGGAGAGGGACATCCCATATAAAGCCTTTCCCCTGCCGTGGCAAGATTAGCTGCTGTTGCACTGCATCCTGACCTTTTGCTACTGTAATGCTGAACTTCTGCACCACTGCCAAGAGGCAATCCTTTTTCTGGCTTCCAGTTTTGCTCCCTTATGGGAGGACACAGTCATTCTCCAGCCACATAGAGACAAATTCTTCCCAGCTCGTCTCTGTCAGTGCCTAAGACTGGAAACTTACCTCATCATCACGGATGCATCCCGGAGCCAAGGGCTTGGACTCTGATTCATGCCTAAAGGGAAAGGAAGGAGCGGGAGAGCACGACTCCATTGACTTCACCGAGTTACACCAAGGAGTCAACAAGGGGAGCAGTGTAATCTAGTGCATAGGACACTGAACAAGGAATAAGGGAATATGGCTTCTAGCATTCATGTGGCGACCTGCTTTTTGATCCAGGCAATGCCACTGTCTCACAGAGCTTTTCTTCCCCTTTTCCACTCTTTTTCCAGTAATGTCTGCCCCAAGTTACAAGTCGAAACATTAGATTGAGTTAGTCATCTATCTAACTCCTGCACTGGAGAGAAAAAGACACTGAAGAAAATATCTTGCCTCAGCCCAAAGTTGTTGTCTAACATGACTTAGAGGAGGTGACGCAGATGTCCACCTCATGCTCTTCCTCACCCTTCTGCTCTTTTTTGTTATAAGAGCAAGTAGGGTTAGGTCAAGGGGGAATGGCTTTAACCTGACAGAGGGGAGATTGAGATGAGCTCTTAGGCAAAAGCTCTTCCCTGTGAGGGTGCTGAGGCGCTGGCACAGGGTGCCCAGAGAAGCTGTGGCTGCCCCATCCCTGGCAGTGTTCAAGGCCAGGTTGGACACAGGGGCTTGGAGCAACCTGCTCTAGTGGAAGGTGTCCCTCCTCATGGCAGGGGTTTGGAACTGGAGAAGCTTTAAGGTCCCTTCCAACCCAAACCAGTCTGTGATTCTATGGTTCTAAGTGGGTCTCTCCCTTCAAGCAAGGTCAGTGTCCTGGGACGTCTTTGAACAGAAGCTACAACTTTCAGCAGAAGTCTTGGGGTCAAAGCTTTCTATTAGGGGTTTCCACTTCTTATGTGGTATCTGGGCATCCTCCTTTGGCTGAGCCAGAAATATAACACGTATCTCTGACACCCTCAATAACCTGACAGGGACCAAGAGGCTCATCTTTAAATGTTGAAAGTTCCCACAGATCTCACCCTTCAGTGGGAGGGTGGGAGTACTTAACACAACATCCTACAGCTGACATATGCCCTGTGTGATCTCCCTTCAGCAAAGCAGATTTATTTTCATCTCCTTCCCTGCAGTGGGGCATTTTAGGGGTGTAGAGGGAAACAGTGCATGGACCATCAGCAAAGGTACTGATCTGAAGCATGGACAATCATCCACAAGGGGATGAGGGGAAATCAGCAATGCTTAGGCCAAGAAGAGAATAAAAGTCATCCCAGCTAAGGATATGACCTAAAACACATCGGTCATCCCCAGCAGAAGATATGCATCATCAAACTCAGGTCCTGGGTCTGCTTTGAGCCCCCTGGAATGGAAATATGGCTAGAAAGTAATTTTAATTATTTTAATTTTATCCAACTGCCTTCATCCAGTTTCTCTCCCTTTCCCCAAAATCCACCATTGTAGCAAATCACAAAATTCCCTAAAGATCTTACTATGTATTTGGCTGATAGAACAAGTGGCCAGTATTCCCCAGAGCTGCCCAGCTCTGCAGCAGCAGGAATCAATAGAAATTCAGGTACCTTTCATCTGCTGTGAACAAGGTTTTGCTGAACACATGGATGTCAGCCCTGATATTTGCTGGCCAGGGCTAACTCCGTTGTTAAGAGCCTCAGCCAGGCAGTGCAATAAGCATCAGAGGAGAGCATGTTAAGAGAAGCCTGAAGCCCCAGCCAGTAAAAGAAGGGGCATTTTTACAAGCCAGAATCCACGCAGCAAGATGAGCAGAAACACCGAAGAACAGCCAAAAGTGAAGGTTGTCCCTCCCATGGGACACCACTGGCCAAACCGCATTTTAAAAGGCTTTTCTATTTTCCTCCTCGGCCCAGTGCTGATGTGTTCCACTCCTGGGAAGAGATTTATGCCAATTAGTCAAGCCACTGCACCACGATACTATATAAAAATGGATATTAAAGCAAATGCAATGAGTCACCCATCCCAATCTTTAACAGTCGTCAGCCCGGCTGTGTAACAAGCTGTTGACATACCACTGGGAAATGAATGTTAGCAAGAACAGCCACTCGTCTCTGCCTCAAGCACCCTTGACCTTGCTTTGAGATCTCAGAAGTGGCCTATGAGACATATGAAGCCAATTACCTTTGCCTAAAATTGCCCTTCGAGGGCCTGATTTCACTGCAGCCCCCCCCAGCTTCTGCTGAGCTTCCGAGTGTCATTCAAAACTGGGGTGCAACCAAAGACTGTGTGAGACAATCTGTGTTAGACATCACCCAGCAGCAGCAATGCAGCTTATTGATTGCTGTTGTTAGTTATTAACCCTTAGGTTGCTCTGAGGGGAGCCAGCAAAGCTGGGGCACAAGTGCTGCTGGTGGGGAGGACACAACAAGCAAGGGGACTTTGGCTGAGCATCATCTCAGCCAGCATGGGACATAGGGGGTAGAGGTGGCACTGGAGTAAAACAGACCCCGTGAATTGCTCCTGCAGGAGGAGAAATGACAGAAAGAAGGAGGAGAGAGGAGACAGAGCTTGGGAGAACCTCTTAATGTCACTACTGCAGGGAAGAAGAGGAAAGGAAATGGAGGAGAGCACCTCCTATTTCAACCCAGTAACCACCCTAACTTCACAGCAGACTGGGAAAAAAGGATTGCCCTATTTTGTTGGCTTCCCCTAAAAGCATTTCCTCTGCCTGCTCCCAGAACAGCCCCGTCTGTACCAGCTTTTCTCCTCCAGAAAACCAGCATTGGGCATTGCAAGTGCTGCCTCAAGCCAGACTATCATTATGTTTGGGCAAGGAACCATGGCTAGAGCACCCTCAGCCAGGCTGTGGAGGAAACTGGCTGAATATCAAGAGTTTTGTCCAACGAGGTCAATGCAATGCTTTACTTTAGCACACTACATTGGGCCTCCAGAGGAGCAGGGAGTCTGAAGCTTCACGTGCAGCTCAGAGAGGTCTGGGCAGAAGCATCTCAGCCCCCTGAAGGTGCAGGTCCATTAGCAGGGAGGAAAGTCCATCAGCATGAGGGAACCTCCAGTTCTTTGTCTCAGCTATTCTGAGATATGTACATGGAAGGGACCTTAAAGCTTCTCCAGCTCCAACCCCCTGCCACGGGCAGGGACACCTTCCACTAGAACAGGTTGCTCCAAGCCCCTGTGTCCAACCTGGCCTTGAACACTGCCAGGGATGGGGCAGCCACAGCTTCTCTGGGCACCCTGTGCCAGCGCCTCAGCACCTTCATAGGGAAGAACTTCTGCCTCAGAGCTCATCTCAATCTCCCCTCTGGCAGGTTAAAGCCATTCCCCCTCATCCTATTTGCAACATACCCATGTAAAACGTCCCTCTCCAGGTTTTTTGTAGGCCTCCTTTAAGAAGACTGCCACAACCCTGCTTTCCCACCTCCCCAGATCTTTGCTATTATTTGCAAATTTGCCAGGAAAATAAATTTAGCACTGAGCTGTCCAGGAACATCCAAGATCTCTCTGTGGTTTGCCCCTGGGCAACTCACTCTGTCCCCCAACACATCATCGGAACAATTTCCGGTTGTACCAGAGCTGGCATTGGAGCTCAGAGGCCAGGCAGGGGTCAAGCCCAACTCCAAATTCCTCAGCTCCCACTGCGTGCCAAAGCTCTGCCATGGCCAAGCAAGGGACAACTGCTTGTCACCCATGAGCAACTAGTGGCATCAGCAGGACATCATTAACCCCAAGTGTCCTGCATGCCACTACCCTCAGTGATGTGCCTGATGGTGTATTGCAGGCACCACTTCTGTCCCAAGAAAGAGAAAAGAGAGAAAGAAAGAAAGAAAGAAAGAAAGACAGAAAGGAAGAAAGGCAAAAAGCTCTTTAGTGTGAACTGACAGTGACCTGTCAGAAATATGTTGCCTTCAAACTTTCCCATAGAGCACTGAAAATTTGTTCCTTATTAAAGAGGGGGGGTGGCGTATCCAGTTCAAAGGAGAAGCTGGAGCAGAGAAGAATTCTGTGGCTACTACTGTGGTGTATTTTTTTCCATTTGCCTTCCTCTGCTTCCCCCCCCCCCCTTCCCTGCTCCCTTCCTTTCCAACCCAATTCCTGTTCGGTCACCCTGAATCTGACAATTCCTATCCAGTGCAAAAAAATAAAGAGAAAATTTGGGGAGGAGGGAGGGAAATCTCCAATTTGTGGGAACTGCTGGTGTTTTAGTGGGAATGCAAAGAAAGTTTCGGACTTTCCCATGCTTTTAGCTTGAAACACTATTTTTACAGTGTCATTTAACATAGGAGAAAGGATGGCGAGAGAATAAAGCAGTGTAAAAGCAATAAGTAAACTTGAAATATCAGTGGCTCACATGTTTCAGGAGTGTAGCTGATGTTATTATTTACTGTTTAAACCTTATTTACTCCTCAGGGTATCCACAGCAGCCTGAAAGCTGTGATACAATCCCAGGATACAAAGCAATCCCTGACCCT
Source organism: Strigops habroptila (assembly GCF_004027225.2). Classification (NCBI taxonomy): domain Eukaryota; kingdom Metazoa; phylum Chordata; class Aves; order Psittaciformes; family Psittacidae; genus Strigops; species Strigops habroptila. The sequence continues at coordinate 1,162,947 of NC_044283.2, forward strand.
TAGAAAGTGTTTTGTGGCATCGCCTATGTTTTCTTGTGCATTTTGCCTCAACAAGATGTAAAGTGTAGAAAAGTATGAAGAACCATTGAGATCACCCTGCAAATAACTGTAGCAAGTGTCCTGGACACTGGTCATCTGAGCTGGGCATTGAGGCATCTGGAATCCTGGAAATATCCTGAAGTGTTTAGAAAGCACCTGGTGTGTAATGGGACTTGCCATATATGCTAAAAGAGGAATAGAGACATTAATAGCCATACTATGAAGCATGTAGGATTTCGGCTTTAGAAGACACTTAACGTGCCCATAGAATGTATCTTATTCTCATGCAGAGCCCAAAAACAAACGCAGACTGATTTGGGTTTGAAGGGACCCTAAAGATCATCTAGTTCCAATTGCCTGCCACGGGTAGGGACACCTTCCACTAGACCAGGTTGCTCAGCACATTGCTTGAATCCTACTCTAGGAGAATAGGATGAGCAGGGCTTTCCTGCACAACTGGGACAGAGTCCCTCTACAAATCCATCCTCAGGGTTAGACCAAAAGTCCAGCTAACCCCATACCTTGTCTGCAAGTGGCCAACAGCAGATGTGTCTGTGCAAGAAAAACGCAAAGTTTCTTAGCATGAACTAAAGAAAAAAACTCCCATTTTTACTCATTAGCACTCCTTGCTCTGTCAAGATTAGCAAGGAGTTCCATAGGAGCTCAAATACTTCTGCTCTGCTTCAGTGGATGGGAGATGAACAACACCAGCTTGGATACAGCACATGAAATTGTGCTCACCCATCTGGATGAGCACCAAGGCTTTTTTCTTTTGGCAGCATTATCTGCCATAGGGACCTAATGTTATCTCACTGCCTTCTGCTTATCAGTTTTGGCCTCAGTAGCAAGGGGATTTCAAGTTGTGCTGGTTTTGACTGGGATTGAGTTCATTTTCATCATAGTAGCTGGTATGGGGTATATTTTGGATTTGTGATGCAAACAGTGTTGATTACACAGGGATGTTTTCATTACTGCTGAGCAGCGCTTACACAGAGTCAAGGCCTTTTCTGCTCCTCACCCCACAAGAGAGGAGGCTGAGGGTGCACAAGGAGCTGGGAGGAGACACAGCCATGACCCAAGGCAGATTCAAGACCATATGGCATGATGTTCAGCATATGAACTAGAGGGTAGAAGGAAGAAGGGATTGACAGTGGAAGTGATGGGGTTACTGTTACTCATGATGGAGCCTTGCTGTCCTGGAGATGGCTGAACACCTGCCTGAAATGGGAAGTGCTGAATGAATTCCTTGATTTGCTTTCCTCATATGCATCTTTTGCTTTACCTTTTAAAACTGTCATTATCCCAACCCACAAGTATTCTCACTTTTATTCTTCCCATTCTCTCCCCCATCCCACTGGAGGTGTGTGAGCAAGTGGCTGTGTGGGGCTCAGTTTCTGGCTGGGGTTAAACCATGCCACAGGTTTTTCCCACTGTCATGTAGCTAATTTTCATCCAAGCTTCCCTCTTCCTTAATCCTGCTCGCTCAGCATTTCACAAGGGCCAAGTTTGCACTGGTCTTTACCCAGGAGCAACTCCTTGGAGGCATGAGAGGATCAAAATAGAGACAGGATGTGCCACACAAGGCATAAGGTACGCACAAAGGAGAAATGCCTTGCTGAGTCAGGGCCTGCAAAATAAAATAGGAAAAAAGACAAAAAAGCATGCTGATGTTTTTAGTAAAGTGTTTGCTTTCCTATTTTTAAAAGAGGCTGTTGTTTTCCTATTTTTGAAATAGGCTGGAGGAGCAAAATTAGAGGTTGTGTTCTAAATCTGAAGAGGAATTTTCTGATGGGTTGACCTACAGTAATCTGCAGTTTGGGTACAAAAGTGCTTTCAGCTGCCGTAAGCTCACCATAATTTAAATCCATTTAAAGCCATTCACTACTCAGTATTTGTATGAAATAAGCACAAGATTGATGAAGAAAAATACAGTTTAGCCATTAAGCTACATCAGGACAGTCAATGCTTCAAGCCTCTGTCCGCTCACAGTGGTGTGTGAGAAGGATGATTGTGTGTTAAAATCATCCCCTTCTATTCTAAGCAGTTTGGCTTCAGGCACAGCGCTGTCTCTGGGCAAGATCTGAAGCATTCTACAACTTGTGGGCATTACAGAAGGGCTTCAGCTGGGACTGAGCTCCTGAGAAAGCCTGACCCAGCAGAGTAAGCAGAGAACACTTTCCTCTCTAGCCTAACAGTTCTGCTTCTTATCATTAAAATGAGAAAAAATATATCCTTCCTGCTCGTAACCTGTCCAATTTTGACGGCACAGTCATTTTTTTCCTCCCAATGTCATTAAATCTTCCATCATCTGGGGCACTCTCTTGTCTAAGGCGTCAGACAATGCTCTACTACAAATAGCAGACGCCGACACTATAATGAATTTTAATCATGGCAGCACATCTTGGATGTGAATAAGCAGTGTGGGGCTTAGTTTTATGCCACAGGCAAAGGCAATAGCTTCATCACCACAACATCTCCTCATAACTTGATGGCACCTTGGGCTCTAATTAAGACTGAGACATTACTGCTATCCTGGGAGGAATCCAGAGCTTCAAACGAGCCCTGACCCCTGCTTCAGTGAGCACTGGTTAAATCACCGCTTTTCTTTCCATTGGAGACAGCATGAAGAGTGTGAGGGGATCTGGAAAGGAGCAAGCCAGGCGCTACAATGATAATCACCCATAACTCTTTGATGTTTAACTTGCCCTACACAGAGACAAAAGATTTGCAGTGGCCTAGGACCATTTGCAAGTGCTACCAGCCTGTTCTTCCTACTTCTTAAAGAGAGATCGGAGAATGGGTTTTTCTGGTCTGCATTATCAAGCACATATAAATACCCAAAGAAAACAAGGTGAGCATCAGAAAGCAACTGCCTTTCCTTAATGTTTAGACAGAATAAGGGTCCTAAGGGAAATGGAAGAGATACTCTGGGCTTTCTCTCTGGCATGACATGACTTTGTCATGGACAAGCTGTGGCACTTGATAGCAAGGTATTTTGGTGCATTTATCTCTTTTTCCTTAGGCCAACTCTTTCTTCTTGTGCCCTTCCAACACCACCACAGTAGATTACAATGAAGTTAATGAAAATAATGCAGCAGGACACCACTTCTCGGCTGTTCCCAGCGCCTGGACTCAATGGAATATTTGAATGGAATTGTCAGCTTCTCTCCAGCCAGGTCTCAGGGGTAGCACCAAAACCCTGTTTCCGCCCCATGACAAAGATGACGGCTGTAGGGATTTTCTCATAAACAAGGTTCTTTATGTCAACCTCCTCCTTGGGCTGAGGACACTGGGGACTTGATTTGATCCTGGGTACCTCCGAAGTACTGGAATGCTTCAAGCTGGAGAGAAGTCAAAGTGGGACAACATGGATGATGAAGTGGCTGGAAGGATTGACTTATGAGGAAAAAAGCTGAAGGAGCTGAATATGTATAGTTTGGCTGGAGGACAGCAAAGGAGGACAGCTGTCTGCTGACTAGTGACAGGCATAAATGTCGGGGAGGGGGAGGAATTGTTTAGGTTAGCCCAACAGGGGAATCACAAGATGGGATTAAGAAATGGAAAATGAATTCTGAATATCAGGGGAAACATTCTTAACAGTGAGATCTAACCTACTGGATTGTGGAACATCCTCCCCAGGGACTGTGGTGGAAACCGTGCTCTTTAAGACATTCAAAAATGGACTAAAAGCATGGTCTTTTGGGAATAATCCTTTGACTAGAGACAGACTAGATCCGGGCAGGGTGTTCCCTGTAAGAAGCACATCATGTTATGCTGAGCACGCATGCACCATGGGAAGGTGCTCAGAGAGCAAAAGACAGGCTTTTTGCCCAAATCTGAGAAAATCCAGGCATGGACTAGGCATTAAGGTTTGCTTTTCATGGCTGGAAGTAGCCCCAGTGTGAGGGTCTGCAAGAAGAGTTGCTCACATTCTTCCTTCTCATCCAGGCACCTGAAAATGAGGGAATGCCATAGAATCCCAGACTGGTTTGTGTTGGAAGGGACCTTAAAGCTCCTCCAGTTCCAAGCCTCTGCCACAGGCAGGGACACCTTCCACTAGAGCAGGTTGCTCCAAGCCCCTGTGTCCAACCTGGCCTTGAACACTGCCAGGGATGGGGCAGCCACAGCTTCTCTGGGCACCCTGTGCCAGCCCCTCAGCACCCTCACAGAGAAGAACGTCTGCCTAAGAGCTCATCTCAATCTCCCTTCTGGCAGTTAATCAAGAATAAGTCAAGATATAAGGGTGGGCACCTTGCCTGGAGAACACTGTCAGGAGTTTATACTAACAGAACTTTTATATGCTATGCTCAGAGTCTGGACACAGACCTCTTCCAGATTCCTGACAAACTGTGGAAATAGAACCATAGATCTTCATTACCACGGAGGCTGTAAAATCTGTGATACACAGTGGATTATCACACTTGTTGGACAGGCCTGAGCTTCAAACTGGCCATAAAATTTATTTATGATCTAAAAGCCCATGCCAAGGGCCTGCTACATCTCTGATGTCATAAAAGCAAAACAAAACCAACCAAAGAACCCAACATTAAAACTCCAAAAATAACCCAAACCAAAAGAGAAACTGCCCCAAAAAAGAGAACTCTGCTGAAAAGGAGCTGGAGTGAAAGTGAAACACACCAACATGATGCTAAACAACAGCAACAATCTTAATCTTTCCTTATTAACCTGCAATAACATCAGCTTAAACAGCCAAGAACATGGAAGACAGCACAGAAGCAGGGGAACATAGAGCAAATGCAGACTCGTGCCCTCAGAACGGAGTATGGAGTACCTTGAGAAGGTAGTCAGTAGTATCCGAGAAGTCAATAGCCCATGTTACAGCAGTAGAGTGCCCAAGTTCGTAAACTTTTCCACTTGCACTGCACTGATGTGAGTTTGAGCAGTTTGGTCCATGTTTACTTATGGATATCTGTATGATCGCTCCTCATGAGGGCAGTCCAGTCTGGAGTTCATGGCTGTCTTCTTCCTGCCAACAAAGGGAGAAAAGGCTGAGAGCACATGAAGTGAAGAGCAGTGGTTTCAGAGAGACATCTGAGGACATTTAGACATGTTTTTCATCTGCATAAAAATTAATATGAAATTGTGGGGATAATTAAGGTAGAAGTACTGGCACCAAGAATGCAGTGTGATGCTTTTGTTGCCTCTTGGCAGCAGACACTTAACCTCATTGGCTTCAGAAGTAGCACTGGCTTTTGACATATACAGACAGTGAATTTCATTCCTGGAATAATCTAAGTTGGAAGTGACCTCTTCAGAGGCCTCTGGTCCATCCTCTTGTTCAAAGCAGTACCAGCTGCGAGATCAGACCAGGCTGCTCAGGGCTTTATCCAGTCTGATCTTGAAAGCCTCCAAGGATGAACAAACCCCATTGTGTCATTCTCTCCCTGTGCAGCAAGTGCTCCAGCCCCCAACCATCCTGATGGCCCTCACTGAACTCACTCCACTTTATTAATACTGGGAGAGCCCCAGAACTGGGCATATTCTCTAGGTGAAGTCTTCACAAATGCTGATGTTTAAAGGAGTATTTTATGGATTAGATTCAGGAACATTCCCAAACACCAGTTCCCTTCAACGTATCCACCCAAAACTGTAAAGAATGATGATGACAAGCATGGAGGGAAGGACTTTTCACTCACCAGAGGGATGTATTATCTCATACATCCTTCTCTCTTACATACACAGATGTACCTGTGGGTGTACCTTCCAGCCACGGAGACTCCCAGCAAGAGCAAACACAGATGTTTGTTCTTCTTGCTTTGCACAGGATAGCATCTGCCCTGAGTAGGATTCCTTCACTTGACCATTTCTGATCACCTCTTTGGGGTTTTCAAACCAGAAGTTATATCCCATGTTCACATCTATGAGGACATGCACCAGAGCAGCAAAATCAGGATCAGAATCCAAACAACCTCCAATAGCTACAAAAATACAGAACTAGAAGAGATTTTTCCAGGTCTAGTCCATTCTTCTCCTTCATAGGATCAGTTCTACTGACAGACATTTGCTGAACATAACTAACCTCACCCTTGCAAACCCTCTCCTCCTGTCCAACCCAAATGTCTTGTTCCTGATTTAGATGAAAATGTGTTGCCTGCTCTTCTGCAGTGGACTCAAGGAGCAGGTTCTTTTCTTCCTTTCCACAGTACACTTTTACATACTGCAGTCTCCCAGCAAATCTCTATGCAGTCATATCTCCCTTAGACTAAACAATCCCAACTCTTTCAGTTCTTCCTTGGAGGTCATATTTTCTGGACCTCTGATCATTCTTGCTGCTCTCCCCTGGACCTTATCCAGTTGGCCTTCATCTACCATAAAATGCCTTGTACTGGACACACGGGCTCCAGCTGAAGCCTTTTGGGATGTCTGAGATCAGAGATCTCAGTTCAGCCCATTAGAGAGAAAAACTTAAGTTACTAAGTCTGGACATGGTTCCGAATCCACACTTCCTCCATGTTTAGGATGACTCTGCTGGTCCCACAGGGGACTGTGTCTGGAATGCAAATGTCTAAAATGCTAAAACACTTGATAGCCAGTCCTGGACTATGAAGAAAGATGGCATAGAAACTCTTGCAGACTATAGGTCCTCAAAGCACAGCACATTTAGCGACTTTCCAGCTCCATGTTGTGGTGCACGACTTGTTGGGATGGAAAGAAGAGAATATTGATGTATATTCAGATCTCCCTCTCTTGTTCACAAGTGTCTTAACATGTGTCCCTTTTGCTGCCCATCACTGCAGCTGCAGAAGCAGCATGGTAGATGGGAAAGGAGTCAAAATAAAATCAATACAACTAAAAAGGTGTTTCCACTTCCCTTAATCAATAACAGGAATTGTTCTTCTTCGAAGAGAAACTGATTCTCAAAAAGGAACCCATCTAGTAAAGACAACAAAATAGCTCCAATTGCTGTAATGCGGTTAGTCATCGGCATCAATCCAGTCTGTCCTCCACAGAATCAATGAAATGCAAAAATGAACAAAGAGCTTAAAGGATGAAATGTGAGAGTTCTGTAATCCTTTCAGTTTCACTCATTTAAAGTGCTTAACAGGAGAAGAATTACCCTCACATGCAGACACACACATTTTTTGCCTTGGCAGAGCATTGCCATTTCTTCTTAGTCGTATTTATTATTAGAGCAAAGTAAACAATTTCCTGCAAACAACAGTTTGGTTTGTTTTGCTTTTCTTTCTCTACTTACAAATTAGCAGATCATGAAATGCCCTCATTTGTTTTATTTGTAATTAATAGCTTCTAAAGCCTTGGCTGATTTCAGTGCTTCGTTTTTGCAGCTGTACATTTATGCACTTCCAGCACTATTCTGGTCTCCTTGAAGCGGTGCACACTAAAAATGGAGGCACCCAGGGATAACCAGGATTAAAAAGGAATTCTAGATGCATATGTTTTCACTGACAAGCCCCACACACACACTCGCCATTCCTTGTGCATGGTTTTTGTGAGCTGGTAAATGCTGCAGTAACTGGTACATCGTGTGAAACAACTGTCACCCCACACCAGCAGGTCCTGGCAGCTTGGACTGTAATCCTGGTCCTCCTCACTGGGGCAAAAGCTGTGCCAATAAGAGTGATGCTGATCTCACTAAGAGCTGGCTTGAGGCATCACTACAGGATGCTGCATGGACAAGCATTGCTTCCTTTCTGTCTGGGGTGGGGAGGAAATAATCTTCTCCACTTCCTTCCCCTCTCCTTTGGCCACCTTCTGCTCATCTCTTCTGCCTCTATTACTAGGGACTCATTGGGTGCATGAAGCAATGGGCCCCTCCTTATCTCAGCTGGAGCCTTCGAAGAGTGCTGTGACACTGTAAAACAGTGCATAGCTCCCTGGCATGAGCTGCTAATGAGCCATCTTATTCACCCAAACATAGACTGATCTGTGATTCCTGCACACCTGCAGTGAGACCTCAGTGCCCAGAGACCGCATCTAGCCCACCCTTAAAAGCCTGCAGCAGGTCAATGATTCCTGGCCCAGCTTTGCTAACAAAAAGGCCCTCCACCCCTCTGCTCAGTGGCTCTTCTATGCTGGTACAACTCTCAGGAATGCTTGCACCAACTCTGACCATCCAGCCCAGCCTAGTCGTGCCTTCTTCCCCCAAGGCAGGGTCAAGGCATGACACGTGCGTTTCCATCCTCACCCCATGTAACTTTCTCTCAAATTTACAACTTGCTTCCAAGGCATTAGCTGAGGGAAACACAAGACTTTCATTTCCAACTGGGATGATGTACAGACCTCAAGGATGAAAGCCTGTGGCTAGTTGGCACATGGGGAGTAGTCTAGCAAATGCTGCCCCATAAACATCTTAGCCAAAGCCTAACCAGCTTTCTGGATAAAGAGAAGGGGCAGGGAGGGGATCTTGGATTTGTGTCTTGAGGATTCATCCTATGACTTACCTAAAACTCCCTAGACTATGAGTCATAAGAGTCCTGAAGGGGAAAAATGCATTTCCCAACATTTGGAGAAAGGCATGGTAAGGCTGTGCCAATATTTTAACAGGAGAAGTGATTTCACTCAGGTAGCTATACCAGGCTAGCTCAAAATTAATCCTTGCTCCCTTTCTTCAGTCAATGGAGACAGGCAGGCACTTCCAAACAGCAATCATCCTCCTGTAAGACAGATGTCTAACATAGATTAGATGATTCAGCTGCTGGAGGGCTGATCTCCCTCCGTTGACTGCAGAACGAACCTTGGCAGCTAGTTTGGGTCAGACAGCAAACTGCTATTTGGTTAAAATTAGGCCAGGTGACACCACTCCATCTTACAAAATAATTACATTTACAACAAATGTCAATCAATGTTTTTCATGGGAAATAAGCCTGATCTCATTTTCTGACAAAATTATGAGTTTTGCTCATCAAAGAGTCTTTCACATGCATAATGCAAACTTTCATGTGGTGCATGACTTCACATTACACAACCTTCTGTTTGAAAAGTTTCTGCTACACTATAGAAATAAAGCATACATTCAATAGATGGGGACTGGCTAGTTTGCAGAAGCTGGGAGGTGTTATTCAGTGAGAAAGTATCAACGATGCTTGTCAGGATCTACTGCCTTGCCCAGAGGTAGTCAACATTGTCATCAGCTTGCATGAAAGTATATTACCTTGCAGCTGATGTAAGCTGTTTAGGTTACAGAGGCTGGCCAAGTGGTAAGTAATGAGGGCAGGGCACTCGGCTCCATCAGGACTATCAAGTTGCTGGAATGCTTCAGCTCAAATATATATTTTTTAGGTAGAAAAATGCAATGGTACGTGCAGATGACAAGGAGCATCCACCATACCCATAGAGCAAAGAACTGAGAGAAACTTTGGTGTTAGAATGGGCAAGAAAGCCAACTTGATTTCCCTAAAAGGTGATGGTGAATAGAAAAAGGAAGAATTTCTGTGTCTGCAGAAACCACAGACAAGACAGATGCTGAAGTACTGTGTGTACAATTTGCAACACATACTGTAGAAGGGATGTTTAAAATCTGGATAGAGCCAAGGAAAAAGCCACCAAAATTATCTGAGAGCAAGAGAAAATGCCAGTGTGGGAAACCTTGAAAGCTCAATTTAATTAAAAAGGATTAAGATATTAAGAGTGGGATTCACCCCACTTACATTTAGGAGTTTAAAAGGGTCAGCTCACTATTTTGGTTTCATTGACAAATTCGACACGTTTCTCCAGGAAAGTGTTCTGCAACAACTTCTAGCAGAGCTCTTGGCCGTATCTCACAGGCAAGACTTCATCTTCCAAAGCAGAGCTCTGGGTCAACAGAACTTCTCACAACAGAGTCCTCAATGAAGAAAAAGAGACTGTGTAAATCTACTTAGTATATGATGAAATAGTCTTCCCTCTAAAAGCCCTTCCAAAGTGCCACAAGCTCCCACAAACACAAATTCGTTCTTCTTACAGTGGCTCTCCAAGAGACACAAGGACCTGTGAGTGGACAATCTGTGTCAGCAAAACTCCCCATCACAGTATAGACCATTTTTGCCATTAGAGGAACAAGGAACTATTTTCTTTTCCGTCCTCTATCCTACAAGCACTCCTGCATCATCTACACTGACCAGGAAGACCCTTCTCCCAGAAAGCTCCAAGTTCATCCAACTTTGGGCAAAGCTGCCAGATAATGAGAGGCTCTGGTCTGTCTTGGCAAGGCTGGCTTTTAAGCAGTGATCTCCAATAATGGAGACCACATGGTCCATCTCCAAGTCCAAACCACCACACTTCAGAGTATCGTGGTTGACCTGAGCGAGAACCCAGCAAAATAAATAGAGTGCTGTGAAAGTTCTGCCATGGGAACACTTTATAGCAAGCACGTATGCACACGTACCCTTGCTGGAACAAGGGACCCACATTTTAGGAGAAACTGGAGCTGAACTGATATCTTGGCTTCTCTTTTCTTCATTATTTTCTGCCAAGCTGAGACAACCCAGTGCTTTTCAGACTGGAGCAAAGAGGGGAGGGAGAACAGGAGGTACTCTTACCCACCATGTGGTATCAATAGGTTGGTGGTAAAAAGCCTCTTGCTGCCAAGGAACACCAGAAATAACAGTGTCAAACGTGTCTTTGTGAGCAATTACGGTAAATATAAATACACACACACTTACTAAAGATGAGAAACATTAAAATATATATATATTGGCCTCCTGCTTCTCATCCACTCTTCCCTAGGCCAGGATTAGAAACAGATTGAAGTAGCCTGAGAAAAAACATTCATGTGTCCTAATTCTCTCATTAAACAGTAGGTGGTTCATCTTGCCATGTGTTTGATATCACGGGGTTTGCTTCTCCCCATGTCTTTTGATGTGTCATTACTCCCCACCCCATCGCAAGAGGGTTTCCCAGTGAACTTCATGCCTGCATGGTCCTTCCTCCCGCAGTTAGCCGTGCTAGAGTAGCACAGGGCCTCCTTATGCGAAGTTTGCTATGTGCACACACAAAACTGCAGGCAAAGACCTGTGTCAGGTCCTGCTCATAAAATATGTGCAGACTATGGGACCACTTAAATGAGGTGAGGCAGCTCCAACTGAAAATGCAGGAAAATTTACCCAGTCTGTTGCAGCAAGAGGTGTTGGGAATTAATAATGATTTTGATCATCTATATGAGGTAACACCAGAACATTATTAGTGCAACTTGGAATTAGGGATGATTTTTAACGGAGCAAAGAGTTGAAAACAGATTTTCCCCACTACCTTTTCCCCAAGAATGTGATTATTCAAAATAATCCATTTCTGCTTTCAGTTTTTCACCAAGGTCCGAATAAAACTCCAAAGCACAAAAAGAGAATGAAGGAAAATCAGCACGAGTTTAACAATTACAAACCATGACAACAAAACACAAAACACCATGTCATCAATAAGAACATTTTCTTGCACATCTCTGCCAACGCTTTCAACAAAACCAAACAAACAGATGATTTCTGGTGCACAGAGAGAAAATGACCTTTCTAATTCCTGCATGCAAAACCTTGTCCTTCTGACCAGCTCAAACCACACTATTTTACAGGCATCCCACAGAATTCTATGTAGCACATAGAGCGCCCTGTGCTAATCTCATCCCTCCCAGTGGCATATCCCAGCATAAATCCTCTCATGTGTGCATTCAGAGGAGCAAAGTCATGTCTTCTGGAGACCAGTGCAAGGGAAACCAGTAGCTTCTGAGCACCCAGTGCTTCTCCTCCTTCCACTCTGGTGGGCAGGAAGCAGCTGGAGCCAGAGTTCTGCTCCCCACAATGCACCAGCTGAGCCAGCACAGGCAGGAAAACCACATACATCAAGGAATTGAGCAGAGATGACTTCTCCCCTGGACCTAGACCATAGTAAAATCTCTGGTTTAAGGTAGTGGATAGCTGTCTGCTTTGCTCCCCATAGCTCGGAGATGCCTGGGGCAGAAACCAACCTTCTCACCCATGTTGGTTATCACTTGTGACCACTGAGTCAGTGAAGTTTGTCCAGATCACTTACAGAGGGGCAAATAACAAATGGGGCAAGCTCCACACTCTACATGTCCTCACTGAAATCCAAAGGCCATGACAGCTCCCCCCAAAAAACATCCTTTTGCAAACATGATGGTTTCCCTCCCCATGGCAGAGGGCTGGAACTGGATGAGCTTTAAGGTCCCTTCCAACCCAAACCATTCTATGAGTCTATGAGGCATGGCAGTCAAAACTGGCTCTTTAGGAAAAAAAGGTAAGGCAATGTCTTCTGCTTTAAAGTCCCTCTCCCAAGCTAATCACAGTGGAACATTTAGGAGGAGCTGGGTATTTCCAGAGGGGGATTAGCCCACTGATGAGGCTATGCTCTTCCCAGCCATTCCTTGGTTACGTGTTTGCCCCAATGTGCTGCCCTCCCATCACATGTGCTGAGGACATTGGCCAGCCCTGCACGCTCTGCAGAGCTAACCTGGCACACTAAGGGAAGCAGAATCCCCACGGAGTTCATTTAAGAGTGACTGAATCCATTCCTTGTGATACAATTTGGGAAATGAAGCTTGAATGAACGGCTCCTCTTCCAGTCCTGGCCAAGACTGTGGTTTTCCAGTGAGCAGGGAGGAGGAGACACATACCTTCAGAATTGTCTCTGTGGATGGGAATTCATCATGTTTTATTTTCTCAAGGCTCATGGCTTGTCACAAATCCTTTTAAAGTCATGAGGCCTGGGAGGGGGGGAAGAGAAGAGAAAGATTTGGTGTTATTTTTGTTCAGAAAGGAACAGTTAGTAAGTCGTTCCGATCCCATTAAGCGAGCAGTTATAAAGCCATCGCCCCTTGGACTATTTCATTTGATGAGGTTTGGAAGAAACAGGGCTAGTAAAGGGTGTCCCCTGGCCCAGATATCCCCCCCATGACCATCATTCTGACTCCTGCACACCTACCCTCATGCAGCCTGCAGCATTTGGGAAAATCTGAGTGAATCTGCTTCTTTTTTAGCCTGTGTGAACCCTTTTCTCTCTCTTTGATGTCAGGCAAGGTGCCACAGCATGCTGTGCCCTTCACATTGCCTCTTGCATCCAAGAGAGGTACCAGAGACAGGAATCCCCCATTGAGGTCCTGAGCAGTAGCATTTTGCTCTCATTTTCAGTGTGCTGGCCTGGCTGCCCAAAGAGCAAAGCAGAGGAAATTCAGATCTCTGTGCTACTGCTTGGGACATCCAGCTCCAAGCAAGCAATGAAAGGTTGCAGTACTCCTGCATTAGGGCAAGGAAAGATTCTGGGACAGGAATTAAAGCTCTGCTTCCCAGGAGGGCAAATGCAATAAGCAGTGTAAAGTATCCCCATGCCTCCCTTCATCTGTCTCAGAGCAAGGTGTTAGTCCAACATGCTCGGCCAGCCAGTCCTGGCAGCCAGTGAAAGGGGAACATCACTTCCCAAGGTGCAACATGCTTCAGGGATATGTAAAAGCTGAGAGGGGGAAAGGGTCTCCTCTGGCTTTAAACATTCACTTTGCAGCCACTAGCCACGGTGTCAAATCTTACACACCTTCCTCATGTCAAGCCTCAGGGACACTCACCATGAGAAAGGGCCTCTTTATATGAGGATACTTATAACTGACTGATCCAGGCTCTGGCTGCTCCATTAGCTGGCATCCCATGATGTACAATATACCACCATCTCTTCATGTAATATTACTCAGCATTATGGTTCCTGAGAGAATAAGCTTCCATAACCACACTAATAAATCATGACTCAATTGAAGACCATCTCCCCCTGGGTGTATCCTGTATCTTATTGAGCTGGGGAAAGCAGCATCCATTGACCTTGTAGACCCTGAAACAACCTGATAGAGACTTAATGTAGCAGCTCTCAGACCTCAGCAAGCAGGGGCTGGGACATCTTTCGCCTGATCCACAGCAGCATCTGTCTACTGGCAAGTGCTCAGCAACTGGAGCTGTTAACTCTCCAAACATTCACCTGCATAAATGCTTCTTCATGGCCAACATGGGATGACTTCGTACCTCAGCCTTTGTCCTCCTGTGGTAAATCAAGGGTGTGAAAAACTCAAGTTATGTCAGAGGGATGCAGTATATACGCAGACAGAGAAGCAGACAACTATTTGACCCTTGAGCTAGCAAAACCAGTCTAGTGTAAGATGTCTGCGGAGATTTGAGGGGGGCTTTCTAGAGAGCAGAAATAGAGGAGAAGAAAGGGAATATAGGAAATGAGAAAGAAATAAAAAGAAAAAGGAAAAAAGGGGGCTGGGAAAAAGCAAAAGCCAGAATTTCAGCCTCAAAACTGTTTTATCCCCATCTTTCTTTAAGGCTTATGCATGAGAGTAAATAGGAGAGTCTTTTCACATCTTCACAGGCTTTCCATAACAGCAGACCCTCTCCATACCGAGTGAAGAAGCTGATTTAAATGGGAGGACTGTGAGGCAACAAAGGGGAAAAACACAGTGCATTACCACAATCATAGGAACATGAAGAACTTTATATATTCAGTCTGACCTCCTATAAAAGCCAAGCAAGAAAATCTCACTCAGATATTCCTGCTTCAACCATAACTTGCAGATTTACACCATATGCTTAACAAAGTTTCCTAAACCTGTTTTAAAGACCTGAAGTACCTGTGGACCCATCATGACCTTAGGCTTATCGCCTCAGCAATTCAACAGATAACAGGTCCCCATAAGAAAACATGGAAGACTCAACCCATAGAAACTCTAATGGATGTACCAGCAGGAAAGCTGGATGAGAGGGAGAGGTCCTGGCCTCTCTTTTCCTTTCTTTTTTATTGTTTCTTTCAAAGCTGTGGCACTCAGCCTGAGGCAAAGCCCTCTGAACTCAACAGGAGTCTTTCCACGGTCAACGGTAGGTCCATTCATCCCACCTCCCATTGCCTACCATCCAGAGCTCACTCTAATTCTCAGTGCCAGCACTTCCCATAGCGCTGGGAAATGCTCCTTGCAGCCCCACTTAGCTCCTGAAGGTTGATTCCCGTTTTTAACAGGCCAAAACCGCAGGGATGCCAACTAATTGCTTCGTGAATGACCCCAGTGTTAGGGGCTCCGCCGCCATGGCTGGGAGGCCCTTCCACACGTTTGTGGTGCCTCGCACTTCCTGACATCTGGTTCCAATTGGCGCTCCCTTTAGCTGCTGCCAGAGCTCAAATGACCTCTTACCTGTGCTAAGGTACCAGTAAGCTATGGGGCAGGATTCTCACCACATCTGATCCCTCCTTTGCTGCTCGTGCCAAGCCCATACTTCATCCCAGATCCACTCTTTAAGACCCAGAATTTCAGCCACCATGAGATCATTTCTTGTGCCGTTCCTCCTTTCCATAGCCTTTATCTTCTCTTTTATAGGTGGAGGTTTTATTTATTTTGTGGGTCCTTATTTTATTCCCTATCTCAGCTATGGGGAATAAAACTATGGTGCTCAGCTCCACAGGAACTTCATGAGTTAGAGCTGAGCTCCAATATCCCTCATGCAGAGGCAGCCATTCACAGCATCAGTCTCAGGTATCAGCTTGAACACTGCAAAGCCCCAAATGTAACTACAAGGCAATTCAGGGAATGAAGGACATAAAACATAGATATCAACTGAAAACAGGCACTTGCAGACTTGAGAAGTGGGGAGGTGCAGGTTTCCTCAGCCACCAGCTTGGAGGCTCAAATACAGTCTCATGTGCCCAAATATACAGTCCACTCCTTGCCCTAAACTGTGGGAGCACACACAGGAACACAAGGCAGGGAGCCAAACCACATCTCCTAACCGTCTGACCATAAGGATGTCCTCTGCCTTGCTTTTTTGACACCTTGATGCAATGTGCAACAGTTCTGCTGTGTCCCTCATCCTATTAACTCAATTTCTTAAGCCATGGTCTAAAACCCAAGTATTCTCTGTGGTTCTTGGTCTGTGAAAGAACAGCAAACCAATTCACCATCCTGCTTCTCCTTATTGTAACCCATCTGCTCCTCCTGTTTAGCCTCTTTGCCATGAAGCCAAGGCAGGCTGCAATCCTGCCACCTCCCAGATTGCCAGTTTAAACTACTACAGAGCAGGTTCTACATCCTGCTGAGCAGAGCTTTGATACTCAGCCACAAAAAAACACCGTACATATGAAAATCTGGTGCATGCAACCCCAGTAATAAATGCTAGACTCCAGGTCCTGGAAGGTAGAGTACCCCAAGCCTACAAGGTGGGACCTTCTCATCCTGTGTGAGACCAAAACTGCTCTCAGCTCCCAGGTACTGTGCAAGAATATGTTCTCATTACGAAGGGCTGTGGGGTCCGGTGGTCAGAGTAAGGTACCGTCAATCAGTGCTCCTGAGCTCCATTTGCAACCACAAATTAACCCACTATTGTGTTACTCAGCTGCTGTATGGTTTTGCAACACTTAATGTCAGGATGAGTACGGGCCTTGGGAAACACGGATGGAGCTGGGCTTGCTCCTGGAAAGCCCAGCAGTGATCCTGCCTTACACTTCTCCTTTAACTTGGATTTTCTGTGAACAGTGAAGTGCCTTTACCACCTCATTCGCACCTCTGCCACTGATTGTCTGGGTAGCCTTGGCAAATTCACATAGCCCAACTCAGTTTTTCCATCTGGACACTCAAGATAATTGCAAAGCCCCTTTCTCCTAACAAGGTGTTTCAAAGTTCCCAGGTAAAAGGCACTGCTGAGCACCAAGACAGTTTGATTTTTGTGTGTTTTGAGATTAATTAGATGCCAAATCTAAATCCTGCCCAGAAACTGAAAAAATGAAGTGTTGCAGAACTGGGCTGGTTTCAAGTTCTTCCTCCTTTTCTTATGTTTTGATTTCCTCAGTGCATGCAGAACCCAGCCTGCCCAAGGAGTTTTGTTCGGGGCTCCTCTGGATCCCATCAGATCACAGTTTCTGGAGCTCATACTAATAAATATCTGGAGCTACAGCTCCAGGTTCCCAACATATTGCTGCCACAGGTCAGAGACAGGCTTACAGACATCCTCATCCCAGCCTGGGCTGGGATCAAGTTGAAGGGTAGGTATTCTGGATCAGCCCAATTTCCAGCTCTGGAGCCTGGACCAGAAGAGACTGTGAAGAAGGGTAAGGGTGGATCATGCAGGTCTGCAGCATGGGAGCAGGAGGCAGCTCCTGCAAAAATGCTGCATCGATTTACCCAGCAGGGAAAGGACAGAAGGGAAGGAAAGAGAAAGCTTCATGTCCAGCTGTAGTATGGATGTCCAGACTGCGCATGCAAAAGCAGCTTCCCAAAATGACCTGCTTGCAGCTTTGGAAAGAAAACAGTGAAAATTATAGTGACAACCATTTTTCTCCATGAGCTCTCCCCATTGGAAGGCATCTTTGAAGCTGGGTCAGTACACCCAAGCACCAGCATCCCTCCAAGGTCACCCAGTATAGCCCAGCACCCAGAGTACCTGCCAAGCACCCTTGTGTGGCTGCTGGCTTGCAAGGCTCCCGGGGCTGACTTGCATTTCTCCATCGTATGTGCTCCTTCAGCAGTGACTGCAGCCAAAGCCATCATAGCTGTCCCTGGCCAGCCTTTTGGGTGACATTTGGCACAGCCAGCTCCAGTCACCCTCGGACCGCGGCTGTGTTTGCAATGCAGTGTGGTTATGTTGGGATCCTGGGAGGGGGGAAAAGCCAGGCCAAGGCTATATCTCCACTGTTAAAGGATGGGCTGAGCTGCTCGGTGGAGCCATGGACGAGGGGCTGTTGCCTGCAGAGGGCAGCAAGGGAGCACAGCCAAGTGCTGTGTTTGAGTCCGATGTCCAGCAACAGTCTGATGTCCAGCATGAGCATCCAGCTCCAACAGCTCTTGGATGGGTGTGATCAGGATTAGGGTGCAAATACCCCATGTCCCATTCAACAAGCCCTCAAAGAGCCATACACGCTCAGACATACAAACATACCATGCAGGGTGTGCACAAGCATGTTCAGCCTCACATGCTCCCTAGCACACACCAGCAGATGCACACGTGTTCTCAATAGCACCCTCATCCACTAACATGCACTCTCAGCCACAAGTGCAATCATGCTGGGCATCGCCTGGTACTTTGCACTCTGATTTGCCCCCCCACCAAAAAGCAGCACACAGAAGCATCATAAAAATGCCACCCTCCATCACATCAGTACCGGGGAAAGGCCTCACCCTAAAGCACTGAGTACCCCAAAGCAGATGCTAACAATGAAATTCCTTTTTAGTCACTGCTTCAGTGTATATCAGCACATGATGCCTGCTGCTGGGCGCAGTTCTCCCCTCCAGACCTCAGGTACTTGCTGCTCAACCCCTGCCAAACAGCTTTTTTGGGAAGAAGAGGGAAAAGACAACCCATTTACAGGAGGCTGACACACTGAGCACAGCACTGCAACCTCTGCCTCAAGAAGGGGGAAGAAAAGGCAGGGAGGGGTTGCTGAGAAAAGTGGTGGGTGCACCACCCCTGGAGACATTCAAGGCCAGGCTGGATGTGGTTCTGAGCAAGCTAATCTAGTTGAAAATGTTCCTGTTTGTTGCAGGGGGTTGGACTAGATAAGCTTTGAAGGTCCCTTCCAGCCCAAACTATTCTAAGATTAACCCCAGCAGAGAACTCCGTTTAAGGACCTGCAAACACAGCCGTGCTCCCTGTCAACCCCAGACCCTCCAACAGGGATTTCAGCTGATTGATAGAAACCTTTGAAGCAAGGTTATACGGTAGAGGTGGGGGGGATTTTGGCACAGTCTTCCCTGAGCCTAAGGCCCTGCAGCCAGATGGCTCTGAGATGAGGAAGCAGCTACACAGGGATAGGAGAAGCAGCTACACAGGGATAGGAGAAGCTGCAGAGGACAAAGTCCCTTCACAGTGGGGACAGCAGAGATTGCAGGATGCAGGCTGAGCAAAGGGATTGAAGGCAAAGCATCCCTGAATCACAGAATCATAGAACACCAGGTTGGAACGGACCCCAAGGACCATTTGGTCCAACCTTTCTAGGCAGCATGACCTAGACTAGATGTCCCATCACCTTGTCCAGCCCAATCTTTAAAGTGTTTCCCCAGGTCCTTGGCAGGTCCCAACCTCAGGGGTGTCCCCAGGGACATCAGCCCACAGCAATTATCCTCTTTTCAACAGGCCCACAGGACTGATCAGGAATCACCAGCATCTCCTGCATCCGAGACAACTGCAGGCAGGGCAAGTACCTAGGAAGGAGCTGAGAGCTATGTGGAATGTCAGCTTGTCAGGGTTTGTGTGCTTAGCAGTGAGCAGATAAACACAGACCCATGCACTTGCCACAGGCCCAGGTAGGGAAGTAGATGGTGGGAGAGGAGGAAAGAGCCTCCAGAGGGCTGCTGTGCTGCACAAGAGCACTGAGCTAACAAACAGCTTCCTGAGGATGCCAGCAGCACCCAAGGATCTCTGTAGCACTGAAGCATGGTGAGGTTTGGTTCCCAGCATTGCACAGGGGTGAGCAGCCCCACAACCAGCTAGGTCTGCTGTGAAAGATTTCCACACTCACATCTCATTAACTAGGTAACATGCAAATGCTGCCCTAGGAAGACCTGCAGGAATCTTGCTTCTGACACCATGGGGGGTGTTGGGACATCTGTCCTCTTGCTGCATCTATGTGGATGGAGAAGGAGCACCTTTGGGAGCTGTGCTGCCTGCCCATTGCTGAGTTCCCCAGTGCAGCTCCCTCCTGGGCGCTGGAGCATCCCTGAAAGTCCCTGAACAAAACTTCAGGGGGTACAGAGAGAGTTTGGCAACCTCTGCATTTCATGTTCCTGAATGCCTTGAGTTCATCCCTGCATGTCTAGTGGGACTGGGCTGCTCGCAGAAGCAGCAGTTCCTGCAGATGCCCTGGACTTGTGGTCACATCCATAGTCACCCACTTCAGCACATGCTGGGGTGTCCACTACACCTCAGTTTCCCCTCTGCAAAACACTGCTGCCTCCTGATGCTGAGAAGTTTGTGCAAATCTGAGCAATCTCTATGGGTCAGTGTCATGTGTGGAGCTTCAGGTGGACAGAGCTGGACCAAACAGTGGCCTAAACCCAGCGACCCACAGTTGATCTTGGTCAACAAGAAGAAAACCGGTTATTAAAGAGCTGCCAATGAATTAACACCATCCCTTTGATCCACAAAGCATAGTGCTACTGCTACTCCTGTCACCAAGTCATTTAAGACAGGAGCATCATTTACACACCAAAAGGAGCAAACTCAAAGCCACACAACCATGGTTCAGCTTGGGGTTTCCCAACCCTCTGCAGCGTGGACTTTGCGGCCACACTAACACCTTATTTTCACATGCCCTTGAGAGGTTTGTTTTCCTAAAAAACAAACAATTTGGGGAATGTTGGGTCACCACAATATTCCCCAGGTTCATGGACCTCAACGCCATTGCTTGGCTCATGGACTTGTACAGAGCTGCAATAGGCAGGGGGCAACTAGGAGATCCACACCAAAAGGGCACGAGGTGCATTGCCACATAGGTTCATGACCACAGGATGCTCGAGCAGCTGGTGGCCTGAGCTCATACAAATAACAGGTCTTTTTGCCCAGCTCCCACATCTCTCCTCACAAAACAGGGATGTTGGACACATCTCCTCAAAACAGCTACTCCACCAAAGATTTCAGGTCCAAAAGGGTCAAGTTACCTGGTGATGGGTCCCACCACAAAGCTGTGAAAGAAAGGGAAAAATGGAGTGTGATGTAGGAATGCAAATATTTGAGCTCTCCTCAATGATTCCTCCACCAACAAGATGGATAAGGGAAATCCAGGCAGAGTTTGTGTCCCATAGTTTTAAAAGGATCATGCGTTAGTGAATGATTGTGAGGAAAACACAAAGAGAAATGATTCAGAGGCTGAAACAGCAAAAGGCTTCATGAGCTCAGTAATTCTCTTAGCTTATCAAAAAGCAAAGACCAAGAGCTGGTGTGATTCCATCGCATAAGCCTCTTTGCAAGGAGCAAACTTTGGGTCCTAGAGGACTCTTTAGCCTGGTGGTGAAAGGCAGAACACAAATTAATAGCTGAGAGTCAGACAAATTACAAGTGGAAATAAACAGTGAGGGTGATTAACCAGACGAAGCGCTGAGGGAAGCGGTGGATTCTTGATTTCTTCAAGATGGGATGTGCTCCTGCAAGGCGTGCTTGTGCTGAATTCACATGGCAGGGCACGACACACAGGTAAAAGGGTGAAATTTAAGGACTGTATTCAGGAGATGAGGCAGGATGATCTAATGTCCCTTCTTGGTCATCAGTGTGATGGATCTAGAAGTCTGTGAGAGTTGACAGAGACACATTTCCCCGGTGTGCCCCTGCACATGTAATGCTTGCTCAATTTAATAAAGCCTCATATTAAAACCATCTCACTAATTTTCTGTGGCAGCAGTTCTTTCAAGTGCAGACATTGCCCAAATGGTAACAAAACCCTTCTTCATAACTCAATCACCCCCCAAAACCTAGCTTATGTCTCAGATGAGACTAGCCCAGGGAACCCACTTGAGAATCAAAATGACTTATTCCTCTTCGCATGAGGAGAAACAAAACAGGATACAGAGCAAAGCAAAAATAAATTAAAGGGAAAACCCTCACCACTGGGCAGTTTCAGAGTTTAGCAAAAACACAGATTTCTGCTATTTGAAGTAAATGAGTGGGTGTTTCAGGAGTTAGCAGCACTGAAGATGGGAGCTGACAGCCCCATAAACACCAGGAGAGAACAGCTAAATGGTGAAAGTCTGACATGCTGAGAGAGCTGAGCTGGTTCAGCCTGGAAAAGAGAAGGCTCCTGAAGGGGACACCTTAGAGCAGCTCCAGTGCCTAAAGGGGCTACAAGAAACCTGGAGAGGGGCTTTGGACAAGGGCCTTTGGGGACAGGCCAAGGGGAATGGCTTTAACCTGCCAGAGGGGAGATTGAGATGAGCTCTGAGGCAGAAGCTCTTCCCTGTGAGGGTGCTGAGGCGCTGGCACAGGGTGCGCAGGGAAGCTGTGGCTGCCCCATCCCTGGCAGTGTTCAAGGCCAGGTTGGACACAGGCTTGGAGCAACCTGCTCTAGTGGAAGTTGTCCCTGCCCGTGGCAGGGGGTTGGGGCTGGATGCTCTTAAGGTCCCTTCCAACCCAAACCAGTCTGTGATCCTATAATTCTATGAACTTGGGAAGCGAGGAAGGAAAACTCATAGGATTCACTGATTAATTACTCCTTGGGGCCTCCTAGCTGCCTTATCAGCAGTAGCAGATAACAAGACACTTGCTGAAACTCTGCTGGGTGACTCAGAAGTCCAACATTTCAAGTCCTGTAAACCTTAATGAATTGATCTCAAGGGGCTTTTCCTGTAAACTGACCTTACCCAGCAGGTCAGCTGTAACAGCAGGATGGCTCTGCGGTCTCCCTGGGTCCATTTTTTCCAGCTTTCTGTGGACAAACACCAGTGAATTTTATAATAGTATCCAACATTAATTTATCCAGTCCAGATTTGTCCATGAGGCCCCTTCACTGCCCCGTTGAGTGTATCCACCCAGTGATTAATATCCAGCAGAGGAAATGTTCTGCTTTATTAATAGCTGCAATAATGTCTGTCTTAATGAGACTCCTGCAAAAGCAATTCTAGTACTCACAGGCTTCTGTATTTAAGTCGACTTCTGCAGATGAAGCTGGTGACTCAGACCAGCCAGAGACTGAGTTTTGGGCTGGTTGCTTCTAGGATGTCAATTGCTGCCACAGTGTCCAGCTCCATGACGTGATGGGTGCTTTACAAGCCACAACACAGAGAGAAAGATTCACTTTGAGAGCTCCAGAATAGGACAAGACAAGCTGATGTAGAGCACCTGGGAGAGCTGTGCTTGTTCAGCCTGGAGAAGAGAAGGCTCCTGAAGGGGAGACCTTAGAGCAGCTCCAGTGCCTAATGGGGCTCCAGGAAACCTGGAGAGGGGCTTTGGACAAGGGCCTGTAGGGACAGGCCAAGGGGAATGGCTTTAACCTGCCAGAGGGGAGACTGAGATGAGCTCTGAGGCAGCAGCTCTTCCCTGTGAGGGTGCTGAGGTGCTGGCACAGGGTGCCCAGAGAAGCTGTGGCTGCCCCATCCCTGGCAGTGTTCAAGGCCAGGTTGGACACAGGGGCTTGGAGCAACCTGCTCTAGTGGAAGGTGTCCCTGCCCGTGGCAGGGGGTTGGAACTGGATGAGCTTTAAGGTCCCTTCCAACCCAAACCAGTCTGGGATTCTATGAACATAAACCCTGGTGCTGCAGCAGGCCAGGACTTCCCTCACCAACCCATACACCTAACCTAAGGTTTATCCAGAAAAGAGGTGCATTCTACACCTACCTCATTTCTTTCAACCTTTCCCTTAATGTATGTTACAGGCCATGATCAGAGGGAGGGACATGATACAGTGGTGTGCAAAGCTGCTCTTACAGTACACAAGCACCCAAAGATCACACCTGTGGGGTTTTGGGGTTGCTCAATGCAATTTACCACCATCACTCCTTCACAATCTACCACCATCACACACAAGCATGTCCAAAAATCAACCTTTGCCTACTGAGCAAAGTGAAATTTTGTAGTCATAATTAGACAAATATTGTCAAAGGAAAAGCTATATGTGAATGTAGACTAAACATAGCTCTTATGCCAGATAAAACTGTGTTCATTACACTGAAAGAGGAACTGTTCATGCCATAACAAATGGTCAAACATGATACTTCAGAACAAATATACATATATACTCCATCTATATTTATAATGTTGAAAAAAAGCATATGAAAGCCTGACCCAGCTTCCAACACAGCCAAAAGAAAGACAACCATTGACACTATTTACTGAGTGCTGGAGGAGGACATGAAATAGTATCATGAACTGGAGGACACAGGTAAGGTCATTTGGATGCTGGTCTTGAACCATTAAAAAGAAATTATCTGAGTGTGAGTGAATTGGTTGTTCAAGCTGCTGCCCAAAATACTTCAACATTTGGGTTTGGAATCCTTAGCATTAGTATGACATTCAAGGTTGTGTTCAACGTTACCTTAATTTAATTTCCTGTAACCTAATGATGACTTTGGGAAGCTGTTTGAGAAAAGCCAACCCTGACAGAGATGTTTCCTAAAGTCTCCATCGTGAAGCTCTAACCCTGAGCACTGCAGCCTGCCCTTTCTGATCCTCACCATCCTTGGGAAGCTCAAGCCAATGTGGAAGGACCACCTCTTGATTCTGATCAACTCACAATCAAGGCAAACACACCCCATAGGAACACATGTGAAGTCTTACAGGGATGCATTAGCCAAAACGACTCTTCAGCCTTCAGTTTTGGGGTCTCTACACTGCAGGCTACTTGCCTACAAGACAACATACATAGGTCCAAGGGAGACTTAAGGCACAGCCTCAAAGCTTCTTGATCCTCTGTTTGCCGCATTTTGCATGCAAACCTTTATCATTTGTACTTTACCATATCAAAATCACACATTGTCAGTTAAATCAATAATTGGAAGATGCTCTAAGTTAGGATTTGGGTGCAACTGCCTGTTGTAAAGGAAAATTTTTGTTTCTGGCTGGGATAAATTGGAAATCTCTCATGTGTGAGTGAGGAGGGAGACCTTCAAAAAGAAATATTTGCCAGAAAGACATTTGTCATTTTGCCCCTTTACATCCTTCCTGCTGTCACAGTCGATCATTTTTAAACATCAAATTGGACATTTATAAAATATCAAGGCTATCCAGGTACTATAATCTATTATTATAACATTTGGGAAGATACAGTAGGTTTTATATTGGGGGGTTTCAGCCTTTTTCCTGTCAGAAAGCCAAGAGGGAGCTGGATCCACACAGCATACGAGCCTCGCTATTCCACTGCAAGAGTCTAAAACTGGTGTGTGAAGCCTCCAGCACAAGAGGAACACAGAGAGAAGCAGCCGTAAGTAACTCCCAAGACATCTGCTGCAGCAGCATCCCCCAGCAAGCATGATCATCACTATAGTTCCCTTTCAACTAAAATACACTGTTCATGAGGCAGCAGGTGACAGGCACCTATGGTGTTTAAATGCCAGCTAAGACCAGAGCTGGAGGTGTAACAAGGCTCCTAAAATTATCTGAGGAGAAATGATGCCAAGAAGCCACCCGTACCACCTGGAAATCCATCACTTTCTCCCATCTCTCTCTTTTTTTAACAATTCCTGTAAATGTTCCTCTTCATCATAGTAATAGGACAAGATGAAATGGGTTCAAGCTGAAACAGGGAAGATTTAGGTTAGATATAAAGAAGAAGCTCTTCGCTGTGAGGGTGCTGAGGCGCTAGCCCAGGGTGCCCAGAGAAGCTGTGGCTGCCCCACCCCTGGCAGTGTTCAAGGCCAGGTTGGACACAGGGGCTTGGAGCAACCTGCTCTAGTGGAAGGTGTCCCTGCCCATGGCAGGGGGCTGGAACTGGGTGAGCTTTGAGGTCCCTTCAACCCAAACCACTCTATGATTCTATGATTATTTCAGTGACACTTCAACATTTTGCACTGTTCGTTCTAGCTCAACACTGCCTTACCATCCCCTCGGAAGGGCCTGAACCTTGAGCTTTGCAGATTAAAGCAATGCTTCAGCCAGACCAATGAGACATAAACCCTCTCCAGCAGCCCATTTCATTTTGCAAGAGATACCAGGCTGCATTCAGACAGGGAAAAAATGAAGAAGAACAAGGGAAAAGCAAAGCCTGTATATGCACACACACATTCACACACCTTTTCTATGCTCTCACACTCAACCTTTAAAAAGAAACTTTCCAAGAGTTCAGCTGAAGTTAAAACAAAGCGAGTAACGTGAGACTCGGTGCCGGAGCCGAATGGAAAGTACACGGAGTCCGACTGACCTGCGCTGCCGTCCAGCGGCCCCCACGAGACCACCCCGAATACAGCTCGCTGCTTCTGTTGGAGCCACACCACCTCCCTCCAGGGGTGGTGCGGCTCTTGCTAAAAAGTCATAAACTGGAAATA
The DNA here is from genome assembly GCF_004027225.2 of Strigops habroptila. Taxonomy (NCBI): domain Eukaryota; kingdom Metazoa; phylum Chordata; class Aves; order Psittaciformes; family Psittacidae; genus Strigops; species Strigops habroptila. The sequence continues at coordinate 1,188,874 of NC_044283.2, forward strand.
AATAAATAAAAGGAAGCAAAGGGAAGGGAGAAAAAAATAGAAATCCCAAAGAGAAGAGGCCAAAAGGAAATGACCTTCCTAGCTATTAAATAGGTGACAGACGGGTATTATAAAGGCAGCACAGGTTGGAAGGGAAAGGAAGGGCAAGGAGGTGACACATCAGCTCACAGAGAGGCCGGGAAGGGGACAGACCATGGATGAGTGCAACTACACAGTAGCTTCTTGGCGACAGCTGGGACAGACGCAGCAGGACCGCTGTTGGCAGGACACATCCAAAGCAGCAACTAGGAAAAGAGAGCGACTGCAAAGCACTAAAGGGAGAGAAAGGAGCCTCAGAGCCTCTGGCTGCACCAAAGGGACACAGGCTTGGGTTGCATGGTCATATTTTCCAACCAACTGCAAAGAGCTATATTAATTCCTTCAGCCCTCACTTGACTTTGAATGTGATCATAGGAAGAGGTTTGCAGAGCAGCAACATCCTATTCCCTACACTCCCACCACAACCAGGGCACTATCAGAGCTCTCCTTTATGGGGCAAAGAGCAAGGAGACAGAAGCTGATTACTTCAGTAGTTACTTAATTACTCTAAGAATTCCCAGCCCACCCCATCTCCACCCTGGGATGGGTGCAGCTGAAACTCCCACCAGCAGCTTGTCCTGTCACATCTCACACAGAGCACTTCATCCCCCCACCCAGGGCCAAAAGTTCCCAAAATTTTTGGGGTTTAAAAAGCTCAAAGCTCACACAAAACTCTGAGGCACAGGTTTGCTGAGGAGCTCATTACTGGAGCAGTCAATGTCTCAACAGATGAGATGATGGGACGGCTGGGGACACCCCTCTGCTCCCACCAGACCTGCAGCACTGCTGCTGCCCATCACTGGCTCATTCCCACCTGGGCTACCCCTGGGAAGTGTGTCCTGCCTCAGCTGGTCCACTACATGCATCAAGCCCATTATCCACCCTGTCAATGCAATCAGTAGCTGGGTGTAAGTTCTTCAAGCCGCAGTGCTCTCTTGTGCTGCCTCTATATGGTGTAAGCTCCTGACAAAGCCAGCAGCAAAGGCCAGGGCACACACACAGCGCTGGAGTTAAGCACCTTTCCCTTTCTTCCTGCTTGTTCCATCCAGCCTCTGCCTCTTGCCAGGGAGAAGTAAAAGGTTTGGGCAGAAACTGGATAGTGTGGAGCTCACCAGACCCTCAAAGTGGGATGGACCCCAGAGCAGGGGCACCTTGGTTGCTCAGGACTGTGTCCAGTCAGGGTCAATTATCTCCAGGGATGGAGACTCCACATCATCTCTGGGCAACTTGGTTAAACTTTAGATACCCTCCTTGTAAAAAAGCTTTTTCTTACTTATATGTGGAATTTCTTATATTTAAATCTGTGCCAGCCCGTAAGGCCTCACCCTGGCCATGGAGACTAATAGGTCTCCAGATGGGTGCAGAAACCTTACAGGGTGTCCAAGATATTACCCTGAGACCCCAAATCAAGAGGCCACAAGCCCTTCGAGAGGAGATGCAGATGGATATGAAACAAAAAAAGGTTGGAGATTCAACTCTTTTTATTATGGAAGTCTATAAAATAGCCACATGGATTATTTTATTTATTTTTTAAGATCACAAAATACACAACATTCATTTTAATATGCAACACAGAATATTATATACATATTAAAAACCACATGACTGAAACACATGTTCACACGGCACCAATCTCATAACGAAAAACCCCACAAGTGCTTTTTTCTCTTTTTTTAATATTAAAAAACAACTGTGATAAAACATATTAATATTTTTCCAGACACTGTTTACAATAAAGAGGGAAAAAAACAAATCATATTTTACTAAAGAACAAATATTTAACAGCAAAACTTTATACTAAATATCTATTTTGAATTATAACAAAAATAGTACTTAGAATAGTTTATAAAGACAGACCAAAAAAACCCAAAATTTTGTGTATAAAATAATATTATAGCAAATTGGACTGTGCTAAGAAAAAAAAATCAAACAATTCTGAGATTCAAAGTGCTTTATTCTGCAAACCCACTGCAGCAACTTTTTTAGTCAAGTTATATTAGTTAGGAATGGAAAAAAAAACCAACAAAAGCATGAGTTACTTATGCCTAGATTAAATACTCACACACACAAACATTATATATACACATGATGTAAGCATATATATATAATGGATGTATGCATCTGACATTACCGCTCTCCAATCAACCACTCACTCAAAAGCATGTTTGGTTTTCACTTTGTAATGACATTGGGAGTTAAAATCATTCCAGTGAAGCCCTTCACTGATTTCCCACAAGCACAAGTGGAACCGAGCCCTTTTGGAGAACTCTGCCCAAGAGATTTTGCTCGCCATAGGGCAGCACAAAGCTACCCACGAGCTCTAACCAGACCTTTTATCCTTGTCATCCATTCCCCTCTCCAACTTTTCCCCCTTTTCAGCCTCCTCTCCCTTGACCACAGTTTTATCACTCCCCCTGACAGGTCTCAAATGGAAATGGGGGCCCCTGATGGGTTTTCACCCTGCAGACCATCTACCTCCTTCCCTCATCCCCATGTCCTGCAAGGGCTCGTCATCCACAAAGACCATGGGCACCCTCGTGTGCCACTTTCCATTCCCAAATGTTTGCCCCTGGGAGACTCACCTCTTCCCACGGTATCCAGGTTTATGTTCTCCTTTGTTTCTCTGCCCTTTGGGATTTTGACTGTGATTAAGCTCCTTTTATCACCAGGAAAGTTTTCTCTCCATCAGGGACAAGGAAAATACCTGAAATCTCAACAGTGCCTGAGCTAGTGGTGTTTCACTCCAGATTTCCAGGGTCCCAAACTAGCTGAGTCTCTGCTTCAAGGACATGGTGCAGAGTCAGAAGCTCCTGAGACCTTCCTTTTGGGTTTGGCACATTGTTCATCAACCAGAAGACAAGGTCTGGATCTGAATGGCATCTCCTAGAAGACTGGGAGTTTAATTTCAGGTTAAATCAACCTGAAAATCAAGCTGTGCACCCCAGTGTGAGCGAAGACCATCCACTGGGATGCTCCTGGGGGTTTTCTGGCAGCTTGGCTGACGGCAATCCAACCTCAAGTGCTTCCCCTGGCTAAAACACTGCCTCCCTCCTCCTTGCCCCCACCAGACGACGGGCTGGCAAAGGCAGCCATCACCATCGCTCGCTTCACACTTCCTTCGACCTTCCAAAGAGGCACCCACTCATCAAAAGCACAACCTGCCAAGCAATCTGGTAAGCCACATCTGCCCCTTCGCCCTTTCTTATTTCAACCCCTCTGACTTATCTGGACACCTTTAAAGCTGAAAGCCAAGCTGCTCACCCAAGCACAAGATTTTTCCCATCACAGTTAGGAGAGGTCTCAACCATTGTCCTTGTGTTGGTCTTTCTACCACGGAGGGCAGGAGATGGGAGAGGAGTGGGGCAGGATAAGCAGAGATGCCTCAGGTCAGAGAGGGATCTCCCAACTTGGTGCTTGGCTCTGGCCTGGACCAAACACCTGTTGGGGCGCTTGTGGAGCTTTTGCTCTGCACCCACCTGCAAGGCCACGTCTGTTTTCCACACAAGCCACCCATCTCACACTCAACGCAGAAGCCTCTTGCATGCAAAAAATAAAGAAAATAAAAGAAACCCACCCAGCAAACCAAATGCAAGATACCTTGGTGGCCGCTTGCTTGTGCTGGAGAAGCTTTGGGCAGGGTCCCTCTTCTGGGTTAGTGGTAGGATGGGGCCAACAGCTTGCAAAGATCCTACCATTCACTCTCCTTCCTGTTGAGCTCTTCCCATCGCCAAACAAAACCCAGACACAAGACAAACAATGCGGATGTTGGCTTATTTATAGAGATCACCTTTAATGCAAATGCCTCCTGTGGAAGAGGACACACTAAAATGAGCAGCTCTGAGTGGGGTGGCTTTGCGCAGTGCCCCGGTGCTTGCAGAGCAATGGTGGGTAGGCAGGGCCATGCAGTTTGGTGCCTGCACCTTGAAAGAGAACAAAGGCACCACAAAATGCCCCCAAAACCAGTGCCTTTGCATGGGAAAGGGGCTGGTGAGGGGCTGTGGCGGGGGAATGGGTGCACACAGGCCGTGTAGCAGCAGCAGGAAACTCAACGAGAACAAAAAGGACACCCCTTCCCCTACCCAGAGCCCCAAATGCAGATATGTACTTGTCCAAGGCCTCAGAGGGATGGCTCACCAGCCATTCAGCCCCAGACAAGACACCACAGGGTTTTTAGGTCCCATAGCAGAGGCAAAATGGCAGCTACCCCTCCCCAGCTTGCCCCGGATAGGGGATGGGAATGGGCATCACTTGTCTCGCCCTTGCCAAGGAAAGCCTCCAATGCCCCGAAACAAAAAACACAACCAAACAAATGGGAAAAAAAAAACAAAAACAAAGCCACAAATAAAAAACCAAAAACACTGTTATCACCAGCTAATTTAACACTGTTAAAAGAAAAAGATCAGAGGCCACCTGAGAGCCACCTCGGCACTCCAGACCTCTGATCATGGGCTGATTTCCAAAGCCATTCCTGCAGCCGGGCCTTTGCACCGCTCCTCCTCGCAGCAGAAGTGTTTTATAGATATTTATATATATATATTTATAATATTTAGATACTGTGTATGGTCAGACATCCCAGCTCAACTCGGGTTTTGCGACTCTTTCCTCCTTTCCAATGAAAGGAGACACACGACGACACCTTCTCCGCTCCCCGTGGGAAGAGCAGAATGGTTTTGGCAGCTTCACCGGTGGACAAAGCAGTCCTGACCTGGAGGTTCTGCGAAGTGAGCATCGTGGAGAAGCTTCTCATCCCTCTCTCCTCCCCTCCTGTTCGTCCCCTTGTCCCCACCCCACCCCTCCATCCCCCGGCTGCCCATCCCTTGCGCCGCCAGCATGGGCTTTACACCGTCGCCCCCAGCATGGCATCTGTCCCTGTCAGGATCTCATTCTGGTTGGAATCCAGTCCGAAAAATTTGACCTTGAGTCCATCAACCGGGTGGACCACGGGCACTAGGGTGATTCTGGGGAAAGTCCTGGTGGCAAGCTCAAAGCGGCTGGTGCTGGCCAATTCAATGGCCAATGCCTTGAGGAAGAGCTTGGCCAGGTGCTTGCCCAGACAGGTCCGTACGCCTCCTCCGAAGGGGAGGTAGTGGAACCTGCCATCCTTGTCTTCGCTTCGACCTTGCCCAAAGCGGTCAGGGTCGAAGACATCCACGTCCTTGAAGACGGGGGCAGTGTCGTGGGTGTCCCGGATGCTGTACATCACGCTCCATCCTTTGGGGATTTGGAAACCCTGCAGAGAAGAGGGAAAGGGTGAAGAGAAAGCCAAAGTCAACCCTACCGTAAAGAAAGAGGGAGCAAGAGGACAAAATAAAACCATTTTGCTTTGTCTGCTTTTTCCCTTTTTCTTTGGGTTTATTACTTGATCATGATGCAGACTTAAAAGAAAACCAGAAAGTGCAGCGTAAAGAGCTAGGAGATGGGAATCCTGAGGTTATTCCTGCCTCTATTCCAGGGACCCACTGGATGATCCATTGTTGTTTATTTGCTTTGTGGTCGCTGGCAGGAGTCGCCTACCAGGAACCCCATGGTGCTCGACTGCCGCCGAGCAGAGAGGGAAGCAGCTCCCCAGAGCATCCCATGGGTTTACTCACACCCTGCCTCCTGTCAGCCCAACGCCCAACGCACATGTCAGGGCCTGGGCGATGAGAAATGGGGTGGATTTATCATCCCCTGAGCATTTTAAAAGGTTTCCGACTCAAATCATTACATTAGTAGGATTTACAGCGACAAGCCATGTCTCAAGATTTTGTTTTGCTAGTAGGAAATTCCAGCCATTGCGGTGAGTAATCCGCCTGTCATCCAGCAGCCTGGAGATGCCCTTTGCAGTAAACCTTTCCCTTGCCACACCCCAGCTCAGATTTTGGCGTCTTACACTGTCACGAGTTGCTCTTTGAAGCATCACGCCTGTCTCCTCTTTGACAGCTCAAGCGCATCCCTTCCCTGCCATGGGCCAGATCTCGTCACTCTACTCTGAATCCGCACCAATTCCACCTCCCATCACCAGCAGGACCTAATTCATCCTCCCTGAGGTCTCATCTAAGCCAGGCTCAAGGAAGATTTGCAATAACATGCAACAACAAGGCTGTTTTGGGGAGCTCACAGTGTAGCCGCACCCTGGAGAGATGGCAATACTCACATCCAGCTCAAAGGTTTGCAGCACTGTCCGGTACCCCCCAGAGATGGGGGTGAAGAGGCGAAGCACCTCCTTGATGACACAGTCCAGGTATTGGAGGCTGTTGATGTTGTCAAGCCGCAGGGAGCCCTCGCAGATGCAGCCATTGTGGAGGATGCCTTTGCTGCGCAGCTCCTCACGCAGCTTCTCCAGGACCCGGGGGTGCTTGAGGAGCTGCATGATCAGGGAGGTGCTGGCACTGGCAGTGGTGGCATAGGCGGCGAAGATGAGTTCGAGGGTGCCATCCTGAAAGGCAAGAGCAAAGCCAGGGTAAGACACAGGGGATGGGCAGATAGACAGACCAACAACTATGGCACATCAAGGGACAGGCACACAGGCTGCCATGGGGCAGTTCTTTTCCCAACAGCTCTCCAGCCTGATCAGGTCTAACTGCAAGGTCTCTCCATATCCAGGCACAGGTCTTGGACACCCACCACAGGAAGGTGCCTGCAGAGCCTTGGAGGATGCTGAGGGCCAGACAGGCAAACAAAAAGACTCTGGGGATGTCTCTTGACAGCACATGGAGGACAAGTTATACCAATACCCTGCTGTAGATAACAACATGCCAAGGGGTCATACACCCTGCAAAGGAGGCACCATAAGGAGATTAATCTGGCCAAGGCTGAAAGCTTTGGCAAACTTGTACTGTCTTATGGTATTCCCTGGAAATGCTTTATATAAAGGGCTAAGTGTCCTGCAACTCAATATGCCCCCTAAGAAGGCAACTGGCTTTTGGCACCATAATCCACTACACCAGGATTCACCTGCAGCTCCAACCACACATTGTGGTTCCCCAGTACTCACTGGTCACCTCAGGTCTGCCCCCAAAAGTCCTCTTTACAGCAGTTCATGCTTTGCTTTTCAGGGAGCCCCAGCCCTGGGCACAGCAAGCACGGGGAGACCATGGGGAAGATCTTTACCTTCAGCTCCTGCATGGTTAGCTCCTTGCCATGCTCTTTGCCACTTTCTATCAGGATATCCAGTGCATCGGCATAGTCCTTGCCCTGCGTGTTCTGCAGCTTCTCCTGGATGGCTTTCTCCAGCCCCTTCTGCAGTGTCTCACGTGCCCGGATGCCCTGTGGAGCAGGAAACCATCAGACCACACAGGACACAACGTTAGCATCACCATCCCCAGCCCAGCATCCCCAGGAGCTGGAGACGTGCTCAGGACAGCATATCCAAGTAATACAACTGCAGTTGCAGATGCTCAAAGAGAAGTATAAAGATGCTAAAGCTGTCCCCTGGGCAGGAGGAGTAAACTCCAAGTAGGCGAAATTATAGGCAGGAGTAATCAGCACCTATGTGCAAATGATAGGTCTGATGTGGGAGCCCCAGTATTGCACCAGTTCACAGGCCTCCAGCTCACCCTGGGATGTATGGCAATCCCTGGGAAAATTGTCTCTCAAAGGAAAGTCAATTCATCCGAAAGGATCCTCTTCCCAGGAGCGTAATGGGCTTCCCAAGCAATTTTATCACCTGGTCTCAGTAAAGCAATTCCTATCTGAGGGCAGCTGCACCGGGTTAACCTGCTGCTGCAGATGCTTCAGGGTGACAAATGGTTGGGCTCATCCCATGGTCAAACAACACTGACAAAATTCGCAGTGATAATCACAAAAAACAGATTTTAAACCACATATTTATGTTACCAAAATTGCCCATGGAAAAGAAATATATTTTTTTGTCAGTGTTTTTCATTCTGTTTTCATTTTGCTTCATTCATCAAAAAAATAGAATAGTTCTTGGAATCTGGATGTCCACTGACCTGTTTTGCCCTGGGGACAGGAGGGAATTAACAGGAGAAGGGTCCCACAAACAAATAAATGCAGCAAAACTACCAGTTACAGGTGAGGAGAAATTGCTCATTAAACCTGGGCAAGTCCTGACTGCATCCTCCCTTGCATCAAACCACAGTCCCTAGCACTCTAAAAGGCTATGAATGGATCTTCCTCTCCACTCCACCCAAATAGGACTTTGTAGCCCAAAATGGACTCACTTCTAGAGGTCAGCGTGTGAGAAGACATCCCACTCGAGAACATGTAGAGGTGGGGATTAGCCACCACCCCATTAATCCCAGGTTGGTGTTATCGGCGAGTGGAGGACTGGGCCCAAATCTCTTACCCTCCTGTAGCCACTGAAGGGCAGATCCACAGGCAAGGAGAAGACATTCTCCACGAACTGCTGGTAGACCTCGAAGAGGCGGTTGAGTTCCTCATCGGGGATGCGGAAGCCCAGCAGGACACGGATGGCCATGCGGAAGGTGAGCTTCTGGGCCTCATGGTAGACGTTGATGGACTCAGGGTTGCTGCTCCAGGCCCGAAGAGTGTCTTTGATCACCAGCTGGATCTTGGGGAGATAGCTCTCCAGTGCTTCATGGCTGAAGATTTTGGAGAAAACCTACAACAGAGAGCAAGCAGAGATTTTTACACAGCCCTAACACTCTTTGCTTTCTCTAGCAACCAGCTTCTGCCCACCAAAACTGATATCACAGGTCTCCCATGCGGAGCAGATGCCATCATGCAGAATTCGTTATCCAGAATCACCAATTCCTTAAATAGCTGCCAAAAAGGTTGATGGAGAAATATTAGCTGATCTCCACTACAACCATCACAAATCATAGAATCGGGTTGCTCAGAACCACATCCTCCCTGGCCTTGAATGTCTCCAGGGATGGCGCATCTACCACAAATGGTGGGCAATAACGCAGTGCTAACCAGAGATAGAAGGAAACGCTTCACCTCATGCACAGCAGGATGGATGGAACCTGCTTTCCCACAACTCCATGTCCCATGGCTGTCAGTTACATTCACCCCATGACTTGGATGCTACTAATACATCTTTTCCATGGGGATTCTCTGCTGGCTAACATGGTTGCGCACACAGGCAAACACACACAAGCTTTTCTCTCAATAGGAAGCGTTGCCAGCTTCTCCCACCTATCAACCGCCCTTTGTTAATACATGTAAAAAAACTGAGTAAGATAAGTATTTTGAGGCATTTAGGATCTCTGTGCAATCTAGCTGAGCTCAGACAGGGGTTCAAGTGGGGAAAAGAAGCACATGCATATGCAGAGGCTGCGCTCGCACATGGCTCATTTCCTTGGGAAACCAGGAAAAAATCCCTGATGTCAGCAGACACTATTAATTTAAGCTCTGCGAGTAAACACTGCGCAGGAGTGGACCTCCCCAGGTCCCTGATGCTAATGTCTCCTTACTCCAATTTGGGCCACGGCCCACGTTGCACGAGGAGCTCAGCAATGCCAGGAATGTCCCTTCAGCCCTCCCCGGCGCAGCCCACAGCACACGCTTTCATTCGGCATCCCCGGCCGCATCCCTCCCAGAGTGCACCAGAGGAAAAAGTGCTGTTTGTTTATATTTTATTAACCTACGCACACAAGCACACAGACACACAGACACATGAGGAGCCTGCATGGCAGCACGCACACATGCACCGCCACATGCCAGGCCTCCAGGCAAATCAAATCAAAACAGGCTCCCAAGGAGGGAGCTGCAAGCTGGTGTAGCCTCCACTGGTGGCCAGTTCCCAGAGGGGGCTTAATGCATGGTGGGGGGGCTGCAAAGTTATCAAAAGAGGAGAGAAATCAAAGCCACCCCCTCTTTCCATGAGCGCCGGGCTCGCTGGAGCTGTAAAATGTGAGGAATTTCCTCCGCAGTCAGCACTCAAAGGGAAAGGGTAATATTTTTCCTGGCTGCGACCCCTCATTGCTAATGCACATCGTTCACTGGGAGTTTGTTTGGTGAAATAACACCTCTGTCCCCTTGCAGCCCCCAGGCAGGAGGCTCGACAAGAGCCACTTCATAATGCACTGGGCTGAGCCCTGAGTAAAACTCATCACATGATACACAGTGGGGCCGAGCTCGGAGGCTCCCGATGGAAATACCAGCATGCAAACGGCATGGGAAAGAAACAGACAGATCTGCCTGCAGACAGACAGACAGACAGCAGTCCCCGGATGGCAATGCAGAGTGGAGGCATGAATGAAGAGAAGGGAGGAATGAATGAATGAGTGAATGAATGAACAGCGGGGTGGCGAGATCATGGCGAGGGCGCGAGACGGTGCGGCTGCTGCTTCCTGCCACCTCCCTGCACTTCACAAGCTATTTTTAAGCCTGGAAAGGGCAGCGATGCTCAGGCAGAGCTGCCAGCGTGGGGGGATGAAAAAGTAGCCGCTTGGAAAAGAGAAGCTGGAGGTGCTAAAGCTGAGTTCCTCCGCTGACTGGAGAAGGTGTGAAGGGAGATGGAAAAGGATGGATCCTGGGGGGCATGGCAGGGACACCAGGCATTGATGCAGTGCTGGCTGGAGGAGGGCTGGCAGCCACAAGCTGCTCCATAGGGGTGGGACAGGAACCTCCTGAGTGGGGCCGGTGAAGGGACACCAAATGTTTCCCATCCAGCTGGCATCTGCCCCTTGGGTTTGGGAATAAGTACAGAAGCTTCCCAGTGAACTAACCTCACTCCTCCCAAACACTTCCCGTGAGCTCAGTTTCCCAGCCAAAAGCAGAGCCGATGAGGGGACAGCCTTCTACCTAAGGGAGTACCAAGGCTGCAGCCCTGCTTGGAGACACCTTCCCAATGGAGATGGCGTCTGGGGCAAACCCTGGTCCACCCCCGGGCTCTGACAAGCATCTCCCACAGGCCAAGTGCTCAGAAATCCCCTGCACCATGCAAAAAGTACAGCAGCCCAAGAAATGCCTCTGGCCCCACTGTGCCAAAACTGTAGCAGTGGTGCAGAGAACCTGCATCCTGGCAGACCAAGCCATACTCTGAAGAGAAGAATCCCTATCCCCAAGGAATGATGTGCAATGAAAGGTGGCCAGAGGAGAGGATCCTCAGGAGGAGAAGACTGAGGCCCTGTGGATGTCAACCGCAGCACCTGCCCAGCCCTGAAAAAGGGGAAGGATTTAGCACTGGGAGGTTGGGGGGGATTTGGGGGGTCTTTGGCTCTTTTTTAAGCTGTCCTTTTTGCTCTCAGGCTCCCTCCAGCCCCGGCCAGATCCGCCCCACATCTGCTGGAGCCTGCCAGCTCCTGGCCATGGACGGGACGTTGTATGTCCCGGCCACACTGCACCGTCCCGTCCGCTCGCCGCCGCTGCGCTCCACACCGCCTAATCCCCAGATGTCAGCAGATCCTTCACCAGCCAGACGCAAGTCTGGATCCCCTTCCAGTCCACCTCCAGTTTCAACCCTGCATCTTTCCAGTTGATTAAAAAGGAGGAAAGGCAGCCAACTTTCCCCGACAAACCTCCGCGCGTTTCTAGCCTAAAATTCCTGCGCCCTCTAGTGAAGCCGAGACGAACGTCTCGGCCGCTCGACGGAGCAAGACAAGGCAAAAGCCAATGAGCATCGGCGCATAAAAAGTTTGCTCCAGAGCTTCCAAGAGACAAAATCAACCATAAGGGGATGCTCGGCTTTGCTAACACCGAGCTGCCATACCCCAGCTGCAGCGGGGGTCTGGCCGGGTGGCCTCAATGACAGTGCCAATGCAGTGGCCAGGAATGTGGGGGATGCTGGAAAGAGTCCCCATCCTTTCACATTTTTGATATGTCCTGAAAAAGCCAAGTCTTGGGGTTTGCTCTGTCCAAGGACATTCGTTTACACCCGTACACATGCACTCACCCTGCGCCAAGGGAGACACCACCACCCAGCGAGCCTGGCTGGAAACCTCCGAATACACCGCACAGTGGAAACAGGATATTTAAAGATTTATGGTTTTCCTAAGGCAAAAAATTCCATCCCAGTGTCTCAGCCCCAGGATCTCCTGGAGAGGTCCAGCTCTGTGGGATAGCGAACTGCCACCCGGTACCAGCTGGATAATACTGCAGCCCAATCCTTAAACTACACCAAAGAGGAGAGAACATTCAAGTGAAGAGGCCTGAGCTTCAACCCAGTGTTTTCATGCATAGCAAAGGCTTTAGTAAGTGGCTGGGGTGGTGAGGAGCTAGCAGGGACAATGCTTCTCTCTGTGTTAACCCTCCTTCCTCCTTGGTTGTGCTGAAGCCTCTCCAAGCACCATGTTCAGCCCCTGCCTTCTGTCATCCATGATTTGCAGGTGTCCTGCTCCCAACCATCACACAAGCATGGCAAAGAGGGAATGGAGCGTTTCTTTCCTTCCCTGCAGAAGGAAAACTTACGCTTTGGGATCAGACACCTGCATCTCATCCAGCCCACACCAGCCAGAGCCGCTGGCCCGACCAAATGAAGGCACGATGAGCATGGAGATGGTTTTCAACCAACCACTTTGGCACCCACCAGCGGTTTGGCCATTCCAACGCCAGTGTCTCAACCTGGAGACATACTATTTCTTCCTACATTTCAAAAGACCAGGCGGTGTTTGTCCCAGCCCTGTCCTGTCGCCACGTTATAATGGATGTCTGCCTCTCTCTGGCATGAAACACAGGGCTGCCAGACATGGAGCCCACTGCCACGCTACAAAAGCCGTGTAAACTGTGATGTTTTTGGAATGGGATGAGAAGCCTCATGGGCAAGAGGCTGTCTTGGTACTGGGAGCGTGAGCAAAGGGAAAACACAGCAAACACAGTTGTGAACATTATACAAGGCATTGCAAAGAGGAGAGGACCTCCACAAACCCCTGACACCCTGCTGTCTATTTATAAAGGGCTTTGCCTTTCACAGGCACACAGCAAAGAGCTGATTCCTTTTTTCCCCATGCTGTAATTGGAAAATGGAGCACATGGACCACTCCATGGTCTCCTGCCTGCTCCATCATGGGAGAAATCCAAGCCTACCGAGAGGGAAAAGAGTTCCAGCTCACAACCATGCAAAATGAGAAACGCTGGCTTTGCTCATCAAAGCATAGCACTGCATGCAGATGAGGAGTTTGGGTGTCTTGGGGGAGATGAAGGCAGCAACCTCTCCCAAGGAGCAGTGCAAGAGCCCCAAGAATGCTGTGACCCACATCCAAAAGGGAGTGGTGGTTACAGTAGCTGGAGCCTCAAAACTGAGCCCAGCTGAAGAAAAGGAACGGAGTACATTTGCAAAAGGCAGTTTCACTGAAATTGGAATGATTCGTCAAAAAATGTGCTAGAAAAAAAAAATGTGAAGATCATTTCAGCATTCTTGGGACACGTTATGATAATCATGCACCTCTCAGGGTTGCCCATATGCCTAAGTTTTGGCATTATTTTACATCTAGTGTTGTGAGAAACTAGCATTTTGTATTTCCACTCGAGTTCAGGACAATAATGAGCTCAAGCACCGCATTTCCCCGTGGGTCAAACATCTCCATGTCCAGAGCATCTCTCCTACAAAACCCTCCACACGGCATGAGAGACCTCGCTTTTGATCCCAAACCCTTTAGCAGGCTGATGTACAGGCTAAGGGGCAGAGCAAGGAACAAGCAGGACACCCTATATCTGCCTCAGCATCCCCATCTGAAAAATGCCTTGTGTCTCAAAAATCAATGCTGTCAGCAGCAAAAGGCAAACAGTTCCATTCAGCAATTTAGGCTGCTTAGCCCATTTTATGGGGATCATAGAATCACAGAATGGTTTGGGTTGGAAGGGACCTTAAAGCTCATTTAGTTCCAACCTCCTGCCATGGGCAGGGACACTTTCCACTAGACCAGATTGCTCAAAGCCACATCCAAATACCTAAACACACTGCAATTCTTCAGCATCTCTGTGCTTACATCACCTCTGAAGTGCTGCTCCAAGTGCACAAGGAACTAGTGCACTTGAGGAGAGTAAAATCAACCTTATATGTTGTCACCGCTTTTCAAGGAGGGAATCAAACACAGAGAGGGAAAGAGGAAGAAGGTGTCACATCAATGGATAGCGTGGCAAAAAAATGGGAGCTGTGTCCAGCCAGAAGGGATTAGAAATGTGGGATCAGCTGGACACGAAGAGGTCCAACAGGAAATGCAACCGCTGTCTGTGGCTGATGTCTTTGGCTGGAGCTGTGGAGAAGGAGCATCCTGCAAACCCACCAGGCACACAGCCACATGATCAGAGCTGCCATTCACCAGCATCACAGGGCCAGGTCCAGCAGGGATGGGCTATCCCATTTGGTTTGGATAACATACTAAATCCTATATCTTTGCTGTGGAGATAAGAGTCTACCCAGAGCTAAAGAGGAGAGAAGCAGCCTGCCCGGGCAGCAGGGATAGTGCCCTGTCCACCACTGTGGAACCAACGGAGGAGAAATATTACAAGAAAAGTCCCCTTTTTGATGTACCTGTCCCCCCCCGCATCTTCCTGGAGCATAAAAGGGGGACTAAAGGGAATGGACCCCATGCATTTAAGTAACCCAGAGCATGGACTCTCCTGGAGGTAAAGCCAGACTTGGCAAAGAAACCAGAAGTGCTCTTCCATGGGAGCAGTTAGTGCTTGGTCCTGTCAAGTGTTCCACAAGCTGGGAGAGGAGCAGACCGCAAAGGTGGCCACGCTCAGAGAGGATGAGAGGGAAACAACCATGCCATGGTGCAGCCCACTCCATCCAAAAGTGAAATAAATACACCTAGCTGAACACATTTGGTGTCTTGGGAAAAAATGTGGGAAGATGCTTGGAAAAGCATTTCCTCTATCAGCTCTGCTGCTGAAATCCCGAGTAAGGTCTTGAGAGAGCTCCATGCATCATATGGGGATGAGCACACATCTGAGGGTGCAGAGGTGTCCCTGCTTTTCAACACATGAGCTCCTGCAGACTATCAATGAGGCGTCTTCTGAGCCTTAAACTAAGCCCAGGGAGGAGATGACAAGGGCTGAGATGACCCAAGGGCACCCCACAAAATTTAAGGGGAGAAAGTTGAAGAGCAGGCTGGTTGACAGGGAGATATATTTAGTAGCAGCAGTGCCAGCTGAGAAGGAATGGAGAGCATCGTTAATCCATAACAATGCACTCGGTCCCCAGAGGGATGAGCTGAATATTACAAACCACAACTTAGCAGGTTACTCGAGCTGTTTGGAAGGATGGAATATGATGCAGTGGATCACCAAAGCTACACAAAGACAGTGTAGGATGGATCCTGAGTCTGAAAGGCTCTCCCCCATTTCTGGGATTAGCTCCTGGCATCCCCCATTCCCACTCAGAAGCAGAGCCTGGACCCATGCAGAGCTGTGGGCTGCAGATTGCAGTTCCACTCAGCACAGAGCACTGCAGCCCAAGGAGGGGTTTATAGTATCATGGAATGGTTTAGGTTGGAAAAGACCTTAAGATCATCCAGTTCTAAACTCCTGCCACGGGCAGGGACACCTTCCACCAGAGCCGGTTGCCCCAAGCCCCTGTGTCCAACCTGGCCTTGAACACTGCCAGGGATGGGGCAGCCACAGCTTCTCTGGGTACCCTGTGCCAGCGCCTCAGCACCCTCACAGGGAAGAGCTTCTTCCTTATATTAACCTTAATCTCCCCTCTTTCAGCTTGAACCCATTGCCCCTTCTCCTATCACTACAGTCCCTGATGAAGTGTCCCTCTCCAGGAAGAGTCCCTTTCATCTTCTCTGTGCCCCCTCATCTGGATGGGATGAAATTTGGGACACACTTCTATCCCAGATTACACAGAAGGTAGAAAAGCCTATGTTAAGTGGGCTGTAACCACTCAGCCCAGCTTCCCAAAGCAGGGTCTGACCTTGCAGGGTATTTTGGGGTGGAAGGTGCTACGAAAAGTGCATGAAATTTGTCTCCCAGCCAGGAGCGCCTGTGCTTTGTGTGGCTTTTTCTTTTAATCCATTGGAATTACTCTGGATTTACACCACTGTAGATGACAGCGCTCCTTGGTCTAAAGTCAATGAGCCAACTTAGCTGACAAATTCCTCCCCAAGACCGCGAGCGGGAACCCTCCTCCATCAATGAAAGCCTTTTCTCTGGCTCCAGTGGCTTTTGCCTATGGATTAAAGCTCAAAGGGGCAGCAGCCTGACACGGACACGCTGGGAAGTGCCTGGAGCTGGGCCAGCTCCAATGGCAGCTGGAATCCAGCCCGCTTGAGGCGACTGATATGATTTTGGGGGGGTTGGATGGAAGGGGATGGTTTCTTTTCCACAGTGGGATTTACAAGTCACACAGAGGAGGGTGGTGGGGTTGTGTTTAAATGCAAAAAAGCAGAAAAGGAAAGAAAAAGCAACTAAAAAACCCTCATAACAACTTGATTCAGGGTTTTTGTAGTGTGAAAGGTACATTCCCGCCGCCTCCCATCCCTCCTTCCTCCTCCCTCCCCTCTCCCCCATCCCCGTCCTTCCCTCCCTTCCTCCCCCCCCAGTCCAGCCCACAGCAGCTGGTTTATATTTGGCTGTAAATTTATGGCCCCTTTTGTGTTCTTAATCCTCTTGCAAACTATATTAAAGCCTCAGACCTTTCTACTTGGTGCTAATAAGCTCAACACTTGTATGCCTCCGAGGCAGAACATTAATTGTGGTGTGTTAATGAATGATGTAGTTTTGGACAGTGAGACAAAACAGGCCGTTTCTCTGCACCACTGTCTGCTTCCTCCTCGAGTCTCCGGGTCTAGGATGTCTACCCAGCCCACGGATTGCTTTTATTTTATTCTTTCTTTTCCTTTTTTAAGCCAGCTGTGCCTATTTTGGGATTACTATGCTGGAACAAGAGCACGAGCCCGGCAAGTCCAGCACTCTCCTGCCAAGGCTGGATGCTTCCGAGGAAAGTCTGAGTCCCACCTTCCCCGTGCACCGTAGCGCGTATCCTGCACAGGGAAACTCCTTCCTGGCCCCAGGCGCTGCTCTGTCTCGACCTAAAACCTAAGGGCTGTGCATCCTGGCCATTTCCAATTCCCATTTCCTTCTCCACTGAGATGCTGGGGTCCCTCACAGGAGTGCCTCCCTCTCTGCTTGCTATAGTTCAGCTTCCCGCTGGCCTCACATCCCATAAAAGCAGAGCACACGCTATCACCTTGCCTAAGAGCAGAATTCCTTTCCCTTCATTACAGCTCATATTGACACTTCCAAAAGACACACATGGTAAACCTGGAGCAACTGCACTGACTTCACTGGGGTTTCATGGGTAGAAATGGGAGCTCACAGGTAGAAATGGGAACTGAAGACGGCTACAAGGACAGATCTAGGGCTAGATGTGAAAAGGATTGAGTGAAGAGCCAGGCTGGGACAGGGAATGGCGGAGGTGGCACCAAATCCAGAGCAGGATGGGGAGAGCACCAGCACATGGAGCAAGGAGCACCCTCAGCCAGGTACCGTCCCCAGTCACCCCTTCCCAATGGGATAACACAGGAGAGCAGGCGCTCCCCTCCCCTAGGACATGTCACATCTGATCCCAAGGGACAACATCACTCCTTTATGTGATAGGGAGGGTCAGGGATCTTCCACTAAAAAGGCCCAGCGAAGACCTGCCCGTACTCAGCCAGATGCAAGGGCAACGTGGCTGCTCCTGCCAGTAACCTGCAAAGTGGTTTTGAGACCAAAATGCCATCATGGAGGAACAAGCAGCAGCACGGGTGGCCCAGATCCTTCTCTGACATCAACATAAACTTCATGACCCAAGAGCTGTAACAGCCTCTCAGTAGATATTTATCTCAGGAGGGTGGTTTAGGAGTTTTGGGTTCCTTTTGTTTACTACTTGTAAACTGTTCTTATCGACCAGCTTCATCTCAGGCCAAGGACAGAGCCAATGCTGATGACATCTGCAATAAAGCAATACCCTGACACAGGCAAGCCCTGCTCCCAGCCTGCTCTCGCCCTCCATCCTGCCCCACAAGCTGTCACATCCCTGCAGAAAGTTGACTTTAGTCCCTCTCTAATAATTGGAAAGTTCATTTCCCAAAAGGGGGAAGTTTTCTCCAATTTGTATTACCTTTGACAGCCTCCTGCAGGGGAGCTTTAATAAACAGGGGATGGGAAAGCAGAGAGCTACCATAGCTTGTTAATATGGCTTTGTTCCTCCTGAGCATCTCAGGGTCCTTTAACGTACAAGCTTAAAGCTTCTGGCAGCCCAGGGATGGAGAAGAGGATATTCATCCACTTGATGGAAGGGGATGTTGAATTCACACAAGATCCTGAAGACAAGCTGAGATAGGGAAAGAGAAAACCCAAGAGCTCCAGAGACTGAGTTGTCCAGCCCAGCTCTGATCCCATCACTGTCATGGGCAAAGTGTTCTACAGCAGATCCAGTGGTGATAGCTGCAATTTGCTGGTCTTGAAGTTGCACTGAAGAGCTAAAACTCTTTGGAAAGCTTCACAACACATGGCCAGGAAAACAGCTGATTTCAATGGCATGCTACCAGAAACACCGTGCAAGAACATGTTAGGTTTAAAGCTCTTTGCTAGAGCTTATCTTCATATCTCAGTGGCAATCTGTCCCACCAAGAGGGGACCACGGCTCAATTGCCTGGGAATGATGAAAAACTACCTGCCTGTGCCGTTGCAAATGCAATTCCACTGGCTTTTGGAAAGATGATGATGAGTTATCACAGGTGGTAACCATGTAAGTGTTGATGGAACAAGAGCTAGAGATGACCCCAGTGGTTGGAGTCACAGTAGAGGGTGAGCCCATGGGGTTTCACACTCCATCTTTCCTTGTGTTGGCTACCATCCTCACTGCAAGCAGCTTCATGAGACATTATACCCCATGTACAATTTCTGGTAAGAACAGAGAAGGAGAAACCACTTTCTCAAGCAAGCAAAGGCTTAAGCTCAGAGATGAAGTAGAAAACAGGATTTGAGAGTGCTCCAGAAAGCCCCACAATGCTTTAAACTGGATTATCAACAACCTAAAAGGTTTCTCAGGAAATACTACTGCTCTTCTACATGGTGCTTTCAGACTACTCTGATTCTTTTACTATTTCTATTAGATCCTTACTACAAAAGTTGGTGAATTCTGTGAAAAACACTGCCTTCTGCCAACAAGTTCTTTGCTCAGTTCCCCAGCGGGTCAAAAGGAAGATATGGATGGGGTATCTAAGAGGAAGAACTGCCTAGAAGGAGCAAGCCTCAGTCTTAAACCTTGTGTTTCCTCGTGGGACCTGAGTCTCAGCAGCCGGGTGGGGAGACTTAAAAGTCAACATCATTTAACACAACAAAAGCTCAGGTCTAATGAACTCCAAAGACACCGGCTGGTAGACGGGACCTGGCCTGGAAAAAGCTTTAATCTGGTCATCGCAATCTCAGCAAGAACAAAATGATCTGTTTTCTTCCCATTAGAAGCAGGTTCTCCTTATCTCTGTGTGCACAACTCAGTGCAGGGCAAGGGGTGGTTTGCATAGGGGAAAACGTAACTCCAAGTGATTTACCTGGCACAGAATAATAGAATCCTTCAGGTTGGAAAAGACCTTTAAGATCATTGAGTCCAACTGTAAACCTAACACTGCCAAGTCCACCACTAAGCCATGTCCCTAAGTGCCATCTTAATGTACTTTGAAGAGGGAAACAGGGTAAGAACAAAATAGTCTCCAGAAAATCTGTATATTAAGAACCTTTATGAGTAAAAAGCTACATTTTTGACTAAAGAGGTACAAAAAAAGCATTCACAAAAAGATCTTCCTCCAGTTCCCTAACTGCTCTTTAAACAAGCAGCTGCTGGGCTCGGGGAGCACCCTTGGGTATGTGATGCACGGGATGCTCGGCTCTGTGAAAACAGGAATTAGGAGGAGACCAAGTAAAGGTATTGCTTTCAGAGGGAAGGGAATCAGCTGCACCCCACCTCACACCAATGAATGAGAAATCTTAAAAAATAATGAGCTACTTTTGCATCCTGCACAATTTATCCAAGGAAAGGGCTTGCTCACAGGTAAACCAGAGCTCAAGGCGCTCAAGGGCACGTGAGCAGGAGCAAGGCTCATCCTGGGATGGTGTTTTGCCCATGTACCTGTTCTGAGGAGATTTCTAGACATCCCTTAGGCAGGAATTAGCATCCTTGCCAGCTTGGGATCGTGTATGATGCCAAAAATTGGGGAGGTTAAAAGGTTTTGAGGAGGAGAACAGAGATCCAGACCAGCCTTTGGACTCAGAAAAATGCAAAAGCATTGAGATTCACAGGTTAGGGTGGGACATGTGTTTCCCACTTGGAAAAAAGCATAAAAGTGAGAACTATAAATATCAAGGGAAAGAGGCTCCTCCTTTTCTACACTGCTGGTGTTGCTCCTTGCTACTGCTGGCACTCCCCATCTGAGCTGTGGTACAAATTACAAGTCCATCAGGATACCACAGAGGTCAGGCCTCCCTTTTCCATGACCCCGTTCCCATCACCCACGCTCCCCTCGCCTCCCCCGGTGCCTGTTCCTGAGGTCGGAATTCCGTGGTTTTATTAAGGCGATGGCAACCAAAGGCCTTCAGTTGCCCGCTTTGCAGTAGCAAAATATTATCTGACTGTGCAGAAGATAAAAGAAGCAGCAAAGGAGCTTTGAGGCACCTTCAAATCACTGCTGCTGTTTAACCCTCACTTCATAGGGAATAAATAGGAGCCAAAGCTGTTGCCTTCCTCCCACCACAGGAAAGTGGATTGCTCCCCATTTCCCTGCAACTCTCCTCCTACATATTATGCTCCATGACGGAGGGAACCCCGTGAATTATTGCCCTTTCTCTTTGACAACAAAGTTGGGAAACATATCTCATTCCTTAAGGATAAAACAAGAAGTATCCCAAGCAAACTGCAGTGTAATTGCAAAGACAGGGACAGCCTTTTGGTGCTGAGTGCCACGCTCTGTGCCAGCAATGCCATCTCCACCCCACAGCGATGGGGGGACACATCGCGTTCACCCCAGATCTGCTGCCTGCCCCCACCCAGCTCAGAAAGAGCCTGTCCCATGGAGGACAGGATGCAAAAGCCATTGTCCCTGCTGCCACACCAGCCTGGTCACCTCTACCATTGCCTTCACTTATGGGGGGACATGAGGATGAACCCCCACATCTGCTTGGGCTTGACACCCCTCCCTGGGGTCTGCCTTGGGGGGATGTAGGGAGGGTCTGACCCCAGGACCACCGAGGGACAAGGCAAAGCCCCAGGAGGGTCTCAGCTCTCCCTCAACCAGCTCAGTCCCCCCCATCAGCACCCCAATTCCCCTAAAATCCAATACAACTCTCAGCACCATGAGACCCCCCCTAACAAACACAAACCCTGCGGGGTCTCCCTGCAACACTCCCCCACGGCAGAGCTTGGAAATGGGGGGGGGGGGGGGGGGGGGGGGGCCGCGCTTCACTGTGCCCTCCTCCTCCATTCCATTCCCCCCCACACCGGTTTCATCGCCCTTTTAAGAGCCTTGCGGGACCGCGCTCGCCGCTCAGCCCCCGACACGCATGTCCCTGGCTTGGGGAGGCGGGGGGGGGGGGGGGGGGGCGCGGCATAGTGACGGGGTTAATGGGGTTGGAGAGGGGCAGCACCTCCAATCTTAGCAGCACCCTGCGGTGCATCCCCATGTGTGACTCTCCCCACACTCTATCATCGCCCTTTTAAATTCCTCAAAGGCATCGAGCGCGGACACGGATGGGGGGGGACGGACCCACGCGGGACCACTCACACACGTGGAGGGGGGATCTGCGGTGGGAAAGGCGAGTATGGGATGAAGAGGATGAAGGGAAGGGGTTCCCCCACTTCAGGCGCGACCCCGTGTCCCGTGTGTGTCCCCCATCCCCATTCCCGGTTCGCGGTCACTCGTGGACGCCCCTCACCTTCCTCTTGTGGCGGTGGATGTCGCCGATGGAGTTGGCCACGGTGTTGGGCCCCAGCAGCATGCGGGTGCTGCGCGGCCACTCGGTGCTCACCAGGTGGTGCTCCCCCATTAAGATCTTCCGCACGTTTTCCGCGCCCGTCACCCGCACCAGCGGCCGCCCCAGCAAGTGCGTCTTGAAAACGTTCCCGTACTTCTCTCGACGGGAAGACTGGAAGCAGGAGCCCTGCGGGGATGGGAGGAGGAAGAAACACGCGTGGACGGGGTGTTACCGCACGGCACACACGCGTGGGGATCCCCACGGGTGGAGCTTGGAAGAGTGATGGGGGGGTATGAGGATCCCCACGGAGAAGCTATGGGGGGTAGTGGGGGGGTTGTTGCAGGGATCTCCAAAACTGAAGCTTGGAGGGGTGATAGGAAGGTTATGGGGATCCCCATGGGTGAAGCTTAAGGGGGTAATGGGGCGGATCGCGGGGAGGGAAATGGAGGGGAACGGGATAACCCGGACATCCCATCCGCGGACCGCCCGGCTCCTTCCGACGGGGCGCCCGGCGCTGCCCGCGCCTCCCGGCGGAGGTCGGTGCCTTCCTCCTCCCTTTTACTTCTACCTTTAGCTCCCGTGGCACTTTTAAACTTTTTCTTTTTTCCCTCCTCCCCCCCCCCCGTCTTCTCCCCCCCGCCTTTTCCCATATTTTATCCTTTTTTTTCTCCCCCCACCTTTTTTTCCCCTTTTCCCTTTTCTTTTCCTCCCCCCCCATTTTTCTTTTTCCTTTTTTTTTTTTTTTTTTTTTTCCCAATTCTCCCAGCCTGAATTTACTCGAAAGGCTGCAATTTGCCTAAGTAAATCTCCAGATTTAAAGAGCCTTTAATAACTTTCCCACATGCTCCGGGAGGTTTTTATCGGCGAGGAGGTGGATGGAGCCGCAGGGTTAAGGAAGGGGGGGTCCCCCAAATCCCTCCCCCTCTATCCCGAGCGGGGAGAATGGCTGCGAGCGCTGGAGCCCCGGTGCCGGGCGGGGAACGCGTGTGTTTATTTTGAAACAAAAGCGCGGTTGTGAATTTTAGATGTTCAGGTGACCCTGTTTCTTGATCTGCGTAAATATAATTAAAGTCCTTTTTGTGGCATTAATAAAGAGTTATTTGTACACCATTTCCAGGGCAGCACAAAGAGGACCTTTATGTGGGAGAACTTTCGAATGGAGTCCAATTTATACAAAAAATTTTGTATTTTTAGCCCTGGATTCTGTTTGGACGGAGCGTGTGGAAAAGCGAGAACCCTTTTCTGGTCCCCCCTGTAAAAATCTGATAAATTTCTTTAAAAAATAAAGCCCTATTGAGAGCCGGCTGTTAACCCCTTCGCCGCCACTGGTAGGGAAAGGGTCGGTGGGGAGCGGGGCTCCGGACTCCCACCTCTGGGCATCCCCGTTGACGGGGGACCGGGACACAGGGACACCGGGACACCGCAGCCCTCGCAGCCGGGCCCGAGCTGCCCTTCGCGGCCTCGGATTCCGCCCGTCCCCTTCGGCGGTGCCGTCAATGAAACGCGACCTTTGCCGGCGGGAGCATCCTCGCCAGGCTCCTGTTTGCTTTACTCTTTATTTTTATCCTGCCCTGGGAGGAGGAGGAGGAGGTGGGAAACCCTCGGGGGTTCCCTCCCGGGATTGTGCGAGCCCCCGGGGTGCCCTCAGCCCGGCTCTCCCCTCCCTGCCTAAACCGGGGCACCCCTCGCTGCCTCTTTTCTTGTTATTTCTTTCTATTTTTTCCTCTATTTTCTTGGCAATCGCCCTCTCGCAACGCGGTCCGAGGGGGATCCCGCTCCGCCCGCCGCTGTTCAGCATTTAGCAAGGTTAATCCCGGGTTAATCTAACGATTACCTCCGCGGGCTTCCCCCAGCACTGGACCCGAGCCGGGTGGGTGCGAACCCGACGGGAGCAGCCCCGGGGAGCGGGACGGGACCCGGGGACCCCCGGGGGTCCCTCCTACCCCCGGCGTTATTATAGTTCATTACTTTTTGCAAGGATTTATGCAGGGAAGGGAGGAGAAAAGGAGGTTTTGGGCAGCACGGGGGAGACCCCTCGGCTTCCCTCGCTGCTCTCTGGCTTCTCCCCAACCCCGGCGGGGAGCGCAGCGCGGCAGCCGCTCCGGGGCAAGCCGAGCCGGGCCAGGCTCCCCCCGTGTATCTCCCCACCATGACCCCCCCCAACCCCTTCTACCTCCCCGGCTGGCCGCATGATGCAATCGAAAGAAGAAGAAGGAAAAAAAGCCTTATAAAATAGAAATAGAGCCTGTCCCAGCCCACCTTCCAAGGGGAAAGGGGAGGAAGGGAAGGAAGGGAAGGGAATCCTCCTTACCTGCAGGAGCCAGTGGAAGGTTTCTCCGATTAAAGGGAATCCCATGGAGCCTTTAGGGATTGGTAGCTTGCAGGTTTTGTCGCGGGTGGCAGCCCAGCGGAGCTGCCACAGCTGTTGGGACACGGCCAGCAGCAAAGTCAGCGACACCAGGCACGCCGCGAGGGTAGCCAGTGCCGAGACGAGATCAAAACTTGCAAAAAGCATATTTGGAAGAAGGAGGAGGAGGAGGGTGGGGAGAGAAACAGCCCCTTGACAGGCACCGCACTCGCACCCACACACCCGCACGCACGGGAAGAGGGAGATCGCGGAGCGCACGGTGAGGGCTGCCTGGGGGGTCCCGGGCGGGGGGGGGCCCCGCTGCCCCCCTGGCCGCTGGCAGGGCAGGAAACAGCAGGGGAAAGGCGGGAGAAAAGGGGGGAAAATAGAGGGGGATGGTGGCAAAAAGTAGTTTCTCCTCGGTCCCTCTCTGAAAACTTTGTTCTTGGTTGGGATAAACTTGATGGAGTGACACAGGCGCAAAAAACACACCCCACAATAAGGAAAGGGGAAGAGGGGAGGGTAAAGAAAAGGGGGAAAGGGGAAGAAAGGGGGGAAAGAAAAAGGAAAATAGAGGAAGAAAGGGGGGGGAAGAAAGAGGGGAAAAGGAAAAAGAAAAAGGGGGAAGGGAAAATGAAAAAAGGAAAAAGAAAAAAAGAAAAAAGAAAAAGGAAAAAGGGAAGAAGTAAAAGGGGAAAGGAAAAAGAAAAGAGGAAGAAGGGGAAAATGAAAGGGGGAAGGGAAAAAGAAAAAGGGGAAAAAAGGAAAAGAAAAAGGAAAAAGGGGGAAAAGAAAAGGGGGAAAATAAAAGAGAAAGAAGAAAAGGGGAAAAAGGGAAAAATAAAAGGAGAAAAAAGGAAAAATAAAAGGAAAAAAAAGGGAAAAAGAAAAAGGGAGAAAAAGAAAAAGAAAGGGAAGAGGGAGGGGGGAGAGAAAGAGACCCCGAATAAGGGGTGGGGGCAACTGGGCAGCAAAAAACTCGAGGGCAAAAATTAAAAAAGAAAAACCCTGAAAAAAAAAAAGGGGGGGGAAAAAGACCCCCAAAAAGTCCAAGTGCAGATGCTCTGGCTCTCGCTCCCTTCCAAGGCAAAGCCACTCACACCAGAAGGGGGAAAAAAAATAAGGAAAAAAAACAAAGAAAAGGAGCGAGATTTGGAAAAAATAGCTTAAAAAATGATAAAATAATTCAGCCACGACCTGGAGAGCTGCAAGAACTAAGTAGCTGTACACATGTATCTACACACAGGGAGCGAGACAGGCCGGTGGGGGTCCCTGTCTGCACACACGGGAGCGCGGGGCTCCGCACGCCGCGGTGTCAGCCCCAGACTTTCCCCGGCCGTGCGGGAGGCGGGCGGCGGGCATGGCCCCTCGCACTGAGGAGCGGCGGAGAAAGTCCCCGGGTGTTTATATAGAGGCGGGGAAGCCGGGGCTGGGCTGGCCGCCAGCTCGGCTGCTCCCCCCCGCACACCCACCGCACGCCGAGGGCTCCGGGGGAGGCGGGTCGAGCCGAGCCGGGCTCAGCGGAGCCGAACCGAGCCGAGCAGAGCTGAACCGATCCGAGGAGAAGCCCTGGCTCGCCGCCCGCAGCCCGGTCACGCCGCGCTCCGCGGCTTCATCCTCCTCCTCCTCCTTCGCTGCCGCCGTCCGTACCTTCGGCCTGCGGAGAGGCAAGCGCGGCTCAGCGCCGGCGCTCACCCCCCCTTTCCAAATCAACCCTCCCTTCCCAAACTAACACCCTCCGCTCTCCAAATCAATCCCTCTCCCCCAAATCAACCCCAATTCCCAAATCAAACCTCTTCCCCAAATCAAACCCTCCCCCCTTCCCCAAATCACCCTCACCATTCCCAAATCAATCCCATACCCAAATCACCCTCCCCTCAACCTCCCAATATTTAACCCTTAGTGATGAGAAGTGACCCCCCCATCATTTCCCCCCTCCAATGACTCCCACTCCCCGTTGGTGATCCCCCCCTTGCTATGGTCCCCCAATATTTAATCCTTAATGATTCCCCTCCCGCAACGATTCCCCCAATATTTAACTCTTTATATTCCCCCTTGTGATGCTCCCTCCAGTATTTAACTCTTCATCATTTCCCCCTTGCAACGATCCCCCCAATAATTTAAGTCTTACTTATTCTCCCTTACAATAATCCCCCCAATATTTAACCCCAAATGACTTCCTCCCTTGCAGTGATTCCCTCGCCCAAGATCTACCCCACAATGATTTCCCCCTTACAATGACTCCCCCCAGTATTTAACCCTTAGCGATTCCCCGTTTTTTCCCCACAAGAATGACCCTCAGTGTCCCATCTCTCCCTTCAATGACCACATTTATCCCCTTTCAGTGATTTATCCCTCACAATAATTTGCCCCAGGCAATGATTTGCCCTCACGCATACCCCCAATTTGCCCCAGGCAATGACTCCCCCCCTCACCAATAATTTACCCCTTCTATTGATTCCTCCCCCCTCATTACTTGCTCCTTACAACACTTCACCCTCTCCATGATGATTCTGACCCCCCCACCCCATTTCCCTCCTTGCTACCCTCCCATTACTTCCCTCCTTGCAGTGATTTACGGTTCTACAATGATTCGCCCCTTGCAATGACCCTCTCCCCAATTATTTGCTCACTTGCAGTGATCCCACCCCAATTATTTGCTCCGGTGATCATTGCCCACTGCAGTGATTTACTTTCTGACCCCACAATATTAGGGGGGGTGCTAGATCCCACACACCCCCTATTATTTGGAGGGTGGTGGTGATTGCCCGGCCCCCCCCCCCCCCCCCTCCTTTTCCCCACCAGTGCTTTCCAGGACAGGGGAGATCCAGGCTGGGGAACCCCCGGGGGTACATTTCCAGCCTGTCCCCCCTTCAGCGATGGAGGCAGAGGCAGGTATCCGGCTGCCTGCTCCCAGGCAGTTTTGCAAAGCATTTGCTTCAGATTACAGGAAAAACAAAAGTTCATTGAGTTCCCCCCTTCTCCTTCACTTCCCCCCCCACCCCAACCAGCCCCTCGCCCCCCTCCAGCCACCCCAGCTGGTTTGAGTCTGCGGAGCACTAAGAGGGGCTGAGCCCCCCCCCATCGCTGCTGCGGCTCCTGAGGATTCAGCGGGTACCCCCCCCTTTCCCTTTACTTCGGGGTGACCCCGGGGGGTGCGTGGCCTGGAGCCCCTTTTCCGCATCTCCCGGTGCGGGGCTGGACCCGGGGTGCGGGATTCCCCCCGCAGCATCCCGGGACGGGTGCAGCCATTCTCCCGCGCCCTCCTTGGGTACTCCCGGACAGGGACCCCCCATCACCTCTCCCCTGTGCATCCCCATTGGCTCCTTGCTGACCCGCTACCTCTGTCTATCCCAGTGCAGGGACCCCCACACACACACTTACTGCATCCCCGTGTATCCCGGCAAGGGATATTTCCACTATCACCACCCCACCGGTACATCCCAGTGGAAGGAGACCCCCCTATCCCATACCCCCGCGCACCGCCGTGCCTTCTGGGTGCCGCAGGGACCCCCCCCTTCCCGTGCACCTTTGTGGTGGGACTCCCCCTCCAAGCCCATGGAGCTCCCCCCTTCCCGGTACATCCCGGAGCAGGAGCCCCCCATCCCCCGGTGCGCACCGCCAGCGCCCCCCCCGCCGCCGCCGCCGCTCACTCTTTGCCCTGGCGCCCCACCCGGTGGCGGCCGGCGGCACTGCAGGCTCCGGGGCGCAGGTGACCGCGGAGCCCCGCACTGCACCGCGCCGACCCGCGCCGACCCGCACGGCCCCATCCCTTCAGGGTGTCCCCCCCCGGCTCGGTCCGAAGCGCCTCCCCGAAATATCTACCCACAATACCTTCCCAAATCATCTTCCTCAGGCCCCTTCCCAAAACACTTTCCTAAAGTGTCTTCCCGAGGCTCCTTCCCAAAGTATGTTCCTGAAGCCACTCCCCAAAGCACCTTTCCCAGAGCTCCTTCCCAAAACACTTTCCTAAAATACCTTCTTAAAACACCTTCCTAAAGCATATTCCTAAAGCACCTGCCCAAAGTGTCTCCCAAAAGCACCTTTCCGAAGTGCCGCACGCCATTACTAAGCACCTTCCCAGAATACCTTCCCAAAACTCCTGCCACACTCTCCAGTGTTCCCCAGCAGCTGCCCTCCCCTTGTCCCCCCAGATCAGCGTGGAGGGGGGACATCACACATCTCTCAGGATGGTGGCGGGCAGCGCAGTGCTGGGCTCGGCATCACAGCTGGGGTGGGGGTTTAGGGTCATGGAAAGACACTTAAGAGAAGCACATAGAATCCCAGCCTGGTTTGGGCTGGAAGGGACCGTAAAGCTCATCCAGTTCCAACCCCCTGCCACGGGCAAGGACACCTTCCACTAGAGCAGGTTGCTCCAAGCCCCTGTGTCCAACCTGGCCTTGAACACTGCCAGGGATGGGGCAGCCACAGCTTCTCTGGGAAAAGTCTGTGCCAGCGCCTCAGCACCCTCACAGGGAAGAGCTTCTGTCTCAGAGCTCATCTCAGTCTCCCCTCTGGCAGGTTAAAGCCATTCCCCCTTGTCCTGACCCTACAGGCCCTTTTCCAAAGCCCCTCTCCAGGTTTCCTGTAGCCCCTTTAGGCACTGGAGCTGCTCTAAGGTGTCCCCTTCAGGAGCCTTCTCCAGGCTGAACAAGCCCAACTTTCTCAACATCTATGACCAACAGCTTCCCACAGCAGAGCCTGCCACCAAAACCACCCTCGGAACCCCCAAACCATCGGGTTGACCATAGACAGGCCCAGCAGAGAGGGAGGCCTTGTCCACCTCACTCTTCTCCTCCTTTTCCCAAGAGAAAAAGCATCCCTGAGGTGCTCTCAGCATCTCCAAAGCAGTGTCACATGTGAGCAGTCTTCTGCTACTTTCTAAGTGTGGGAAAATGCCCCTTTGAGGGGCTGGAGAGGGGCAGAAATCAGCCACCAGCATATAATTCCATAAGAATCTGTTTTTTTCCCTGCTGGCGGAAATTCAAGGATAAGCCTAAAAAATACTTGGGGTTCTTTTAGTGGTTTCTTTCCTTGTAGGATTTTGCCCTCTGAAGATAAACCCATGAGACTCCAGAGGGAAAAATGCTTTTCCAAGGTCCAGCTACTCTTAACTTTTACCGTAATCTTGGATAATTTTATCATTATCCACAAATAAAGCCAAAAGCCTTTAAAATTGCAAACAGGGTGGAGATGGCAATGGAGGAGCAATAATTCATGAGGAGGAGAAGGGTGATGGCACAAGCAGGCAACAAGTTTGATAAAACAAATCCCAAGGACCATTCTGGTGGTGGATGCTGCTCCCACCAGGAACTCATCGCTCCGGGATGAGGCTGAGCCCAAAAGCAGCAGTGGGTTTGGGGCTTAATGCTACTGGCTGCCACAACCCACTTTCCCCATGAGGGCCAATTTTCCAACACAATTGGGATGAGGAACTTTCCTGCTTCTTCCCATGCCAGGAAAAAGCAGGAAAAGTCAGTGCAAGGAGGGAACCTGCTGCAGGAGAAGCTCCCTCTGGTCTCTTCCGCTCACTGATGCTGCTCTATGAGCACCGAATATCCTTCTTTCCTAGATTTAATAGATTTGGCATCTCCAGAGTGGGCAATATTCTCCCTGCAGCTCCTGAAAAACTCCAGCTTCTGAAATTCTCTTTTATTTTCTTGCTGGCAAACGCTTGCTCACATCCCATCCCTTTTCTTAACTGGCCGTATCACAGTCAAAACTCACCCGAAGGGGAATTGGGAGGAACTGGAAATGCACAAGTGCAATTATCACCACTCACAGACTGGTTTTAGCACTCTGCCCTCACACCACGCACAGTGTGTGACATTATTGCTATTTGAATTTGCAAATTTGATTGAAAAATATCAAACTCACCCTAATAACTTTAATTAGGGAGCCGGGATTCCCTGCAAATGCGCTGCTCCGAATGTTCTCATTGAGCCGGGACTCTCTGCTATGAATATTCCTACTTCTTTTAGGTCAGAAAGTAGGTTTTAGTAGAAAAGTTAGCAGGTTTTAGTAGAAACTGTTTTATTTCTAGTGGGCATTAATATTCTTTCCCCCGACACCACTTCTATAGCTGGTTTGATAACTCTGCTGTGATGGAGCATAACGTCCTGTCTAACCGCTCAACTACCTGTACAGGAGGGAAGCACAGGGAATGCTGTGCCACTTCCACAGACACCCACAACATATGGAAGCTTTACATTTCCAAGAAATTCCATCTCCAGCTCCTTTGTCATTTAACCACCGTCCCTTCCACGCTATTAACAGGGATGTGGAGGGTGAAAAAACAACCCACACAAATCTGATATTTCATGTTTCCGACCAAGTTTGCAATGTCATTTTTCCAACCAGATCCGCAATAGAATTTTTACAACCAAATTTCCAATCTCAATTTTTGTTTCTGGAGCAGTTTTCCTATTTTCCTCTCCTTTTTTTTCCCTCCAGGAGCAGCAGCTTGCCCTGCTGGGAGCGGAGTTCCACCACTTCCACACCTGGGAATAGGCCCCCGGTTTTGGTTTAAAGCTTTGTTTTGGTTTGCTTTTATATTTATTTTCAAACCCGGCTCCTTTAAAGCCCTGCAATGAAATTTTGGAGTTGTCATCACTGTTTTTTTCACCCCGCAGATGAAAGAAAACAACAACAAACCCCTTGGGCAGAAGCGGTTCCATAAAACCCGAAGGGAGCGAGGGAAGGGGAACGGATATTCCATGAGCGATTGGGTGCAGCTCTGTGGCACTCGACCCCCAGCTCAGCCACTGGGTCCCACCGAGGTGAGGGGGGGAGAAGTAAGACTTAAATCCATGTTATTTTGCCACTTACCAAACTTGGAGTCCCAGTTGACTTGAGCCACCCTGATGCCGTAGATCCCGGGAAGCGCTCCCCACTCCAGGGAAACCCCGAGTGTTTTATAGCATGAAAGCTGAGGTGGTCCCCGCCCACAGGGTGCTGCTGCTTCAACATGAGGATTCATCAGCATTTGGGGACGATGACAATGGAAAGCTTCCTCCACGCTGCCCCGAAGCCCCCAGCTGCCGCCCGCAGCGCCGACCGGGCCCCTCCATCCCGCTCCTTCCTCTTGTCCATCATCCTGCTGCTAAAAACCCTGATTTTGTTCTTTAAAAGCTCAAATAGGCTCTCAAATATTGTCTCCCCCACTTGTACCCCTTGTAGGAGCAGCTCGTGGGTTCTTCGTATTTTTCTTTTCCCTTTTCCTTCTCTTTTTGTTTCTCTTTCTTGTTCTCCGTCTCTTTTTCCATTTTTCTTTCTCCTTTTTCTTCTTTTTTCTTCTTTTTTTCTCTTTTTTCTTCTTATTTATTAATCTATTTTTTTTATTCTATTTTCTTCCTGCTTTTATCCTTCCTTTTATTCTTCTTTTTTCTCCTATTTTCTTCCTAGTTTTTCCTTTCTTTTTTTTTCTTTTTTCTTCCTTTTTTCCCTTCCTTTTTTTCTTCTTCTTTTTTTCCCTTCTATTTTCTTCTTCCCTTTTTTTTCCTTCTTTCTTTTCCATCTTTCTCTTTTCTTTTTGAAAAGCCTCCGAAACCAGAATGTTTCTGCAAAGAGTTTATCAAATTACATTTGGGGACAAAGAGCTAAAGTGCATTTTCTTGAAGGCTTTGACAATTGGGGGAGCCATCAAGGAAATGAAAAGAATGACAGAAAACCAAAGGCTTTTGTCAGATGGAGAAGTGCCATCGAGAAAAGCCAGGCTTGGGGGGCCTTTATTTGTGTTTTGGTTGGGTTTCCTTTCCACTTTCCTTTCCCAGGTGTTAAAGTTGGGGCTGTGGGGAGGGTAGGGAAAGGCAAGGAAAAGCCATTTGCGTTGGGGGGGATTGGAATGGGGGAGTTCTCGCGTGGTTTTTAACAAGATGCCAGTGTTTAGAAGAAAAATGAAGCCCCTTTAGAAATGTGAAGCTGCCGAGATAATGACTGCGATCTCTCGAAGACTGGATGGGAACAGGTGAGATTTTTTTCTTCCTTTCTTGTTCCCATCTGTCCTTTGTTCAATATGAGACTGAAGAGAGACAGAAATGAGATCATTTTGATATTGCCCTTTCTATGCATCTGCCTTCTCCCAAGGAAAAGAAACGCGGCTTGGTCCCACTCCAGGCGTTATTAGAGGGTAGCTATGGAGAGATACACAAATAAACTTCAACAGATGATCCCTCAAATCCTTTATTTTTACATCTTTTAAAGCAAGAAGCAGTGTGTCTGGCTCTGCTCAGGCCTGAGCTCTGGATGATCTCTTGGGAAGATGCTCCAGGGTCACCCATGCAGCCCCTTGGGGTTATTCCACCCCTTTGGGGTTATCCCACCCGCGGCTTTATCCCCATCCACACTCAATTTTCTTCCCCCAGGTGCCACCCCGCATGGCAACAGCATACTATGGTCGCTCTCAGCCCCTTTCTACCTCCCCAAAAGCCATCCCGTCCCTCCATCCCTTCATGCAAAACCAAAAACCAGTGGCCAAATGCTTCAACGACCCGTTGGAGCATCCCGAATCCCTGGCAGTCATTCCCATGGGAGCCTGCTCGTGGGCTGCACACAATGTTTTGAGCTTCTGTTGCCTTTTTTTTTTCTCCATTAGGAACACTTTGCATGTTTTTTCCCGTTGCTTCTGAAAATAGGAAGATCTAAGCTCCTCGCTGGGTTAGATGAGTGGGAATGCAATCAATTTGCTCTCCAAGCTGGCAATATTTTCTCTATATTATGAATTATCTCTGGTATCCAGAGTTTTTCCTTAATGTCCCCTGGTTTGAAATTTCTTTTCCAGAAGAGATTATTTTCCTGAGTGTCTATTATTACAATTACTTCCTTGCTTTTCTATTTTATCTCCCTTTCTAGTATCTCTGCAAAACATTGTCCTAAAAAAATCTGGTTTAAATGCCTTTCTGAAAACCCAACTCACCAGCCCCGGCTGGTATTTATCCTCTTTTTTTCCCCTAAAAAACGTCCTTATTTTTTATTCTGCCACCAGCAAAACCATCCTCCCAAATCTCAGCCCTTTTGGAAAAGCATCTGGCTTTTCCCCTGCCCGGGTCTTCTGCGAGCAGCAGCTAATTACTCGAAAGGGTGGGCTGCGAAGGATTTTTGCATCATTGCAAGAATACAGCCCCTATTATTCTACATGCCATGCAGCCTTTTAGAGAATTAAAAAGGCATAACGAGAAACATCTTACCCTGCTCTGAAGGAAAATAAACTACGGTGAAGTTTCTCCGTTCATCTCAACAGAAAATGCCAGGGTAATCCGAGACAGGGACCGGCTGGGAGGGAGGAAGGGAGGGAAAGAAGGAGGGAGCGAGGGGTACATGTGTGCACGTGTATGTTTTCAAGGGATGAGATTTTAAAGATGCTGCTGAAACACTATGTAGAGCCCATAGATTTTAATACAAAACTGCTGAAGAGGCAACTTCAGGGACACGCTGAGTGGGAATAATTCAAAGTTTGATCAAGAAACTCTTTCTAAGACCAGGTTTTCCTCGCTGAATATGTACGTGAAGGGGGGTGGGATTTATACCATTATCCCAGACTTTTACCCTTCTCTCTACACTGAAGCCTCCCACCAGCTCCCTTTCCCCTCCCTGCTCCTGCTTCCCCTCCCAACCTCATCCAAAGTCCTTTGGAAAAGGGTTTAAAATATTCATGGAAAGAGAGGAGCGGAGACCATCAGCTTTTACACAGCCGCTCGTGATTTTAAGGGCTGGAGCTGATGAGCACATTAACCTACCCGTGGTGATGCCCTCCTGCCTGGTCTACTTATTCAATCCCACTGGGAAAAACAGGCAAGAAGGAGGGGTGAAAAAGTAAAGAAAGAAAACAAAACAAGACCCAAATGAAAAACACATCGAGCCTCAAACAAGAGGAAGTTCAGTGTGGGATTCATTGTCTGCCCCAGCGCTGAAATGAAGGGCTCGGCTTGTTCTGGGCATGCAGTGCCCTCCAGAGACACATCGGGTTCCCCCTGAGAAGATGCTTCCTAAAGGACCCCAAAAAAAACCCTTTTCCTCTCCATATCTTTTTAAAATGTCTTTTCTTCTGGCTCAAATAGCTGAGGATGGCAGACAGGGTGTTTAGGGTGGAGGTACCTGGTGTTTGGGGCACTCGGTGTTTAGGGCACCAGCATTTTGGGCACCCAGCAGATCCCACACAGAGTGAGGGACCCCCTGCTAACCCTGCACCCTCCCAGCCTGCAGCACCTGCATCCCTCCAGGCCAAGAAGCCTTAAACAGAGGGAAAATGCTTTGGGATGGAGCCACCCCTTTGCTGCAGAGCTCTGGAGTGAAGCACCCAGTGGCCTGCTGGTGGCACAGAGGGGGACCCTGGGGTGGAAACTCCACTCAGGGCTCCTGGGTTTGCAATCTGCTCTAAAGCTGGTGCACAGGGGTGCAGGATGGTGCCCGTGGGACAAAGGATGGTGCTGGGAATTCACTCAGCCTGGAGGACAAGACGTGGCAGTGAAAAGCAGGATTCGGGAGGGATAGATGTCTGTTGCCATAGTGGGATAACACCAGGTTGGCATCCTAATTAGGCACAAGTGATATTTAATATTTTTTTCAATAATAATAATAAAAAGCCATGAAATAGCTCTTTTTACCCCTATGAGAATTCAGGAATTTTCAATTTAGCACTTTTTTCTAGTAAAGCAAAAAGAAGGGACAACTTTCCTTTCTCTGTCCAGAAAATCAGAGGGAAGTTTGTGAGAGAGGAAAGGTATTGAGGAGGAGGAGGAGGAAGAAAGCAGCATTTTTCTGAACTAGTGTTTCTAGCTTTGGGAAGTTTGGGAAGTTTGGGGAAGTTTCCCACTTCCCTCAAGGACATATGGAACAAAGCTGAAAGCAACATGGCTCGTTTTCTATCAAAAATGATTCATCCCGTTTCCAACAGCACCAAACTGCTTCTGTGACCTTATGATTAAGAGGAAACTGAATAAATTGGTATTTCACTGGTGGATGAGGTGGGGTGATGCTGGCTCTGAGTATTTTTGCATCTACTGACACACTGATGGCTTCTTTAGATCACCATTAGGATCACGGAGTTACAAGGAGATTTTCCCATTCCACTTGCAGAATTCAGTTTTCTTTTAAGGAAAATTGCTTGAAAACACCAAATCAATCCATGCTCACAGTTAAAAATCAGGGAAATAAATTTATACCCAGTTTGAGCCACATCCAGGTTTCCTAAGGTGGCAAACCCCATCTTCCTTCATAAAATAGCCTGGATTTATGATGGGAAGAGAAATCAGTAGCTTCAGCAATAACGAGGTGCTTCATTGGGCTAGTTGGGGGTCCTGGTACAGAATAACTGGGTGGCATTTCCCCCCTTCTGCATCCTCTGCTCCTCTTTGCAAGCAAATCCATCCATGAGTATTAAATATCCAGGGTGATGAGGCCCCAGGAGAAAAAAAACACTTTGCAAAGGGGTTTTTTTTGAGCCCTGGATGGAACCATATCAAATCTCCAGAGCTGGCAAGCAGCGTGGGGAGGAAGTTGTTAACATTCTGGTATGAGAAGGTTCCTGCTCATCCTTTCAGCCTCCACCGTGCCCCTCGCCATTCAAGCCGGGCACGTGAACAGTTACGGTTAAGAGCACAAAACCTTTGCACAAAACACCGCAGAGTGACCCAGTAGCTAAAAGCTCATTTGCATCCATTAAGAGGCCTGAGCCAAGTTCAGAGCTATTAGCACAGACCTGCTCCCCCTCCTCCCCGTCCCCCTTACCTGCCCCATGAAAGGTCCCTCTCTCCAGCTGAAGCTCAAGGGATCGTGCTGGGCTCGACACCTATCAAGTGACAGAGAGAATAATTCACTCTGAAAGAGGATGCATCCCCAGGGCCAGGCGCTGAGGCCTCCAAATAGGTGGATCCGCACCGATGTGGGAGGCTTTGCTCCACTTGGAGAGGTACGGATGTGTCCAAGTACTTCTAGCTCAGCCCATGGAGCTGGGGAAGGGGGCGGCCATTCCTAGGATGAGGAGGGATCAGGGATTTTATTCCCCTCCTTGCCTTCTGATGAGTGATGGGGTTTAAACCTAGGAGAGATGGGGTATCTATGTTGGCATAAGTATAGTACGCAAAAAGCAGGTTTATTCGCATCTGCGAGCATCCCCTGCCTCCCTTGAGGGTACTCAGGAGTGCTGAGATGCTCTATGGAACACTCTCCCAGAGAGGTTTCCCCAGGAGGAGCTCACCTCTTTCTCCAAGGGGACATCCCAGTAGCATTCCAAGTCCTCCTTAGCTCTTGGTGAACTCTGCACCTAAGGTTACCTTCAACATGAAATCAGTGCCCTAAAACCTTCTACATTTGGAGCTTCTACATTGGGGCCTCCTAATGAGGAGGATGAGGAAGATCCTAATGAGGCATCATGGGAAGCAACTCTACATGCAGCTCATGGGGATCACGTCTGTGAGTGTCATCACCACTGTGGCAGCCCCAAAGGATGTGGAATGACTGGCCACAAGCACCTTGTAATGTGTGTGCACTGGAGGATGGACTCATGGACACAAGGACGAGGGATGGGGATTGCCACCGGTGGTCCCCACTCAGACTCAGCGCCACATGATGCTCATATTGCACAATGCGAGAGCCCAGAGATGGGTTGTGACTTCCAGGGATGGATCCCGATGCTCAAAGCTGCTGTAAAATCTCCAGGGCGCTGGGACATCCTTCTCCGTCTCGCATTGTCTACCTCTCACACTAGACGGTTCTCATTAAGCCCTGCAATTGATCTCCTGTCTTTAAAGGAAACAAGAAAGAAGGAACAAACCAAAAGGGATCCTCCTTCCTTCAGCCCAGGGGAACAAATCTGGCTTTAATTTCTTTTCCTTTTGTCATTCCAGTCGGGGATTTCACTTTAACGATGCTGCCTTCCCCATTCCTCTTCTTCTGCTCTTCGAGAAACAGGAAGATACCCCCTTGTGCTTTCTGTGTTTCCTCCCTTTTTTCTCCACAGCGCTTCTCTGATTTATGAAAGGACTTTTCTCTCCCTATATCTTTCTTGTTGGGACCCCCGAAAAGTGGTGGTCCCCACCCCAGAGTTCAGAAGAACCACTCCATGGCTTGCTCTGATGTTTCTGCCTGGCACTAAGTTGTTCCTCTCCCCTGGGAAGGTGCTGGAGGACCACACTTTTGGAGCTATCCTTTGGGAAGGGGCTTCTAATTCATGCTACTGAATGGCTTTGATTTCCAGTAATGGGAGAAAATCCACTCCAGCATTCAGTATAATTCATACCCAAACAGTAGGAGGAGGCTGACAGGCTGATCCACTGGGATTAACCTCTCCAAGAGATTAAATCCTGCACAGCAGCACTGTGGAAGACCCAGGAGAGGTGGTAAAAGTCACCTCCTAGCCCTCACCTCACTGGCACAAATCACAGTCGTGCACATGGAGGACCTTGTGCTGGTCCAAAGGAGTGTCATGATGATACCAGGATAAAAAATAAGCAGGATTTAAGGGTTAAGGTGAGAAGGGACATGGAGCATAATGGTCTTTTAATCAGAAAATGAGACCAAAATAATGGCTTCTTAAGCAGAAAATGAGACCAAAATATGTTTTTTCATTTGGCACATGCATCAAGAAGTTATTAAAAGGGACTGGTTAAATATCTCATTAATGAAGATGAATGATGCCTCAGATTTGTTTTTAAACAGTTCAAAGCAGGTTTTTTTCCTGACCTCCCAAAGCGTGTGTGTGGAGGGGGATCTCAATGGCTTAAAAACGTTCCTTTTTTTCCTCTTTTTAAAGCAGCTTAAACTGATTTCAGTGCTGGAGCTGCTGCTGCACACCCTGGGAGGGAGAGATCAGGCTGGGACATGAGAATATCAGCTTGCTGAGTGCTCAAACACATCAGGGATCTTGGGGTCTGCTTTGCGAATCTCACACGAGATGTTTATAGCTAGGATTGAACAAGCTTCCTCCTGCTAGAAAGCACATAAGAGAGCCTGGGAAGCAGCAGTTCAGGGAATGAGGCACCACATCCCCCCAAAAATCACAGCTGGATCTTCCCCAGATGGCAAGCTCTGAAGGATGCGGGTTCTCCCACCATCACGTTCACCATCACCGTCCCCTCGTCCCCACCACTATGTTCATCATCCCATGGTCCAGTGTCCCAGCCTGGAACACCAAGCCTTGTCCTGGGGACCAGGTCAGATGAGGTGTCTGCCTGAGCTCTCATTCACATGGTCAAACCCAAAGGCTGCTCCATGAATCCCGAAAACCCTCAAATAAGAAGTATCCCAGCGCCTGGAAAGGCCAGAGAGGGGAGGGAGCGGAGGGCAGGGGATGAGCATGTTTTCAGATTGGTTTTTGATACACAGCCTAAACTAAGGCCCAGAGGAGCTTCTTTTAAGAGTGATTGCATTAAAATAGCCCTCTCCATTACACAGACACTAATAGAGGCTCAGTGCATTATTTCTATCAAAGTGCAATTTGCATTTACAAAGGGGTCCTGGGAAGTGATGGATGGGGAAGGAATGGAGAAAGGCTTGTAAAGCTGAGTGTGCTCATCTTGGAGTAACTTTCAAGCACAAGGCGGTTTTTCTTACACCTTCCCTTCCAAAGAAACTCGTGACGTCTGCTTAAATGAACATTCAGGCTCTCGCCTTTCACCCCACAGCCCATCAATAAAAGCTGGAGGAATGGAGGAGAGAGGATATTCATTTATCTTCATTAGGACTGTGGCCAGCTCCTCTGATCACCACGTCGGCGTCGCCGGGAAGAGAAAAAGCTACTGTTCCTTTCCCTGGCTTTCCTGCCCGCACATGCACATCCCACCACCGGGCTTGGAAGCATCTCAGCCTGGTGGGATCCCACTCAGCATCTGCCCTCAGCCAAAGGAAATATGGGATTTGGGGGTATTCCCCTTTTCTCTTTCTTCCAGGAAAAGAATGGGCAGCAAGGGGAGAGTGAAGGAAAAGGCAAATGAATGTCAGGAGATACCCATCAGTGGAAGCAGATGAAAGAGAAGGGGAACCCTATTAGGCAGAAGATGAAATAGGTGATATCTGGCTTGAATATCTTAAAGGAGTGATATCTGGCCTGAAAGCTCAGCCCCCATCACCAGTCTCCACTTTACCTGCCTGCATTAGCTTCTTAGAGGCCTGCTCCTGCTTTGGGAGAAGCACTTCACCGTCCCTGCCCTGCTCAAGGTGTCCTCCCATGAATATGCAGAAAGACCCGCTCCTTCAAAGCCCTCTACAAACCCTGCTGGGATGCTGAGAAACAGAGCCACCTCCTGCTGTGCTCAGGGATGTCACACAATCGTCACTGGGTGCTCTCCTACCTCTTCCTATGAAGGATGCCCCTAGGACCCAAGTACTGGCAGTCAAGTACTTATGGAATGAACAGAGACCTCAGTCCTAAGCTACACACAGGGCACCAACCCCAGTAAGACATGACACAGTGTGGAGCAAGGGGTGATCCCTTCCCTTTCTGCCCTGGTGTGACCTGAGGAGGACCAGCTCCTGCTCTGGCCACCATGAGTACCACCACAGTCCCCTCTGCAGCACCATCCCCACTCATACCTCAGCCTTGTTCACCACCAGCAAAAACACCCTGAAAAGAAAAACCCAAGCACACAGCTTGTGGCTGCTGGGCGCTAAAGATGATAGATTGAAGAGCAGTATTGCTCTCACAGCGTTTTACAGGCTTCCCCAACAGCAGCTTCTCTGCTTCACAGGCAGTTATTGCCTCTATTTTCTCTCTGGTTTATGGGATTAACAACCATATCACCTCTGCCCTTTCTAGTCTACTGTTCTGCCTGACAGCCACCTCTCTTGCCTAATTGCCCAACTGACATCATTAGGTCACACTCAGTCATCCTCAGCCAGGACCTGGCTTGAAGTGTGCTCTTTTTTGGACCCACAAGAAGGTTCATGTGCTTGAAAACGTGTCCAACTCTGCTCAGAGAAGATGCTTGCAGAAAATACTGCTTCTTCCTAAGGCCCACCTCAGGGCTTCAGAAATGTGAAAGAGCAAACAAATTCTTTTCTCTTAGAGCTCATCTGCCCTTGTCATTGGAGCTGGCTTGAGCATCGCACTGCTTCACAAAAAAGAAGAGATGTATACAAGGATGTTTAGCTACTTCCATGCCAGCCATCATTCAACACAAAGAATCATAGAATCAATTAGGTTGGAAAAGACCTCTATAGAGTCCAACCATCCCCCAGCACCAGCACTGCCAAGGCCACCACTAACCCATGGCACTGAGGGCCTCGGCTACACAGGGTGTGAACACTTGCAGGGACGGTGACTCCAGCCCTGCCCTGGGCAGCCTGTTCCAATGCCTGAGCACCCTTTGGGGAAGGAATTGTTCCTCAGCTCCATCTAAACCTGCCCTGGGGCAGCTTGAGGCCATTTCCTCTTGTCCCATCCCTTGTTCCTTGAGAGCAGAGACCAGCCCCCTCCTGGCTCCATCCTCCTCTCAGGCAGTTGGCAGAGAGCGATAAGGTCCCCCCCTGAGCCTTCTCTG
Organism: Strigops habroptila; assembly: GCF_004027225.2. Classification (NCBI taxonomy): domain Eukaryota; kingdom Metazoa; phylum Chordata; class Aves; order Psittaciformes; family Psittacidae; genus Strigops; species Strigops habroptila. The sequence continues at coordinate 1,229,581 of NC_044283.2, forward strand.
CTCCAGACTAAAACCCCCCAGGTCCCTCAGCCGTTCCTCATCACATTTGTGCTCCAGGCCCTAAGCACCTAAAGGCTTACTCTTGTTTGCTTCCTTCCCTCCTACCCCAGCACAGAGCAGTTCAATTCTCTCAAACCACAGCAGTTTTCTGCTCCCAGCCACAAGCAGCACTATTTTCTTCCTTTTCTTTTTCCTGTTTGCCAATGGAGGAGCATGTTTGAACAAAGGCAGACAACGAGTAAAAAGCTGGGAGTAGCTATCTCTGATCAAGATTGACCTTCAGCCCCATGGTCATGCTCCTGCTGGCAGCCCCAGCAACCTCCCCAAGCATGGTGCAGCTCCGTGCCAGCGTGGCTGCACCTTGCTCAGAAACCCAATGTGCTTTGTGGTGACCCTTTATGTGCTACGCAACACATGGAAAGGCTTCCCACATCCCATGCTCAGGTCTTGCTGCTTTTTGGGTGAGCATAATCATGAGCATTGCAGCAGATAAGAGCAAACTCCTCCTTATTCTACTTTCTGGGAAATTTCTTAGTGTCTGGTGGTCTTCAGCTCATACCAACCTACTCTTGCTCAGCAGTTGAATTGCACCTCTACCTTTAGGAGCCTGAGAACTGAATCTTGCCCAGTGTCCAGCTAGAACCTACCTACCAGGGACAGGAAAAAACCTCATTTATGTTTCTGTGATAAGGCTGGAAGGATCCCAAAGCCAATCTCATTCAGGGAGCCCCAGATTACATAAGCAGTGCAGTAAACTGCTTAGTTTCTAATTTTGTGAAAGCAAAATGCATGTTGGGGGAGACTCAAGGGAAGAGGGAGTGAGGATGCTGCTGTGTCTGCAGCAGCACAACTGCTTTAAGAAGCCCGGTGCCCAGCTGACTTAGCCACAGGATTATTGACAAGATCTGGGTTTGAACAAACAAGAAAGAAAACCTGAAAGCAGTGTTTAAAACCACTCTGTTACCAGATTGTTTTGATGATCCAGCTTGCATCCTTACTATTGACAAGGAAGAAGGTCCCAACACCTCCCAACCCCGAAGCTGGGAAGACCTGACCTCCCTTCTCCGCAGCACTGAGCACAATTCAAATCTCTCCAGATACATTTTCCTAGTGTGGCATTCAGCCCATTGCTGACCCCAGATCCGTGCAGAGGTCCCCATGCAGCATCCACTCCAGCACAAACCACTCTCAACTCATTGGTACTCCCTCTTGTCAAACCTCCACCAATGGAGACACTGTCCCACTACAGCCCCCAACACAAATGCCTGTCCTCGCCATAGAGGAATGTTCTTCCTAACTTCAACCTCTCTGGATGTAATTTAAGCCAATTGCCTCCTGTTCCATTCCTGGTGAACAGCAACAGTTCATTCCCTTCCTCTTTCCAGAAGCCTGTTACATATTTGTAGACTATTATATAGATTTGCTAAACTAAACAACTGCGACCCTTTAGATCTTCCTTCCTTGCCATGATTTCCAGTCTCCTTTGCAGCCCAACACCGGACTGTCTCCAACCAGTCTGTGTCCTTCCAGCACTGCAGCCCACAGATTTGGGCCCAGAGGTCTCAATAGCACCAAGGTGAAGAGGGAAGCTGGATGCTTGGACCATGCCCAGCAGAACCAAGCTCACACCTTTTCTCTTCCATCATTTTTTGATGAGGAAAATGGTTTCCCTGATCATCAGTTCTCCCCAGCTTTACCTGGGCACATCATTACCCAGATGAAGATGCACTCAGCTTCCCTTGGGTGCAGTTTTCCCAGCGGGGTGGCGAAAACAGCCTTAAAAAAGTATTTAGAAGGAAGCCAAGCGACTAAGGTGTGTCTCAAAGCCCAAGACATACTTCAGTCATCGGCTTATCTATATGGGAAGAGGGTCAGGGTGACTCCGGGGTTAAGGATGTCCCACGTCACGTTCACTTGTTTTCTAGTAGTCCTTGGAGAGGGAAATCATAAAAGATTGTCCACTAGATGAATAGAAAACCCAAATATAAGTACAATAAACCAAAGAGCAAGAAAGAAAAACCAAAAATCCAGGAAGAATTCAGTCCCCTCTGCAGTGGGGAACTTCCTCGGCAAAATTCCAGCATGCAAATCCCGCCTGCCCATCCCACCTCCCCGGCAGACAGGCAGATCCAAAGTGCCGGGTAAGCACAAGGGTTTTATGAGGAACGGCATGGGAAGAGGAGGAGCAAACAGCTCGGGCAAGCATCGGATGGCGACGGAGATTTCTGCCATACCAGTTCATACACGCACTGCTGGGTCCCAGTTTTTGGTGGGCGGGAAGCATGGGAAGAGCCAACTGTCTCACCAGTTGATGGAAGGGTGAGGGCTTCTTGTCTTTGCTGTCAGGAATTAGGCCTTTCATGGTGACAGTATCAGCTGCTGCAGACATGACCCTTCATCAGCAGAAATAAGCATCCTGGAAAAAGAAAAATAATTAAAAGCGATGCTACTGTAAATTAATATGAATGGTCGCAATTAGAATTAATTACTATCACTGAGGTATTCACGGCTGCATGGTTGGTAACTGTCCAAGCTGTAAAGACTGGAGCTGTAGGTTTGTTAAACAACAGCCTGGTTGCTCATGTCTGAGCTGCAGAAGCACTGAGGTTACATCTGCACCAGCACAATAGACGTGTTTGGGACCATCCTCCAGCCCTGAGGCCATCTGACCAAGGACAAGCCTTTGCCCATTGAATTGACCTCCCCTACCTGCCAAAACAGGGTGGCCACATCCAACCTGCCTATTGGGAAGGGTCTGGGGCCAGGCACACTCCTGAGCCATGCCTGGGAATTACTTGGGTGAGTGCTAATAATTTAACAGGGAGGATAATTGGTGTCTGAACCCGGGAACTGTTTAATTTGCTGGGATAGACACAGCCTCAGGGCTTTCCATGCAGCCCTACCCCGGGAAAGCATCCCAGAGGCTTGAAAGCACTCGAGCAGGTGTGAAATGTTTTCCTGGGTTAGGACTAAGGGTTTGGTCTTAAGCTGAAGTCATTGGTGGGGAAATCTTGCCCTGGTAACCCCAAAAGGCCAGTCCTGACATATACTGTGCTCAGTGTCCAATACCAGGTTGGGTTTTCACCCTCATGCACTCCTTCCAGCACCTTGGGGCCAAACCCCAGAGAGATGCTATCTACCCCTGCATGCCACCACACGCATACATGAGCCTGCAGACAAAGCTCACAAACCTCTCCTGAAGTCAGGAAATGCTGGAGCCAGGCAGGAAAACTGCGACTTCACCCATCCTGGAGTCTGGATGTGCGTGATCGTCCCCAGGACTGCTTGTTCATGGGGATTTTCTGCCTGTGTAGGCACCACAGTGAAGTTTTTGATGGTGAGACGTTCAGGACATGACCTATGTGTGCCCTTGGGGATGAGCTGGCTTTGCATCCCTTCTGCCACATTGACAGCAGAGTTGTCTTCTCCCAAGCAATGATGGAGAAGCGGGAGTTTTGGCTGAAGCAGAAACCAGTGCAGGGTGTGTGGCTGAGCTGCTGGATCCACTGGTGAGATGAAACAGCTCAAGAGAGTGGGAAGTCAAACATATACACAGCCTGATCCATTGCCTCCTGGGAAGCTGGTGGTTCCTGTGGAGAACAAAGAACATCCCGACCAACGCTGCTCACATCACTTCTGCACACCGAGGGCTTGCTCCAAGCTGCATCACAGCCCTGGGGGACTTTTGACCAGGCCCTTAGCAATAAAATACAGGTTGCAGGTGTGCATCACCTCCGTCTGCACTCACCCCCTAACCTGGTAACACCCTCATGCTTCCAACATGTATGTAGCATGTACAGGTAGTATGAAGCCCAGTTGTGCTATTGCAACCTCCTACCTGTAAATCTCTGTTGAGATACCTCCTTCCAGCACCTATTTTGAGTTAAACAAAACATTCCCAGCTGCTTTAGCCATCCAAAGGGATCTGAACCCGTATGCCAGGTATGAAGAGGTTTCAATCATCTCACCAGCCCCATGCTGGGCATGTTTTGCCCATCCAGCAAAAAGACTTCAAACCAATCCCACCAAGGAAGTTAATTCCCCAGACAAGTTTTGCACCTCTCAAGGCATTGCGTTTCCATGGTGAGAAAGGAAGACTCCTTGGAGCAGTATATCTCTCAGTGGTACACAACAGACCGTGATGGGATGGGGTTGAGTATCAGACACGCTTAGCTAAGGGCCTCAGGCTGTTGCCCCATGCTCTGTTCCACCTCCTATCAATAGCCTGATACAAACCCACATCTTTCCAACCACAGTGACTGCAGGCTGCCTTATATCCCATCCTCAGCCCTCCAAGCAGATGGATATAAATGGACACATCCCAGTCTGTACCTAGGAAGAGGCACGCATGAGAGCTGAAGGGATTTCACAGCACAAGCTGTGATGCTGAGGCCAGAAGCAGATTCTCACCAGATAAGCTATGGATTTCCACCTCCAATAGCCATGGTTCCAACAGATGTCAATCCAGATGCACCCTACCAGCAGCTGCTTCAGGCTCTTCACACAGTTTTCTGCTTTCTCATGAGCTAGTGGAGCTGAAGACAGGAAAGGACCCAGTGGAGGTAAAAGTTCATTCCTATCTCAACCCCTGAAGAACATCAGCCAGGGTCTTCCTCTTTACAGTGCATTGGTATGTGTCTAATAACTACCAAAAGCAAATTCAGACAATAACTATTATGTCCCCAGTGATGTCTCCCTTACAAAGCAAATCTCACTGCTTCAAAAAACCCCAAAGTTGTGCTGCAATGAAAAGCTTCAGGTGGGAATGGGGATGCTGAGGGAGGAGCATTCACTGGTGGAGTCAATTACCCATCCCTCAAGTGGGCATTATCAAGGATATTCACCTGAAGGACACTTTCCTCCCTTTCTATGGATCTCTTCTAATCTGAATCATGACGCTGTGGAGAAGTGGAAAAACATAAGGCAGGAAAGTTGGGAAGACCTGTCCGAACATGACAGCTTAGAAGCTGTTGCCCATCCTTCCTTGGATAGATGAGAACAGAAACATGCTTAGAAATCCAATCACCCACCAGGCTCTGCCCTGGAAAACCCGTGGCTTTGGCTTGTTAAAAGGTTGGTGGAGCAGAGTGGAAGCTCAGTGCCATAGATCTGGGGAGGAGAAGAGCGTAGCGTTGCCTTCAGCCGGGGCTTTTGCACCTCATGGTGGAGAACATGACCAGAGATGCAAATGATATTGGGGGCTGCAGAGCATCACCTATACTCTGCACAGTTCTGGGGCCGTTACAGCTTCAGTCTGAAAAGGGGAGAGTAGTGAGAAAGACGGAAGTTCAGGTTCTTTCAGGTCTACACATGACTTGTTCCCTACTGTCAGTGGCTGCCTGGTCCTGCTGGGATGGTTTTGTTACTAGGACTGCGGATGGAGAAGAAAGAGGATCATAGAATCCTATAGAATCCTAGAATGGTTTGGGTTGGAAAGAACCTTAAAGCTCATCTAGTTCCAACCCCCTGCCATGGACAGGGACACCTCACACTAGACCATGTCACCCAAGGCTCTGTCCAGTCTGGCCTTGAACACTGCCAGGGATGGGGCATTCCCCACTTCTTGCCCAGACCTGTTCCACTGCCCCAACACCCTCACAGGGAAGAACTTCTTCCTTACATCTAACCTAAATCTTCCCTGTTTCAGTTTGAACCCATCGCCCCTTGTCCTATCACTACAGTCCCTGATGAAAAGTCCCTTTCCAGCATCGTTGTAGGCCCCCTTCAGACACTGGAAGCTGCTCTGAGGTCTCCACGCAGCTTCTCTTCTCCAGGCTGAACAGCCCCAATGTTCTCATCCTTCCTCAGATTTGATCCCCCTGCACTGGATCAACAAGTGCCTGGGGCCACCAAGGGAGGCAAAAGCAGGTCCTGCCACTTCACCAAGGACTGTAAGCGAGGAGCGTGTGTCTCTGCCCCCCCCCAAAGCGCAAGCAGACATCTGCAGTGGGCCAGCTAATGAATACAAACGACTGCCCCGTGCCCCGCCGGGGGGTCTTTAACACTTCACACGTCTTGGTGACGTTGAGTAATCATCTCCCCAAGCCTGCTCGGGCAGCCCTTCCATCCCACGGCGAGCGGCACGGAGATGAATGACTGCCAAGGAGACACAGCATCACAGCCATTTGTCATCCACAGCGTTGCTTAACCTTTCGTGAGCAAATCAGATTTCCCTGCCAGCGGCCCGGGCTCCGTACCTGCATTAAGTATTGCTGGGTCAGGGAGGGGCAGCCGTGATTTATGCCTTCTCCCTGCTAATCGGATTCTGGGGCAGGCAGATATTGATGGGCGCCTGCCTTTGATCCATGGCTCTCGTGAGCCTTCATTCAATTACTGCCCCACAGAATGCAATTAGCAGGGTTGTGAAGCCACGTGGGCCTCATAATCATAGCACAGAGTGAAGATGAAGGGGCTGTCACCAGGAGGAATGCCAACCCGGTCCCACCTGGGGATCAGATGCACTGAGGTGTGTTGGGACAAAACACTGAGGAAGCATCAAGGAGAAGAGGAGAAAAGTCCTCTTTACCCCAAGTGGTCCCATCTTGATTCTTCCCCATCACACAGCATCACCACAATGCTCCCACAACCCTAGGTGCCATCTGGTTTGACCATCACGTATTAGTACAGGCTTCCCAAGAAAGTGGTGGAATCACTGTCCCTGGAAGTGTTCACAAACCATGTAGATGAGGCCTTCAGTGATATGGTTTAGTGGTGGCCTTGGCAGTGCTGGGGAATGGTTGGACTTGGTGATCTTGAGGGTCTTCTCCAACCTGGTTGATTCTATGATTCTGTGATTGTGACTGCTCTGCTGTGTTACTCCCTGCATGACCTAGCTTCGCATCCCAAATCCGGTTGCTCCATCTCCCATGTCTTCCTGCCCGCATTTCTTCCCCTGTATGTAATGCTCTGTGCTCATTCTTCTTGGATTCCATCCAGGCTTCTTGCCAGGGGAGGTGCAATCCCTTCCCTAGATGCTTCATCTCCCTCACTCTTCCTTATCGTGGGTCGTGCTATCTCTGGGCTATCTGTTCCTCTCCCTTCTCATATTTGTTTATCTGCTCTAACAACCTCTTTCACCTGTGCTTCCTGGGCATGTGATGACAGATGTCTCTATCAGCTTTCTTCCTCCGTTTTTGCTTTAAACTCTTCAGCCCTGCAAACTTTGGTGGTCCTTCTGGTCCAGCATCCGTCGGTCTACTCGCTCCTTGCTCTCAGGGGTGGGAAGAAGTTCCTTGAAGATGGCCGTAGCCTCTCATCCATCTCACACAGTCTTCCCTATCCTGCCAGATCTGTTTTTGACCCATGGCAGAAGAAACCCTCCACACTGCAACCACATCACCACTGATGGGATCATGGTGATGTCAACTGGGAAGAACTGAACAACACAATGAGCAGAGTGAAGTCAGGAGGGTGAGAGCTGTAGAGCAATGTGCAGGGTCATGCACCAAGCGAAGAGGCCTTCACCTTAAAATGGCCAATGAGAAGAAAGACCTGGATGACCTGGGTCATTGCCTACAACAAAGCAATTCTGCCATAGCAGTGAAAGAGGGTGTCCACTATCTGGTGAGACATTTCCGGTTGAGACAGTGAAGCATTAATGCCCATGTATGTGTTAGTAGCTACTTGTCCCCCTTGTTGACTGAGAGGCTTGGATGGAAACATGGATGGGACATGGGAACATGAATGGGAAATCGCAATCAGAAAATGGATGGGGACAGGGAGTCTTTAGACTCCTGAGCCGGGCAGGGAAAACTCCAACTGATTTTTTTCTACACATGTCAAAAGAGATACCACCAAGGAAGGGAAAGAGCTAATAAAGTTGAATAAGAAGAGCTGATGCAAAAGCAAGCGCAAACTGGTCTCAAACAAACAGTGGTGCGACATAGGACAGGGACTTTTAAGCATCTGAGAAGTGGGATGCTGGAAAGGCTTCCAAATAGGTGTCCAGGAAAAAAATCCTCACTTGTTGAAAGGGGGATTGAAACACGACCAATACTAGTTTAACACCACAGGACCTGATAAGATCAACCCAACACCTCCAAGAAGCAGACTCACAGACAGAGGCTTCAAGATCTGGTGGCAGCCCAGGTATTTTGAGCAGTTTCCCCTTCTTGTCTGCAGGGACCTACATCTGACCTAAGTGAACCTTTGGAGCCAGTAAAGAGAAGGGAATGTCTGGGCTGTCATTATCTGGTGCTCAACCCATTGTGGGGTTGGTTGGGAAGGTTTTGGCTCTCCTGCAGTATCCTGCCTGCAGCCACCACCCAGACTCAGGGTTCAGCCATCACCCAACAAGGTTTTCTTTCTTGTTGCATTTGCTGTAGCTGTTTCCCAAGGAGTTGAATCCCAAACCCACAAGCAACCACAAGCAGGGAGGGTTTTTTCCTCCTTATTTTCTTCGAGGCAGGCCAGACAAATACTTTTCAACAGATATTCCTGAGCATTTATTTCCTCCTGTCTCTGTCCCTTCTTGCCTTCACCTTGATTTACCTCTTAACCTCCTTCCTTGATGAGATTGGCTGAGGTTGCAGGAAAGTGAAGTTGTCAGATAAGCCTGTCTCCTGCCCATGGGATTTTCCTCCTTAAGGAAGTCAGCTTCAGCAGCCCCAGGAACGGAGCTGCCATGGGACACAATAAGGGCGTGGGATTGGAAGATGCCTGCATCGAGTTGTGGGTTTGCTGTCTCGTTATGTCCCACGTATAGGATGGTCATCAGTCTGCATGGTCAGGACCCCCAGTACTGATCTGCCTGGTGTCACCCTAGAAAGCAGTCACAGAGTGGGAACTGAGTGGTGAGTAACTGCTGGACCAGACCTAGTGGTGACAGTGTCAACCAGGACGAACATAAGCCCACAGTGTCCTTGTGAGCACAGCAAACCATGCTCTGGGAGCTGTGACCACGTAGGACAGTAAGAAGGCCATCACTGGGAGGATGATACAGCCCTGGGACAGGCCACAGGAGAGGTGGGGGATGTCCATCCTTGGAGGTTTTGCAAGACTCGGTCACATGAAGCCACAGCCACCCTGATCTAGTGCCAGGAACAGTCCTGCTTTGAGCAGGAGATTGGCCTAGAGACCTCCAGAGGTCCTGTCCCACTGGGGAGGACTATAAAACATCTCTAGGTCAAAGCGTGTTAAGGTTCTGATGGATGTACTTCCCTGTGGTGTCCTGCAGACCCCACAAGTCAATACTGATGGCAACAACCCAGCAAGACTCGCCATTGGCCTCCATCCCACCTGTGCAGGAAACATAAGGCAGTGAACCAGTGCACAGAGGTATTAGATCCCAGTGCAGAAACAGCGCCCTGTAGAAGATACCAAAATGAGAAACTCCTATTTGAAAGATGAGAAAACAAGGCATGGACAACCAAAAGGAGCAACCCAAGGGCTCAGGGCAAGCTCCCTCATCTACCCAGTGGCACGGCACCAGGCCAGGGTGTGAGCAGAGACGTGGGGCTGCATCTCACCCCTTTGGCTGCACTGTCCCAACTTGCTCTTCTCTAGAGATGCCTGGGCATGTCCCTGGGGAGGGTTGGCACAGAGACTGCTGAGGGGTTCTGAGGTGCCACCCTGCTGGGGTGAGGTTTGGCCCTGCTTTGTGCCTGATTTAGGTGCAGGCAGAGCCCTGTCACACTGTATCACTTGGTCTTTGGTGTAACATCGCTGAGCACTGCAGCATCCCATAAGGATGCTGCACATAAGGACATGGAGCTGTTGGAGCAAGTCCAGAGGACACCATGGAGATGCTGTGAGCAGCTCTGCTCTGGAGCCAGGCTGAGAGAGCTGGGCTGGTTCAGCCTGGAGAAGAGAAGGCTCCCTAAGGGGAGACCTTAGAGCAGCTCCAGTGCTAAAGGGGCTCCAGGAAACCTGGAGAGGGGCTTTGGACAAGGGCCTGTAGGGACAGGACAAGGGGAATGGCTTTAACCTGCCAGAGGGGAGATTGAGATGAGCTCTTAGGCAGAAGCTCTTCCCTGTGAGGGTGCTGAGGCGCTGGCACAGACTTTTCCCAGAGAAGCTGTGGCTGCCCCATCCCTGGCAGTGTTCAAGGCCAGGTTGGACACAGGGGCTTGGAGCAACCTGCTCTAGTGGAAGGTGTCCCTGCCCGTGGCAGGGGGTTGGAACTGGAGGAGCTTTAAGCTCCCTTCCAACCCAAACCAGTCTGAGATTCTATGATCCTACACCTGTGCCCCAAAAAATACCCGTGCCCCAAAACATACCTGTGCCTGCAGGTCACTGATCCACTGGCTGGATGGTCCAAGGAGATGTCTGCCCACCATCTCCCACCAGAGCCCTGTGGTGCTGCACCACATCTGAGCTCCATGGATGCTGTAGAACATCTCTGGCTCTCCTGCCCGGGGCTGCACATGCCCTGTAGAACAGGGTTAAGCCTGGAATATCCAGTCTGCTCTTAGCATAGCATGGCACTCAAAACACACCAGGCCAAGGGAATAGGGCTAACGTTAAAGTCCTTAACCAAAGTGCTTTGCCTGAGCTGCCTTCTGCATTTTTGGGGTGCCACCTGGACCTGCTGTTGGAGGCGATGTCACTTGCCCTTCTGTTCATTATCAGAGAGCACCCAAGAATATTCTGAGGCGGACAGATTACATTGGGGAGGTTCCCACCCTCCTTTTATCCTCTTCTGCCCTGTGTAGATGTGCAAACACCCCTGGCAGAGGTTTAGTTAGAAACAAGCACCAGGGAGCACTTTTCCTCCCCATTGCACCGCGTTAACATGCAGGACACCCTCTCCCAGGATGTGATGGAAACCAGAAGGGATAAATAGCTTAAAAAAGGGTTTAGAGGAATTCATGGAATACAATCCATCCAGGATCCTTTTACACAGCTGCTGCTTTCCAGGACGGAGTACCTTGGCCCATGAACATTGCCTAAATCCTTCACTCCTACACATGGAACCATATCATCTTCCTGAGCCCTTCCACCAAACCTTCCCATCACCCCTAGCAGAGGGGTAGGACCCTCAAATCCCCCCATCCTGGTGTGCTCAGCATCGCCTGGCCCCATGGAGATGCCCCAGTGCTGTGCCCCTGCTTAAGATTCCATGCTGAGACATCCCAGCTAGCCAGTTTTTAATTAGCATGTGTCATGTTGATTTTATATCATTTTAATATCCCAATGAACATGCCATGTGGTACCAAGTCAAACATCTTACAGAAACCAAAGCCTACTGCACATTCAGTGCCAGGGCTGGGAGGTATTTGGGGAATCCAATATTGTAACGCAGTTTAGGGCCAGAAAATAAAACAAAACAACATGCTAATAGAATCATCGGGTTGCAAAGGATGATAAATACCATGAAAGAGAATACGGAATGGGAGCAGGCAAAAAAATTTCCCACAGAAAGCTAATGCAGCCCACTCTCTGCCTTGATTTACAATTCAAATCTCTGTGCTGCCCTCCAAAGCCCTAATTCCTGCTTGGGATGACCTTCCCCATCTGCAAACCTTGATGTAGTCAATGAGAGCAAGGCAGCTATTTCTTCACCTCTAGGCTTTGGTTTAACCATGCTTGTTGATGGTAGAAACCAAGTAAAACAGTCACCAAATTAGGCAAAACTTGGCTTTAGGTCACCGAGAGCAATGCAACAAGGGGTGGGAGCCAGCAAACATCAAGGGGTCTTCTCCCCATGGGACAACGTGTAAAACTGGGTGCTCCAGCAGCAAATCTTTGCTGGTTGTGCCATAAAAGATGTTGAATTTTGTCTTCTGTGGGGTTTAGGATGTTCTTCTGGCACGGTGAAGGCAAAGGCAGCGATGCACACAGGCACTTATTTAAACCGTTATATGCTGTATTGTTTAATAGAAGTTACAATAGGATAAATGTACAGTCAAAATCAACATGCTAATTTCTAATGCAATTTAACCTGTAAACCATGCAGTCCATGTTTTAATCAGTCCATCTCTTTTCTCTCTTCTTTTATTCAGTAGCTCTGCTAGTGAGTTTTAAGGAAAAAAAACAAAGTTCCCTTTAAAGTTAAACCTAATTTACTAAATTTTCCCCTTATTGTGCAACGACTTGTGCAAAAAAAGCTGTTTTCACCACATTAGTTTACAAAATCACGTCCTTTTCCCCCCAGAAAAAAATAAATGAGAAAAGGCAACACAAGCAGCCAGTGGAGTGGGAGGGATGGGGATGGGGCGTTGTCATGTCAAAGTGAAACCAGAGGGATAAGCCAAGGCAGAAAGCAACTCAGTGCAAACTAGATTCCAGGAGCCCAACCCCGAGCTGCCCTTTGGGGTTTTGGGGTGCTGCCCCCCCAGTTGGAGGAGCTGCAGGTGGGATGGATGTTGGCTCTGGTCAAAGCTCCCTCAACAAGAGAGGGGCTAGAGACCAGAGCAGGAGCTTTGGAGTGAAGCAAATCAACCGTTCCCCAGGTCAGAGCTGAGTTCCTCCCTCTCCATCCGGTGTTTTCAGGGTGAATCCCATCCAGAGCACTGTATTTGGGTTGCTCCCCTCCAATGCACTCAGTTGACAGCAGAGATGGGCCCATCTTGAAGTCATTTGCAATGAGATTTATTTGTGAGCCGTGTTCCCATCGAGCTTCCCAGCAGCATGATCAACACGAGTCGTGCTAGTGGGGACACACATGGGGTCTGTGGGCACCACGGAGCCATAGGAAATGGGGCACAGAGACCCCCAGCAGCCCCATAGCTTCCAGCTGGGGTGTGGGTTTGATGCTCCAAACCACCCGATGGTCTAAAAAAGCACCAAACCCAACCCAGAATGAAAGGGAAAAGCCAAACGGAGGTGTGGCGGAGAGGTAGGAAGCAACGAAGGGCAAAGATTTCTCTGCCTGGGGTTTGAACACCGGTTTGAAGGGATGCTGGAGGGACACCTACCACAAACCTCCCTCACCTGCCACTTCCCATCATCACTACTTTGGGATTGGGTAATAGATTTTACCCTAAAACCAGCTTCAATGCAGGAGGTGCCAACAGCAGCCGATGCTATTGGAGCAACTGCAACTCCATCTCGGCTCCCGCTTTCCACGCTGCCTCCCAGCATCTTGCAACCAGTTTGGGGCCAGCATGCAAACACCAACGCCTTCTGCCCAAACATCCCTTTCTCATAGCAGCACAAAAGCAGCCAATTTTGAAGGAAAGAAAAACCAAACCAGCCCCTCGAACAAAGCATCAGCCAGTTTCTCCCTCCCTATCCCCATCAGAGCCTGGAGCTGCGGTTGGATGTAGAACAAAGTGCAAAATTGCCAAGAGCATCTGACTTGAACTCCAGCCCTCGGAATAAAAATGAAATGAAACAAAACAAAATAAACCCCAGAAAATATCTCCTCTTTTCTCTCGCACATGCACACATGCTGATGTCTAACAGAGACCATTCGCCTCATGAATAGGTCCGGTTTGGGCTGCACGTTAGCACTTTAGAGACCTTCTATAAAATCATTCCCAGCCCCTGAAGACTTATGAAGAAGATAAGATGTGCAGATGCTCCTCATGAAGCCAAACTGGGCTACTTCTGTTATTTCCTTCTTTTTTCCCCACTGGTGCTGAGCTATGTTTGCTGGGTCAGGGAAAAGGTGGGAGATAAACTGATCTTTTCTACAGCCACTGCATACAAAAATCCTAAGGAAGGTTCAAAGTATGTACAGGAGGTGTTAATAGCAGCATTACTGGGTTTGGGGGTTGGAAATCTTCAATCACAGCAGCGGGTTCTGCCTCTGTTTCTTACCCCCTGTATAAATTTATAGCAACAACCTTCCCCTCATAAGCGATACCATCCGTATCGGAGGATACCAATCATTAGTAAGAGATTTAGAGGGGATTTGAAATGTCTTCCAGGGCTTTTGAAGCAATCTGTTTAAAAGATTAATTTTATTTTGAAGGGATGGAACTGCATCTCTCAGAACAAAAAGTTAATTAGGACCAGAGCACCAAAATGCCATTTTTCATCCCGGGCTGTGACTTGCGGTTAGGCGCTTGACCTCCTGAAATCAGAAACTCGCTGAATCTCTCCCTTGGCCGAGTCTGACTTTCCCAGCAGCAAGTCCTGAGCGCCAGAAGCCGGTTTGCAGGATCCCAATCCTGGCCTCTCCAAGCAGAGCTGAAAGGAAATCCATCCCCATCAGGCATGGCAATGCTGGGTTGTTCCTCTTTCAACTCAAGCTCGGTGGAGATGGAACAGGGAGCCCAGATGTGGAATGGGGAAGGCTGGGAGATGTCTGCAGCGTCTGAAACAAGGTCTTGCCCCAAGACTCGACTGCTTTTGGGTTTTTACGCTTTGGGGTTTTGTGCATTATCTAATACCATTACCTACTGCATTACCTTGTGCAATGCAATATTGGGGTCAACTCTTGTGGGGGGAAAAGATGGAGTTTCAAGGCAGTGGCAGCACAAAGTCTCTTCCCTGTGTCTCAGGGACCAGAGGTGATGCTTGCCTTCCTCCTCCCTTCATCCCACACCTAATACAGAGGAGAGAAAACCTATCCAGGCTGCAAAGCGCCTGCCTTGCCTGGTAGCAAAGGCAGCAGCTGACAAAAGTGATTCAAAACTGTGTTTGACAGTCTATCCTCCCACTAATAAAACCTGGGAACTCCAGAGTGCCTTATCTGTCATGCTGATGCTCAGTGATGCCAGCATCCGTAGCAGCTTGATTCTGAAGGATTTTAAAGTGCTTGTTACTGTTTAACGGCCCTTAACTGAAGTGCCCTGTGGACTGAAGCTTCCACTGGTACTGTCACCCTTGGGTAGCTGGGATTTTGGTTTGGTCTCCATCATCTGGGTAGGAGCTCAGGGCTGGTGCTTGAACCAGCCAATTCCAACTGCTTTTGCACCTCCTTTGCACTCTTGTTCCCATGTCTCTCCCATGGTGGCACCATGGGACGGGGAGGAGGAACAGAAGTGCCCAATGGTCCTGCAGCTTCTGGGACATGCCTGGGTTGGAGGGTTGAAGGGTCTCCCATTGCTGCCAGGACCATAAGGACTAGTCTGCTTCCTTCTTCCAGCAATTTGGCAAGGAAGAGTTTCCTATCGGAGTCTGGAAAGTCAAGCAATATTTCCTTCTTATTTGTGTGGGATTTGGGATGCCAAGATTGAGCTGGGATGCTCAGAGACTCCCAGGTGAAGCCCACAGGCTGGTTCATGCTCAGGTCCACCATTTTGGAGAGCAGGAAAGAGGTCGCCAGCAGCGAATGGACTGAGTTCGTTTCACTTGTGCCCCTGAAAGCCTTTGCTGGGTCATATGTAGATGTATCTATGAAGATGATTCCATTTCTGACCACCAACTTTCAGCTACTTCTTTTTTCCTCCATCCTTCTTACATGTACTTTAACGAAGCGTTAAGAAGAAAGTAAGGTCTGATCCCCTCCTAAAAAAAAGGAATCATAAGGCCAGGTTTGGTTCTTCCCTCTTACTAATGAAAATAATCCCTTGGTCCTCGTGGCTGGAGACTGCTGGGATAGGACAACAGCCCCAGAAGGTCATTGCTGACAATGTGCCCATTTACTTCCAGGGTTAAGTAGCACGTACCCTTATCAAAAAGAAAACAACAACAAAAAGGTATTGCTGAGGAACAAGAAGGGAAGATAAAGCACCATCCCCTTCATGCATCCAGAGCTGGAGTGTTGGAATTGCTCCCCAGATAAGCAGCACACAGCAAAAGGTGCATGTGGTCAGCGAGGGACTGAATGCACCAAGGAAGTGCTGCTGCCCTCTCCAAATGCAATGCAGGGATGTTTGAACAAGTCCTGCCCCTCCATAGCTTCAGGAGTCTGCGCTGAGGGAGGGGAAGAAGAAGGAACCTTGTTCCATAGGTCAGCAAAGCAAAACCTTCCACTCCCAGAGGGGTTTGAGGGCTGAGCACCCACCACCTTCAAATGAGGGTAGGAAACGGGCATGGCTCACACCCACCTGAAGCAGCACTTGCAGGGCTGTGACATCCACCAGGAAGATTTTAATTCCCTATAACATCATCTGGGAGGTGGGGGAACGGGCTCGGGATAAGCTTTCACCTGCAGTAATTAGAGCCAAAAGGGTAATGAGAAGATAAGGGCTAAAGTCCCCTCTCCCTGTAACCTGAACCCTGGGATTAAAGTCCTGTTGGTAGCGATACCATCCTCCTCAAAGGCTGTCTTGATGCGAGTGGAGGATGTTTGGGCACCTTCAGAGCAAAGGGGGATTTTGTCCATAGGCACTTCTGAGCTGGGGACAGCTGAGTGATGCTGCTCCATGGGGCATCTCCTGCTGCATCTCCACTTTGGGGACCTCTAACAGGTTCCTGCTTGGTGTCCTGGCCACTGGTGAGTTTGCAGGGCTGCTCCTCACATGGCACAAAGCAGGGTGCTTGTGGGAAGCAGAGGAACCATTGCACCGTGTCAGGAGGAGAGGGAAGACGGGACAGCAGCATGAAAAAGAGGTGCAAAGAGAGGGAAAAAAATCCCTGAATGGAGTGTCCTGGACATGGAGAGAGCCTCATCTGCCTTTACACCATCCCTGCTGAGCATCCCTCCTCTCCTGCTACCCAGCCGTGCTGGATGTGAGCAGCACCAGACCAGTGCTGGAGGATACCCTGCCATATCACCTCTGGCTCTCCCTTTCCAAATCTAATCAAGGAAGCAGCTCACAAAGCCTTTCTACATTCAGTGCAGGTCCAAAAGACACCGGCATGTCCTAGAGGTGGAGACTGGGGGGTGGCTACATTGATTACAGAGAGGGATGCCGCTCCAGTGACCTGCAGCGTAAGGTGGAAACCAGCCCTTGGAGGAAAAAAAAGAGGAGAAAAGTTGGGAAATCAGTTTGCCTCTTTCCCTAAACCCAATACACAAGCTGGCGAGACACACTAATGGGTGACCCTCTTTCTAAACGTGCTCCTTTCACCGGAGCCCATGAGGAGAACCTGAAACCACGACTCCTCCCTATATTTCTTGTTTTCATTTGTTCTGCAACTGAATAAGTTAACAAAAGGAAGTCAGAATGGTTCTTTCAATTTGGCTTCTATAAAAAAAAAGAAAACAGTCTGGGTGTGAACTTCTCTCTCAGGCTTCAGGATTTACCATCACTTTATAAACCCCTGAAAATAGGAGTTTATAAGAGGAGACTCCTGACACCACCTCCGCGAGCAGTGCTGCCTGTCTGCCCCGGGATTGTTTAACAAGGAACATTTTGTCATCAAGGGTGGGTTTCATGAATACTATACAGGTGAATAAAAAAATACATATATTCTCTTTGAACAAGAATCCCAAGTCCAGGCATGTGGAAGGCTGCGGTGCAGGGACTGGCGCGGGCAGGAGGTCCCTGAGTCCCTCACGAGTGATGGCTGTTGATGAGGCTGCGGAGCTGCTTGGCCACGGTGTCGATCAGCTTCTGCTTGTCCCTCTCGTTTTTCCGAAACTGGGCAAAGACGTTGTTTTTTCTGCTCGTGTCCTTCATCCTGAGCAGAGCAGAAACAGGTTATGGTACAGGAAGAGCTGCTCAATGTCGCACCCAAGCCCCATGAAGGAATCGCATGTGTAGTATCCACAGGCTCTGATACACAGAGGAGGTGACTGCATCTACAGGCTCCACCCAACTTTTATCACGTATCTGAGTAAAGACGGGCATCAAGCCATGTGCAGGCTTTGCATTAATGCTTTAAACCCCACAAATCCCATCAATGTCACCATTGGGTCTATCTCTAATGCCAAAATCTATGAAACACTAAAGCCTCTCGTCCTCCCCTTCCAAACAACCTTTCACAGAATCATGAAATCAACCAGGTTGGAAAAGACCTTTAAGATCAAGTCCAACCATTAACCCAGCACTGCCAAGGTCACCACTAACCCATGGCACTGAGGGCCTCATCTACACAGTGTGTGAACATTTGCAGGGCCGGTGACTCCAGCCCTGCCCTGGGCAGCCTGTTCCAATGCCTGAGCACCCTTTGGGGAAGGAATTGTTCCTCAGCTCCATCTAAATCTGCCCTGGTGCAGCTTGAGGCCGTTTCCTCTTGTCCCATCCCTTGTTCCTTGGGAGCAGAGACCAGCCCCCTCCTGGCTCCATCCTCCTGTCAGGCAGTTGCAGAGAGCGAGAAGGTCCCCCCTGAGCCTTCTCTTCTCCAGACTAAACCCCCCCAGGTCCCTCAGCCGTTCCTCATCACACTTGTGCTCCAGGCCCTGCACCAGCTCCGGTGCCCTTCTCTGGCCCCACTCCCGCACCTCAATGTCTCTCTTGTATCTCTCTCTGCTGCGTCCCCATGTCACCTTCTGAAGTGGTAAATGACAACATTGGTATATTAGGGGAAATTAAAAAATTCGCATTGAATCCACAGCATTACGGCTTCTTATTTGAAATGGTGCATTGCATGCGGCCAGGAGATGCAGCTTCTGGGGCAGCTGGAAAGGTTTGGAGTTGTGAACTGAAAATATTATACAATATTGCAAAATATCATTTATTTTAAAGGAAGGAATCCAGCACTGGTTTCCTCAATTTAAAAATCTTCTTGAGATTTGTATTTGTTAGATTACATTTCATAGAATCATAGAATCACAGAATGGTTTGGGTTGGAAGGGACCTTAAAGCTCCTCCAGTTCCAACCCCCTGCCACGGGCAGGGACACCTTCCACTAGAGCAGGTTGCTCCAAGCCCCTGTGTCCAACCTGGCCTTGAACACTGCCAGGGACGGGACATTTAATACAAGAAGTAGTGCCTTGGTCTCCACGAGGTCTCCAAAAAGCCAGAGAGAAGAAGAGCGGGTGGTAGGATGGGACCTGAAGGTGAAGCTGGTGCAGCTCCATCTCCCTCTGCCATGCAAAGCTGGGGGTTCATGCACGCTTGTGTTCACAGATGCATATCTGGGTGGGGGGGACAGGTCTCAGTGCACGCTCCAAGCATGAGCTTTATGCAGACAGGGTATACGCTGGGAAGGGAAACCATCCCACAATGGTCAATCCTTCAACAGTTGAAGGTATCAGGCTCCCAACATCCAACCTGCTGGTTCCCAGTCGGCACCGCTCTTGTGTAATACCCTAATTTGTAAATGATTTTCTTGGTAAATCAGATCTGGCAGAGGCTGATGGCTTTGGACGAGTCATGTCAGCCTGAGTTTTCAGCTTTGGGGATCTAAATGAAGCATTAAAGTGACTGGGGCACAGCGTTGATAGTCCTGGGAAGTTGGCACTTCATCAAACCAGGGGGTTTTGGAGTTAACGGAGCAAAATCAAACCTTTTGAAGCTCATTTAACCAATCTAAACAAAAAAATAAATTAAGTTTTTTCATGCTTCAATCTTCCTAAAAAAGAGCCAAAGGGAATCTGAAATGTTCCCAAAAACATCCAGCTTGGAACTGGAAACAAGGATAACAACTTTATCCCAAAGGCTAATTTGCTAAAATTATAAGTGCCCAAAGACACAGGATTACAACCAAGCTGCCTTTCCAACAGTAACAAGATAGCTTGGAGCACTTTTATACAGCAAAGTAAGTATTATTTTCTTAATTTCTCCATTTTTTTAAGCAAAGCAGGTTTCCAGCTGCTCCTCTGCAAGAACCAGGGAGCGATGCTCCGAGGCGAAGTGGTGTTTTTGAGTCACACAGGATAGAGGTGTTCCAGTATCCTCAATTTGGACATAACCATCCTCCCATGGCACACCTTGGGCAGTGCTGTACAGCTCCAGCAGGTCCAAATCACTTTACTAGGAGGGCTGAGAGCTCTGTTTCTACTTCACAGGCTACATGGGGACACCAGAGGTGCTAACATTAAGCCTGTACCTTCAGAAACCTCCATACAGCGCTGTACCCATTGCTCTCCATCACTGCCCGCTGCAGTTACCCCCAGGTAATGCATGGGGAATTCACAGGAGAGCATCCTCTGCCCTAAGAGCCCTTTCTCTCTTCCTGGGCATCCTCAGAGCCATCTCTGATCCCATGGGATCTGTTCAGGCCCATGAAATGTTTTTGAAGTAACACATGTTGTATACAAGAAAACCTTTTTGAATTATTAGAAATGAGTCGCATGGATAAAGCTGCTGGATCAGGATGAAAAAGCATTACAGTTGGACCACTGATTCCATAACAAACCCATGCAGGTGGGTCTGTTAAAGCAGGGATGAGTGTCTGGGAGGGACAGGAGCTGCAGGTAACTCCAGACACCATGTGAAGGTAGAGGCACTAAGCTATTAAGCATTATTAATGAATTAAGTTGCCTATAGGACACAAAATCCTGCAGAATTTGGGTTGTGCTGTGCCAAGGACCCGGAAGCATTGGGAGCGGCTGCATCCCTGGGGGAGGCTGAGCTTGCAGATATGCTTGAGGAGACCACACCAGCTCTGGTCCTGCCACCGCAGATGACACCGAGCTGGCACAATGTGGTTGGTGTTAAAGGTGTTCAGAAACAACAACCTATTTCTTTTCCAGCATTTAGCTATAGGAAGCACCTGGTCCCTAGTCGAGCGGTGTCTGGTGCACCCAGACACCAAGAATATCAGGTTTGAAAGAGGGTGGCAATGCTTTTGAGCAGCTAAGCAGCTCTTTGGAGGACTGACACTTTAATTTCTTTAAGTGTGTTCCTGCAGAGCCCTGGAACAACCAAGCCTGGGTTTGTAACATGGTCTCTGTGCGTTAGCACAAGAATTAACAGGAAGAGAAAAAAAGAGAGCTCAGTGTTGTCCCCACCCCTGTCAACGAACACCATGTTCAATAAAGCCAAGCTTTGTTTAAATTAATCTATAAGGGAAAAAAAGCAACGGAGTAAAAGCTCCTCTTTTAGCTCTAATTAGTGCATTTGAGACGATAAAGTTACCGGTGAGAACCGTTTCAAAGACAGCTTGCATTTAGATCGTTTAGTGCTCCATTTAAATCAAACAATAAAGTCACTGCAAGGTGAGGGTAAAAGCCCAAGCAAGCAGCATACTTACACTCGTGATATCCTATGGGAGATGTGTGATTAGGAAAAGAGATAACGATGAAAACAGGTTACAAAATGAACCAGTGGATCAGAATTTCACGTCGCCTTGTGGGCAAAGCTCGGCTGCTACGGAGAGGCATGGGGAGGGCTCAGGAGTGGACATGCCTGAAGCTATGCTTGGGTCAGTGCACAGTGTCTGGGGTGCTGGAGCTGGTGGACAATGAACAGAGATTCCCAAAAAGGCCTGAAGCCCGAGCACGGAGAGGGCAGAGCATTCAGTGATGCCATGCCGGTGATGCCACACCACAAGGATGCAGGAGATGCAAGTGCCAACCTGGTGGGTAACTCTGGGAAGCAAATGGGATACCTGAAGGTTGCCCTTCAGATGAGAATTCCTTTTGGGGAGAAGGCTGGCAAGCCAAGCTGGGGTTTGTGGCTTTTTAATACCAATGCATGGATGCTGTATGCTCGAGTACTTCCTGGGGAAAATGGCCAGGAGCATGGAGCTGCCCTCCTGCTGTCCCAGTGCCATCCCAGAAACTGCCACAGATCCCAGCTCACTGCCTGCTTCCCATTCCCTGCCTCTTCTAACTGCACCATGCCCAAGTTCTCTGAACTTTGATAGCTCTTTATGTTACCATTTTATTGATAGCTCTGAGTATACCTCGAACTTTTGCATCATGAATGTTGGGTTGTGAATATGTTGTGAATAACACAGCACATTACACAACACATATAAATACATATATAAAACCAACGTTATGGTGTATAAAAGTGCTTTACACACAGGAACTACCTAAGTTTAGTCCCTCTGTAGCATACTGATAGTATCTGGATGTCATGAGTTGCTGTGAAATTAGTTATTCACCTCTGCTAGAGAGGAGGTGGTTCGGTTATGAGGATCATAAATACTACAGATGCACCTCCAAAGCCTGGAAGCACACCAAAGTCGGCTGGTGCTCCCAATGAGAGCCTGAAAGTCTACCGAAGAATGGGTCATCTGGGCCACCTCCTACCAGGTGACTGGTGACACCTCTCTCCCACCTGCTAGAGGGGTTACAAGTGAAGCAAATCATACAGTCATGGAATGATTTGGGTTGGAAGGGAGCTTAAAGCTCACCCAGTTCCAACTCCCTGCCATGGGCAGGGACACCTTCCACTAGAGCAGGTTGCTCCAAGCCCCTGTGTCCAACCTGGCCTTGAACACTGCCAGGGATGGGGCAGCCACAGCTTCTCTGGGCACCCTGTGCCAGCGCCTCAGCACCCTCACAGGGAAGAGCTTCTGCCTCAGAGCTCATCTCAGTCTCCCCTCTGGCAGGTTAAAGCCATTCCCCTTGGCCTGTCCCTACAGGCCCTTGTCCAAAGCCCCTCTCTAGGTTTCCTGGAACCCCTTTAGGCACTGGAGCTGCTCTATGGTGTCCCCTTCAGGAGCCTTCTCTTCTCCAGGCTGAACAACCCTGGAACAAATCCCACTCTTTGGGTCTGTGACAAACTCATGGACTTTCCCTCCTTGCTGCTGGCTCACAGGACTGGCACAAGCCTCTTACAGAAAGTCAGATCCTCAGCAAGCCAATGCATTTAGATACAAACCCTGGAATTCTGGTTAGTGGGATATAAAACAGGATTTTTCTATTTGAGGTCCCACTGCCCCGCTTTGCTCTCTGGATCACCTGGAGCCTCCAGCTCCATCCCAGCACCATGACAGAATGCGCTGCTAAAACCCACGCTTGCCCAAAGCAAGATGGGGATGAAAGTTATCCCAGTTATCCAGACCCACACTCACTTTTCCAGCAGGACGAGGGCTGTCGTTGGGTTCACACGAAGATACTTGCATGTGGGTTGCCCGTAGTCAGCCAAATATGTCGACCAGTCCCACTGGATGAATAGATCCAAGAGCTGAAGCAGAAGAAACAAATATATAGAAGATTTATAAAGCTGGTCAGAGAGCAGATGGTTTATCTGAAAGCTGACCTTGGGCAGGTTGAATTAACCACAACAAATGGGTTTTAGTCTTTATTAATTCATTTAATAGTATTCTGCTAATATTTAACTATTAACATATTCATATTTAGTCATCAATTTATTAATATTAAATGTTAATTCATGTATGGCTGTATTCATTTAGCCATAGTGCATTCCTATCTGAAGTGCTACTTTATCTCTATTTTTGGGGTGACCTAGCACTACAGAGGATAGGAGGACCAAGACACTCCAAGGACATGGGTGGCAAAGACATTCTGATGCTCTCAGCTGCAGCAGGATGGCACTTTTGGGGTTAAAGTCACTGCAAATTTCTTCTGGCCCCAAATAACCCCCAGCATCATTTGAACCATGCCACAAGGATTTCTTATATGCTTGCTCCATCTCAACATCTTCCAAGTGCTTTGTAAGCATCTCTAGTGATGATGAGAGCTCCCTAGGGAGGTGTGGGACCCATTCAGGAACTCAGTGGTTTATTGGGTGAACACAGCTACCAGAGGAGACCAGGAATCCCAGGTGGTTTCCAGACATTTGTAAGAGAAACCACCAGCCCCTGGCAGCAGGGGAAGGAAAATGTGTATTAATTCAGCCATCCATGACAGCTCTTGCTCCACACCTTCATGTCACACCTAAAGCCTCTCACCTCCACAAAGGACACCGTAAGTGCCTCATCACTCTCAGCTGACTCAGGTGAGGGACAAACAAACTACAGTCCAGGTTTCCTAAATGCCCTCTTCCACCCCACCTTTTGCATCCTTATTTTCCTTAAAACCCAAACAGGAGCTCCCATAATCTAGTGGAAGGTGTCCCTGCTCATCGCAGAGAGGTTGAACTAGATGAGTTTTGAAGGTCCTTTCCAACCCAAACTATTCTATAATTCTATGATTCTACATCTTTCCCACATGAGGACCTCCTCACTCCTAAGGGGACTTGCCTTTCCACCTACCCATGAAAGCACAGCTGAAGACATATGGGATGCAGCCTTCATCTCCATCGTCTAAAACAGGTTAATTAAGAGCAGCTGCATTCCCCTCCTGCCCCAACCTTCTGCCTTGGAGAGCTGCTGTGACCACTCTATTGCAGGACAGGCTGCCAAGCATGTGGACATCTTCATCGCTCCCAGCGCCCACCACTGAAGCCCGGAGAAGGACCATCCCGCGGCCAAGCGAGGCCCATAGAGGGCTCATTGTGCCCGCGTCTCCATGGTTTTCCTGGAAGCTCCAGCACTGTTTAACAACACATCCTGCCCCGCCAAGAAGGGGATTTAGCTCCTCCGAGACCTCAAGGTACAAAACAAAAATGTGCAACAAGATTCTTTTTGACTATGTAGGTCAGGGAGAAGAAAAGAAGCTGTCAGGAACAATCCCGTGGGCTGGCGGGGGGGACGGATTAGCCGGGACCTAAGAGGGCTTTTCCAGCCTGCGGTCCCGAGAGGCTTTGTATGGCTGGTCCATTGTGTTAACTACAAACCCGAGTTGAACATCATTGGCGGGAGGTTTTTCCAATGGGCACCTTCAAGAGACAACCTTAAATATGATTTCACAGGCTCTTTTCAGACAGCACAGCGGGGCCCAAACTCTTCTATCAGGTTTTGTCGGCTGCTGGGGCAAGTTGCATGGTTGAACAGGCTAAATCAGATCCCCTCCAACGCACCAAAGTCCTCTTGCTGGTGGCCCTGGGGGGCTGAACGTGCCTCTGGCAACCCATAAACAAAGCAGCACGAGTTACTGCACAGAAAGTGCATGGCCAGGCCACGGAGGGGCCAGGTAGCCATTCATAGGGAGTAGAAATAAAGCTCCAGGAATAAGGGACAAAAGAAGAACCAAATTAAAAGGGGAAGATTAGAAGTGGGTTAGAAGAAGATTGAATGAAAAGCATCAGGAGGTGTTATAAAGAAGGCTGGGGCGGACAGCAGAGGCTTGGGGAAGGCTCAGCAGATGGATAAGGAAAGGGCCTGAAGAAAACTCCCATGAATGTCTTTCTGAAAGAGCGTGGCTAATCCAGCATGGGGAGATGTTTAAGCAGAAGTTGGATAAACAGCCATTTAGGGCAGCTTAGCCTTTGCTCTCCAGCTTGGGAGCCCGAGCCAGTGCTTGCCATTCCCACCGGTGCCAGGTGAAAAGTGCACGGTCCTTAGGCCAACAGCCATCACTGTCCCACAGCTTTCCTTCAGTTCTGCTTCAATTCAGTTCAGCTTGGATAGGTTGAAGCAACGCAGCTCTCCCGCACAACGGAGTGTTCAAGGCCAGGTTGGACACAGCGGCTTGGAGCAACCTGCTCTAGTGGAAGGTGTCCCTGCTCGTGGCAGGGGGCTGGAACTGGGAGTTTTAAGGAGCTTTAAGGTCCCTTCCAACACAAACCACTCTGGGATTCTATGATTTTACTCTCATCCATCAAGCCATTCACGTAGCTCCAGCTGCATTCCTAGCTACAAAAGTGCAATAACCACATTTGAGAAAAACCCCAACGATATGGGGGTGTGGAGCCAGCTAAACATGAGCCAGCTAAACATGAGCCAGCTTGTGCCCAGGTAGCCAAGGTCATCAACAGCATCTCGGCCCGTATCAGCACCAGTGCGGCAGCAGGACCAGAGCAGTGATTGTCTCCCTGTGCTGGGCACTGGTGAGGCAGCACCTCGAATCCTGTGTTCAGTTCTGGGCCCCTCACTACAGGAGAGACATTGAGGGGCTGGAGTGGGGCCAGAGAAGGGCACCGGGGCTGGTGCAGGGCCTGGAGCACAAATGTGATGAGGAACGGCTGAGGGACCTGGGGGGTTTAGTCTGGAGAAGAGAAGGCTCAGGGGGGACCTTATCGCTCTCTGCAACTGCCTGACAGGAGGATGGAGCCAGGAGGGGGCTGGTCTCTGCTCCCAAGGAACAAGGGATGGGACAAGAGGAAATGGCCTCAAGCTGCACCAGGGGAGGTTTAGATGGAGCTGAGGAACAATTCCTTCCTCAGAGGGTGCTCAGGCATTGGAACAGGCTGCCCAGGGCAGTGCTGGAGTCATCATCTCTGGAGGTATTCAAGGGATGTGTAGATGTGGCCCTTAGTGACATGGTTTAGCGGTGGCCACGGCAGTGCTACGTCCACAGCTGGACTCAATGACCTTAAAGGTCTTTTCCAAACTAAATGATCTTGGGATTCTAAATAAGCCCCATCCTAAACGTGCTCCCAGCCTGAGCTGGACCTTCCCCAGGCACTGGAAGACCCAGACTCCCCCCGGCCAGCTCATGACAGTGATGGATAGCCTGTGTATTTTACAACTGCTTGCTCACATCCATCTTGCTGGCAAGGCAGGTCCGAGGATAGCCGGGGCCAGCACCTTTGGCCCCGGCTGCCGTGTGGCACAGGGCACTGCCGGCACTCGCAGGGCTCTGCTGCAGGTCATGTACCATAGGAGAAGAGGTCTTGCAAGGAGGAAGCCCGATGGCTCAGAGCAAGCTGTCTCGAAGCGATTTATCTGTCACATAAATGTGGTTTTATTGGTTTTACTGTTTAAACTTTTCACCTCTGCTGCTAAATGTGAATGACTGAGGGGGAAAAAAAGAGAAAGGAAAAACCCGCCTGCGCCGCGGTGCTGGGCTGCAGTGGGTCTGCTGGGGGAGTTTCCAAATAAAATATGCAAATACCATTAATTCCTCAAACTGGAGTCTCCTTTTCAAGGCTATAAATCAAACTCGACAGCATATACACTGGGGGGAAAGGAAAAGAAGAGGGAGAGAAAAAAAGAGGAGCTTTTACTGTGATGATGTGAAAGTGGAATAAGCTCAGAAAGCTGCAGACGTGCTGTGTGTGCTGTGCAGGGCTGCTAACCTGCAGCTTCCCAGGGTATGAGAAGCATCTTGCTGCAAGAGTGGAGCGAGGTTCTCTGGAGTTTTTAGAAACTAACAGTAATTTACATCACAACTCATTCATTAATCATAGAATTACAGAGTGGTTTCTGTTGGAAGGGAGCTTAAAGCTCATCCAGTTCCAACCCCCTGCCCCGGGCAGGGACACCTTCCACTAGAGCAGGTTGCTCCAAGCCCCTGTGTCCAACCTGGCCTTGAACACTGCCAGGGATGGGGCAGCCACAGCTTCTCTGGGCACCCTGGGCCAGTGCCTCAGCACCCTCACAGGGAAGAGCTTCTGCCTCAGAGCTCATCTCAATCTCCCCTCTGGCAGGTTAAAGCCATTCCCCTTGGCCTGTCCCTACAGGCCCTTGTCCAAAGCCCCTCTCCAGGTTTCTTGTCAGCTGCTTTAGGCACTGGGAGCTGCTCTAAGGTCTCCCCTTAAGGAGCCTTCTCTTCTCCAGGCCAAACAAGCCCAGCTCTCTCAGCCTGGCTCCAGAGCAGAGGTTCACATATATATTTATAAAAATGAAGACATGAAGAATGGTTTGAATATGCTACAGAAAGATACTCAAAACCCCAAGTTTTTATACAATACATATGAACTTTAACTCAAACAGTGATTCAAGAGAGGGCAACACTGGATAGAAAGAATTAAACTGGGAACCAGTTCCCAGTCCTGCTTCAGGCACCCCTTGGCAGGGGCTGAGAAGCACCTTCCCCCCACTCCTCCCAGTTCTACCTCAAAAACCACTTCACCGCCCTTCTAACATCATGATCTCCAACTCCTCAAATCCCTTTTTTTTTCAAATAGAGGCATGTTTTTACATCCACAACAGGCGAAATGATGGTGCAACCTCATTGCGTGCTGGGGGCAAAGGCAACGGGGGCATCGCTATGACTTTCCAAGCTTTTCCCTCCAGATGCAAAGCAAAGCAGGACACTGTGTTCTGCCTGACACAAGACAACAGCACTGGATCTGGATAAAATTCTTTCAGCCAAGCCAGAAATAATGTAATGTGAACCCAAAGGGATTCTAAACACAGTTTGCAAACTCTGCCAGCACCCTGGAACAAGATCAAGGAAAGCACCAGTATTTCTACACTTGCACCAGCATCACAGCAGGCTCTGCATAAACCCAGGAGCTGATCCATGGTGGCTACAGATAACGAAGATGGCAGGAAAGGGAGACCCATGTTTTGTAAGACGAAAATCATAGAATCACAGAATCATAGAAAATAAACCCATGCAAAACCCCCTTGTCCTATCTCATATGATACTGCAGGGATAACTCTAGATATGGGATCCTCTTGGCCCCAAGGACCTCTCCTTCCCTCCGCGAGCCTAAGACATGAAGGTCAAATGTTACTGCAGGGCAGATGAAAATTCCTGATTTCCCTGACTTCATGCAATGCCTGGCTGTCCTGTTTTTTCCTTTTCCCTCTTCTGAACTGATGCAGCACCACTCTGAGCACCCACAAACAGGGAGCTGCACCCACGCCCTTTTGACCTGCAGGAAACTGCCACTTGAGATGCACCAAATGCTCTGAACTCATGGACAAGTCTACTGGAAGAATGTGATCATCCCCTGTTAGCAGAGGGAAGAGCTTCCCAGGATAGAACTGCCACCACACTGGACATGATGTTACATCCACTGAAGCAGGAAGCAAAACTCGTCCAAATGAAAAGCAAAGAGCAACTGTTCACAACTTGAGCTGCTCCAAGACATGAGGACAGCCTACATAAGTCCAACCATGGATGGTAAAGGAGAAACAACCCCATCCTGAAGACTGACTCTCACTTTATTTCAAGGCCTAGGTCTCTTCCTGGAGAAGTGAAGGGTCAGGGAGACCCTCATCACGGTATTCTAGTACTTAAAGAGCAGCTACATGGAGGATGAAGGCTTTCTCTTTACTAGGAGCCAAATGGGGAAGACAAGGGGTAACGTCTCCAAGTTGCCACAGGAGAGGTTTCATATCAATATGAGAAATTTCTTACATTGAGAACAATCATTCACTGGAACAACTTCCCTGGGGATGTGGTGGAGTCTCCAGTGCTGGAAGTTTTCAAGATGTGATGGGACAGGGTGCTAGATCATCTCCTCTAGGCTTTCTTTACCACAAAAGTTTGGACCCAATGATCTTCCAAGCCCTTCTAACCTGGGCTGTTCTGTAGTTCCATTATTCTATCTCAGAACCAAATATCCCTTCGCCTTTTATCCACCACGATATTTACACCCAGTCCCAGGACATACCATCAAGATTGCTTGAAAAGGACTTTCCTCTGCCAACAGCACTAGCAGATCCACCAGCAACAAGATGGTGCGAGGGCTGGTGGGAAACATTTCATAAAGAACTAAATCTTCCCTCTGATAAAAGCCTAAATCAGGGAATTCTTGTGTCCCTGAAGCTGTTAATTACCCCTTTAGTTCTTTTTCCTCCAAGCACATGTACAGCAGGAGACAGACTCTTCTCTACTAAGAGCTGTTGACTTGGTGCTCAGCTACCACGCTGTAGCTGGCCAGAGCTGGGCTATGAGGCGTTACTGCCTGACAAGCCTTCTGCAAAGCATCACCTGCTATTAAGAAACCCCAAAACAAACACCATCAGCATGAGCACACACACAAGCACCGATGGATGAAAAGGGAAAGACAACTCAAGACCATTAGCTGGCAAACCTTGTGACCTGTTTCAACAAATTTAAAGGCAATTATCCTGTATTTCTCACATCCAACCAAGCTAAGGGAATTAGAGGCAACTTGCTATGACTTCAAGCAGGAGACAGCCAGGCGTCTGGAGGAGCCTGGCCTGGGTCTAGACGGTGCCAAAAGCAGGTGCGTGAGATCTTCCTTGTGGTGGGTTTTTGGGGGAGGTTCAGATCAATGTGGACAGGACAGCAATACCACATGGTTATGGTCAGGCTTTCATGATGAACTTTACATCCCCTGGATGCCAGGGTGCACAGAAATGTTAATTATAAGTTGGGTTTGGTGGTTTCCCAACTGGAGGCAGCGCTGCTGCCCTGAAAGTTGCTGAGGGTCATGTTCATGAGCAACTGCTCTTGCTTTCTGGGGGCAGAAGGGAGGAATATTTTCAGAACCAAGGTGAACTCCGCTCTAAAAACTCCATTATCCCTTCTTATCTTTATAAACTCCAAGTCTGATGCTCCTCTTCCCCAGTCTTTGTTGTGGGCAGCACACAGAATGAACAGCCTTTGACCTGACACCTTCTCCAAACCAGCTGTGCTTCAGTTTGCAAGAGATCACACCGTTAGCTTACAAACCTACTGAGGCCTTTAAAACGCTCATTTCGCTGATTTAACACCACAGCTCCTTTGATAAAGGTGACAACAAGAGGCTCAAAGGAAGGCAGCACTTGGGGTCTACCATCATCCCACCTAAACCCACCCGGACAGAGGGATAAGATGCTTCTAGTGGGACCAGAAAACACACAGGTAAGACCTGGTCCTGCTCCATAAAAGCACAAGAGACTACTGAATCCAAACCAGTGCCAATTCCATGTCTAAGCTTGTCCACAGCACACCCCCATCCCTGGTTGAGCGGCCCCTACCACCAGCCAATGGGTAATTGTTACAGAGCACAAAAGCCCAAAGAGTTTCCAGCATCAGCAGCCAGAGACAAGTACATTCAAAATAATTTATTTTGGTGAGGTTTCAATTATGCCTTGTGGGAAAATTAATACTGAAAGAGAAAGAAATACTCTAACCCATGAGGAGACGTGGGTTTGGACAACAGCATTGCTAAGAAGAAAAGGCACCAGGAATTGGAACACCATGTTTGTTCGTTTACTTGTGATAGACATGGAGGGTAAAATTGTGGCCTAAGTGAAAGCAGGAGTAGATTTGTCACTGATTTCACTGGAAACTAAGATTTGCTCTAGGTTTTGGCTGTACTTTGCATGAGAGGTTGAGTAACACCTGCAGTAACCTGATGTTGCACAAGCCAATGGATCAACACACACAGGGTGCAGGGAAGGTTAATCTTACTTTAGGTGCTTACCAGACCTGTCTGCAAGAGAGGGATGGACTTCTAAGAGTTACTGCAGATCACAAACTGCTGTCCAGCCTGCTTAGACCTCTCTGTAAGGCACAATAACCCAAAGCTCCAGTGACCCCTCCAGGTCTCCTGGGCAGATGTTCCACCACAGGTTGTCCTTCCTCCTCAACACTCATGCTGGAGGGAGGAGAACTGATTCCAAGTTCCTCATCTCACATTTTAACTGGATTGATTTGGTGAGTTAAGGCAGAAACTTTATCTTTCCTTTTTTTTGTTTTCTGTTTACTTATATCTGCAGAAGTGAAACAGTTCTTGGAAAAAGCATGAGAAGAATCTGGAAACATTTATGGCCGATGGGACAATATGTAACAGAGAAAGGCTTGAGACCAACAAAGCCCTAATTTGTCCAGTCTGGATTATTTTCAGATTTGTATTATTGCCTGTTTATAGGTTTTTGTATTTCTTACATCAGATTTCCAGGGGAAGGTCTCCAAAAAGCTTTTTGCCTATGCTGAGTGCACAGAAAGCTCTTCTGGTTTCCCATCTGCAACCGTTCATCGTTTATTATGAGGAAAATCTCCGGCTTTTCACCTGCTTTGAAGAAATTACTGTAATTACACGGGCTGACTTTTCTACTGTCTCAGAAGTTATTTATTCCAAGGGTCTTGTTAAAATCTTAACAAACAGCTTTACCTGAGAAAATGTTGTTTCTGATTGGAGCTCATTTCCGCACTTATGGCAAAAAAACTCCCTTTCGGGTTAAATACAGCTTTGAGGAATCCACCTTCTCCTCCCAGCCCGCGACATGAAACCACATGAAGGAGCCACGAAAGGTTGTTGAGCTTCAAGAGAAGTGATGCAAAGCAGCCCAAGAGCGAGGGTGGGGACACTGAGGATTAGCACATCGTGTCAGGGTGACAGGGTCTTGAGAAACCTGCTCTAGTGGAAGGTGTCCCTGCCTGTAGCAGGGAGTTGGAACTGGATGAGCTTTAAGGTCCTTTCCAACCCAAACCATTCTATGTCTCTATGATTCTATGACAGTCTTGAAGATGGCTGGAAAGTCCCTACAGTTTCATTCACGCTCCTGCTCACTTTGACAGTGCAGGATTGTGGCTTTAGTCATTCACTGGAAGCTTGCCCACAGGGAAGCCTACACTGAATTCTAGGGAAATCCCAAGTTTCTCCAACCATCACAAAACACTATGCAGTGCTGCTTGGAAAAAAACCCAGCACGGCATGAAAATGATTTGGTGCAAACCCATTGGGATTTCAGTCAGTTGGTTCTAGTGATAGCCACCCAGATGGGGGATTTTATGAATGGCCAAAAGAACAAAAGGCAACTCTGCCCTGCTGGATTTAGTAGCCAATTTGCACTCATAAAAATGATTATTTAGACTCATCAGATTCTCCACACAGGTTCAAAAGTTTGCATGGTGCTTTTCCAGAGAAGATGACCGTATTTCTACCCTCCAGATCCTACCATAAGACAAAGAGACAATACTGGGCAGCAGCCAAAAGAAATGAAAGAGCCTCGGAAGAGCCTTCTCCAGGGACTGCTATTGAATAACACTTTGCGTTTCCATTTAACCATCACAAAGGGGGATTCATTCCCCAAGCAAAGATGTCTCCTTTAGAAGCATCCCCTTGGTAGCCTCTCCGGCTCAGATCTTCGGTGGCCACTGCCAGACGGTGCACTCATTGCTAAGCCTAGTAAGGATGGAGCCTGGCTAAATGCTCGGGTCAGCATCTGAGGTTACATGGGCTGAATTTGGACTGCAAAGCTTGGGAAGTGCTCAGCTTGTAGCTAATTAGAAGCATTTTTGAAGTTATTATGGGGAGGAGAAGGTGGATTTGCTGATGGTAAAAGACTCTCTGTTTTATGGTGGGGAGATGATGGCACTGTGCATTCAGGTACCCCCTGTACACAGAAATACCTTCTCTGCTGCTATAGCCTGGGTGCACACAGCCTTGTGCATTTATTCGATTCACCCTGCCTGACCCTCATGTCAAAATCAGCAGCTCTGAAGAAAATGCTAAATAATAACATGGGAAATCCCAATACCTCAATGGCAGAACCGGATGCTTTAGTATAAGACGAGAAGAGTTAACAAGAGCACAAAAAAAGGCACAAAACCCCCTAAACACATGCAAATGAGTTGAGAAGGAAGAAAAGCAGCAGTGCTCCAAATAAACCTATAGACAACCACCTCCATTATAGACCATATAGTATCAGAGAGGAAAAAAATCACTTTAGATGGCACCATTCTAGGGGGAAATTAGGGGTTCCAAATTAATCAATGGAGCACGTAATCACAGGCAGAAAGCTTTTGGGACAGGAGGGGTTAATGCTCCCCATCTGCAAATTTAGGTACCTGCAGTGATCAGGGTCTGCCCAGAAGACAACTGAGCCCCGTTTTCAGCTAAGTACAGCCCCACTTGGTGCCACCAGCAGCCAGGATGTGATGCCCAAACACCCCGATGAGGGGCACTGAGTGTTTTCCTCACTGGGGGGGGTCCCACCAGCACAGACAAGCAAGCCAGCAAAGCCTTTCTGAGCTCAGCACTTAGGGTTCCTCCTTGCCACGGTGCAGGAAAGCCATGATAGTGGAATTAAACTGCTCCCACTGTCCCTAAACATGCTGGCATCACCTTCTCTGAGCCCTGCAGCCTGGGTACCAAACCGCAGCGGGGGGCCAGCACGCCACAATTACTCTTCCTGTTCCTCAGCTGATGCCAAGTCCTCTGCAAAGTTGCATTTTTCTTTTTGTTTACCCATTAAAAAAGGGGTTTACACACAGACACACACACACAAAAAAAAAAAAAAAAAGAGGAAAAGAAAAAAGAGGTGACCTCTTGCTAACCCCAACTGGTCTATGAGAAGCTGCGGCTGCCTTCACCTCCGAGTGAACTTTCAGATTATCTCAGACAAGATTCACCTTGCGTTGAACTTGTACCCTGCGCGGCAGCACACAGTCACGTAACCTTGATTAAACATTACAGCGCGACGCGGCTATAAATTTAATGAGCATTATCGGAGCGCTTCCTCCCGTCCTCCTCGGGCAGGGGGAGCGATGGAAACACCGCGAGCTGCTGGGAACCAGCCTGGAGTGCACCGGCACAGGCAGGAGATGAAGAAGCAGCTATAGGAGGGAATAGGAGGGAGGCAGGGTGGTGTTATCTGCGCCAGAGCATGCAATGAGTTGTGTATGGGCTCTGTGGTAGCTCTCTACAACTACCTGAAAGGACAATAGAGTGAGGAGGTTGGGGTCTCTTCTCCCAAGTAACAAGTGATAGGACAAGAGGAAATGGCCTGAAGCTGTGCCAGGGGAGGTTTAGATGGAGATGAGGAACAATTCCTTCCCCAAAGGGTGCTCTGGCGTTGGAACAGGCTGCCCAAGGAAGTGATCCCTGGAAGTGTTTACACACCATGTAGACAAGGCCCTTAGTGACATGGTTTAGTGGTGGACTTGGCACCACTGGGAACTTGGAATTGGCAGTGCTGGGGGAACAGTTGGACTTGATCTTAAAGGTCTTTTCCAACCTAGTTTATGACTCTATGATTCCCACAGGAGCAAGCGCCTCTGGGTGCCCACTGTGAGCAGGGATGACCTGTGAAGGTTTTATATGGATTTCTGCTCCAAAAAACCCCAAGAAAAAGCAAAAAGAAAAGAGCAACAAGGTGCGATAACGGGTCTGGTGGTTCCCTTCACCCAGCAGGAAACCTTTGTCAGGCCACGGCCTCCTAAACTCTGGCTGCCCTCTTCACGCAGCGCACCACAGCCCGTCGCCGCGCTCCCATTTATTTCCAAGATGCAGGCGTGACGGGAGGCAGAGGCAGCCGCCTCTTCATCTCCCAGCTGACACAGAGGGAAAGGGAGAGCTCAGCATCCGCTGGCAGAGGTCACTCGGCCGGTCGAGAGGAGAGCGTCTGGGCGGCGAAATAGAGACGCTCAAGTTCAAGTGCTTGAAATACCTTCCTTTCTTAACGAGAAAAAACAAACCCAAACCCACTCTAAACTAAACTAATATATCCCTTGCTTTTCATGATAACTTCCTCCTTACCCTTGGTGGTTTTGTTTAGCAGATCTATTGTTCTCAGCGAGCCTTGCCCTGGGGTCCAATTTGACTGTGTTCTCATTTTTCCCCCTATGTAACTGATGCTTATTTCTTTAAGCTCTACTGTAAACAGAAAACACACTGCAGTGCCCTTGCCTGGCTTTGCAGGAGGCAGGCTCAGACCTGGAACTACTTCTTTGGGGTGTTTTTTTTTCTATAGGAAACAAAAAGATCAGGCTTGCTTGCTTTCAAGGATTCAAACACCTGCGGGATGCAGGAGGGCGGCTGTGGTACCTGCGGGTGGTCCAGCCTCAGAGCAAGGACCACGCGGCTCCAGCGCTGGCTCTGCTGCTGCTTTGCTGGATAAATGGCCTTTTTCTGCTTATCAAGCTCAAAACATGCCACTTTCCCAATTAAAGACCTATTTAATATCCATTAGGAGCAGGGGATGAGGAGGTAAGCAGCATCATTTGGAGGTGGCATGAAGTTCTTCAACTCAAGATGAATGAGAAAGCCACCAGGCAGCATCCCCCTCGATGGGGTGGCACACAGTGAACAAATAGAAAAGATAAAACCTTTGCACAGGGGAACCCATCTTCGATGGTTCAAGGAACACAACAGGAGATGGGGATTTGGGAAGGGTAGGCAACACGAGCACCAAGATGCGGTTTTGTGCTTCCCATCATGTACTTGTCATGGGTTTGGTCCGCACCTAGAGAAAGGTCCTTGCCCAGCAGACAGCAAAGGGGGATAGTGGGGGATGTGGGAACTGCTTGTGCTGCAGCACTAAGGAAATGTTTTGAGGAAAATGGTTGTTTTCTCCCCCATTTGCTGTCCTCATGGCTCCTCTGCACCCTGGCTCTTACACCAGCCTCCCAGGAGAATCACAGAATCAGCAAGTTTGGAAAAGACCCTTAAGATCATCGAGTCCAACTGTTAACCCAGCACTGCCAAGGCCACCAATAAACCATGTCCCTGAGCACCATATCTACATGTCTTTTAAATACCTCCAGCGACGGTGACTCCAGCACTGCCCCGGGCAGCCTGTTCCAATACTTGACTGCCCTTTCAGAGAAAACATTTTTCCCAGCATCCAACCTAAACCTCCCCTGGTGCAGCTTGAGGCCATTTCCTCTTGTCTCATCCCTTGTTGCTTGGGAGCAGAGACCAGCCCCCTCCTGGCTGCATCCTCCTGTCAGGCAGTTGCAGAGAGCAATAAGGTCCCCCCTGAGCCTTCTCTTCTCCAGACTAAACCCCCCCAGGTCCCTCAGCCGTTCCCCATCACACTTGTGCTCCAGGCCCTGCACCAGCTCCGGTGCCCTTTCTCTGGCCCCGCTCCAGCACCTCAATGTCTCTCTTGCAGTGAGGGGCCCAGAACTGAACATAGGATTCGAAGTGCAGAGAAGATTTATTCCAGCACATCTTGCAGGAGCCTGCCCGGAGAAGATGGACCCAGCATCACTGCAAAAGATGCTGGTGACACTGGGGTCTCTGCCCAAGGCAGAGGATGGAAAGGGCAAGGATGAGGGGATGGAGGAGGTGGCCTCAGATGCTGCCAGCTCCCACTGAGGAGGTTTGCTCAGCTTTGCAAACACACAACTTCCAGAGATACAGAGATATCCCCCAAAATGCACTGCTGTTCCCTGTACCTAGGGGCATCACCTGCAAAACTAATTTAGTCCGTCAAATAACCCAGCAATTTGGGTGGTTGATTAGAACTATTTTTATAAGGCCACGGGATATATATTTCCAGAGTCTGAAATAGTGTTTGGAAAACAGCAAGAGCCATTTAGAGTATTCTACAGAGAGATGGACGCACAAGCAAGTGGATATTTAAACCAGCTGTGAAGACAAGACTGGTAAAAGCAAACACTGAAATAAAATAACTTTGCAGAAGGTTAGAAATAAGTGAATTTGGTAATTCCTAACTTCAGGAAAACAAAGAAAATTGTATTTCTGCTGCTTCTAATTGATTACTATGGAAAACGTAAAGATTAAAGTGCATTATTTCACATTATATTTTCTACCACACTGTCAAAAAGTCTATTTTTTGGTTGAGTGGACACCACCAAACCTCCCTTTGGGATGGCTCATCACCCCTCTTAGCATCTGCAGCATGAAGCAGACTTTACACAGCAAGGCCATGAAATCACTGGATTCCAGTCGATAGCAATGGGCGAGCTGATGCTTTTTGGGGAGTTGCATGCTCTAGACCCCAGACTTCTTATGTCCCAGGACATAAATCATAGAATCACAGAATGGTTTATGTTGAAAGGGACCTTAAACTCATCTAGTTCCAACCCCCTGCCATGGGCAGGGACACCTTCCACTAGAGCAGGTTGCTCCAAGCCCCTGTGTCCAACCTGGCCTTGAACACTGCCAGGGATGGGGCAGCCACAGCTTCTCTGGGCACCCTGTGCCAGAGCCTCACCAGAACACCATTTGAACCTATTCCATTTTTGCTGAGTGCAAACCGTTTCAGGAATTTTAAATTCCAGGAAACTAATGTGTAGGGGGAAAAACCCTACAGCATTCCTGTGCAGAAAGCATGCAACACTTGCTTTGGCATCCTGAAAATACCCAGGGTGACCAAACTCCAGCTTCCAATAAATTAAACCTCTAAAACCTTGCAAGGCACGCTTTCCTGTAACTAAATATGTTGGGATGAAAAGGCTGAGCATCAGGAGGATCCCAGCTGAAGCAGCATTTCATCCTGCTATTGCATCCGCCGGGCTCGTGCTGCAGCCTTGGGCACAGGGAGACCCAGCAGGATTTATGGCTATTTGTTGTAGATAAAAAAATCCACAACCTTCAGAGGAATCTGAAAACAAAAGCAAAGGCTTTTCGTTACGTGGTGTCACACTAACCTCTGGATGGCCTTGCACTTATTGTCACAGCCTTGGAAAGGTATAAACAAAGGCAGATTTCGGATGCCAAGAGCTGGGTTAGGAGGGAAAGGCGAGGCACCGCTGCTGAGAAATCCCCTTTGCACTGACATAGAGGGGGTAAATCCTGGGAAGAGATGTTTTACGATGTGTACGTAGAGTTATCACCCTGTTATAAAGCAATTTGTAGGGAAAAAAGGCAATAGATGTCGGCAAGGTCCCCGCGGAGCTGGGAATTTGACACCCGTGGCCGGGGTGGTGATGGGGACACAGCATGAGGGTTTGTGAAAGGCTGGAGGAAACAGCAGGAAGTCCCTTTTGGGGTTAAATATGCTCTTTAAGCACACTGGTAGGGTTGCAAAGGGAGGGTTTGGGATGTCTCAATTGCTGAGATGGGATCCTGAATGGTCCTTTTCTGTTTAAGGAGAGGTTGCACACTGTGTTGACCAAAGCTGATGCTCCCCCTGTCCTGCAGCAGCCGGTCCCAGGGATCACCAGGATCCCAAAGGCAGCTCTTTTTTTCCAAACTCTGGGGAACTTTAAAGGTGCCAGGAGAAAACTGCTCTGGAGAGTTGAAGTAAATAGAGGGAAAACAAAAAATGCCCAAATAGAAAAAAGGAAAATGAAATAAAAAATAATAAAAGCTAAAATGAAAAAAGGGAAAAGGAAAAAGAGAAGAGGAAAAAGAAAAGGAAAAGAAAAAAAAAGGAAAAAGAGAAGAAAAACACAAACAAAAAAGATAAAAAGGAAAACATAAAAAGTGAAGAAAAGAAAAAAGTAAAAATAGAAAATAAAAAAAGTGAAACAACAAAAAAAGGGGAAAAGAGAAGACAGAAAATAAAAATAATAGTAATAAAAAAGAGACAGAAAAATTTCATGTAGAAGTGATTTCAGAAGAGGGGGATTTGCCAGAGCAGTCAAAACCTCATATATGGAACCTACATCACAGAATCATAGAATCCTACAATCACGGAATGGTTTGGGTTGGAAAGGGACCTTAAAATCATCTAATTCCAATCCCCTGCCATGGGAATCTGCTCAGGAAACTGCCATCCACATTCCAGCACCAGACTTTTGGTTCCAGGTCTGACAGAGCCATTAGTTCCTGACTATTTCAGTGTGACCACAGGTGATGAAACTCCTCCAAACCCAGCAAGACCCTCAAGCACAACGTCGGCACACTCAAGCCTAAACTAAACATGTCTCAGCTCTAAGTCCAGCCTTAGCAGCCTTGATTTGAAGCCCAGCATCCCTTTTTATAGGCAATTTCAGCCTAAAATGAGGATGCTGGCACTATACAGTACTAGGCTGTGTTATCTCAGGGTTCACCTGTAGGTACCCACATCTCCTTCACCATTTTGCTGCTTCATTCACCTCTTGCAGGAACAGGCAGCCAGGCCAAGCCGTCTGCTCACTCTTTCTTGCGCTCAACACTGTTTGAGGAAGGATAAACCAACATGGATTTTGTCTCTATTTACACCAAACTGTTTGCTTTCTTCTTTCTCCTTCATTTTATTATTATTTGATAGGAACATAAAGCAGAAGCCCAGCAGATCGATGCCAGAGGCTCCCAACCAAAGGGCTTCTTGCAAACTTCCTTTCGGTTGCCGTAACATTTTTGTGGGGTTATGAACTCCTTAAACAAACAGCTGAGGTCATTGTTAGCAAAAAAAAAAAAGGGGGGGGGGGGGGGGAAGAAATTATTTAAAGAAATAAAAAAGCAGAACTAATGTTACAGCCAGAGTGGAGCTGCTCTGCAGAAATGGGAGCTGAGGTGGTGCATGGCAAAATCTATGGCAAAACCATCAAAGAATCACGAATCTTGCACACACTTTCCATCTAGCAGCCCAAGCCACTCTCTCACATTATTAAGATGACAAAATCTGGGCTCAGAAGCCTCAGAAGAGGACTTTAAACTCTCAGAAGTTTGAGACTCAACCCCAATTCTGAGGTTCACTGCCCAGAGAAGAGGAACTTGTAGTGGCAATAATGCTGTCCCTGCCAATCTCTTGACATGGTATCACAAGATAAGAGCAATCTCAGCCCTTCCAGTGTCCAAGAGACAGCGCTGGAAGGGCAGAAGATGGTTCTTGAGATACTTTGTCCTCCAGTCATGCTTGTCCAGGATAACCATTAGCAAAGCGGCATTGGTACAATAGTAACTTATCACAATCATGTACTGTGATAAAGTATCTCATAATCACTTATATCAGGCATTCAAAAGACTTTTTATCCCCCAAATCACCACTAAATCTCTCTACCTCCTCCTCAATAGGAGGAACCTTGCAAGAGCTGTATGTCACCCCAAGGACAGGTCCAAGCCACTGAGGGTGATGGCACTGAGACAGCTCCTTTCCCAAGCAAATACCAGCACAAGATTTCCCACTGGCAGACCCAGAGGTTTGCAAGTGAAGGCTCGTTTTGTGGGTGAACAGGATATTTTAATAGTTCCAAAGAACTGCAAAGCTTTGGGTCCAGAAGGAAAGAAAGTGTGCAACTGGGCACTTACAAAGAGAAGGTATGAAAGAAATTAAAGTAAGTGGGTTTGTGTGCTATTCTCAGGGGAGGAAGCTGATGTCCTCACCATCTTCCACCCAACTCCTTTAGGATATTCTTATTTCCATCAAAAACATCCACATCCACCTGTAACCATACCAGTTGCACCCATGGAGGAAGGCACCATACAATTAAAGCACTGAGTGGCAATAAGAAAAGGGGTTTAGGAAAGGAAAGGGAAGGAATGCTGACAGTGTTATCATGGGAGGGAAATAAATCACTAACAAGGTGTTCATCAAAGCCAGAGGATTCCTGAGTGACCCTATCACAGGCAATGAGTATAAATAAATTCAGACAAAAGGGATATAAGCACATTGCAAAAGCAAAAGGCAGAGAGGCCTCTTAACCTGAAAATGCACAGTCAGAAAGCAGAGTCTGCCTGGCTGTCTCTACACCCAACCTCTTCCCATCTCTTGATCCATATGGGATAGAATTACTCGTACATCCCCGGAGGCAATCACATGCAGGGTTTCATTTCCAATTGCCAGCGATACTACAGTTTCCACTCAGCAGGATTGCTCTCACCCTTTGGTGAACTTCGTAGTTTTGGAGAACCAGCCCGGAGTCTGCAGTTGCTGTCTCCCCAGAGGTTTGCTGTAAATCATACATGAAGAGCAGGATTCCATCCCTAACACCATTCACCCTCACCTACAGCAGATCCAGCAGAGACAACTGAGAAAAACAACCCCAGGAGAAGAGAATTTTGCTATGCAGCACTTCTTGAACCCCTAAAACCTTCACGCAAAGGCAAAACTCTGCAAAGAAATCCCTGTTTATATGCTGCTGCTCATCTCCTTGCTGCTAACAAGCCTCTCTCCAAGCCTCATTTTTCATTCCTGCCTTAATGCTTTCTCCCACACTCCTTCCTCTTGCTTCGTGATTTTCCTCTCTGAACCACCAGCTGTGTCTGATACTCTTCTCTCTTTAAAAAGGGCTTCTTCTCTGAAGGGCCCATGAGACAGAAGCATGAATAAGTTAGACAGTGAATCCAAAAAGAAAGGAAAAATTAAAAATAAATAAAAGCCAAGCAGGCTCATGGCATGTGCTGAGCTTTCCTTGTGCTCGAATACGAATTTTTCATGACATCTCATCACTTATTTAGTCTGTGGGTCCGTGACCTTCTGCATATCGCTGTACTCCATCGATAGACAAGTAACACCTCTGCACACCTACACCCTCACCCAGGCCCAGAGGAGACAGCAAAGCCTCTACAAAACCCCACTCTGCTTGAAAGAAAGCATGTTTAAAGAGTTGATCGTACAACTGATGTACAGGACCACTGAGTTTAGTTAAAATCAAATGGAAAATCCCCAATCTTGTAGATTGAGAAGATTTAGAAACAGGAAAGGGCTTTGAGCAACCTGGTCTAGTGGAAGGTGTCCCTGCCCGTGGCAGGGGGATTGAACTGCATGAGCTCTAAGGTCCTTTTCAACACAAACCAATCTATGATTCTATGATTCTATAACTGTCAGCAGAGATGGAAATCATATGGGTTATTAATCATCTGCCTGCTCAATGTCTTGATCTAATGCCTAAAGCAGAAGTGAAAAGACAATGTGACAGGCAAGAGAGAAAACAGCACTGCTTTTAGCAGCCTGGAGAAACTCGGGCTTTTGATTCTGCTCCTTTTGCACTGTGGATGTGTGCAAGGTTAAATATCATGGTGAGTGTCCAACCTGCCCTGGGAGGGAGCCACCAGAAGGGCTCCAGCAGCAGTTCTCCTCCTCCTCACCTGAAGCAACCTCACAGTCATGGCTGCTCCATGCAGGGCAGCACAGCTTCCTCACCCAGGAGGGACACAGAAAATAACTAAAAAGAAAGAAAAAACATCAGTTTTCTGCAGATTTTGAGGAGGTGCCTGTGCTTCCCCTGCAAAATCCTTTGGTGAAGATCCTGCACAGGAGAAGTGGCATAAATGGAGTTGCAAAAAGTATGAAGAAGCTGTGGGAAATACTGCTGCACAGTCCTTATTATACACAGGGATGATGCTTTTGTGGGTGAGCTAAGCCCTAAAATGCTCCAGGAAATAAAGATGAGCAAATAAAGCCCAGACTTGGTTTCAGAGATGCTGAAAACTGGCAGCTCCTTTAACAAATAAAATTTAATTAGACCACATGGGAATACAGTGTCAAGTCATTTACAGTGTCAGCCAGGGCTCATAGAAAGGACCATGGCCTAACTCCTAACAAGTGTGTCAGTGAGCAGCACATTAAGCAAGCGTGACTTTACATAAATTCATGTGTGTGATTGATCGACTTTGATACAAGGATGGGCCAACCTTGCTTGAAACTTATCCCATCTGTAAAATCCCCTTTCCGCTGGATTCTCTGGGTGTAACAAAGCGTGAGCTCAGCGCAGTCCCTCTCTAGGGATAATGGTTGCTGGACTTCCCTCTTATCCTATTTCCATGAAACTTGTAGTAATTTAATAACCCTCGACACTCTGTGAAATTTTGTGAACTTTTGATGAGTTCAAAAAGCACTAGGAGGAGTAGAGGGGGAAATGCATGGACAAAACTTGCAGGCAGTGACTGTCTGGGTCTTCATTTCCTTTGGAAAGCATTAGACTAGATACCGGATTATATGATATGATATCGTACCATATTATAGAATCCTAGAATCCTAGAATGGTTTATGTTGGAAGGGACCTTAAAGCTCCTCCAGCTCCAACCCCCTG
This sequence comes from Strigops habroptila, assembly GCF_004027225.2. Classification (NCBI taxonomy): domain Eukaryota; kingdom Metazoa; phylum Chordata; class Aves; order Psittaciformes; family Psittacidae; genus Strigops; species Strigops habroptila. Next base: position 1,272,428 of record NC_044283.2, read on the forward strand.
CCACGGGCAGGGACACCTTCCACTAGAGCAGGTTGCTCCAAGCCCCTGTGTCCAACCTGGCCTTGAACACTGCCAGGGATGGGGCAGCCACAGCTTCTCTGGGAAAAGTCTGTGCCAGCGCCTCAGCACCCTCACAGGGAAGAGCTTCTGCCTCAGAGCTCATCTCAATCTCCCCTCTGGCAGGTTAAAGCCATTCCCCTTGGCCTGTCCCTACAGCTCTCTCAGCCTCTCTCCATAGGAGAGGTATATACGTCGCAGGCAACCCTATGGGTAATTCAGCATCCTTCTTGCTATGGGACATCACAAAAGAGAAAAAGAAAAGGTTCAGGATGGAGAGACAATGTAAGAAGCTACAATTGTGGGATAAAGCATGAAATGAAGGGCACAGAAGCGTTTTCAGCTAAGGATTTTAAGAAAAAAGGGGATGAGGGAAGATTACAGAGTGTGTGCTTGGAGAACGGGTGCACACCACATGTAATGGGAGAGGAACCACATGCCATTCCCTGGGGGCTTAATGAAGCAGCAAATATTTTATTAAGAGAACTGAGAAGGATGCTGCCACAGCCACAGTCATGGACTTCAGCCACTGAAGGGATTCAACGAGACAGATTTATTGCAATAATTAATATTAATTAAGATCTAGGATCAGAAATGGGATGAATTCGCTATTTTTTGGTAATAACTTACTTGGAAACAGCAGCAAAGAAGAAAGAAAACCCAAGCAAAATCCCAAATTCATCCCAAATCTACGCGCAAAAGTCATTTAACACTGGGAAAGGGAGCAAGCCTGGAGTTCTGAGTATAATTTAAAGCCAATAAGGATCTGACCCATCCTTTGTGGTTTCTGGAGTTTGAAGGGAGTTAGTCTTCCCCAGCCTGCCTCCATGTGAGCATCCCAGTGGAGGCTGGGGAAAGGGGAGGGCTCACGTCTCTCATTACTCTCTCCCCCAAGGCCTCACTGTAGAGTTTACAATTTAATTTTCTGCATTTGTAATCTGTAGCCCTTGTGTATATAATGTCTAATGAAAAAGGCCTTTTTTAAATTAACATGGTATTTGGGAGAAAAAAAAAACCCCAACCCATGTGTTTCTATTTCATTATCGAACTACATTTATAAAGAGAAAAAGTACTCGAGCTGAGGGTGATCGGATTTAGTTGGCAGGGACACAGGACGGTCAGAAAACATAGCCATCCTTATGTAGATGTCTGCACAACATCAAACTGCCTTTGGGTACAACTTTGTTCTTGCTCAAGTTAATAAACCCCCTCCATGACTTAAAGCTTGGGGTATCGGCTGCTTGTGTATCCACTGTGCTCTTCTCAACCTCTTCCTCTCATCCCCCAACCCTACTCAGTGCTGACCCCAAGATTCACTCTCCTGTTGACAACATATGAAATGTGGATCTGTTGGATAAGCCACTCTGCTTTTCTCTCCCACCTTTCCAACTCCTTTCTTTATGAATGAGTTCCTCAAGAAAAAGAGGCTTACATGGTTATTCTTCATTTAATTTAACACTTATAAGAGACAATCCTTAAGCCCTCCTTAATCTCCCTAAAATACAAACTGGTTAGTAGAGACCTCACAGCTGTAAACATAGAATAGAACACACTATTTCAGTAGGAAGGGACCTAAAATGATCATCTAGTCCAACTGCCTGACTACTTCAGGGCTCATCAAATGCCTCTTCACCACCAACAGGCTTGGGCTGGGGCTTGGGGCATCAACCACCTCTCTAGGAAGGCTGTCCCAGTGTTTGACCACCCTCTCAATACAGAAATACTTCCTAATGTCTGGTCTAAATTTCCCCTTGTGCAGCTTTGAACCATTCCCATGGAGATTCTATGATGATTCTATGATTCTAAGAACATGAAGAACCACAGAGTATCTGGGGCTGGCGGCATCCCTCAAGATCCCTACTTAAGGCATGGGACCTGGAGTGGCTTGCTCAGGACATCATGATGGTAAGACACTGGCACAGGGTGCCCAGAGAAGCTGTGGCTGCCCCATCCCTGGCAGTGTTCAAGGCCAGGTTGGACACAGGGGCTTGGAGCAACCTGCTCTAGTGGAAGGTGTCCCTGCCCGTGGCAGGGGGTTGGAATTGGACGAGCTTTAAGGTCCCTTCCAACACACACTATTCTGTGGTTCTATGATCATCAGTTGGGTTTTAGGTATCTCCAGAGATGGAGACTCCACAACTCCTTCCCTGCTTACTCAAAGCAGATAGCCAGCTAAAGAAGACAAGATCATACAAAAGAAAAGCTCAGCTTCTATTAGACACTAGAAAATCAAGACAAGGGCGAGCTGCCCAAATGATGCCAGACTTCCTAATGATGCCGTTCCCAGGACAGCAGTGTTTCCCTTGTTCATATATTTATCAGGGTTGAGAAAGATGCTTGGCAGATCAACTGCACGTCTTCAAGTGGGCATCAAATCAAACTCTTCTCTGAGAAGGCTCCCACTGCCTTTTTAAATCCACTTTTCTCCCTACTATTTCTTGGGGATACAGACTTTTAAATCTTATTCTCCTTCCTTTTGCTGCCATTATGTCCTCTGTCTCCAGGCCTTTCTTCATCCTTATTGCTTAATTTTCTTAATCCCAGCACCTCAGAGGGAGGAAGCCGTCCTGTTTTCCCTATTAATCAGAAATCTCTGGCATTGACCACAAGAAAAGCCTCCAAGAACACTGAACTTTTTGCTTCAATGCATTTCATCATAATAGAGCTACCAGCATACAGAGTTGATTTAGTTTTGCAATTTTCTGTGGAAATACCTTCCAAGCACTAGTCTTGGCCTCCAGAAATCCACTGCCACATTCAGAGACACGTCAGGAACATCCCAGAAAAGCAGTTGTGCTTTTAGAAGCTACTAAATTCCTCAAAAGCATTGGTTAACTCATTGTACTGAATGTGCAGCGTTTAAAGCTGGGGGGGAGGAAGGGGGGAATGCTATTTCCATCTGAATCTTGAACATCTATCATTAAATATCATCACGAAGGAAGTCCATAACCAGTAACACAAGCCCATCACATGTGTCTGGAAAGCACCTACCATGACCTCAGCCAGTATCCCAAGCTGGGAACAAGTTGTTCCTTTGAGCATCCTCCTCTGCACCAACAGCTCACCTGGGATTTATGGTGTTTATTATTGCAAGGCTGATCCAGGAATGAGCTATCACACCTGCATTTCCTTAGAAGAGTCTAGGTACAAACAAATCCAGCTCTTCTGGTGTCCCCTCTGAACAGAGGGCTGACTCTCCAGAAAAGAGCATCTAAGCATATCAAATAATGTGGCTTCCATATTCCCAGAGGAGTTATCCCATCTGTTAACACGATCTAAGCACCCCAACTTTAACCACCATCCCTCGATCGCTTCCTCTAGGACTGTCATTACATTCCATCCTTTTTCTTTTCTCAGCTGATTCAATACCTTCCCAACACTGGAGAAGAGAAAACAGGTACAACTGGGTGCAACTGGGCTAAGCAATACCCAATGCAAAAACAAATTCCTGATAGAAGAGGGCAGAAAAAAAGAGGTGGAGATGGAGGAGGGCAAATCTTTAGTTGCTGACACTGCACCGTGATCAAGGTAACAGCCATAACCATAAGGTCATAAACCACATCATAAACCACAAGGTTTATCTATAGGCAGCTACATCCACTGATTTTCACTCATCCAAAATAAAGGAGCTTAATAAAGGAGGCAGAAGATAAAAAATCAGCATCAACGTAAAGATGGACAAATGAGGCAGAGGGATGTTTCTGGCTAATGAATCAACACATTTCCCAAGGTGTAGGGCCCAAATCCATCCTTAATCTTCCTAAAATTAATAATAATCCTCTCATTTAACCTTATTATTCCCAAGCATCTCGAGGTGAACACCTTGGAGACATGGTCCCTTGGCAGACACTGACACAGGCTCCACTGGTACAGTTTCAGGCTGGGAGAGGTCTGAGCTCCGAGTTGCCTTGATTTTTATCAGGGTTCACTCAGACTAACATAATTTCACGACTGCCTTTGGTACTTCATCCTATTTCAACACTGGATCTGACCTCATCGCGGCATGAACTGTAAAGTGAGTGTTCCTCCGAGGTTATGGCTGCAGGAGGGTGGCTGGCAGGGCCGTAAGTAATCCATTTTTCTGCTGCAGGGCTCATGTAATTCTATTCAATGCAATTTATTAATTGTTCTCCCAGCATCTTGGAAATGTTGTGTATCACTTTCAATGGGAGTTATGCAGAGGGCACAAGGGACAGCATCCCAGCGCGGAAGAAAGCTCATACTCACAGTGTCGCTATTGCCTGCACAGAGACCCCAAACATGAAAGGTATTTTTACCCAGCAAAAAGCACACTAAGATGATGCTAAGATACAATTATGATTTTCAAAGTTCTCACCCAAATCCTTCAAGCTTTGGATTCTTTAAAAAGAAAGAAAGAGAAAAACCACCACACCTGGGAGGAAAGCACATTTTGCCTTACCACTGAAGCCTCCTTTTCCCTCCCATGTTCCTTTCTGAACTCCCCTTTGAAAGAGTTAGGCAGTGTTTTAAATTCAGCCACATCGGCTTTGATTTACTGTGGCAGCAAATTGCTATTTATTAAAAAAAAGAAATAAGCCAACTTTGTCAGGATTCAAGTTTCCATGCCTTTCAGTTTAAGAGTCTTTAACTTCATTACCTTGTTCTTACTTGATGGGACAAAAGAAAAAGCAGGACTGAACGGGTTTTTCTCTCCTAATTTTTCCTTTCTACTGGTTTTCAGCTTGTTCATCCTCTCACCACCAACGAAAGTACCACCATTCTTTCTGGTTTTGCAGGGCCTCAGCTACTAATCTTTGCCTCTGACAGTCTCCCCTTCTGTTCTGCATTACAACTCAAAGCTCCCTCTCTGCATTGACAACTTGTTTGCGGTGATTCCACATGCCGTTAAGTAAACGGGGTTGATAACTCGGTTAGACAGGAGGTTAAGACAGGGCTTTTGCTCTCAAAGAAACACCCTTCAGGTCCAAGAAGCCTGCAAAAAGAACGGAGATGGAAAACAAAAGCAGTGACCTCCCCTCCACGCTGCTGCTGCTTTGGGTGTTGCCCCAGTCCCAGGACATAAATCATAGAATCACAGTATGGTTAGAGTTGGAAGGCACCTTAAAACTCATCCAGTTCCAACTCCCTGCCACGGGCAGGGACACCTTCCACTAGAGCAGGTTGCTCCAAGCCCCTGTGTCCAACCTGGCCTTGAACACTGCCAGGGATGGGGCAGCCACAGCTTCTCTGGGAAAAGTCTGTGCCAGCACCTCAGCACCCTCACAGGGAAGAGCTTCTGCCTCAGAGCTCAGCTCAATCTCCCCTCTGGCAGGTTAAAGCCATTCCCCTTGGCCTGTCCCTACCTGCCCTTGCCAAAAGCCCCTTTTCCAGATTTCTTGTTGGCTCCTTTTAGGCACTGGAAGCTGCTCTAAGGTCTCCCCGGAGCCTTCTCTTCTCCAGGCTGAACAAGCCCAGCTCTTTATCCTATACTTTAACCCTGCATTTAATCCATGGGCTGTTGGAGAAGAATGTTTGAACCTCGTGAGCCTGTGACATGAGCCAGCTCCTGGTTTTAGAGCTGCTTTGCCATGAATTTCCACTTGTGCCAGGCTAAGGCACCCTGATGTGCCCTGGGATGCTTCACTGCAGCTCTAGTCAATGGTTCCCTCCTCATCTCGACTCCCTCGGCCTCCTTCCTTTTTTGCAGTCTAAGCAAGCATTTCAAAACACACCATGATGTTGTTTATGAAAACTAATCTTGCTTTTAATGGCCTCTTTTGCCAAGCAGTTTTTGCTATGATTTCATAACCAATATTTTGGTCCATACAGATGTCTTAAATTTTCTGCTGAGTTTATTTATTGATCATATAACATTGATAGGATGTTCCGGAGATAACTACAGACCGAAAGCAATTAACCCAGAACTGAACTTCAGTTCCGAAAAGCAGCAGCAAATAATCATGTGCCCGACTGGATGCAAGATTTTTGCAGTCATTCATGATATTGTTTTACCCAGTCATTAATAATAAATCAAGATTGCTCCTCAGCAGGCCGAGTCCTTCAGGTTGATAAGCTTCAAAGAGCCTCCCTGATGGACATGCCACCATCTCATACCATTGCGTCTATCTGAGCACTACGCTTGCATCCAGAGCCAACAGCAGGGCTGAACCCAGGTCGTTGCTTCCACATAATAGCTCCATGACACGTTTCCACTCAAACAGGGAGGTTAAGAAGAAATTAAACTATAACCAGTCCCATAGAATCACAGACTGTTTTGAGTTGGAAAGGAACTTTAGATCACCTAGTTCCAACCCCCTGCCACGGGCAGGGACACCTTCCACTAGAGCAGGTTGCTCCAAGCCCCTGTGTCCAACCTGGCCTTGAACACTGCCAGGGATGGGGCATTCACAACCTCCTTTGGCAACCTGTTTCAGTACCTCACCGTTCTCACAGTTAAGAATTCCTCCCTTGTATCTAACCTAAATCTACCCTGTTTAAGTTTGAGAAGCTCCACATGCTGGTGGAGATTCCCATTGGTGCTGAGGAGCTTGAAGGGTGCCTAAGCTGCAAACCAGCCTTGTGACTGAAGTTCATGTGACTCAAGCTCTGTGTGGCCCAGATCACCTGGGGGTTCCAACACTGCTGAACCCCCAAAATCATGATCTGAATTAACTTTCTAGCCACCTCACATCAGCAACACATCCAGGATGCCTGAAGGTCGCTCGGCCTTTCCCCCGCATCACTGTGTTCACATATTTGCCTTTTTCTTTCTCTCTCCAAAGCCTCTGAAATATAAATTACTTTCCCAGAAGAAATGGAAACTTGATCATTAAAATTAGATAACTGACAAACTCGCAGCCGGGGCCGGGGCCTGCTAAATCCAAAGCCAAGATCAATCTTGTGAGGAGGGAAAACTGTCATTTAATCGATAGCCGTGTGCAACCTATTATTCTGCTGCTTGACATAAGCTCTTGCATGGTGCGTTAGCACGGCTGAACACGGAGACCTTGCCTAGCACCGGCTTGGCTGCTGCTGGGAATACTTAAGATGATACCATCTGCTAGACCTTTAAAGCTGGGGTGACATTTTAGGTGACCGATGAAGGGTGGAAGTGTTTAATTTAGGACACTTTCCGGTACAATATTAGCAATAGGAGATCTCATAGATAAGTTACACTCACCAGCATCCTTCTGGGAGATTTTTTCCCCCCTCCTTTTGCTATCCGACAGGACAAAGGGGCCTTTATGGTGTTTTTAGCAAGTCTGTTTATTTAGTACATATTGTGGCTGATCCACTGTTGAAATATCATCCATTCCCCTCCCCTGAGAGATACTCAAAGGAGCAGCAAGTAATCAACTTTAAACAAAAAGGCCATCTAAATATACAAAAAAGGAGGAGAACAATAGCAGCATTAATTATAAACCAGGCAGGCGGGTTTCCAAGGGGAATTCATATGCAGGGAATTTGTTTCTGCACAATTTATTTCTCTGTCTGGGGGCTCAGAAGAGCGGCAGCAGCTCCGAGAGGCTCGAGCGGAGCGGGAAGATGAGGATGGAGGGATGGGGGAAGAGAGGAGTGTCAAACAGACTGGAACCAACACAGACCAAAACCAGCAGGAGAGCCAAAGCCATGTAATTTTGAACTTGGAAAAGAGAAGGATGTGCCCTGTCCTGCTTGGGTGTTGCAAACAATATATAGCAAAGGCAGGGATGTGTCCCACAGCTCTGTGTAAAAGGGGGACTGGCTAAATTCTTCTTTATCACTTTAATAGGACCCCAAAAATCTTCCCTGCTTGCAGGGAATGTGATGTTCTCAGACATCCTGTAATCCATTTGACTCCTCTGCCACTGTTAGTCCAGCAACTTTGGAAAGATTTCTCTGGGATTATACAGCAGCTGGATGCTCAAGTGCGAGCTGACGGCTGAGGTCCAGCCAGCACTGCATCATGCGCATTTATCTCTGTGCTTAAAAGGTCCCCAAAGAAGCCAGGGAAACATTTTGAGTTTTAAGTCAGTTCGAGAGGAGCAAGTTCAAGGCAGAATTTGGGCTTCAACAAGGTGCCAGTTTTGGAAGTGCTGGCCAAGGACCATCAGTCCCTACAGCATGAATACAGAGAAACCCTTGTCTGGAAGAGACTGAACTTTCCTCTTGTTTAACTCAGCAAAATAAGGAGAAAAGCACATTTTGAGATGCCAGAGAGGAAGAGGGAGGTCACACAGGTACCCAGCTAGGCTCACATACAGCCTCAGGAAGAGCCTCTCTAATGATTATAATGACCCACAAATTAAAAGTGAGTTGTCAGCAAAAGGCCTGCAAGACACATGGGAATTGTTCATGCATCTTCCTCAGCTGATGTCACACATTTCATTTGGAGACAATGATGCGAAAGGGATGGGAATGCACTGACGAGCAGCCAGGGGACAGCACCAGGGACACGGAGATGCGGAAAAACTCCAGCTGTACAGATGAAGAGGATAAATAGATAAACATATCCACCCCAAGGAGGACCGGGGAATGAAACGCTTCAATTAAAACCAATTGATGATCAACAGCAGCAAAGCTTTGGGAGCTGCAAGGAGCAGCAAGTCTTTCAATACACAAAGGGGGCCGACAAGAAACCTGGAGAGGGGCTTTGGACAAGGGCCTGTAGGGACAGAACAAGGGGAATGGCTTTAACCTGCCAGAGGGCAGACTGAGATGAGATCTTAGGCAGAAGTTCTTCCCTGTGAGGGTGCTGAGGCGCTGGCACAGGGTGCCCAGAGAAGCTGTGGCAGCCCCACATCCTCTTTCCATACAAAACAAGGTCTCCACCAGCTACTTGATGCAGTGCAAAAGGTGACTATTGAAAGAAAACCCAAGTATTTTGCCCTACCAGCAATCCCAAATGGAGTGAGGCAGGTGGAGATGCAGGTAACACCAAGGCTGTTGAAACTTCTTTGCACGTAGCCATGCAAACCTAACAGAAAAGCAATAAGACCTATAAAGACATGGAGATTTGGGTCCCATCTCCTGTTAAGGAAGCCCTACAAGATGGACCTGAGGCTCAAGGGGTGGATGCAGAAGCACGGAGAAGGCACATCCTTAGTTCACCGTAAGCATTCCCACCATCATCTATCCAGCCAGCAGTAGGGGGTGGTTTTATGAGCTTTTGTTGGCCATGTGTCCACATGGAAACCTGAATGGAGAGTTATGGGAAATCGCCATGTACCTGAGCATCCCAACCTGACCACAGCAATCTCACCACTTGCTGGCTTCAGCAATAGGCACACCCACAGCACTCAAATAAATAGGGAAAATTCCTATTTAAGAATCAGTTCCCAGGAAGATTTCACTCCAAATCTCAACACTCTCCTATGGCACAGATAAAGAGTTGAAATACAGCATGGAAGCACTTTTTCATCCATGTATTTTTAATGACAAACCGCAGAATCCTGGGCTCTTCAGCAGTTTATCATTACAGCCCTCAACTGAAGTTTACAGGGCTTGGATCAAATCACATAAACCCCACTTTAACTTTATGGAATATTTTACAATATATAAAAACTGGTGACTTTTCAGCACGGAACTTTTATAACTTTATTTTATATGAATACATCTTCCCATTCTCATTAGCTCTATGGACATAATGCACTCATGTGACACTGTACAAACCACAGCTTGGTGTGATGCGTAATGGCAATGCAAACTAGATGGTTTTTAAAGGGTTACCAACCATCTGCTTCAGGCCACAAAATCACCCTCCTAAAGCAGGGGGCGAGGGAGATGTTTCTTCCCTGGCAGGTTGCACCTTCTTGGTAGTCACACCAAGGGGTGCCAGGTCTGCTCTGAGACAGCAAACACAGAGATCACACATTAGGACATTAGACATTAGGAGGAAGTTCTTCCCTGTGAGGGTGCTGAGGCGCTGGCAAAAGGTGCCCAGAGAAGCCGTGGCTGCCCCATCCCTGGCAGTGGTCAAGGCCAGGTTGGACACAGGGGCTTGGAGCAACCTGCTCTAGTGGAAGGTGTCCCTGCCCGTGGCAGGGGGTTGGAACTGGAGGAGCTTTAAGGTCCCTTCAACCCAAACCATTCTAGCATTCTATGAGTCCACCTTTGCTTGTCAGGGGTGGCCTGTTACCTAATGGCCAGTGCTACCACCTTGCAGCACCCCACTCACAGCCTGCCCTGGCATCCAGACCCCAGGATCTCCCTGTGGTGGCACAGAGGAGACAACACCATCAGGGATAAGAAGCTGGACCCACATCTCAACCAGCAAAAACAAGCCAGGCCAACACAGCCAGACCCTGGAGGGTCTCACCTGAGTCACTTAGTTTTACTCCTATTTTCACTTTTTTTTTTTTTTCCCTTTTCTTTGAGCTTCATTCCCAACACAGGCTCCCTTCAACTCCAAATGACCTCACCTGCTTAATTTGTTAATTTTTTTTCCTCCCTTTTGTCTATGAGGACTAAATTTCTGTCAACAAAGCTGAAAGGCCACGTAGAGTTCACAGTCACAATTCACATTTTTTAGCAGGTTGCCCAGAACTAAACCTTAACCTTAAACACGACTGTACAGTAGCTTTAAGAAACCAAGAAATACAAATCCTAGCATAGAAAAAAAGCAGTATATTAATGCCTGCTAGACTGATTTCTACAAGCCATGGCCATAACTCAGCGAGCCTGGAGCACCTCATCTGTCGGATATTGATGTGGTGCTTTAATTGCAAGAACAAAAACAACTTTCCAAGCCTAACATATGCTGCATTTTGAAATCCTGACAATGGTGGCTCTCAGCATCATAAATTACACTTGTCCCCTTTGCAGAGCCAAAGCTACATGTGGAGCTGAAGTTTCTTTCTGGCAGCTTGCTTGAAGGGCAGGGTTACGCTGGCTGCAGGCAGCACAGTATGAGATACCACCTTCAGCTGCAGGTCCATGTTCAGCTTTGAACAGAATATAGGGATTTATAGGAAAGAATATAGGGATTTGGTTTGATGCACTGCCGTGGGAACCACTGGCAGTGAAATGCCAAGCATCTCCTGCCTGTTTCCTGCCTGGTATAGGATGAGCGCAAGGTGATGCTCCTTGAATCACAGCATCAAGGACCAAATTTGCAGGAGCTGCAATGGGATTAGCCACTTCCCAATTAAATTACAGCTGGATGGAGTCGTGGCAAGGCTGGAATTAAGTTTGCCATTCCACTGTCCACATTCACACCTTCCAGGGAAGGTTTTGGGCTTCAGTGATGCCAGTAAGGAGAGGTTACATTGATTTTAGGAAGCATAGTAAAGCCAACAGCTTGGCAGTCCTGATCCTGTTACCTGCAACCATAAATCACAAACCCTACTTAAATAGGGAATTATTAATCTGCAGCTGCACAATGGCATCAAGGCAGGTTCAGGCTCAAAGCTCCTTTTCAAGAAGGGTAATAAATGGCAAACAGAACAGGACTTGTGTCACCTCCGACAACCCAGCATGACGGGCTCCACAATATCCATGTGCCCCTTTCCAAGAGATGTCTTGAGACAAGCCATAGTGAATGGTGAGCAACAGCAGGGTTTGCACGCTCACAGCAGGCTCGAGCCTGGGGCTGCTGGAGGACACTGCCACATGATGCTGCATTTCTTCCTTTTCCTTTTTTTCCCCCCATTTTATCCTTCATTCCTTTCCCCCCTTTTTCCTTTTCTTCCTTTATGTTCTTTTTTCTTTTTTCCTTCCCTTTTTTCTTTTTTCTTTTTATTTTCACTGCCACATTATGCTGCATTTCTTCCCTTTTTTTCCCCTATTTTTCTCTTTATTCCTTTTTTCTCCTTTTCCCCCTTTTCTTAATTTTTTGTTCTTTTTTTCCCTTTTTTCTTCTTTTCCCTTTTCTTTTTTCACTGCCAGATTATGCTTCATTTTTCCTTTCCCCCTCCTTTTCCTTCCCCCTCCCTTTTTGTTTTTCCCTTTTTTCCTTTTCTCCCTTTTTCTTTTTCCTTTGTATAATTACTTTCTCCTTCTTTTTTTCCCTTTTCTTATTTTTCAATTCTTTTTCCTTCATTCCCCTTCCTTTTCCTCCCCCTTTTTTCTCTCCCCCCTCGCCTTTTTTACACTCCCTCCCCTCTTTTTTCTCTCTCTTTTTTCCAGGGAAGGGAAATATAACAGCACAAGATGATCCCTATAGCTGAGGGTATTAACATGGACCAGTAGCCTGGTCCGCAAAGGATGCCTCTGAGATGCCAAGCCCATCACTGTGGCTTAAAGACCTTTGCAGCTCATTAACACTAATAGGTCTGAGCTGCTCTCATGCTTCATGTTTCCTTTTGCCATCAGCTTTTCCAGCTTCACCTCTTCAATAACCTGCAGTGGGAGTATGATGCTCTGGGACACCTGACAGTTGTTTTGGTGGCTTGTTGTCTGCAGAGTATTAGATTTTCGGGGAAAAAATAAGTATTACACTTAGTAACGCAGTGGGTTACTAATACTGTAACATATGGAGGTGAGCACACGTGAAGCCAAAGTTTTCTATAGTCTAAACAGCTGAAACGCTCCAAAGTTATAAATCATCCCAAAATGGAATAAAAACAATACATATCCATACAAAAAATATAAAAATCACCTGTACTCAATTACACCATCAACTCCATCACGGAACTGCAGAGCACGAGCACGCCAAATTAACCCTTACACAGCCAGTCACATCAGCCACCACCATGCCTCGCTTTAGCCATACACATTTACCACCGTCATCGTCAACTATTTTGCAGGTTTCATTTGTCTTCTGCATTTTCAAGGCACTAGAAAGTAATGGAAAAGTGGTAAACACTATCCTTTAGTGGAAACAGTAGGAATTTCAATGTGGACTCAAAGCTCTGCCATAAGCTACAAATCTAAATGGGCGGCAGATGATAAATGCTCCGATCAATCTCCAAGCCAGTACCTCGCAGCAGTAAACCCGCTGTCATCCATCCTTCCTAAAATGAAACACATCATAAGGTCGGGTTTTCCACCAAGTTTTCTGGCATTTCACGTCCTCTCTCCCCAAGCCAGGGGGTCTCAACCTCTTTTTGATCTGCGGAGCTCAGTCCAACTTCAGCAGGGAGAGGTGTAGGCTCCTGAATAATGAATTGAAGTTTACTGGCAAGAGGTTTGTCTGTCTGAGTTACCTCTCCTGGACCCCTAGAAGTCATCCAGAGACTGAAACCCACTCCTTTTACCTACAAAATATCCAGGACAAACCTTCAAGCAGACTAAACTCCATGAGCCAGAGTTGGCTTGCTCATGCTGGTGGGAAATTAGCCTTGTGAGCAAGTAAAAGCTTATCAGGAGCATTCCTGGGTACAGAGACAGTGCTGTTCAACCAAAAAAACTGAAAGCATTTTATAGAGTGAGGCAATTTTGAGGTCTGCAAGGTGTCCTTGCTTGTTTTCAGGTGGAAACCAAGATGCGGATGTGGGTGAAGATCTCCGCATGAAGTACTGTTTGAGATCATAGAATCACAGAATCAGCGAGGTTGGAAAAGACCTTTAAGATCATCAAGTCCAACCATTCCCCAGCACTACCAAGGCCACCACTAAACCATGGCACTGAAGGCCTCATCTACATGGTTTCTGAACACTTGCAGGAATGGTGACTCCACCACTTCCCTGGGCAGCCTGTTCCAATGCCTGACCACCCTTTTGGTGAAGAAATTCTTCCTAATATCCATCTAAACCTTCTCTGGCACAGCTTGACACCATTTCCTCTTGTCCTGTCACTTGTTCCTTGGGAGAAGAGACCAGCTACCTCCTCCTGAGATGTGCCATTCAAGAGCACAACTGCACAGAGACAAGGTTGCCTTAGCTGGTTTTCTGAATTGATGGCTAAGAAAGTCACACTATTATCCCTTCAACCACTCATAGAAATCACCAGAATGCCATAACCAGCTCCTGCCTTGGGTTTCCCTTATTACCAACAGCAGGAAAGGAAAAAAAAACCAACCCATTTTTATTCTACAGCCTCTTTCCACCCATCGATACCAAAATGCTTTGCTAACACCAAGCCACTGGTTTCAGACATCCCAATGAGGTCGCAAGGGTTGTTGTTGTGACTGGGAGCACTTTGCCTTGCAGCGAGGGATGAGGACCCTGGGCAGAAGCTGCACCCCATGATGCCTGGACCCACTCAGGTCCCCATTCTCCTCACTGGACATCCCTCACCCCCGTCGTTGCAAAGGTGCCGGGTGCCAAGAGTGGCGCAGCTCTTATTGACATCATGTGTGTATGGGGTGAGCTCCACTCAAGAGCACACATGGCACAAAACCTACGTGGAAAAATGAAATAACGAAATAATAAAACTGCATTCTCCTTCCCTGTGCAGGAGCGGTGCCTGTGCAGCAGCATAACCCAGTGTACATACGTTGTTAGACACAGTTTAAATATAGCATCTAACTATGAAAACATGAATAATTGCGGTGCTTAAAACGTCTGGCTAATCTTTAGCAGAACTGCAATCAATCACCGGTGTCAGACTGGGAAGCGTTTCTCAGTTTCATACACAAAACCTTCCTTCAAATGCAAACTATATCCACTTTCAGTGTTTGGACTGACTTTCCCATCTGATATTAATGGAAGCACTCTCGGCATGAAGAGGCACTGGTCGGAATTGATTTTCTGATATATATTTTGTTTTAAATAATACATCCAGTTGGGAATGACAGTCATAGGAAAAAAAAAGCCTTCCATTCCCTGAAGAGATGAAGGGGAATTTGGATGGGTTTGTAGCCTTATTAAAGAAAACACAGGGAACACGTTCGGCTGATCTCGCTCTTTGCTCACCCATTTGCAAGACCATGAAGCACAGCGAGAGAAAAGGAGCAAGGAAAAGCCAAGCCTATGGCTTAACCCAAAAACCCTGGAGGACTTTGTGCCCATCATCCTTATTGCCTCTCTTCTGGAAGTTCAGCAGTGCCTCACCTTCGGATGGTGACATATATAGTGAAAAATACTGTATTATTGACAAATCTGGTTCCTTTTTGCTTAACTAATAGCTAATACTCACACATTTAAGGTCATCTGCACTGTTCAATGACACACTCTAGTCCCAGTCCTTGCTAAGACAAAGCTTTGCCAATCCCTCGGTAAACAGTAACATATCCGTAGCTTTCCTAGGAGAGTATTTCTCATGTTTTCCCTAATTTCCTGGAGAGCAACTGCATTTTCTGCTGCAGCATGGGGCACACGGCTGTCTCTCCTTGGGTAGAAGTTGGTAATAACAGAGTAATCCCAGTTTAATTAATCTGAGCTCGGGCCAACCATGGCTTCACCCAATTATTTATGCACTGAGCACAATAATTCACATTAGACCAGGGCACGTCTTCCATAAGAGCACTCTCTGCTCAATGAGAAGATGCATTAGGAAGACTGGGAGAACCAAGTCAAGTCTCCTTCTCCCCACTAAGACTTGGCTGCAGACCATCTTGCAGACCCTTTTAAGAGTCTACCTTTTAAGCAGGTAGATTTAAGCTCACCAGTTAATGAAGTGTTACAGTCAGGATTATTCTCCCCACTTCATTATGGCAAAGACAGAAGGGTCCTGTCACCATTTACCATATTAAATAAGAAAACCTCAGAGCTGGCATCACACCACTGTGGAGCCCAGACTTCATCTGAAAGTCTGCCTGATAAAGCTCATTGAGTGCTCTCAAGCTGTCAAAAACCTCTAGGATGGTTTGAGGTATGAAGGAACCTGACCTGATCAAATCTTAAAGCAATTCAGAGCGGACGTGGGCAAGCACAACCCACTTTGTTATGCATCTCTTGCTACTCCTTTCTATCTTTTATGATTTTTTAATTTATTGGGTTTTTTTTGTTGGCAGACTCCAAAAGGCAAAGTAGTAAGACGATGGCCAAGGCATGTGCCAAAGAGCTGACATCTCCAAACAAGCAAGTAGTGTTCATCAAAATTAAATAGTGCTAAGACAGAATCTGCAGCTGCAGTTGAGGTGATGGCATCTGGAGCCTGCACGAGCCCCTTTAGGATATGGAAAGTCTTGATAAGATCTGGTGAGTAATACCTGTTCTCTTTATCAGTCACAATCTGAGCACAAGGGTGGATGTAAGGTTGTGTGGGGTTTTTTAACACTGGAACATGCAGTTTGTTTAGAGGTGTGAAAAAATACACCAAATCCCTGCTGGGATTGAAGACAGCATGAAAACCCCCGGGTGATCCTGCCTGCTACAAGAGCATCCCTGCCTGCAGTCAGTCTCTGCTTCAATAAGCGATTTGCACCTATAAATATGTTTGACACACAAGTGTTAATTTCTTCTCTTTCCCAGTTCAGCAATCTGTCTCTTATCCCAGCACCACTGCACATCTTCACACTGATATCAGAGTCGTAGAACCATAGAATCAAGAAGGTTGGAAAAGACCTTTAAGATCATCAAGTCCAACCATTCCCCAGCACTGCCAAGGCCACCACTAACCCATGGCACTGAGGCCTCGTCAACATGGTGTGTGAACACTTGCAGGGACGGTGACTCCAGCACTGCCCTGGGCAGCCTGTTCCAATGCCTGAGCACCCTTTGGGGAAGGAATTGTTCCTCAGCTCCATCTAAACCTGCCCTGGTGCAGCTTGAGGCCGTTTCCTCTTGTCCCATCCCTTGTTCCTTGGGAGCAGAGACCAGCCCCCTCCTGGCTCCAGCCTCCTCTCAGGCAGTTGCAGAGAGCGATAAGGTCCCCCTTGAGCCTTCTCTTCTCCAGACTAAACCCCCCCAGGTCCCTCAGCCGTTCCCCATCACACTTGTGCTCCAGGCCCTGCACCAGCTCCGGTGCCCTTCTCTGGCCCTGCTCCAGCACTTCAATGTCTCTCTTGTAGTGAGAGGCCCAGAACTGACACAGGATTCAAGGTGTAGCCTCAGCAGTGCCCAGCACAGGGGGACAGTCACTGCTCTGGTCCTGCTGGCTACGCTATTGATGACACAAGCCAGGATGCTGTTGGCCCTTTTGGCTACCTGGACACACAGAAACTCCTCGAGATTCTCACTGTCACTTCCAGCCCACGGCTCGCCCTGAACCCATAACTCTGCCTCATGCACAAGCTGTAACCCGGAGTCATGTTAACTCGGGTCATCTCAGGAAGTAGAGTGAAATACAAGAAATCTCCCCAGCTTTTTGTTTGTTTGTTGGGCAGAGCTGCTCACGGGCTCAGGATTTTTGGGGCAGGTGGGGGTGTGTTTTTGGAGGTCCTCTCCCAACTTGCAGGGTTATTTTCCAACCCAATCTCTCTGTTCTCACATCATGCTTCCTCTTATCCTTATCAGCAACCTAAGGAAATAATTGCACTGCCACAAATTATGCTAATTCTCCCTTTGCCCATTTTAGGACACACTATCCAATATGGACACTGTGGTACCAGTGAGACTGGGAAGAAATGCACCATTCACAGGCTTCATTTGCAGACCACCATATGCTACCTTGGGATACCACCTTCTCTTTCAGTCTGATTTAAGCAACTTTAGCGACGCTTTCTCTGCTGAATGCTAAAAAGAGGTTTACAATACTGTAAGGAGGAGCCCACCATGCAGAAATAACCCCAGTAAGACCCTTGGATGCTCCAGGAAGTACCACCACAAAAGCTTTTCTGAACTGATGTTTGATATTCCCAAATGCAAATCTATAAGCTAAGCTTAAACACTCAGCTGGTGTGCAAGGCATCTGGTACCGCTCGAAACACAGCCATTCTGCAGAGGTGGGGATTCATACTTCACCTCCGCCAAAATATGCTGGCGTCTGGTTTTGGCTTCCCCCCTCCTCCAGGCAGGTGTGAGCCCAGCCTTCCTTTGGAGACACCCCACTGTGCTGGGAGGACTGGGGGCCGCTCCGTTTCCTCGCTCATCAGATAAGTCCTTGCGGGAATTTTGGCAACGAAGCACCGAAGACGCGCTTGGCTCCGCTCCTAACAGTTGGAAGTACCTTCAAGGCAGGATTTGTTTCAATAAGGGATCTCTGGCTTCCTCTTTTCCTTCGCCTCAACGCGTCTGTAGGTTTTCTGATCCTGTTAAACTCTTGATCCAGAAGGACAGCACCAAAGACATGCTGTTGGTATTGCCTTTGACTTCACAACCTTGTGTGGTTGCTAAACCTTGTGGGTCCAAGTTTTGCCAATACGTTACACTAAATGCCCAAGGACCCTCACAAACTTCTATATTGATTCAGCCCCGCAAAACCTACAAGAAAAAATCAGCTGCTTCTCTGATGACCCCTTCCAACATGGAGGAAAACAATTATGGCTTTATACCCTTCACATGATCAGGATAAAACTTATTCTGTCTAGTCTAGCTTTTAGGACGACTCTGTTACACATCATTATGGTATCTCATCATCCCTCGAGGTGGGTAGACTAAGGACGTTTAAATGACATTCTCCAGGTAAAGGCAGCAAAGCAAGTCAGTGGTTCAGTCCAAAGCCATGGAAAGAGCCCTGCCTACCTGCATTCATAAGAAACTGTACGGCCAAAACACTGAGAAACCATATATCCCATCATTCAGAGACCTGATATCAAAATGCCTTACCAGTGGACGGCCCATTCCCAGACACCACTCTACGGTAGAGACCTGGATGTTCTCACTTGAAACACAGGACAAAGACAAAAGGGCAAAAAGTGGGTTTATTTATATAGAAGGTTTTACCACCTGAACGTTCTGCTTTGAGGCTATTATTTGATTTGGGATGCCTCTGAAAGACAAATTCTTTCTGGAGGAGTTCAGCCTTATTTCACCAAAAGATTACTAAAAGCTGCTAACATATGGTAGAACCATTTATATTCTCAAGCAAGAAAGGACACTGGGCTATTAATCACTAATTCCTGTAGCATCGATTACTGGGGTTGCAATGATAAGGATCAAAATAAGGCAAAACCTGCCAGTCAAAACACTAAAGAACTTAAATTCCTCCTGTCTCTTGTCCTTCGCAATGATCCTGAGCTACTCCAAGCTGGCAACACCAATTCCTCCAGGTTGTAATTCAGCAACTCACTGTGCACCAAAAGCTAATTGCTTTGGGAAAATATAATTTATTAGCAAGTCTCCAAGCCATCCATCCTTTGCCAACATCCAAACCTGGAGCAGATTCTGCAGGAAAAGACCTGGAATTTTCTCTTTCTCAGGGGAAGCCAACTTGGCCATGTGAAAACTCACTATTTGTGACATTCAGATAGACGGGTCATGGGAAATTTGCTTTGTTGGGACATTTTCTCCAGCAGCTACTATGCAGTAACTCTCCCTAGAGAGACTTTGCTGGGCACATGATGCACATCTGTAGAACAGGCTCTGGAAGCTCACAAAGAGGTAGTTAGTAGGATCTAAGGGGGTCGAACTCCCATTTAGCATCCAGTGTGGGGGCAACATAAGGCACCCGGAACTTTGAGAGCCAAGGTTCCCTGTGTTGTTGCTCTGGGCTGCCTACTAGAGAAGACAACATGCTTGAGGTTAGACTTGTAGAAACCTTTGCACATAGTAAAAATGAGGAAATTAAGGCAGGATGGTAGCAAATACACTGTAAATTCCAATTCCGGTTTGCCCCCCGCTCATTGCCCTGCAGAAAAAGCCCCTTTCATTGACATGAAAATAATCTACCCAATTGTCAGGATCAGCAGGCATCTCGCTGGTGCAGAGCTGTGCACTCCGAATAAGTACAAAGCCAGCAACAAAAAAACCCCTTTTGACAGTAAGAGGTATTTGGAAAACTGCATTTCTGGGTAAGTTTCCACCCTGTAAACACGGCGGGAGCTCGATCACGGCTCTGAATTCTTTTGTTTTCTGTTATAACTTAGTTCTTGTTTGCATGCCAGCTTACATAAGGGAGGGAGCACGGCTCCATCGTTACGTGCAACGAAGGACAGGGATGTGTAGGTGCAAACAAGGAGCTCCTTTGCTCCACTGCAGTCACCACCTCCTGTCCCTGAGTACTACCTGGGCAAGGAGATGATGTCTCCAGGGAGCAAAGGGTTTTGCTCAATGTCTCCTCTGCTACCCGCAGAGCGCGCTGTCATCTTCCTGTAATGGTGCTAAAAGTATCTTTTGTTACTCACTGAGCCCCGAGTCAAACAGAGGTTACGATAAATTAAAGACATGAGCATTTCAAATCGTGCTGAAATGAGAACTTAAAGCCCTGCCTTCTCCAAACGTGTTTTGGTCACTCCAAATGGATAAAACGGTGCCTGTTCCTCGGAGCAGCGAGACTGGGGCTCATTGCACATGTGAAGGGATGGGGATCCCCATCGGCGCCAAGCAGAAGCTGTCAGAAAGCCGACCAGATGTCTGCTCCACTACGGCCACCCTTCCAAGGGAGGATCCGTGGCGTGGATGGCAGCCAGGTAGAGGAACAAAAGGGCGCCTGCTTGGTTTTTCCTCCCGTTATTCAATACCGAGGCTTAGCGGTCACACCACATTTGCCTCCTCTCTGCTGATGGATGCTCAGTGCCCGTCCCAGCTCCAACACACGCACCAGGGTCTCACCTTCCTCGGTCTGCACGGCTGCACGCTATCGCCTCTCGATTCCTGCAAGGCATCCCAGGCCAAAATATAATGTTCCTTAAATTTGCCGGATGAGAGCACGTTAACAGGCTGATCTTTCGAAACCTTCCCATTCTTCTCATAATTTATTGATGAAAGGATTCCTCACTGGTTAGGCAATATCCCTCTGGATGAAAGCCTGGCTAGGTTTCTCTTCTTTCTACCACCCTCGGTAACGTACACCTCCTCTCTAAGGGCCCCCTGATGAAAAATTCACTACTCACCCGGCTGCGCTGCCAGTTGTGCTGCTGATGGATTGTGTTACTTTTTACCTGTTCAGATTAATCAGGTTACAGCTACAGCCTGCCAACAAAGCATGGCCTCACACCTCAACTCCAGGACTTAAATCCGTGTCCAACATCCCAGTCAGGCAACGCTGCAGATCTAACGCTCAAGCTTGAAAGCAAGCCTGGGACTAAGGAGTGGCTTTATCCATCGTTTTGGGTGAAGAGAAACCTTAATTTGCACCATATTTAGTGTGTAAAGCCACAGAATCATAGAATTGGAAGGGACCTTAAAGCTGATTCAGTTCCAACCCCCTGCCCCGGGCAGGGACACCTTCCACTAGAGCAGGTTGCTCCAAGCCCCTGTGTCCAACCTGGCCTTGAACACTGCCAGGGATGGGGCAGCCACAGCTTCTCTGGGCACCCTCTGCCAGCGCCTCAGCACCCTCACAGGGAAGAACTGCCTAAGAGCTCATCTCAATCTCCCCTCTGGTAGGTTAAAGCCATTCCCCCTTGTCCTCTCCCTACACCCATTGTAAAACCCATTTATATTTTCAAACTGTAGTTACAAAGAGCAGTGTGCCAGTGTGGACTAAGATCTGGGTGGTGGGAACTGAGACTGAGTAGCTCTACAGCCCTGCAACAGCTTCTCCATTTGAACTCCTAGACTGTAAAACCAGCACAACGCTTCTCCTCCCTCTTAGGCAGGGATGTCTGGAAGTTTAATTTGTGCTTTTAATGATCTGAGACACTTCTGAATGAAAGCTGGGACAGAAATACTAACTGCTTCACATACTCAGTACCCTACCGGGCAAAATTTATCACTGGGAGTAGCTCTTATATCGCCAGAGGACAAGGCTCGTATATCTTCTCAGTGCTTAAACCCAGCTTAGTGGTCCTTAGGATTTTACAGCATAGGAGTAAATCCTGACTCTGAATTTGTTTGATGGAGTGCTCCCACCACCGACTCAGCCTACGACCAAACAAGCAGCTCTGGTCTTGACTGAATGTAACAAACCCACCCCGGAAAGATGTTTTAAACCATTTGGAACGCATTTCTTGTGTAAGCAGAGATTTATCTTGGCCATTTTAAAAGAAGGAACCGATGTAACCATTCCACCATGGACACATGCAACATAGGATTATGGATCATGCATCTGGCATCACAGGGTGCTCCTTATTTGGAAAAGCTAATTCAAACCAGGGATGTCATAGAACCATAGAATGGTTTGGGTTGGAAGGGACCTTAAAGGTCGCCCAGTTCAACCCCCTGCCGCAGATGAAATGACCAACCTGCCACAAATTCCAGCCTTTGCTTTATCCACCCAAACCAGAACTGTTGCTCAACTCCTTCTTCTTGGCTTAACCTTAACCAGACAACCGAATACTAGTTAAATGAGGCAAGGTTTCAGCTGTGGGAAACGTAGGTAAGTTCTCCAGCCAAATTCCTTAGCAGTGCAGTTCCACCACCGTAATTGTATTGTCACTCATCACAAATGTCATGGAGATTATTCAACAATTAAAACTGACTTCTGAGAATCACAGCCCTAAGACAAACTGAAGTGATATGAAAAGGCAGGAATTTTTAACTCATTACATTTCCAACAATATTCCAAGCCCAAGAGGGCAGCATCTCAGGCAACAGTTTTTATTTTCAGAGACAGCTTGAACTGCAATATGCAATGATGATGATAACAATGACAGTAAAACCCAGTGAACACACTTCATGCTTTGGATTTTCAAGGTCAGAAGGGTAGGCTCCTATGAAAGAAAACAATGAGCTGCTTAAGCAATGTTCTTAAGCAATTACTGCAAGTTTGGAGCACCACTGAAACTCACAGTTCTTTGCTCACAAGAGAAAAATCTTGTTCCTTAATATTTTTATGTTTATAATGAAATTAAAATCTACTGGCTGGCAACAACTGGCCTCAATATGGTATTTTACTATCATTGTGTGTAGCTGTGGAGTTCTCTATTGCCTTTTTTCTATAAACTAGAAACCAACTTATGAACTTGACTAAAGCCTCGAGTCCCACATTAGGTTGCAAACGCCCATTCGACAGCTGTGGAAAAGTCAAGGACACAAATTGCCCAATATCATCAACATCAACTGGCAAAGCCAAACCTAGAGCATCCCAAATCCAAAAAGTATCTATGGAAATTCCCCTCCTTCCAACTACCCCAGGAAAAAAACTCTTGGAAACAAGGTTGAAGAAGGCTCCTCCAAACATTTCTTCTGCTCTTTGGACCTACTGCGTGTTCTGGGATGGCTGTGGGTCTCCTGGCTCTTCATCCACTATGGGAACGAAGCCAGTGCGTTGTTTGTTTTCTGTAAATTACATCTTTACTTAATTTTTCCTGAAATGCCCAGAAGTAATTTATTAACAATGACCAGGAATCTCTGCAGAAGGCGATATTCTCAGAAAAGCAAAGCGCTCCAGCAATGAAAGGAATGCGCGTGGCCCGACTGGTGAAGAACTAATGACTTCAAATAAAGGCCATAACATCTGGCTTAGTTTAGCCTAAAGCTATAACCAAACCACAGTCTCCTCAACTCTACTGGCACCGTGCTCATGAAAAATCACGCAACTATGAGATGACAGTTCGGAGTCGAAGCGGCAGCAAGTAAATATCACTTGATTAGGTGTCAAGTAAAACCGTCCTCGCTGAAACAAAATTGATGATATATAGCTTTGTTCCCCTGGGAACGTCGTTCGATCATATCTAACTGGATGGCTTTAGTGAAGGTGTATGCATTCAACCCCCTTAGAGACATGGTCAAGCTAAGAGGTGTTGGCAGAGCACCACCGAGACCCCAAATAGTGGTGAAGACTAAGAGCTTTCTCCACTGCAATGCAACGCAGCAAATTCATACCCTCTGCTTCTACTACGGTTCTTTTCTTTAGCCTTTTTTTCCCCTGTAATTACATGGGAAAGACATGCACAAAGCAGCTCCCACAGCTCACATGAGCATCTATGCCTTTGAAAACACATTCATGATTCAGGTTGTAGCTCCCTGGGTGTTGAAGCCGAGGGTAAGCAAGGGCATCAAGGCCACCAAAAGCATAAGAATGATGCAAGCCTACTCTTAGTCATTTACTTCTAAGGCAAAACCTTGTAACTTTAAAGGTTGAAGTAAATAAGCTGTGTTTTATCATGTTACCAGACTTCGTTAAGACACCATCAAAGCAAATTTAAGCTTTACCAGAGGAAAACTGCTCTCAATGTAATCTCTTTGCAGAGCTGCTGTTTGCACCCTCACAGGGTGAAAAGTGATGGGGAAAACATAATTTAATATGGTCTTGACAAATTTTATTATGTCACTATAACAACTGTAAAACTGACCAAAACATGTTGTTAAAAGCTCCAGCCGACGGGAGGATGAATGTGTGCATTATATAAATTCTGCAGGCACAGTAAAGCTCTTCACTGCTAGAGCCACAGGAGAGCAAAACCAGAGTAAAGCAGAAGGACGCGGGGTGGGATATGTTATCTTCAAAACAAATACTCCAACCCATCAACCATTTTTCATGTGCTTTCAACATCTAATTTCCAAGGTTGTTCATTCCTCTGGAAGGCAGCCCGGTCAGGCTGCCCTTTACTTTTAAAAACACCACGCTACTGTGAGTTTGCTCTTTTTTATTTTAAAGCCAAGAGGGTGGCCAGCAGTGAGCGTGGAGACTCAACATCTCGTTGTTAGGTGAGCCGTGCATGGGAGAGGTGGAGGAAGGATGCTGGAAGCATCACTGACCTCCCAGACCCAGCTTTCCCCCTTATGCTGCTGGCTGGTGGCATCTCCAGCTCCCTGTGCAGCTCATCCTGCTCCAGGGACTTGAATCCCAGAGATGAGAATATAGAATCATAGAATAGTTTGGGTTGGAAAGGACCTTAAGATCATCCAGTTCCAAACTCCCGCCACAGGCAGGGACACCTTCCACTAGAGCAGGTTGCTCCAAGCCCCGTCCAACCTGGCCTTGAACACTGGCAGGGATGGGGCACTCACAACTTCTTTGGGCAGCCTGTTGAGATGCTGTGGCAGATCCAGAGATCAGGGCTCTGAGCTCCACAGGAGCCTTTCTATAGGCAGCAGTTGCTCCTAAGGCACAAACATCCTCAAGAAACTAAACGCCATCACACACATGGTGATTTCCAGCCTCAATGATGCAAGACAGATTTAAGCCCCTGTTCAAGAGCCAGGTTGCTGTATCCAAATACTTCCCCACCCCCTAAAAAAGCTGATTTCATCAAAAGATCCAATTGCAACCCTATCATTTACCAAAAAAATAAAAAAAATCTCCTCTTTGCATAATCTACTTTAAAAACTAAATCTCATTTGTAGGTTATTAGAGCTGCTACAGTCTGTTACATCCGTGCACAGAGCTCCCATGAATTTTGAGAAGAGGGAGCTGGAGCTGGTTGTACTTGAGTATTTTGACACGTTTCTGCAGCACTGGATGCAGCCGGCTCATTAGCTGTAGCGCTACCCACAAACTGTTTCAATAACTTGAAACACAAAATGCTGCTTGAAAAGACAGTGGAAAAATATATGACTAAAAATCCAACTACAAGCGATGGCATTAACGAGATCCGTGCTGAGTTTCAGGGTCGATCACTCAGCTCATTGTCAGCTCCTGCCTCCAGCCACCGTCTGCGTGTTTTCCATTTAGACTGGGCTGACAGGAGCAATAATCGTGTTTTTGCTACTCTTTGCAAACCACCTATCACACTTTGGGGACAAGTCTGACTGTTAGTTGTTGACCATAAACAGCTAAAACAACCCTCTTTCATCCTAATTTTTAAAGTATGTTTTAAAAGAGGAGCTTCAGTCCCATAGGAGTTTGCAAAAAGACAGTTTCCCTTCAACAAAAGAAAAAAAACCCCTCTTTTCTTTTTGCATTACTATTTGGCTTTTTCTCACTATCCACATATATCAAAGCTTTTCATGGAGGAGAGGAGGAAACTGAGGCACAAGGACTCTGGCCAGTGTGGGGTGCAGAGCTGCAGCCCCGGTGCACTGCTCCCCACCAGTCCCCCTCAACTATATCCCCAACCCAAGAAACCTGGATTCTATTAGTGGCTTTGGCAAAGCCTTTGGGCCAGGGCTTTGCTCATGTGAACAACTCCTGTGAGTCGAACAGCGGGACTTTCCTGTGCCGTGATTCAGTTTCCATCCCAGCGGGGCTGCTGGGGATAAGTTCGGAGTTTTGGGAAGCTCCGAGGAAGAGGAGCGATGGGACGCTGGGAGATGGGGCAGCCTCTGCTTTAGAGAAGTAATTATCAGAAACATTGATCATTTTCAGGTTTGGGAACTCTAAACTAGGTGAAGGTTTACCCTGGAACACAGCAATGTCCCACCCCTTCTAGTGTTAAAGGCCAGGTTGGACACAGGGGCTTGGAGCAACCTGCTCTAGTGGAAGGTGTCCCTGCCCGGGGCAGGGGGTTGGAACTGGAGGAGTTTTAAGGTCCCTTCCAACCCCAACCATTCTGTGAATCTATAATTCTATGAATGCTCAGGCAGGTTGCCCAGAAGGAAAAGGTTGCCCAGCCAGCAGGGCTGCAATGTTCTCCCAAATCTTTTTAAATCGAAGCCCCCACATACCTTCAAAATGACCCAGAGAGTGAAGGGCAGATAAATCCTTTTCCTCTGTGGTATCTGGACAGGTGGTTTCCTCCCAAAAAGTAATTTTTTTTTTTTTTTTTTCTAAGTTTCCACTAGTTTCATTTAAAAATAAATAAATGTATTTATATTTTCGGGACTACACCGGTCCCAAAATAAAAGCTATGGGTTATGAGGTTGATTTTTGGTACCTACCAACCTAAAAGGCAGCTACAGAGAAAAAAGAACCAGAGCCTTCTTAAAATGACCAGCAAGAGGACAAGAAGCACAAGTTGCAACCAGGGACATCACAGTGGTATACAAGATAAAAACCAAAATACTCCTTATTGGGAAAAGAGGTTGGAAAGGAGGCAAATAGGTCAGAGATTCTCTGAACAAGGTCCTGAGCAACCTGGTCTACCTTTGGCACGAGTCCTGCTCTGGATAGTAGGTTGGAGCAGAGACACCCAAGGGTCTTTTCTAGCCATTATTCTGCACTATACAGTCATGTTCTGGAATATTTTTTTTCCAAAAGGTTATTTTATCTAGCTCACTGAATGTTTGAATCTGTTTCCTTATTTATTTTCAGGAAACACCAAGGATTACAAATGGGAGGGAATGAGATGGGTATGAGAAGGACTGAGTAAAGAAAGATCTTAGTGAGGAAGAACATGACAAAAAAGACAAAACAAGAGCTAATACATATATAGAGATATATGCCTGCAGGCAGAAAGGCACCAGAATCTGCCTAGAATGGGGAGAATATAGCAGCACTCCCAACTGGCATGCCAACTTTCCTCATAAGTGTAGCTAAACAGAACTGTGAGAAGCCACCAAGAATATAATTACTCTGTAAGGGACAGATCCTGCCCAACACTTCAGCAAACTTGCCTGGACTTCATGTGAAAAATATCCAACTTGGTTGCCTATTCAAGCTCTCCATCTTCAAGCAAAGACTCGAAGCCTACCATCAATCTTGCTATCACCACATCCAGGCTTCCCCAGGACACTGAAAGTGAGGAAACCTTCGGAAATCCATTTCTAAAGAAATTTCTGAAGAATCCTGCATTTCCATCTGTTCCATAGAAAACAGCTAAAAAGGAACATGCTGCTCCTGCCTCGGGCTGCAATGCCCTTGCTGGTGTCTCTCATGTACCTTCCACTGCCGGAGGAGGTCTTAGATTCTGATTAAAAGAGAATTCAAGTGCTTATTTAAAGGAAAACCACACCAAATTAAGTAAAATCTGCAAACAGATACAATAGAAAAATAAAAATGAGCTTTCCTAACCTTGGCTTTGTATCTCAACAGCTTTGTCTTGTAGAATAGTTGTGCAAACACTTTGCATGTGTCCTTCAAATTGGCCTTAGTGGGACATCGGCAACCCCAAACCTTTAATTCAAGATTGGATTTCTGCATTAACACACTGCACTGCTTTGTTCTGACCTGGAACTTGAATATCCCATCACCCTGAGCCCTATGCTCCAGCTGGGATGGGTGGGAATCCCTGCATCCCATGGGAGCAGGAGAAATCAAAGTTTCCCCTTGCTTTTCACCACAACTTGAGGTGTCAAGAAACAAAACCCATGCAGGAATCTCCTTCCCCTCCCTTGTCCATATCTCACTTGGGGGTAAGGTCTGCAAGTTGTATATAGACTAGGCTACTTCAGAGAAAGCCATAAATGACATTATTCCCATGCATTTTACAATGGTTGGACTGGCTTCACAGTTTCCAAATGCACAGAAAGGTATTCCCTGATTGAACTCTCATGTTCCAAACAAAACACAGCTTGTACAGTAAATTGGTAGGTCGGTACAACATTTGTGTGATACCCTTTTAGAAATAAAGCAAATCAATATAGTGCCAGCCAATAATCTGAGTCAAACAAATACATCTCAAATCTGCAAAGCACAAGGTTTCCCTTCAAATAAACTGTTGGATGCTTGAATGCAGTGAAGTGTTACAGCAAAGCATCAGAGCAGAGACACAGACCGGTAAATGGACAGGTTAAGGAGGAGAAATGAGATAATTAAACCAAAACATCCCTAGTTCACATTGCTACCTCTGCAGTCACTGTGGAGCCTATGGAGATAGAGAAGTTGGTCTTTGAACATACCAGAAGAAATCCAGTAAAACAATGCAAGCACCAAATAGAAACAAAAAGCTGGCATTATTCAGGATTGGACTTGTTTAAAAAGGGCTTAACAACAAGGCAGGAAGATGAAGACAGAGCTTCAATTGCCCTAAACCCAATGTCCTGCATGTAGCTGGTTGAGAAGCTGTACCCACTATCATCAAGACAATGCCCAGCTTCCAACAGGGAATTAAAAGGTGGAAAAATAAAGGCCAGAACCTGCACGCTGGGCAGAATAAGGATGCTGGAAGAAGCATATCAACTATTCTGTAGGAGGCCAGGGATGGCTAACAGCTCAGGCTTAGGAATGTTTCATACAAACATCTCCAGAGGGTCCATGAACGAGGGATGAATGCAGGTTCCCATAGAGCAGACCTGCCTTGCAGATGCGCCAAATCAGGAGTTTGTTCCTACAAGTCATCCTCCTGGTGAACAATTTTGTAGAACAAACCATTTAGAACTCAAACTCAGTACTGAAAACACCAAACACCATTATTTGGAGCTGTCGTCTGAACTTAATCCAAGCTGAGATGTGTCCAACAGGATAGTACCTCTAAGCATGGTGCTGGGACATGTCTGATGGTGGTTTTGGAAAGGCCAGGCGCTACCCATCAAAGCACTGGTGCTGCTGTTGACCATGCTTTAACCTACCGGGGACAACTCCAAATCCCATTGCAGAGGTAGTAAATGATCTGCCCTGACCCCACGACGGGGTGCAACGGCAAATGACTCAGGCTATTATGGCATTGCATGGACCATGCTTCCTCCAGCTCTTCAGTCTCCCCTTCTCCTGTCTATATGCTGATTTTCTAGTCTATTTTTTCTTCCAGCCTTGCCTAATGAACTGCTGAATCAGTTTGACACCTCCAAGCCATGACAGATGGCTCCACACATTACTGTTAATGTGCTGGAAACCACCGATGGATGCTGCCTGATCCCAGCACGCAGCGATGGGGGAGCTTTACTGGAGTGGTTTACATTTCAATGAGTTTGTGCCTTTTTCCACTATTTATATCATAAGTGTGATCAGATGAGAGAAAGAATAAAAAATAATATTATTTCCACAGTCCATTACATCACCTTTTCCTCTTGGAAAAGTTTGTAACTTCATATATATATTTATGGATACAGCCCCACACATGCTGGACCTATCTCTTTACGAGAGCAGAATATTCTCATCATGTGTATTAAGGGATAATCTATAGGAAAAATATGCTACTGGAGAGAAATTTGTGCTGGAGGCTTCCTCTGTCTTCTGTTAAGAGCCGTTTGGAGAAAGCTGCAAGCGGCTGAAAGGCAGAAGGATAAATAAAATGCTCTAAATTACAACATTTGCAAGTAAGTCTGTGAGCAGTGTTACTCTTCAAGGCAACGAGGGTCTGGGACATCAGGTGATGCTCATGAAAAGGTTCCACCCGTTTGAGGGGACAAAATGGAAACAGCGTTTTTTCCGCAAACTGGGAAATGACACACGCACATTCATTTCATCAACCTGCTTTCACAACCGTAGAGAATAACGTGCCCAAGAGGTTATACAGCAAGTTTGGACCCCAGTCATTTCAAATACTAATGCCTACCTCCATCAAAGCAGAAGAGAAAATTGGGTGAACTCAAGTTGACCTTAAAGAAATCCCTTAACCTAAACATATAAAAGACAAACTGTTTCCACTGCGAGCTGCTATATAAAACCACTCGCAATAAAAGCGCCGGGCTCCTTTCAAACTAACCTCAAACACGAAGCGAATTCCAGGCTGCTATTTTCCTCTGGCATCCTGGAATGTACATCTCGGGGACAGAACTGGCTGTTCAAATTAGCTCCTACTCCTGCAGAAGAGATTGTTTTCAAACACTTTGGAAAAGCAGCTCTGCATAGGGTGTGCATTCCAAGGAGGATTCCCTCCCCTCTCCAGATTTTAAAAAGGAGCAGATTTTGAGAGGAGCAGAGCAATAACAGACTTTGTACACTTTGGTTTCAAGTTGCCACCAAAAAATAAAAGAAGATGCATTATAATTTTTGTTCTATTTTTCTTTATAGTGTACTCACAACTTAATATCACATTGAATCATTTAGGTTGGAAAAGACCTTTAAGATCATGGAGTCCAACCGTAGATGCCTCTAACCTCAGACTGGATCTTCCCGAGGCCGATAACAGGTTTAGATGAGAACAAGCCAAGCCATTTGTAGACAGATTCGACTTTCATGCGTGGCTTTGTGCTCTGAGTCAGCGTGTGAGGACTATTTCTGGTTACGGGGCACACCCGACAAGACGATCTCCTCAGGTTCGCTTAATCTTTGAAACAAAAGATTCCTATCTACCAATGCAGTCATTCCTGATTACCACATCATTTCCCCATCAGCCCTCATGTCAGCAACCAAATTAAGGTATTACACTCTGGAACATTTAACGTGATTAGATCGGAGGAGTATTTACCCTTCTACTTGGGCAGATGTGACTGCTGTGAACAGGAGGATGGGGAGATGCCAAGTAAGTCTCGGCACGGCACACACCTATTGCTCCTTCTCTGTCTGTCTCTGACACCATTTAACACAAAAGACAGACTTTTTTTGTTGCTCAAATGATATTCAGCATATCAGGGTGCTCCAGCCCACGCTTCAAAACATACACACACTTTAAATAAAATTCAAAGACACATGCATCCACCCGGGATAACCTGAATTTCCAACACCAGGAACTCCCAGCTCCACCCAGCCCAGCCCCCAACCAGGGAGACAGAACCAGACACTTCATGGGAAGCTACAGAAAAGATCACAGACATTAAACAATCTGCTCACAAGAGGTCTCATCCCAAAACACACGAAACTCCCAACCACGCACTAGAAACAAAAGCTTTGCAACTTCTATGTCTGATCAAACCAAGCCACGGCCCAAACTTTTACTGGCCAACTATCACAGCTGAGTGATGAATCAAAAATGACATGAACAGAGCCACAGAGCTAAATTATCCTATTTAATGAACTCAGGATTTGCTCAAGCAAGATGAAGGCTCTTGGTGACTCACAGAATCCAACCGTCGCCATCCTGGTAGATTACCCAGTAAGCACAAGTTGGGTCAACAAAGTTGGGCCAGCTAACATCTAGTATTACATCTGCTACTTTATTTTGCTGTATTTCAGAGCTAGTCCACAGCTCTTAACATTGTGAATATATTCTTACAGACAAATTTTCAGACTTCAGTGCAAATAACTCCAACATCTCCTAAAAACCTTCTTCCCCATGACTGAGCTGTTTCTCAACTAACTTGAGTATCAGGGAACAAACATCAGGATCTCCCCATCACTCCTCTGTCAGACCTTTTCAAGTAGACACCATATGCTGCTTTTCCCAGGGATCTCTCCTCCAAATTTCAGCATTTCTGGTACTCAATTGGATCCAAAGCATGGAAATTATTAAAGCAACTAAAAAGTTCACTCTCGCCCTCTGCAAACAGTCAGAACTGCACTGGAGAAGAAAAAAGGTGGACGCTGCTTCTCCCTGGTGTGATCAATGAGGGACTTGAGGCCTGGAATAGGAGGACATAAAACTCTACTCATTTTCTCAAGCATGCTCAAGAACAACAGCTACATAACCCCATTTAACCGCAGCTCTCCTACAGCACAAAGAGGATCCTCAAGTGATCCAACATCCCACATCACACCAAGCAAGCGGCACAAGCTCAACAACAAAGAGTTAAGAATAGACTTGGTGCTTCATGCTCTGCAGCAAGACCTTCCAGCCATGGCTAGTATTTCAGTCCTTTCTTTGCAGCAATCTAACAGGATGATGCAGCTCCCTGAAGCCGACTTTAATGGATCCATTCAAGCAACAGCCTCGCTCCGCAATTATCATGCCTATCCGGTCCAACTAATGTGCTTGTTTACACTATCTGGTGAACTCCAGATCAAGTGTCATTTCATCACCGGGATTCTTTTGCCTAAGCCAAGACCAACAGACCATGGTGGTAATTTAAACGCTGAAAGCATGCACAGTATCGACCCGTGAGACTCGACGCCAGCTAGCTGTTACAGGAAAATACATCCCCCAGGGACCTGCCTTCAGCAGATAGAGAAGGAGAATTTAGATGAATGGAGGAGAAGCCGGCCGGAGAGATTCATATGCATGAGCACATGACCTGAATAAATCCTGTATTTCGTGTGGTTTGTTAGATTTTATTAGAAAGAGTGAGGGATTATCCAAGAGAACCATGTGAAAACACACCGTAAGCTGGTGATAGGTCTTTGCAGCAGAAACCTGTCTGGTATCTCAAAGCAGCCCCACTGATGCAGACACGGTGCCCAAGAATGCGTTAAAGCATCCAGTAATAACAGGCACTACATGAACAGATTACAGTTAAATATAATAAACAGTGTCTGGAGTCATATGCCTTCCCCCCACCTCTCTTCCTCTACTTCTGGGGTTGACCTGTCTGCAAGCACAATAAGATGTAGCCTACGGTGGAAACCACCCCACTGTGAGAAGCAGACAGACTTTTCTGCTTTTCAGTGCAGAAGAGAAAGAGGTTCAAAACCATTACACATAACACATGGGGTTTTGACAAAAGGGGTATTAGTCCCCATCTCTGTGTGCACTGGAAGGGCCCCCTTAAGAAGGCTTTGTAGATATGTGGTCTGAAAGGTGTTTGCATCTTGCCATTTCAAATTCAAAGGGAGAGGGTGATGGAGAAGAAAACTTTGTGGTTCTTCCATTGCTCAACATCAACTGAGCCAAGTGAGGTGCACATTTTCTGCTTGGAGCTGTCGGCAGCCATAGGGATGTCACAACCATTTCCAGAGGAAAGCTCATCTCAGCTGGTACCTTAATAGCCCTTCGAGATACATCAATCCCTCTCATTGAAGAAAGGATTGAGCTTGCAAAATGGAGTTCAGCCACTTGACTTCACCTCATCTCAGGTGAAGCAACAAGTGATGCACTGTGAACTGTTACAGAGCACAATCAACACACTCTCCTGCAAAGCAGAAACTCCTTGGTGGGCCATTTCCATTGCCACACACAGATGTACTGTTCCTCTTACCCTTGTTTACTCTCCTTTGCATTGCCTGGACAGTCCTGAAAGCTCAGGAGGTCCTCCTGGTCCAAAAGGAGCCTGTCCTCACTTTGTTCACTTGTCATAACTGCTCTTAGGTCCAGGTGCAAAATCTGTGTATGTGTGACTGGTTTCACCTTCAGCCAGATTCTCCAACAAGCCCCACAGCAGAAAACTGCCATTCTTCTGTGCTGGTGGTCAGACCACCTCAATCTTTATCAATTAAAGACCATTAGCCTAATTGCTCTCTTCCTCCTCCCTTATGTATCATAGCACACAGAGCCCTCTTAGCACTCTGCTGATCGCACATACCAACGTGGAGGTCACACGCTGGTCTGGATACATATAAAACAAGCAATAATAAGGGTACTTCCTATAATACTTAGCCAAAATTACACACCAGAATTCTAATGCTTGTTAAATCTGTGATGCTTTGGTGAAGTTTGTTATGTTTCTAGGATTAAGTGTTCGTTTTAGTAATGGGCAGGAATGCAAAGTCAACCTAAAGCTAGAAAGTCAACTGAGGATATTTCTGGTTTGTTCACTTTAACACTGGGTGTGAAGAATCATAGAATCATTTAGGCTGGAAAACACCTTTAAGATAATGGAGTCCAACTGTTAACCCAACACTGTCATGTCCACCACTAAACCATGTCCCTAAGCACCACATCTACATGTCTTTTAAATCTCTCCAGGGATGGCGACTCCAGGACTGCCCTGGACAGCCTGTTCCAATGCCTGAGCACCCTTTGGGGAAGAAATTGTTCCTAATATCCAGTCTAAACTTCCCCTGGTGCAACTTTGTGCCATTTCCTCTTATCCTCCAGAAGAACTGCCTTTTGGAGATCATGTTCCCAACTCTTGGCTCCCTGAAATTGCATAGGTGCATTTAAGGATAGAAACTGAAGCTGCATTAGCACATACACCTGGAACATGACCAGCCATGGGCTAGAACAAAACCCACCTCATCTTCCATAACTTCTACTTCAAAGCTTAATTTTGTCACTACAGCAGATGTTCACATACATCTAATAAACCAGTTATCAGTCATACCAAGTAGCTCAGGTCCTGAAGAGAGGTATATAGTGCCATGTTAGGCACCTAAATGCATCGACCAGCTGCTACTCCAGCAAGGCACAAGTCTCTCAAATGCCTGTGTCCTATCTACCTGTCTCTTGTGTACATCTAGGATACATCTGAGACTATATAACAGCAGAAGACATCCACATTTAGACACCTCTACCACATCCCTCCTATTCTAGAGGAAAACTGCACTTAAACACTGAAGCACTGATTTAGAGCAAGACCACAGAACTTCCCACTATCATGAAATCAATCTGCAAACTCTCCAGATAGAACCAACCTAGAAAATAACCCATTTATACATCTAACAGCAACAGCTACTGTGTGTGCTTAAAAAGAAACACTCATGCCCTGGAATCAACAGAACCTATAGGAACGCAAATTACTATTTTTATCATGGGAAGGGGGGGGACGACTAATAGAAAAGTTGAAATAAATCACACTGTAAATGTTCCTTGCTATATAGTGCCACCTTGCTGTCAATTCATCAATAAAAATGACAACTGTGAAGGACCAAAGCTTTTGTGCAAGATGTGCAGTACCTTAACCTCAAGTAACCGAGCTTCATGCAGGAAACATTGGTTGAAACATAACATTAAAGTCATTTTAAAACACAATCCTGAGATCCAGACTCTCACCTTATTTGGAGGACACATCTCCTTTCTGCTGGTTTCTCCTAAAGCTCAAGTCCTGCTGTTGTTCCTGTACCCGCTCTTCAGTTTGAAGCATGAAGAGGTCAAGTTCCCTCTCCTCTGTCTTCTCTCCTTCATAGAGCTCTTACACATCAATCACCTGCCTTTCCTCACAAACCTTATCTCATTTATTAACCTCTTAATCCATGTGTATGACACTACATAAATGCTAATCAATACGTGAACTCTTTAAATCAAATGGAAAAAATCAATGGGACAGTCTGATAACAGACTGCTCTGGGACTGGCTGTCTAAGAGGCAACTAACAGCTCATTCCTGAAGGATAAGGGGTACCTAAGCTTCTCAAACAACCGCCTTGCAATTCAAGTCACCTTGATGGATAAAAGCACCAGTGGTCCTGTCTTGTATATTTACCCCAGATGTTCATCATGTCACTAGTGGATTTGTGTCTTATGTCAGAAAGTTGACTGCTTCACTGGCAAAATATAGAATCCCAGACTGGTTTGGGTTGGAAGTGACCTAAAGCTCATCCCGTTCCAACCCCTGCCATGGGCAGGGACACCTTCCACTAGAGCAGGGTGCTCCAAGCCCCTGTGTCCAACCTGGCCTTGAACACTGCCAGGGATGGGGCAGCCACAGCTCCTCTGGGCAACCTGTGCTAGGACCTCACAGTGTCACAACCTCACAGTCATCTACTTTTTGGAAGGTGGAGCTGGCCATACCCTTCAGTTCAGGTTAGAAACCTGCAATGGTGAGGACATGGTAGCTGTTTCATCTCTGAACAAGGTGTGGCCAAGGTTTTCAACATCTGGAAACCACTTGAGGATGTGGGACCTATTTCCATGTCACGCCTTGTGCTTCAAATGCCCTTTCAATGTCCATTAGTAAAGGTATTTAGTTGTCTCTATCCAGTTATCTCCCACCCCATGTCTCCCTATGAAACTTGGAAGAGGTGAAGAAATAGAAAGATGAGATGGTGAGAATGACTTCAAAAAAACCCCAACCAAAATTAACAAACAACCCCCTGCAGATGTTTAATGAGGGGCTTTTTTTGGCCTTATTTCATGCTCTTAGTACCACTTGATCCTTCTGCCTTGATGTTAACACTATCCCTTTTACCCCTTGTTGGTAACATCAGAGCAAGGTGCTTTCTCCTTTCCAGAACCGTTTGGACTTGGATTAAAAGCTGTCTCAGAGTAGTTATGTCACATCTAAGAAGTAGCAAGAGATGGTTTGCAAGTTGTGTTGGAACCTCCTGAAGGTCAGGCTGGACTCCAATGGCATCCTGTGCCTCTTGTGATTTTCAGCCGATCCAGAGTACTCATCAGGAAACGTGCTCCATGTCGCAGACCCATCACAGATGACACAGAGAAGCATTTTTGCTCCTCTCTGATGCATCTTTATGTGAATGCCTGAGAAGATGTGCTCAGACATGGATTGTTGGGCAGGAATCCCCAGGGCTGCGGCTAACCCAGAGCACCAGGAAGGACATTCCAGGGACTTGGCCAAACCTCTGTATTTCTTGCTCGTTAGGGTACATTTTTGGGTTGTTTTTTTTCGTGCCCAAAACCCAACAGTATTTTAAAAGGGCACATGAAGTAGTTTATTTATTTTTAAATCAGTGTTAACTCTGACTCACAAAGGCAGGATGCTTCAAAGTTGGTGCTGAAAATCCAAGCTGCTGCTCGCTGTGCTCTGCAGAAAGGGGACAGGGAGAGGGCAAGACACAAAGGCATGAGCTCAAAGCAGATTTAGAGCCTTAACTCTGATTTTTCTTGCTTTGGTGGGTTTAATCTAGTCTAAGTGTTACTTTAAACACTTAGCCTTTTGTAGTTCAATTATATTAAAATCACATTGATCCCTAATCCGTTCAGCCACTCAGAATCCATCACCCTTGATCCAGGAAGGATGTATTGGCATAGTGAGGAATTAAAAGTGCCTGGATGCTCCCTAGAGCCTTCAAACAACAAAAACATCAAGAGTGCAAACATATTCTGTTAGCACTTCTCTTATGCAGAGCGCGCTGCCTGGGTTTCTTTCGTTAGGGCATGGCAATGGGAATTGTGGAGTCTGTCGACACTTTACAAGCTGGAACAATAAATCAAAACAAACAATCAAATCCTCTGTCACTGGGAGATGTTTTTGGGGGGTCGACAAAAGAAATAAAGGGAGGAAATGAGGAATTGGAGAGCGAGAAACAGATTTTTCTGCCTCATGGCTGGGTCTTGAATTCCTTGAGATGTCACGTAAACAGTGCGCTGAGGTTGTGTAGATGTTGAAATCAGAAGATGGTGGGATGGGAGATACTGGTTCTCACCTTAACCTATGCTTTAGGCTGACCCTTGGGGTTTGCTTGGGAATGACTGGGCTTTTCCTGCTGTGTCCACCGCTAGGTCTGGGGTTTGGTCCCATACACCCCATGTAACTGTGTCCATCTGCTGAAGTTAACACAGAAATTACATTCTCCTTTCTAAGGCTGAGTGCTGAGAGAGATTCAGTAGACATTATGCAATCACTCCTTATTCCTTTCTCTTGTTTTCATGTATATTTTATGGTAAAGCAAGCAGTGCAGCCACTCAGATGTGACTCCATGGAGAACCTCAGCAAAAGACGACCTTGCACTGGAACGAGAACACGTTTCCCTTGGGTTCTGTTCCTCTAAGACTCAACTATTGACCCTGCCTCCTCCCGAGCACCCTCAGCTCTGGCTGTTCGTGGTCCATCCACCCTGGAGCAGGTTGCTGTTACTTCAGGCATCTGCTGTGGGGTAAGAACAGCAGGAGCTGGCCCATGCTGGTGGGAGATCTCCTCCCCACTGTGCCCTCTAATTGCAGGAGGCTGTGAAACAGTCATCCAGCCGGGAAAACAGACACCACTGGAGCTATAAGGCCCATTTTCACCTTTAACCTGCTGATTGATGCAAGACTGATGGGGAATAGAGAAGGCCAGAGGTGGTTGCCCTTCACCTCAACATCCCCGCCTGTGAAACCAAATCTGCTCCGGTGATCTGTGCATGCCTGGGAGCTGTCACTCTTGAGCTAGTGAGGAAGAGCCGTCCATAAAGAAGCCTTTATGGAGCTGCCTTTCATGACATCCTACCTTCACCTTGTTCAATGTGGGGTTTTTGGTTTCCCAAGAGAGCTCCTGTTGCTGCTGTGAAAGGGAAGAGTTGCTTGGCTCAGGTGCTGGGTCTCCCTGGAGCACTCAGCTGGACCTTGGTGGGTGGTAAAGTCAGTTTAGCAGAGCAATCTTGTCTTTGAAGCCATAGGGAAACAGTATCTCAATGCATCCGGGTATATCTTCTCCTTGGGATACCTCATGTGTAGCTGGATTGCTGGGTTGTTGATGCAGAGCAAGGAAATGTTAGCTCTTGGAAATCCTATTCATCCCTTCTAGTCCATTCTGCTAAGACCACCCCCCCTGCAGCCCTGATCCAGCTCTGGGGCAACAGCACAAGAGGGACGTGGAGCTGCTGGAGCGAGGCCAGAGGAGGCCCCGGAGCTGCTGCGAGGGCTGGAGCAGCTCTGCTCTGGAGCCAGGCTGAGAGAGCTGGGCTGGGGCAGCCTGGAGAAGAGAAGGCTCCTGAAGGGGACACCTTAGAGCAGCTCCAGTGCCTAAAGGGGCTCCAGGAAACCTGGAGAGGGGCTTTGGACAAGGGCCTGTAGGGACAGGCCAAGGGCAATGGCTTTAACCTGCCAGAGGGGAGATTGAGATGAGCTCTGAGGCAGAAGTTCTTCCCTGAGAGGGTGCTGAGGCGCTGGCACAGGGTGCCCAGAGAAGCTGTGGCTGCCCCATCCCTGGCAGTGTTCAAGGCCAGGTTGGACACAGGGGCTTGGAGCAACCTGCTCTAGTGGAAGGTGTTGGACCTGGATGAGCTTTAAGGTCCCTTCCAACCCAAACCAGCCTGGGATTCTATGATTCTACAACTCAAACAGTTCAACGAAATTCATAAGGTTTTAAATGGGTCCTAAAAAATCTGTAATGAGACACAAACTGTTACTTTCCACCAAGTCATTACAGCAAACATTTTCAAAGGTAGTATCATTCCAAACATGGCCTCAGAAAACAAATCCAGGCATTTCTTGAGAGGGAAAACTAATGGACAAGTCTTTGTTGACAACATTTTTGTATTACCCCATGCAGATAACTTTTGAGAGGAAGCTCAGCATGATGCTGGAGTGGCCCCGACACCACTGAGGTCCACCATAAATTAACACCAGACTTTGAAATTGGTTTCCCCAGGCAATCTGGAGTTTAGAAAAACAAGCATCATTTGGGTCTATGAAAGTTGAGAGGTGTGACAGAGGCTGAAGGTGATAATATCTCCACTTCTGGGAAGCTGATGTGGCTGTGGCTTCTGGATGACTAAAAAAGCATCTATCACATTCATGGGTGTTAGGAAACAAAATACCATTTAATTGGCAGTAATGTGTAATTTGGCCTGCCTTTTCTGGTCTCCATCATCTGTTTAGACTCTTCAGGTTTGCACAAGACCCAGTAAAACGGGCAGTTATTAGTTGGCCTGTAGGCACTACCATAATGAACATGATTAATAATGGTGGATGCATTATCCAAAAGATACTGATCAGTGGAAGGAACTTGGAGAGGAGCAACAAAAAGTAATTAACAGCCTGGAGATACAATCTTCACAGCAAACCCCTGTATTTAAGGATAATGATAAAACTAGCTCAAACCCATCATTGCTGGGAAATTAAGAATTAAGGCTGCAACTGGAACATGTGTCTTCACACCTCTTGTTTCCTTAGTGCACAAGAAGATGGCAGTGGCAATGAAAGATTAATAGAATTCAACATTTCACTTGACACCACTTGGGAGGCAGCTGCAGGCAGGGCAGGCAGGACTGCTCCTGAGAGCCAGCAAAGGGCTTCAGATCACTGAGCTGGAGAGGAGAATGTGGCAGAGGCCACGTAGCAATGGTTAAATAATTAAAGCAAGCCCTATTAAGCAAGGACAGAGACCAGGGTAAACGCAGGAGTAAAGGGATGCAGTTAGAAGGAGAGGAGAGGATGTAAGTTGAGATGTAAAATGTAATGGTAAAAGTCCCCTTGCAAAGGGAATTAGACACTACCTGAAAGGAGTATGGAGCCAGGAGAGGGCTGGTCTCTTCTCCCAGGTAACAAGAGATAGGACAAGAGGAAACAGCCTCAAGCTGTGCCAGGGCAGGTTTAGACTGGAGATTAGGAACAATTTCTTCCCCAAAGAGTGCTCAGGCATTGGAACAGGCTGCCCAGGGCAGTGCTGGAGTCACCGTCCCTGCAAGTGTTCGCATACCATGTAGACAAGGCCCTTCGTGACATGGGTTAGTGGTGGCCTTGGCAGTGCTGGAGAACGGTTGGACTTGATGATCTTAAAGGTCTTTTCCAACCTCGTTGATTCTATGATTCTGTTATTCTAAAGATGACCAGAAAGAAAACATACAAGAGCGCTTCTCAAAAATACTAGTGTATAGATCCCCTACACTGCAGCCTTTGGCCAAAGCGGAGTAATGGGCACTTTGCAGAACCAGCTGAGCAGTGAGGACAAAAATGGGCAAGGTAGTAGGGCCAGAGGATGGCAATCTACAGACACACTGGAGATGGAATATAGCAACTGGCAAGGAAGTAGATGAGCTGAAAACCATGAGTCACCTCTTCATCTCTGCCTTACTGCATACAATGTTTGACACGGCACCTACTCTGTCTGCGACTTCTCTCACAACAGAAATCTGTGCTTCAAAGACACAAGCAAGTACATGTGAAGAGGAGACATCTCGCTGAGATGGTTAGCTTAAGTGACTGTCCCTCTAATATGATTTTCAACTTCTCTTGCATCTACCAGCAAAACAAGCAGGGAAAAATAAGCCAAACCAGTTTCACATTTAACGAGCCTCTCTCCACGCCACTGCACACTCATGGCCTTGGCATTCCCTCTCTCAGCAGGCTCAAGACTGGCTCCAACAGTCTTGTTTTCACACTATCTCATTAGACACTTTGCAGGTCAGTGAAACCACATTTAACTGCAAATGTAAACACAAGTTAAAAAAACAACCCAGAGTTTCCTGCCTCATGGGAACAAACCTGGATGCTGCCTCTGAGCTCTTGGAGGGACTGTCTCCACCTTCCTACCATCAAACTGCCCCAGGTAACAGAGTAGAGGGGTAGCCAGAGCCTTGCAGTGTCACGTCAAGGCACGGACCCATGAGGCCCTGGCACTTCAGCCCAATTTTGCAAGGATTCCCTTTGGCCACCATGCCCAGGGCTGGGTATGGAAGTCCTGGACCACATGGTAGCACAGCAGGAGACAGGGCGACATCTCTCACCTTGCACAAGTCCAAGCCTCCAAGTGTCTTTAAAGCAGTCAACAATCAAGTCAGATGGAGATTCAAATACCTTATTTATCATCTGATATACCTTTGAAGCCCACCAACCAAACATGGCCAGAAGGTTCATAAGTCATTGGGGGAAATTAAGATGGACACAAAGATAGAACAACTGCACATTTCATATGGCTAAAAGTTCCTGCCTAACTTTGTATTTCATCTTCTAAATGAATAAAAACCACCCTCCAGTAATGATGCAAACAATGCAGAAGAGATAGGATTCTTCCCATATGAAGGAAAGAACAGGGCAGGGATTTCAGGGGAACACTCTTTTATTAAGCATCTCTATCAGAGGTATTAGGGAAAAATTAATGCATCAGAGGGAGACCTCTCATTACTCAGCTGGCCAGTATCCAACACAAACCCACAATAACCACAACTGGGTTTTGAACACAGTAAAAAGACACACAAAATGTTTGCTATTGGACGAGCAGTAGGCAAAAGAGCTGTTCCACAACTAATGATAGCACTTTCCTGTCAACCTCAGCGATGGGGTTTGAAGAGCTGATGCTCAAATTCATAACTGCTGTCAAGTCACATCCATAAAGTAAACCAGAAAAATGATGGGGCAGAAGAGCAGAACCTCCCTGTCCCCATCCCTTGTATGTCCATGTGCCTCCAACAAGACCTGCCTGCCTTTCCCTACATCTCCCTCGACACTGAAGTTTGCACTTGCAGGGGAAATTCAACACACAGGATTTATAGACAGAGAGGTCTAGAATGAGGAGCTCGAATCCATCTAGTACATTCCCTCACTAGAGCCCAGAGTGAAATTCTTCGAGTGCTGGAGACAGGTTTTCCTTGGCGGGCAGCCATGAGCGTCGATCTGGCTTCGAGGAGAGATCAGCATGGCTGTGGAGCGCAGTGACTTCACAGACAAACATAAAACCTTCCTCTTCAACTCACTTTCGTATAATAAACCCATGAAAATGAAAAGCTAAAACATTTCCAGCTGGCCAGAAGCTGAAGAGAAAACAGGGAACTTATTGCATGTGAAACCTCGGGGTTGATTTGAAATCTCCTGGAGATCTTTAGTGGTATTTGGACATTCAACAGCATTTGGACAGAAGTGCCTAAGTCACTTCAGAAAGAAAGATGCAGAAGTCTGTATTATTTAGGCACCTTTCATATTTCAGCAAGGTTATTTATGGAACTAAATGTATTTCAGATTTTTAACATACAGCACAGTGTGTGTAACAGAAAAGTTTAAACCTTAAGGGGAAAAAATAACCGTTGCTTCCTTGTAAAGCCTTAAATATTTGAGCATTGCTTTCAGACCGTTGTTATAAAAGGGCTCTTACAGAAGGATTTGAGATGCAACTTGGTTGACTTTATCACTTCATTAAAGGTATTTATGGATTTAGAATTGTCCCAGGATGGGAAGAAAAGTCACTTTTTAAATTACTGTCTGCTCAGAATAGTAATTTTGATTCTCTGGGCTTGACTCATGAGCATGTAGTGACAGGACAAGGGGGAATGGCTATAATCTGAAAGAAGGGAGATTAATCTAAATCATTAGGAAGAAGTTCTTCCCTGTGAGGGTGCTGAGGCGCTGGCACAGGGTGCCCAGAGAAGCTGTGGCTGCCCCATCCCTGGCAGTGTTCAAGGCCAGGTTGGACACAGGGGCTTGGAGCAACCTGCTCTAGTGGAAGGTGTCCCTGCCCATGGCAGGGGGTTGGAGCTGGATGAGCTTTAAGCTCCCTTCCAACCCAAACCAGCCTGGGATTCTATGATTCTGTGACTCTTTTCCTCTTTACCACACAGTGATGGAACTGCTCCAATTTCCCTGAGCGCAAGGTGAAAATCGGGCTTTCAATGTACAGAGGGATTTTACATTTGAATCTGCTGCACTGATCAAGGAGGAACTCGTACTCCTGACAACAACATTTTTATAGGGCTTATTCTCCACTACAAGGATCTGTATCCAAGGCACAAACCAATCACTACAGTTTTCTACCATTTCATATTTTATTGTACTAAGAATTAATTTTGGTCATGCTCTTAAACTTAATCATCCCACAACACTTTGAAAATTGTCTCTCATCTGCAATTGTTCTGTAACAGCTTGTACTGAAATACACTGGGAAGGGAGGG
This sequence comes from Strigops habroptila, assembly GCF_004027225.2. Classification (NCBI taxonomy): domain Eukaryota; kingdom Metazoa; phylum Chordata; class Aves; order Psittaciformes; family Psittacidae; genus Strigops; species Strigops habroptila. The sequence continues at coordinate 1,316,161 of NC_044283.2, forward strand.
GAAAATCTCTTTCATCTCCTTACTTACTTGGAGCTTTTCTTGCCCAGTCATTTTTCTTCCCTACATAACCAAGCTGTGCTAAGCCACACTAAATGACAGAGCAGCTCCAAGGTAAGCATAAACCTACCTGAAATATAAACCTGAAATTACTTTTAACATTTTGAGAATGTCTGGATTTCAGGTTGGAAACACCCCTTCATGATCTATGCTGACATTCCCAAGGAGAAAGAAAACAGCCAGAAACACAAACACTTTAAGGTGGCATCTTTTTCCCCACTCTCAGCTTTAAGTCAATATTGTGTTAACATTTAGCAGCTTGAAAGAGAAAGAACGCAATGTCCAAAAAGGACAAATTAAAAACAAGTTGAAGAACTAAATTAAAGACCTTCATCCATCCACCCTTCCAGCCATCCCCTGCTCCCAGGCCTTGCAGCTGGAGCTGCCATCCAACAAGAAGCACCACGGTGATGGAAGCATTGGAGCTGCCAATGAAGCTTCACATAGATGGAGTTCAGTGACACGTTACATGTCATGGGATTAGTTCATCAACAGGATCAAAGGAGTTGGGAACTATCTCATCTTTGCACATTATTGCTAAGCTCAATAAGCCAGTGATAGGTGGGTTCTTCTCTACATGAAGCAATGAGGTGTTGTCAATTATCTGTACAATACTTGGCATCAGCAAGCATCCCTGTTATCCACAAGATCTAGCACTGTCTGTCCTCACCTGAAACTCAACAGGCCAGAGCATCTCTCCTTTCTCCATGCAATATTATTTTTAAATGCCAGGAAAAAAGTTGGGACTACCTTCCAAAACAAAGAAGAAAATGCCATGGACAAAGAAGACCACTTGACAGAGGAGGAAGAACTGCAGAGAGCTACCGTTCAGCTTTCTCCTCACCCGAGCTGAATTCATTTGGCTGCGTTTTGCACTTATGAACCATACAAACATTTCACTGCTAATGCACTGGCTCAGAGCAGCTGAACGTCACCGAGCATTTTAAAGGCATTTCATTCTTCAAACAGCCACAGTTTTCCTCTTCAAAATCCCTGCATTCATGTCTTTGTGCTTGGAAAAGGACCAAAGCCTCCACATTTCCTTATACCCAGAAGGTTGCAAGCGCGTTGCGTACTGCAGTCAATAAAGTGCCAAGAAGCTAATGAAGATAAAAGTGTCAACGCAGAGCAGTGGTAACACACACCTTTCCAATGTAGCTATTTTGACCATTTTGCAAACAAATTTGGCAGTTACTGGCAGGTCCAAGTCCTAAAAGCAAACACACGGCATCTCGATGCTATTAAACTTATTGCTGCTCTGCAGAAGTGTCATGGGATGACAGATTGCTCCCTGCACATCAATTGGATTCAGAGAAGTTCTCAAACCCTTACGGGTTAAAAGCTGCTCCAGCATGAATCAGAGTCCCAGTGGTAAGGAGATCATCGATACAAGAGATTATGCAGATGGAAGAAATACCCTCGGCACCCGAAAGTTTTCAGAATGCAAACTACGTCAACCCTGAAAACAAGAGGCACTGCATCATGATGGCAGGAGGGACAAAGCCAGGGGGGTTTAACAGACAAAAAAAGATTGTTTTAATAGGAGAGAAGCATCAGTCATTGAGTCTTACTTCATTCAGACTTTCTATCCAACCCATCCATCTTCAGTGCCAAGAGATGACAGGACCACCTCACTTTTCCCCCCCCCAGCCTAGTGTATCAATAATGCCCATTTCTACCCCAAACAAATGACTTGCTAGAATGGCCCTTTTCCCTAAATTGGCTTGCCAAGCCCCACAAATGCCTCAGTACCTGCTATGGTCAACTTGGCTCTAACGGGGCCCCCTCAAGAGGTGGGCACCGATGGGTGAAGCCTTCCCCAATCATCTTCCCCAACAACCACTTTGTCATTCATGGCTGGAGACCATCTGCGGAAGAGGGGACCGGGGAAGGGGGGGATGTTGCCGAGCCAAAGACGGACACCAACGGATGCACACACAGGCATAGCCTCCCCACACAAGCCCAAATGCAAATTCCTTCGCCCTCGCAGAACGCCTCTGTGGGCATTATCTGTGAACAAAAGTCCTCAAGGCGGGCGGTCTCTGCATCACTGCTCTCTCTGTCAGCACCACCTGCTTGGCGTCAGCCGCGAGAGTCGCCCAGTTATCTTTTAGCTGCGTCGGCAGAAGCCAACAGGAGCACAATGGATCCCATCGGCCAGGGTCAGTCTTTCTCACCCCCGTACCACCAGCCCTTTTCACCTCCATCATCTCCAGGAGTGCTCAATAAGGAGGTGGCTTCGAGCGCAGGGAGGAGGAGGAGGGGGGAAATATAGGTCTCTGGCGTAAATCACTGACGCCGTTTCCCCTCCTCTCCTTTTCCTTAAGACCTGATGGTCTTCAGTCACACATCTTAAAAGAAAAACAAAAAACAAAAACACAAAGACTTACTTGTCTCAAGTCGATGAAGGCCAACTGCAGCGTGTCCCCTTGGAACCCAGGCACTGGGCCGGATCTGGCAAACTCTGTGGGAAAGAAAAGAGGATAAAAAGCGCCTTTAACTAACCATGGACAGGGAGATTGGCAGACGGATGACAGGGAAGACAAGAGAGGCTGGGGGAGAGGAGGACGGCGCTTCTAAGGAGTCATGTCTCCCTCCCTTCAGCGTCTTTGTTCGCCCTTCAAAATTCGTGTCATCAAAACACCATTAATTCCACCGTCCTGACAGCAAGGAAACTGTACTAATTCGACCTGAAATTTATTCCCATGAGCTGTACTGGGCTTCAGAGTATTTGTTTTGTGAACGGACAAACAACTCGCCCAGAAGAAAGGGGGGGATGGGGGTGGAAAAGTTTTTCCTCTCCACACAATAAAATCTTCAGCTGTGAAACTCTTTTCAGTTCCGAAAGCTATTTATATTTTAGGGCACTGAAGGAATTTTCTAATTTCACGCCTGTCACCAGGCCCCATAAGCATTCATCAAAAAAATATGCCCAGTCCTGTCATTAATTACTCGGCAGCAGATCTTTGCATTATCTGCTGGGGTGTGCTTCTTGCCGGAGCATGGTCACCCCAAATGGGAAGAATCACGGCCATTCTGTGGCGTATTTATTTCTGTTGGATGAAGACATCTGACAACTGAATACCATTGGTTTCCAAAGCCAAGAGAATATTTCCAAGGCCACATTTCCCTCCTTCCAGTGTAATCTGGCCAAAATGTCATACTTAAGACGTTTGTTTCTCTTCTAAGCCATTATTTAAACCAAGCCTAAAACCACTAAGGAGGACTTAGAATGACAGAATGGTTTGGGTTGAAGGGACCTTAAAGCTCATCCAGTTCCAACCCTCTGACATGGGCAGGGACACCTTCCACTAGAGCAGGTTGCTCCAAGCCCCTGTGTCCATCCTGGCCTTGAACACTGCCAGGGATGGGGCAGCCACAACTTCAATGTGCAGCCTGTTCCAGTGCCTCACCACCCTCACAAGAAAGAACTTTAAATTAAATAATGGATCTTGCATGAATCCACACTAGAGGACCTCTGTTTTTCATGCCATTTAACAGCTTTTACTTGTTAGCACTCACGAAGCCAATGACTGTACATATTCCAGTGTATCTTTTGAAGATGCTCCTGAGGTTGGTTTTGCCCAACTTCGCCTCATTTTCACCCTCTTTAGTTACAGAAATAGTGGCTTTATCTCTGCTCTCCATGCAACTTCTCATCACCGAGGGGACCTAATTTGTGAAGCCACAACTCAACATCATGAAAGACTCAAGAAGGAGCTTCTGCCTTCTGAGTTTTGTTGTTCCTGCAGACACTGAAGATGGTGCACATTGAAACAAAATGTTTTCTTGACATGCAACCATGTGTGATGGCAGAAAAGAAGGAAAGAGGGAAAATATACACCAACATATGGATTTTTAAGTTATATATGGCCCATTACTGCCCAACTATTCTGGTTTTTACCATGCAGGAACCCTCAAACCATCTCAAAGCTGAGGACTAAGCAATAAGGAAGGTGGATTTTGCCTTCTGCCTCCATGACTACATAGAGGTACTGAAGGAACCGTCCTGTCCTTAAACGCTAAGCAGAGTCACATCATCCTAGATGGTCTTCTCCTTCAATGCATCTCCTTCCAAAAGTTATCTCATTTTCAAGCAGATGCCACAAAACAAGGAAAACACATCACTGCAATCCTATTCTTAAAGACCTCCTATAGCAGCCCAGTCATATGAGCAGCCCCCACGGCTCTAACGAGAACAGACTAATTAATTAGACACAGGAATTCAGCCCTGTTCCTCAACTGCCTTATTTGTGGAAACCAAAGAAGGGTTATTTATTAGATTTCTTGTTCCACCTTCCATTAAAATCTCGGGATGGAGAACATCCTTCAATACAGACACCAATACCTCCAGGGGCACAGCAGCCAGTTTCCAGACATCCATGGCTTTGCTTTTTAATATTTTCAGGTGCCAAGAGAGCTCCAAGATTGAAACCATCGCTCACCTTCGCAGTGATCAGTCAAGTGACAACTGCTGCAGGACAATAGCAAATAGGGCTATAAAATCATTACTTTTAGCCAATGTTACTAATAGAAACAAGTAATAAAAAACAAGCAAGAGAAAGTATGTACGTGACTGTTCACGTTTAGATTTTGGATAGGAAAAGCATGAACCAAAACCCAGGAGAAACCATCCATGATTGTGCCTACAGACTTTGCCACTCTGCACAGGACAGGAGTGGACAAAGGTAGGAGCCACTCAGCTTTCAGCCACTTCCACTGACCTGTGCTGCAATATTCAGCCTGCAAACAGTCCAAAGTGAGTTTACATTTAACCCTCAAAGCCTGCTTTAATTAATCCTAGCTGTAAAGGCACTTAATGTACGGTTGCTATAAAATTTGACTGCAGCTTGCCTGAGCCAGCACACGCGCAAGGGAGGACTAACACGAGCTTTCTGACTCTGATCTGCAAAGGGATAAATCATCTTTACACATTTGCTCTACACCCCCCTGTCTCATCTGGAAAAATTATCCCAAAAGCCACATCAATCCTAAAACACCCCCAGCTTTGGAAAAGCACGTGCCTGAGAAGCTAAAAACATTTAGATGTGAGAAATAGCATTTGAGTATCCTCTCAAGAGATGAAACTGCCCTGGGCAGCTCCGTGCCACCAGTATCCCTGCGTTGAGGTACCCAACAAACTGAAACATCTAAGGATGGGGTCACATCATGTTACTGATTATATTCGGAGAAACACTGGAAAACAGAAACCCTGAATGGACTGCAATGAAAGAAAACTTCTATTTTGGATTAAGGGCTTCCCAGCTGCTAGGAATCTATTTAGAAGCACACATGGAGTTGTGGAATTTAAGGTCTTCCCAAAAGCATGAATTTCACATCCTCAGGAGAAAATGCCTGTGACCGGGTTTTGAATGTTTTCACAAGGCTTGTGAATTTATCACCACTGTCATCTACTTGTGAGTGACCCAAGACAGATTTCATCCCAACACAAGGTTACTCATTAGCAGCTCACCTTTAGCTGTCTCTTACTGAGGAACCATGTGGGAGGAAGGCTGGGAGAGTTATGGAGTGATGCTGCCCTTTAACACCACACATTACAACAACGGTAGTGCCTTGAACCAACATTTGCTTGAACAGCAATTCTCATCAAAAGAATGGATTGGAGTCTCTACTGCATTAACAGTGCACTTGACATCCAAGAAGTGAAATGATGTATGAGATTATATTATTTCTATTGTAGAAGAAATGAGATCAAGAACACAGCTCAGAAGAAAGCTGCTCCAGCACTTCTGGGGAAGGAACTCGAGGAGGAATGAATGCAATGCTTCACCCCATGGTTGTTATAAAAATAGCCGTACCTTCTGTAATCGTAGGTCACAGTTTACATACCAATGCCACAAACTTCTTTGGAAGGAAGAATGAACAAAGTCTTACAGAAGAGAAAAGAAACAAAGAAGAGAACAGAGCTTTAGAGGAAAGACACAGCCAGTTCTTCTTGGTTTTAATCTCTTCAACCAGATTTCAGCATAATTTTCTTGGAACGACCAAGCGCAGTGTTGGCCTCAGTACTGTCGGATTCGTTTATTGTACTGTCTCCACTACCAAGGCAAGCAGCAAACATAGCAAGCCACCTATAGTACAGCCCCTTGAGCAGAAAATCACAAGAGAATAGAGCAGATCAGTATGCGCCTGTTTGTACAAAGCATTTAGCCAGGCTAAAGGTTTGAGAGACTTGTGTTCAGGCCAAAAAAGTAATGTCTTTGCAAGGTCTACAGGCTTGGGCCACCCAGGGCAGGTCACAAGGGGACTCTAACCTCTCTTCCAAAACCTTTCACCAATGAAAGAATCAAGGAACAGGAACCGTTAAGCCCTTTACAATGAACAAAGAAGAAAGAGTTCAAACACACACCAGAAAAGAGATATCCACTGTAAATTAATTATACAGAATGGGAGAATCTCTTTTGTACATGGTTATGCACACGAGGACGAGTCTTACCGATATTGTCAGGTTAAAATGAAAACAGCTGGTGACTTCATTCCTCAAAACCAGCATTTTAAGAGTAAGATTTTCTCTGAATGACATGAAACCACCAGAGTTCATGACTGCAGACCTGTGGGATCGAGGTTACAGCAGCTCCTGTTGAGGGGAACCTGGATAATCTGCTTGTGGTTGCATCATCCATGAACAAGACTTTGTATTTGGGGAAACAACCATTTTAGTATTCCTCAATAGAGAGAACACAGGTCTCAAAGTCATCTTCCTTAGGTAAAACCTTGGAAGACTACCTTAGAAAAGCCAAGCAACAAGACCTCTTGCACCCTACCCAGAGGATACTCAAGCTGAAGAACAAATCTCTGTGTGGACTCTGGAGAAGTTCAGAAGGGGAAAAAAGTTGAGAAATGATGGGTACAAATTGAAGCAAGAGGAATAGAGAGAAGATCCCAACTTCCATATTGAGCTTATGTGTCACCCACACCATTCCCACGCAGCCCTGCTTTGAAGCTGTTCCCCATTACAGGCCAAATGATCAAAGCTCATTCCCATCTGGAGAATGCCAAAGAGCTGTGGGGAAAGGGAGGAATTACCCAAAATACACTGAACTGGGTCAGATTAAATAAAAATTTCTACCCCTCTCCATCACTTTTTCCTCCGCTGGAACGAAGTTGAGCCTGGAGTCCTGTTATTGCATTGAAATGAATGGTCCCAGGGGCTGTGATGGTCTGCTGACAGGGCTGAGGAGCATCCACAGCCCCAGGGAGGAATTCCTCACTGATGGACCACTACATGATCTCAAGGAGAAGAAAAGGAAGCTCTTAAGAAATTGCATGAGATGTGCAGCAACAAACTTGATCCCTGCAAATCTGCAGGACAGGTTTACAGAACGAAGTTACACATCTATACAGGTTCCCAAACCATAACCCAAGATGTACAGTGGGTGTCTCTTAGTAGATATGAAGTTCTCAGCGCTATTAAAATACTAGAAAACTGGAATGTGCACATCTCACTATTAGCTCATTCGAGCTGCAAAGGTTGACAAACATCTACAGTATGTGTCCAGGGTGGGTGGGAAAGGGAAGGCGGGCACAGAGCTGAGGAACTGTGCACTCTTAAAAGTGCTTAAACAGAATTAGGTGTGGACAGAGGTATCTTTTCTTAGAGTTGCAAAGGACTGTAAGGATGGGTATCTGGTAACAAAGGAGAACATAGGAAGGTGTTGGAGGATATTCAAACTATTGTAGCAGACACCAGAAGTTGGAGACAAGAGGACAGGAGAGGCTGAGATGACACCATGGGATGAGCAACAGGTTTACAAAGGAGACAGAAGAGAAGGAAAACAGAGAGAGAAATACTAAAGCTAAAACGCTGAAGGAGACAAGGTGATAGATGAAGGGAGAACATAGGGCAAAAGATCAGGTGATGGTTAGAGATAGCAGAAGCAAGCAGGAGGTCTAAGTTCAAGGACAAAGTAAAAAGGCTGGAGGGAAGCTCATTTGTCTTTGACATCACACAAACTCCAGGATTTGCTCAAGTCTGACTTGCAAAGACCACATAAGTAGAGAGCATTGCCCAAATACTTCTCATCAGCATGCAAACAAAAAGGGAATGGTTTTGGTAGCTCATGGATGGGGAGTCATGCGCTTCTCCATGCATATTTATACACACTAAGTGACCAGGCATTGCTTTCTTTGCCACTGCAAGCACTTTGCAACCTCTGTGAAAGGGTAGCTGAGGGAAATGAAGGCAGCACTAAATAAATCAATGCTATGCCCAGGGGAACAAATTCAGGAAGAAATAAGGGTGGATAAATCTAAGCATAGGAACACGGCACAGCCATGGACCAGAGGCTTCCACTTCCATGCCCTCTGTCACTCAGTGCAGCAATAATTTACCCTTCCCATTTCAGAAAGCATGTACAGCAGTGCCTGGAAGACAGCTCTGCTGTCAGTACACATCGCCCCACTCCATTTTAACAGCAGGAAAACACAAAGTTATGTTTCCCAATGAAATGGGGAACAGCCCTCAATGGGGGCCGAGTTTAGACAGTTGAAGAGGTGGAAGGAAGCAACGTGCTCCTCTCATCATCCAAGGGACAGGCAGGTCACAGCCACACAAGCAACAAGCACAGAGCAATCAGAGGGTCTGCAAGCTCCCAGGGATGAGCTGAACTATGTGCTTGTACAGGCATCAGGATCTGCATGGTCCGTGGTGAAAAGGTGTTTCAAGCTATCCTCGCAGGTAGCTCATGCAAACTCTGCTCAACCTTACATCTGGGACAGTCTATGACCCTAATGGCACTTTAATCAATAGGCAGCAGCTTTCTAAGGTGCCAAAATCCATGATTTCGTTCAGTCATGGACCTCTACGCTAAATATGCCCTCACACTCTCAAAGCTCAGCACCCTTTTGCCAGAACTGCTGGTTTTCTTGCTGCTCAGCCCCAATCCAGGTTGTGATGTTCCAGGATGCAGCACCAATGCATGACCCCAAGCCAGCCCTAAGGAGGAAACATGAGGGAAGGAGCTGTGTTTGTTCCTGACATATACAACAAAGCATTATCCTCATCAGCCTTGTGCTCCAGACCCTTCACCACCTTTGTTGCCTTTCTCTGGACACACTCCAGCAAATCAATATCCATCTTGGAGTAAGGGACCCAAAACTGAACATGGTATTGGAGGTGCATCAAGAGATCAGCATCAGCGATGTGGACATTTCTCTCCTGATGTGATCTGCTCAAACCTTTCCCTCTGTTCACTGCAACATCCCCTTTTCTCCTCCAAAATACAAGGTTTTGTTGGTGCATTGTAGCAGGATGGAAATGAGCAAGCCCACAGTGCAATATCCTAAAATCGGGGAGTTTGTCCTCAAAACCTCTTTGCTCACCTCTAGTGTCGCGCATGCTAATTCCCGGTGGGATGCAGGTTGGAAGAGCATCGGGCAACCATTTGCAGGGTGCCAAGCCCACAGCTTGTCCTCAAGGGAGAGGACTCCTTCGGCGTGGTGGACAAAACCCAGCATCTTACATGAAATAACTGGATTTCCACGTGGAAAGTCCTTAGAGCCAGACAACATGGCCAAGAGGGAGGTGGCGAACAGCTGTGCCAGGACCTGTATCAGCACATTTTGGCACACTCATGTGTTGGGATGGAGGATTCCTCAAACAGGCAAGACATCTGGGTTTCTTCTTGCCTGCCCCCAGGAGTGGTCTGACTGAAAACTGGGAGTTGAATGCAATTTGAAATATAATTTTTATGGTGCTTTTAATTTCTCATAAAGCAGCGGTTAAAAGACTTTGGAGATTAGGGAACTGCTTATTTTATGATCTAAGGATTGTAAAAACAATCTGCCTCAACCACTGCTGGAACCGGTTACAGAGATGGGAAACACTTTTGTAGGAGCGAGAGCAACCCCCTTTCTTGTTGCTTTTTCAGTCGTAATCTCCAAATCTGGATTGTTACAGTCGATTCCCACTACCTCTTAGGTACAGGAGATATGGAAAAATGATACATAAACCAGCACCAGGAGGTCCCAGAAATGAGCAGAGCAGGGAACTGGGTTACAAGGCACGTAGCAATCACAAAAAGCACGTGGCATGTACTGTTAAATCTTGGGTTACAGATGGATTCTGGAAGACAGCAAACTCATTTTAAAAAGCAAATGCTTGGTCTGAAAAAAGCATCACCTCCTCTATTTACAGGTTCACAGAAATATTTGTGTTAGGGGTTTTTTTCCTCTCCAGAGCTGGTTTTTTCCTCTTTTCAAGCTGGTTTGTTGGGCTGGAGCCAGAATTCCCTCCTAAATTGAGACATAATTAGACGTGTCCTACTGTGTCTTGCTGGGCAGTTCGTTTAACCTCGATGCCTTATTTCACTTCAGGTTTAAAAAGGAAGTAAGAGAATCTCTCTTGACTGCATAAAAAAAGAGCTATGTGGAGCCAAGCAATCAGAGCAAGAGTCACAACTAATACCTGGCCAACAACAGGCGATTTAAAAATGACTTTTGTCCTTCCCTGGATGCCAGCTGTGCCATCCACACACACACACACACACACACTGCTGTAAAGCTGCACCAAAAGACTTCCAAACCTCTGACAAACATCTTGGGAAACAGGTTTTTGCTGGGACAAAAAAAGAGGACAACCACCTCTATGGGCTCCTCAAGGGTTTTGTCTGGCCAGAGGCTCCAACCCCATGGTCTCACTGAAGGGATAATGCCAAAGGAAAAGAGCTCCCCTCTTTCTCAGATTTCTCTCATCACAGGCAACCTAATAGGAGCTTTATAACTTTGTAGCTCTGCTCTTCCTTGCCTCTTTCACACCAAAAATATTGCTGATGTATACAGAACTATTCGTATGACCAAAAGATTTGGCTCACAATGTTTACTGAACTTACTATTTCTTCCCAGTTCATAGAATCCCAGACTGGTTTGCGTTGGGAGGGACCTTAAAGCTCATCCAGCTTGCAACCCCAGGTTGCTCCAAGCCCTGTGTCCAACCTGGCCTTGAACACTGCCAGGGATGGGGCAGCCACAGCTTCTCTGGGAAAAGTCTGTGCCAGCGCCTCAGCACCCTCACAGGGAAGAGCTTCTGCCTCAGAGCTCATCTCAATCTCCCCTCTGGCAGGTTAAAGCCATTCCCCTTGGCCTGTCCCTACAGGCCCTTGTCCAAAGCCCCTCTCCAGGTTTCCTGGAGCCCCTTTAGGCACTGGGAGCTGCCCTAAGGTCTCTCTGGAGCCTTCTCTTCTCCAGGCTGAACAAGGTATCACAACCCCGTGCTCCTCCCGAGCACCACCCAGGCTTGCACCTACCTGGTGCCAAACCTTAACCTGATGCAACGGCTCCTGCAGCCATTCCCTTTTTATGCTGATGGGAAAGCAAACATTGACAAATCAGGAAATATTTTATGAATCCACAAGTCTGGAGAATTAGTTTATGGGTGTCTTGTTACAAGCCTAAGCCAGCATCTTTTTCACCTCTACAATTGTTATCTATTATGTACAGAAACCCATATTCTTGTAATGTTTATTATATCTACCCTAATATGGAGCAAATTATCTGCATCACCCTCAAACCATGCTTAATATACAACTAAGTCCTTTCATTAATTTGCCTCACCAGTCTCTTAACCAGCTTATACCTTTGGCGTTCATAAGAGACTTAAAGAAAAGCCTAATAAACTCTAGGATCAGAACTCTGAAGCCTCATTCCCACATCACAGACCTCACTGGAAGTGCTCCAAACAGCTATAAAATCTTATTTTAACATGATAAGTAGATGATAAAGCTGCTAAACTAGGGACGGCTCCAGTGTCTGTGGAGAGAAAAAGGGCTGGAGGCAAAGACATAAAGCCAGATACGCAACTGGTACAATAAGGATGCTAAGATGCACACCTAGGCTTTCAGGTAAAGGATAAAAGAAACCCCAAAAAAACAAAAAACTAAACAAAAACCTTAAAAACGGAAATGTTTCCTGAACACTCTTGGGATTTGCTTTTCCTAAAATGAAAACCTCAATGCATTGCTTCTGAAAAATAGAACTACCATTATTCCCAGTGTCAGGAAAGCCATCAGAGAAACCTACAGGGATGAGGGAACGCGGTTTTGCTGCTGGAAAGGGAAGAAACAGACTTTGTCTGGGTTTACTGATCTAGGGGCTGACAGTGATGGATAGGAAGGTTACAGCACCGGCATCCATCTCTATTCCCTGCCCGCGACAGCATCTCGAGAAGGGGCTGAGGGGGAGCAGGTCGCCTGCCCCAGTGCTCAGGTTGGCGTCACCTGCTCTTGAATGTCTGAGTGCTCCTGGTTTTGTCTCACAAAACACTTGGAATTTAAGGAATCATGCTTTTAAACCTCATATTAAATGTCATCCGTTTTACTTAGCATCAAGGGCTTTTAGGGAAGACATGCTGCTTAGTGATCCAAGGTATCGATGGGGCGGAAAACTGCAGGGTTACAAGTCTGTTGGCAGCCAAAAGAAAAAGAAGGAAACTATTATTAATGACAAATGCTTCCTATTATCCTTAGCATCATTGCCTGTCCCTCTGGACAGTGATTGGGAACACAACTGCTACTGGTGCAGCTGCAACATGCTGATGGGACACAAATTAGACAGGAAGAATTTAGGGCTGAAGGTGTTTCTGAAAGAAAAATAAGGCATTGCTTGTGTTGCAACATATGGTATAGCTGCAACTTTTGGATGTGATGCATTGAGGAGCAACCTGGTCTAGTGGAAGATGTCAATGCCTGTGGCAGAGGGTTGGAACTGGATGAGGTCCCTTCAAACCCAAACCAGTCTGTGATTCTGTGATTGAACAGGGATCCTTCTCACAGGGTATTCAGCTGAGTGCTGAAAATTAGCAAAATGACATTAAAAAATGAAAATATACTCACTGCAAACACCAAAATTCTAACTGAGTGACCTTTCTCAGATATAAATTTAATCTCACTTTTGATGGGTGCAGCTGAACTAAAACACAACCAGTAAAACCTTTTATAAAGGGTGGAAGATTATCTTTTGAGAGTGTTAAGTGACAGATGATGAAGAAACCAACACAATTGATTTCACTGAGTTATAGAATCATAGAATCACAGGTTTGGGTTGGAAAGGACCTTAAAGTCATCCAGTTCCAACCCCCTGACATGGGCAGGGACACCTTCCACTAGAACAGGTTATCAGAGATAGGAAAAGCAAACCCATGGCTATTTAGACAGGATATATCCCAAACTCCAGCTCAACTGAGAGAGCCAAAAAGGTGGATATTTGGGAAAAAAACTTCCCCAAAAATACTTTATCAAAGATTTCCTGAACTCTTAATCAACCCTGACAAGCTCTGTGTTTTCCACAGCTACGGTTACTATTCTATCCCAATATTAACCCCAATAAAAATCCATCTCCCTGGTAAGGGAGAGAAGTTCCTGTGCAGAAGTGTGTTCACCTTGCTTTAGCTTCATTATAAAAATAGCTTTGTCAGCTTTGTGCTATATTTTTTTAGCCCTTTTATTGAGGAGGATCAAAAGCAACTTGAGGGAAACTTCAGGATTTCAGAGCTAATTCAGGTGTAAGTTACATGAACAGAAACAAGCAGGGCTGAGAGCAAAGCTCTGGTGCTGGCACCACGATGCTCCACGCACACTTCTGAAAGGATGCAGTCATTTTATTACAAGACATCTCTTCTCCGTAACAGTGACTTTGCAAACACAATTTGCTTTGAGAAAGAATTCCCCGCAGCAGACAAGAAGACAAACAGCTGAGGTCAGGAGAGGATCAGAACTTCTAAAGAACATAAGCCCAGTTATTGTTTTCAGAAACAGGCATAAGCAAACGTGATTTTTGTTAGTCCTCCTCATGTTTCACCCACTCCTATTTTTATAGTACTCCATCTCAAAAAGTAGGGATGGCCTAGAAACGTTCTTCTGGCCTCAAGCTGCACTAGGGGAGGTTTAGATGGAGATGAGGAACAATTCCTTCTCCGAAGGGTGCTCAGGCATTGGAACAGGCTGCCCAGGGCAGGGCTGGAGTCACCATCCCTGGAAGTGTTCACACACTGTGTAGATGAGGCCCTCAGTGCCATGGGTTAGTGGTGGCCTTGGCAGTGCTGGGGAACGGTTGGACTTGATGATCTTGAAGGTCTTTTGAACCTAGCTAATTATATTCTATGAAAGCATGAAGGCTGCATTAAAGAGAAAAAGGAAGAGTAACGCTTCGACCTCTTAGAATTGACTGGACTGCTTCTGTCCTGAAGATATTGCCAAGTGTCATTGTGCACAGCACCAGTGAGCTTTGCAGAGGTTCACCAGTCCCAAATACTTGGTGTCACTAAAACCCCTGGGGCTTGTGGCCCGACACACACAGGGGAAAAGTGAAACAAGGAAAACGAGATGATTTTGGCCTCTTACGTTCACACTCCTCCACGTCCAGGTTGAACTGCTGCAGGGCGCCCAGCGTCAGCTGCCGCACTTCGGCTTCCAGCAGTAGCTGCATCAGTGAGGTGGAGAGGTGCTTGCAGGCTGACATGCACGCCGTCTGTGCCACCTTCCCCTGCAGGAGGAAAGGGACACTTATATTAAGGCCATCAAGCACAAAATGCAAGAGGAACTTCTCCAGACCAAGATACACCAGTTCAGCCTCTTTAACATCCCATCTGCTATGGGACCTTCACTCTTGCAACCACCATCCTTAAAGGGAATCATTTTCCATTGCTACTAGTAGGATTAGACCTTATCAGGTCAGAGTGCCCGTAAGCAGCTCAAATCCAGGAGAACCTTGCTGTTTAGAGCTCTAGGCATCTCTCCTAACATGGGCCAGACAATATACCATTCAACATCCTACAAAGATTGTCTGATGTAACAGCATTAACAGGTCAAAATAGTGCTGATGACAATTCAGAACTCCAGCCCACAACCAAACCAGCATCCATATATATTCCACACAGGAATTTCAAATTGCCTTTCTAACAGCAGAGGCTCATAGTTCAAGGTTTAGCCTTGGCTACAAGGGAGCAGAGAGCTGGGGCCACACTACTGTGACAACGGCATCTCTAGCACGTGGATGCTCTTCAGCCCTTCTAGCACCGTGCAGCGCCTTCCAGATGCCAGTGGGGAGAAGGAAACATCATGGCAAGGAGGTGTTCAAAGAAGTCATTTGTGTTTACACAGACAGGATTGCTCCCCAGGCCTGGGTAGTGGGAAATAACCTCCAGCATCCCAACACATCCTGATTCTGCTTGTACCACAGGGAATTCTATTGATTCTGTGATTCTACAATTTTATGAATGCAGTTTGCAGCCCTGAGGAGCAGCACTTGGGGGTGTTGGCAGACAAGAAGCTCCCCATGACCCGGCTTCAGCGTGTGCTTGAGGCCAGAACCCCCCTGTGTGCTGGGCTGCACCCCCAGAGCGTGAGCAGCAGGTCAGGGAGGGGATCCTGCCCCTCTGCTGCGCTCTGGGGAGACCCCCCCCTGCAGTCCTGATCCAGCTCTGGGGCAACAGCACAAGAGGGACGTGGAGCTGCTGGAGCAAGGCCAGAGGAGGCCCCGGAGCTGCTGCGAGGGCTGGAGCAGCTCTGCTCTGGAGCTGGGCTGAGAGAGCTGGGCTGGGGCAGCCTGGAGAAGAGAAGGCTCCTGAAGGGGACACCTTAGTGCCTTCTCCCAAGCTATCCCTAGTAGGAAGTGATTAAACAGGGGATCAACGGGTAGGAGGCCACAGCTGAGGCTGTCATACAGATAGAAACTACTTAAATCCCTCAAAATGCTCATATCTGTAATGGAAGTATGAGAAATGAGTTTCAGATATAAAAGAAATTCAGAACATTATCAGTAAATAATTTCTGACACATTTTCTCTGAGCCATGACGGGTATGTTTCATTTCAGAGGAACCACTGAGATCTCAAGCTATAAACCATGTGAACAATTCACAGCAAGAGGAGTTACCCGAGGTAAGCCTTCCATTTTCCAGTCGAGGAACAACTGCAAGGCAAGAGAAGAGAAATCGGGACAGATGATTTAATTAGAATGCTTGAATTCATGAATTGTGGAGTCTGAAACAGCTGATTTTCAAATTAAGCCCCTGCATTGACACAATTGAACTGGCAGGCAGGAAGCCCAGGATGCCCCTGAGGACTTAGGATGTTCACAGAAGAGTCATATTAAGGAAAGGGATGATGCTGGGGGTAGAGATGGGCTGTGGAACAGGAGAAAGGGAAAAGAGTGCTCAGAAAGCTCCATCTCCTGTGAAAGGCCATAAGCAGGTCACAGAGCTCAAGCACCTACACCCTGACCTGGGTAAACCATTGGCAACCAGAAGAGCCACCAGCAGCATAGAGGGAAGCTGATGGAGAACTGAGGTCCTTCATAGAGACCTACAGACTCTTGAGATGCCACAAAGAGATAGAAGAGGAGAAGACCCTTCCAAGAGGGGTTGGCTGGCCCATCCCAGGATGGCCAGAGGATGATGCTCTGGTCCTATAGAGGACCAGGCTCAGGAGCAAGCAGGAAGCACACTGCATTTAGCAAAGCACTTCAGAAAATCCAAAGGACCACTAACGCCATTAAACAAACTCAGACCATCCCTCACAACACTTACGAAGCCAAGGTTTCTTCTATTCTCACTGAATTTATCTTGCATCATGGACAGCAAGTCTCAGAGGTTACAGGTGCCAATTCCCAGTGAACTAACCACAAGCATCATTTAGGGACACTGAACACATGGGGACATTTATTTTTCAATCTATCCACCTTTCTCGCTCATTTTCAAACACTCATTCCTCAAGTCTTGCTGTGTGCCATCCAAAATGGGTGGCAGGTAAGATTAGGGTAGGTAAGATTCAGCAGATAAGACTGGCACAGGTCTGCAACATGTATTAAAGCCATAAACATGAGGAAATCCTTTGGCACAAGAGCACGGACTCACACAAACCTACCAGCTGATGCTGCACGGAATGATTTGATGCCGGCATGTGTATCCCATATTTCTGGATAATGGTGCTACCTGCAAACAGCTTCTGCAGGAGATTATGTGTTCAGATGCACACAAAAGGCTTTAACACGCTTTCTTGAAAACAAGGAGTGGCTTAGGAGATCTCGCTTCACAAACTGTATTTAAACTGGGATTAAAGCAAGGGGGTGATGCAGTGTTCCAAGCTGAGTATCACAAGTTTCATTACTGCAGCACAGAGAGATAAGCAAAGCACAGAATCACAGAACAGTCTGGGTTAGAAGGAAACTCCAAAGGTCACCTAGTCCAACCCCCCTGCAATAAGCAGGGACATCTTCAATTAGATTAGCCTGCTCAGAACAACATCCAGCCTTGAATGTCTCCAGGGATGGTGCATCCTCCACTTCTCTGGGCAACCTGTGCCAGTGTTTTACCACCCCACTGTAAATGTTTGATGCATGTGTTGGGAAGGGTTTTTACCAGCTTTACAAAGTTGTTATGGATCTTCAGGTCACATTCATCTTCAGCAGGAGGGAAAAAAAAGCATTTCTTATTTAAAACAAAAAGAGCAGACCCATGCATTTCAGGGCAGGGTACTTCATCTCTGCTGCTCACAGCCGTTCCCAAGCTCCAGGAGCATTCATTACTCACCTCCAAACAAACATCTTGGCTAAAATTAAGATGAAGCATGGCAACCATAAAGTTTAGCAAAGCCATGGGGTTTTTTTTGCTTTTCATCATTTACTTGTGCCCTTCTGACACATTTGGTTATTTAAAACACTGCTCATGCCAATTCCTCATCCCTGACCGCAGTGGGAAGCACGTCGCTACCTGACTGTGATTTTTCTTCATTATTTCCAACAGACACCTGAGATTTTGCTACGACCGAGTAGTTTTCATAGGATCACAGCCTGGTTTGGGTTGGAAAGTACCTTAAAGCTCATCCACTTCCAACCCCCTGCCATGGGCAGGGACACCTTCCACTAGAGCAGGTTGCTCCAAGCTCCTGTGTCCAACCTGGCCTTGAACACTGCCAGGGATGGGGCAGCCACAGCTTCTCTGGGAAAAGTCTGTGCCAGCGCCTCAGCACCCTCACAGGGAAGAGCTTCTGCCTCAGAGCTCATCTCAATCTCCCCTCTGGCAGGTTAAAGCCATTCCCCTTGGCCTGCCCCTACAGGCCCTTGTCCAAAGCCCCTCTCCAGGTTTCCTGGAGCCCCTTTAGGCACTGGAGCTGCTCTAAGGTCTCCCCTTCAGGAGCCTTCTCTTCTCCAGGCTGCCCCAGCCCAGCTCTCTCAGCCTGGCTCCAGAGCAGAGCTGCTCCAGCCCTCGCAGCAGCTCCGGGGCCTCCTCTGGCCTCGCTCCAGCAGCTCCACGTCCCTCTTGTGCTGTTGCCCCAGAGCTGGATCAGGACTGCAGGGGGGGTCTCCCCAGAGCGCAGCAGAGGGGCAGAATCCCCTCCCTCAACCTGCTGCTCACACTCTGGGGGTGCAGCCCAGCGTTGAGCAGAAGACCCAGGTGGAAGCAGAGGATGAGAAAACAAAGCTCTACAGCTGTGACCTGAGACCCCCACTCATGCTGGGTGTGGGGGATAAGGCTCTTTACTCGTCTTGGAAGAGCATGAGAACATGCCAATGAGTAGCTCACGATTGCACATCAGGAAGCGTTTGCAGAGAGGGCTGCAACCCTTGGAGATGCTCATCCCGAAGGGAAGTCAAACCCAGGAAGGTTTTCTGCCCCACTGACAAAAATTTAAGAGGAATAACCTTCCTGCACTCCAAGCAAGGGTCAGATCACCATATGTAGAAGTACCTAAAGGGTTACCTCCACCTTCAACAGCCACAGCAAACACCCTGCACACATTCCTCTGGCCAGCCAGACTTGCCCATATAGAGAGCGAATGACAAGTGACACCAGGAGGGTGTGAAGAAGAGCAAATAATTGAGATGAAATGCCAAGTTAATAAGCTGAACGTGAGGAAGATGGGATGGAAAAAGTAATTTAAACATCAGGGCTTGACAGCACAACAACTCCGCTGAGTCTTCACCATGAAAGCAGGGTCTAAGTGGTACATTAGGACATTCTCTGCAAGTATTTTCTACCAGAACTCATTGCAGAGATGGTAAACGGGATCCAACCAACAAGCCCAGTAGCAGCTCCTTCCCTCCTCCTTCCTTTTCACACAGGATTTGGCCAGGCCCAAAACTTTTTCAGGTACAGACGTGCACTGTGTCTTTGAAAACTCCGTAGCTGAATCTTCTCATGCCAGATGAGAACCTGACCTTTTATTTCTGTTCTTCTTAAGGTCTAAACACCTAAAAAACCAATGTGCTTTAAAAAAAGACTTGGTCTTCCATCATAGATTTAAGAATATACGGATGCTTGACTGTTTAGGTCCAACATCACTGGACGAAAGACAAAAGTATATGCAGGTATTTTTTCCCCACTTTTAAGCATTAATCCATTTTCCCCTTATATTTACTATTAGAGGGCTTGGAGATGCCACAGGACTTTAAATCATTGTGCTAAATGTCTGGCTGGAGAAAACGAGGTACCACCAGGGATGACCAGCATCTCACTCCCTGGGCACCAAGATTTAAAACCCTTCCAGAATGCATGTTTTTCACTCTCATAAATAAAACTGAACATAGCCTTACAAATAAGCCCAAACCTAGCCTTATAAATAAGACTGACCTAATCCTTTTCTGCCTCACCCCTACATTCAGCACAACAGATACCCACTTACAGCAGCTCCTTATAAGATCAGCAACAGCTTCCAAACATCAATTTTACACCATTTCCCTAGAAATACAGTGCAAAATCTGCCTGATAAGCAGCTGCTGACAAGGAGAAAACCCAGCACCAAGACACTGATATATCACCACTAATAAGCTGCTGCTGCAAGTGAAGAAGGTTGTTTGTATTCACACTTGGGATGGTTTGGGCTGCACGCTGGCAGATATCAAGTACATCCTCAGACCACGACATGCCCATCTTGGTTCTTCAGCACTTATTTATGATTGTGGCTCACTTCATAGTGTTATTTATTCTCTCCTTGGTTCATTTTTCAGCTTTCCTGCAGTGCTGAGACACAGAGCCCCAACTCAGCGCACCGACACGCGGAGCTGAGCCTGTGATGGACGTGTTTTCCACCAGCTTCACCCCCCTCCCGAAACCATTAACTGCACCACCCACAGCAGCGGTGTCGGGACATGTGCCTTGGCATGGAGACAGAGCTGGATGCCTCCGAGATGTCAATCCCTGATGATGCTGCTCCTAGACAACCCTGAGGTTCAGAGGAGCCGCCGCACTCAGCTGGGACGGCTCAGATCTCATACTATTACCCTTGATGATTTTTGAGAGCACACAGTGGAACCAGTGGCACTCCCAAAGGTTCTCCCCCTGCCAGTGCACTGGGAAATCAGAGTTACATCCTGATCCCACTCCCTCTGGCTTCAAACCAGCTTGGTCCCTGCCTGTACTTAGAAATGCTTTACCTGCCTGAATGCACTGGTCTCTACAGCTCAGGAACATTGTTATCTAAAATGCAAGTTGAGATTTGGAGAGGAAGGCAAAGGAGGAGGAATGAAACCATGACCTGAGCTGTCTGTGGAGAAGAGGGAAAACAAACTCTTTAAAGTCAGCAACAGCTCATTTACCAACTTGACAGAAAGCTAAAGAGCTTAAGATCTCATGAAGCAATTCCACCAACGCTTATAGCATCAGTCAGTTCTTTAAGACCTTTGCAAACCTCATTAAAACCAAAATGGACTTGCACTGGGGAGAACAAGGATCATGGGTGAAAGTTGACAGTGTCAATGGCCAAAAGCCTTCCTGGTCACCCCCACCAAGCTCCAGCTTGGTCCAGTGTTCAGTTAAATAAAGTAATTCTCATCATATTATCAGAACAAAAGCCATGAGGTTTTTGGTTTGAGGCTCAAATCAGTTTATAACTGTATTTCTGGCAATGAATCCCTCTGTCCATGGCTTTGATGCAACCTTTCAAAAGGAGCATGGCCAGCAGGGCGAGGGAGGGGATTCTCCTCTGCTGCGCTCTGGGGAGACCCCCCCTGCAGTCCTGATCCAGCTCTGGGGCAGCAGCACAAGAGGGACGTGGAGCTGCTGGAGCGAGGCCAGAGGAGGCCCCGGAGCTGCTGCGAGGGCTGGAGCAGCTCTGCTCTGGAGCCAGGCTGAGAGAGCTGGGCTGGGGCAGCCTGGAGAAGAGAAGGCTCCTGAAGGGGACACCTTAGAGCAGCTCCAGTGCCTAAAGGGGCTCCAGGAAACCTGGAGAGGGGCTACAAGAAACCTGGAGAGGGGCTTTGGACAAGGGATGGAGGGACAGGCCAAGGGGAATGGCTTTAACCTGCCAGAGGGGAGATTGAGATGAGCTCTGAGGCAGAAGCTCTTCCCTGTGAGGGTGCTGAGGCGCTGGCACAGGGTGCCCAGAGAAGCTGTGGCTGCCCCATCCCTGGCAGTGTTCAAGGCCAGGTTGGACACAGGGGCTTGGAGCAACCTGCTCTAGTGGAAGGTGTCCCTGCCCGTGGCAGGGCGTTGGAACTAGATGAGCTTTAAGGTCCCTTCCAACCCAAACCATGCTTTGATTCTATGATTCTCTTTGCATTTGAGGTCTGCAGGTGTGGGTTTCGTGACACCTACCAAGGCAACGCTGCCCTCCCTGTCCCATCAAGGCTTCCTCTGTGCACACTGGTACAACATCTAGCAAAGTTCTTTGTGGCCATGCCAACCAGTAAAAGGGCAGAGCCGAACCTCTAAAGCTCTCCCAAAGACACAACCAAGGGACACCTACCAGAGCACATTACCATGGACCCCACCAAGTCAATCACATTTCAGGAGATCAGCTATGAAATCATCTCTTTTTGTTAGTATTTCATTCTTGGGCAGCAGATGGAAGCCTCTGGGTTCCCAGGGGGACAGGCAGCCACCATGGGGAAGGTCAGCACAGAGGCTACGGAGCCGGCACTGCTCACGGTAGCGCGTTTTGTTTGAAAATAGCAAATATGTTAACAATTAGGGAAAGGAAACGCTGAAAAGCTGCCTTGTTAATTAAGGAACTTGCTATCAAAGGACTCATTAAAAGCTACTGCAACGGAATGGTTGTTAAAATAAATACCCATTAATCTTCACGTGCAATCAGGAATATGCTGCCACTGGCGGTGGGAGAGGGGGCTCCTCAGCACACACCTACCACTGCCAAAGCCATGGTGATGGCATGAACCAGCAACAGCCACCAGCTGGGGGGTCCCAAAGAGACCCTGGTCTGAGGGGCACCATCCCACCACCCTGCAGCAGCACCTCTGGCTTTGTCAAGGAGGAACCTGCTTTTCACCTAGTCAAAATTAAGAGAGATGTGGTCACTGAAATGCAAACAAAAGTCCTATTGTAGCACTGAGAACGCTTCCACCAACTCACCAAAGAGTTAATGTGACATTTCCATGAAAAACAAAGCCTGACAGGTTTCAAATGGTCTCCGTTTCCAATTATTTTTGTGCTACCGACAGGATTTCTTCTTACTCTGCAACAAGCCCTGGGATTGATGTGATTAAGTATATTTAGACGTGCAAATCCATGGACTTCAGACAACAGAAAAGTGAGCCAAAAAATTAGAATTCCTCAATATTAAATGTCCACTTTTCTATAAACACCACAAGTTGTCCCAATAATCTCAACACTGAATTTACTCCAATTCAATAATGCAATACTGAGATTAATTCCAGCATCCATGCTTTCCATGCAGGCACAGATGAAGACTTGAGACCCTACAGATCCCAAGACTTGATCTCCTGCCCTGAACTGCCCTTGATGCCTGCAGTGCTGGAGCTCCAAATCTCACTAAAACATGGGCAATACCACTAAATCACCTCTGCTGACTCCTGAGTTCCCTGGCTTTCCCATGCCATCCTGATTTGCCAGGTTCTTAACACCATCCTGATGCATTTTTTATTGCCTTAAGAACAATTATTCTGCAGTCACTGAAAATGGCAAAAAAAACCCCAAACTACTACCCAGGTACATTAACACTTCCCAAACAGTCAAAACAAGTGTACAATGAGTACTTTGCTGGATTTAAGAGATTTACTTGAAAAACAAATAAACCACTCATTAATTGCCCAGAAAACCATTTTCAATCTTGACAAAGTGGTTTTGTGACGGTTTTGGGGTTTTTTTGTTGTTGTTTTAGACTGTAAAAGATAACAGGAAAGGATTCTATAGATACGTAGCAAATAAAAGACAGGCTAGGGACAATGTAGGCCCTCTCCAGAAGCTATCAGGAGAACTGGCTACCATGGATTTGGAGAAGGCTGAGGTTCTTAATGACTTCTTTGCCTCAGTCTTCACCAGCAAATGCTCTGACCACACAACCCAAGTCTTGGAAAGCAAATGCAGGGACTGTGAGAACGAAGACCTTAGGCCCACTGTAGGAGAGGATCAGGTTCGAGACCATCTTAAGAACCTGAACGTGCACAAGTCCATGGGACCTGATGAAATCCATCCACGGGTCCTGAAGGAGCTGGCGAATGAAGTTGCTAAGCCACTGTCCATCATATTCGAAAAATCCTGGCAGTCAGGTGAAGTTCCCAATGACTGGAAGAAGGGTAATATAACCCCCATTTTCAAGAAGGGGAAGGTGGAAGACCCGGGGAACTACAGACCAGTCAGTCTCACCTCTGTGCCTGGCAAAATCTCGGAACAGTTTCTCCTGGAAAACATGCTAAGACACATGAAAAACAACGAGGTGGTTGGTGACAGCCAACATGGCTTCACTAAGGGGAAATCCTGCCTGACCAATTTGGTGGCCTTCTATGATGGAGCCACGGAACTGATGGACAGCGGCAGAGCAGTTGATGTCATCTACCTGGACTTGTGCAAAGCATTCGACACTGTCCCACATGACATCCTTGTCTCTAAATTGGAGAGACATCAATTTGATAGATGGACCACTCGGTGGATAAAAAACTAGCTCGATGGCCGCACACAAAGAGTTGTGGTAAATGGCTCGATGTCCAGTTGGAAACCTGTAACGAGTGGTGTCCCTCAGGGATCGGTGTTGGGACTGGTCCTGTTCAACATCTTTGTCGGTGACATGGACAGTGGGATTGAGTGCGCCCTCAGCAAGTTTGCCGATGACACCAAGCTGTGTGGTTCGGTTGATACGCTGGAGGGAAGGGATGCCATCCAGAGGGACCTTGACACGCTTGTGAGGTGGGCCGATGCCAACCTTATGAAGTTTAACCAAGGCAAGTGCAAGGTCCTACATCTGGGTCGGGGCAACCCCAGGCACTGCTACAGGCTGGGCAGAGAAGAGATTCAGAGCAGCCCTGCAGAAAAGGACTTGGGGGTGTTGGTTGACGAGAAGCTTAACATGAGCCGGCAGTGTGCGCTTGCAGCCCAGAAAGCCAACCGTATCCTGGGCTGCATCAAAAGAAGCGTGGCCAGCAGGTCGAAGGAGGTGATCCTGCCCCTCTACTCTGCTCTTGTGAGACCCCACTTGGAGTACTGCGTACAGTTCTGCTGTCCTCAACATAAAAAGGACATGGAGCTGTTGGAGCGAGTCCAGAGGAGGGCCACGAGGATGATAAGAGGGCTGGAGCACCTCCCATATGAAGACAGGCTGAGAAAGTTGGGGCTGTTCAGCCTGGAGAAGAGAAGGCTGCGTGGTGACCTCATAGCAGCCTTCCAGTATCTGAAGGGGGTCTACAAGGATGCTGGGGAGGGACTCTTCCTTAGGGACTGTAGTGGTAGGACAAGGGGTAATGGGTTCAAACTTGAACAGAGGAAGTTTAGATTAGATATAAGGAAGAAGTTCTTTACAGTGAGGGTGGTGAAGCACTGGAATGGGTTGCCCAGGGAGGTTGTGGATGCTCCATCCCTGGCGGTGTTCAAGGCCAGGTTGGACAGAGCCTTGAGCCACATGGTTTAGGGCAAGGTGTCCCTGCCCATGGCAGGGGGGTTGGAACTAGATGATCTTAAGGTCCTTTCCAACCCTTACGATTCTACGATTCTATGATTCTATGTCTTGGGGAGCTTTTTGGTTAAAAAAACCCTTGGATCTGCACTCAATATCTTGGAAATTAAAGTGACTTCACCCAGAACAAAGAGCTCCAGGAAAACAAGTGAGAGCCCTGAGCAAAATGGATGGTCAAGGAGACCTCTCTGAGTCGACCAAGCCTATAGTTGGTGCATCAATGCCACCTTGAGCAGGGTGGTCTCCAAAGATGCCCCCTCTGAAGGCAGGAGCTCAGCTGGCATCAGTGACCAATTTGGCCATACCAGACTCTATGGGTACATCTCTGATGGGGTGGAGAGGCAAAAGAACAGGGAGTGTGGTCCAAAACCAAAGCTTGTACCTGCGCATCCACTGGGTGGGATCACATGGACCCAAGTGGAGGGACAAGGGGGGCAGGGCAGCCTCCTAAAAACTGATGTCCCTTTTTAGTGGCCTTGGAGCACTGAGAAGTTTGATGGAAAGGCAGAGAAAACACCTGCCCTGGTGCTCAAATGAGAGAAGATGATCTGGAGAACTGCAGCTGAACTAAGCCCAGATTAAGGCACGAGAAGGCAAGCATCCGTATGGAGTTAAAACACAACTGCATGAGTGTCAAATCACTGGGAACACCACAGATTAGCACAAAGAAAAGTTCATTTTTCTAAGAAGTTTTATGTTTAATATAAAAGGAGAATCAACACAGTGGCTTTATCCAGGGGATGATGAGACTCACTAAGTGCTACACTGTCAGACAACACGACACATCCCAGAAAATCAAATCCATCCCTAAAAGTATTAGCATCAGAATAGGTGTCAAGAGAGCAACCCTTAACTATTAATCCTATTTACTTGGCTTTGTAGTACCCTTATTAAGAAGAAATCACTTTTTCCTCCCAAAAATCATTAGTGTTATTAAAAGAGGATGACAGCAGACCAGCTCCTGGTTTCCAGCAGGGAATGTGCTATGGGCTGAGCCCTGTCACTCTGTGTTAGACATGGCCCACGTGGGACATGAGAGGGGTTACGGATGTGCAAACATTAACTGTCACTTACTGATTTCAGCTATGTTCAAACTCCAAATTGATCTCTGGCTCCATGAAGTCATCCCAGGAGCTAAACACTGAAGCCAGTGTGTTGACTTATGGACTTGGAAAAAGGGGACTGGCACCAAGCTACAAGTTGACGTTCACGTGGTTTTGGAATTTGCCAAGGAAAAGAAGAAACCTTCCAGCCGACAAGAGAAGGTTAGTGATGAGCAATGCTTGTGGGCCAGGGCTCCTGACCACAAACCAATGCCTGATGGGGAAAGGGATGCTCCTCAGCCTTGGACCCCCATCAGGTCTTCATATTACTTGGCAGTTAAAAGTTAAAGGTTTCCCAATGCCCACACTTACAAAAGGAGAGGCAATGACTGCACACACGTTACTCTGAGGAAGGCATTTCAGATTCAGTGCACGGCTTGGACCTACTGGAACGATGG
The DNA here is from genome assembly GCF_004027225.2 of Strigops habroptila. Lineage (NCBI taxonomy): Eukaryota > Metazoa > Chordata > Aves > Psittaciformes > Psittacidae > Strigops > Strigops habroptila. The sequence goes on from NC_044283.2 coordinate 1,342,589, forward strand.
CACTGCCTTTGTGTCAACAGTCTCCCTTCCAACAGCTACAAAATCCATCCTGCTACTCCAGTAAAAGGGACAGCCATCTGTGGTTTACCAGGAATAAGAAAAGCCTCTTTCTCCTCAGGACCTGCCATGCCAGAAGTGGCCCAATGACTGACAGCTTCTGGTTTAGGAGGAGGACTGATGCTCTTTGCAGGATGAGGTGCGGGCGTTGCTGCCCTTCCCTCTACCCCCAATTACTGGGGCTGGGAACAGGGCAAGTTGTAGGCATCTATGGAAGAAGCTTCAGTGCCATTAGCAAATCACCAGATCTAAACAGATTATCACATCTGAGATACTGTCATGGCCTTTCCTGAGTGAAACTGGAATTTTGGTCTTCTGATGACTTTGACCACCCCTATCACATCTCTATAACTGCCTAAAAGGAGGATGGAGCCAGGAGGGGGCTGGTCTCTGCTCCCAAGGAACAAGGGATGGGACAAGAGGAAACATCCTCAAGCTGCGTCAGGGGAGGTTTAGATGGAGCTGAGGAACAATTCCTTCCCCAGAGGGTGCTCAGGCATTGGAACAGGCTGCCCAGGGCAGTGCTAGAGTCACCGTCCCTGAAGGTATTTAAAAGACATGGAGATGTGGCACTTAGTGACAGGGGTTAGTGGCGGCCTTGGCAGTACTGGGGAATGGTTGGACTTGACAATCTTAAAGGTCTTTTCCAACCTAGTTGATTCATGATTCTATCACACAACAGCTTAAAGAGACAGCCTTCCACCACTGAAATATCACCACAGTAAACCTATGAAGAGCAACACTTTAAAGCAGTGCCAACTAACACAATTTGAGTGCAATCTGTGTCGTGCAAAGACCCACTCACCTGGAAAGCTGGTGGCATCTGAAGCGCTAAAAGAGCAGTTGCTCCAACCATCCTCTGACTGAAGCAGGATTGGTTTCAAACTCACACGAAAGCTGAGCACAAGCCCATGTCTTAGTGGCTGCCTTCCAGAGGTATTTAACCAAACCGACGGGGTGTCATTTTCTGAAGTAAACATTTACCACTTCTATTCTATTTTGAGCATTAAAGGGAAAACAGACTGTCACAGATACGGCAGCAAGACAAACACATGGCAAAGCTGAACTCCCACCAGAAGCTTAGAGGCAACCAGTCAAATGAAAAAGAAAAGGGGGGAAAAAAAAGCAAATACAGCAATTATCCTCACCACATGAAAAATAAACCAGCCAGTTACATCAGCAACTGCAGCCCAATACAAAACCTCTCATATTCCACTAAAAGAGGGAAAACCGAAACAATTTGGCTGTGTTGAAGATGCCCAAGGTCAACAGCTGGAGGCTATTTTGGCTGACAACGGTGGGAGACTCAAGGCAGAAATTTCAGAAGCAGAAATCACACTGGGGCTGACAGTTACAACCAACTCCAACAGACAGATCTGAAAGTGCTTGGCTTTTTTCTTATAATCTTATTTAATTTGGGTTTAAGGTTTTTTGGTCTTTAACCAAATGACACTTGATTTGTGCAATAATCAGCTCCCTGGCTAGGTTTTTCCTACACAGGCATCATAGAATCATAGAATGGTTTGGCTTGGAAAGGACCTTAAAGCTCCTCCAGTTCCAACCCCCTGCCACGGGCAGGGACACCTTCCACTAGAGCAGGTTGCTCCAAGCCCCTGTGTCCAACCTGGCCTTGAACACTGCCAGGGATGGGGCAGCCACAGCTTCTCTGGGCACCCTGTGCCAGCGCCTCAGCACCCTCACAGGGAAGAAACTTCTTCTTTATATCTAACCTGAACTTCCCCTGTTTCAGTTTGAACCCATCACCCCTTGTCCTGTCGCTACAGTCCCTGATGAAGAGTCCCTCTCCAGCATCCTTGCAGCCCCCTTCAGTTACTGGAAGCTGCTCTGAGGTCTCCACGCTGCTTCTCTTCTCCAGGCTGAACAGCCCCAGTGTTCTCAGCCTGTCTTCATACAGGAGGAGCTTCAGCCCCTGATCTTCCTCGTGGCCTTCTCTGGACTTGCTCCAATGGTTCAACAAGAGCTTCAAGGGGACTTGGCACTATGAATTGCACCTACTCACTTAAAAGCAGGAACAAATACACCCAACAGCCAAAGCACAACTCAAGAGTTTGTAACCACATGTAATTATGGACATAAGAGGATCTAGGGTAAGAGCATGCACAGAACACAAGATTTCTCCCTCACTTTGACTGTGCTGTCAGAATCAACAAGCAACATCTACTTTATGTATTTTCTTAAGTAGGAAAACAAATAAATAGAAGGAAGGGCAGGAGGTGGAGAAGGGAAGTACCACGGGATGCAGCTGCTACACTGAGCACGGGGCAGTTTCTTTGAAGCCTTATAGAGGCACTGGGCAGAGGTCTAGTGTAGAACTCAGTAGTTTGCAGCAAAGCTGGGAAGTTGCTGCTTGAGGGGTTTTTTTACATATGCACATATGAACAACCCCCCCCTCCAAGGAAATAGAGATTCCAAGATCTGCATTTTTTTCCTTGCACACCATCCAAATGCATGGCAGGATATTTTTAATTAACTGCTTTTTAAATGTCTATAGCATGGAATGAGTTGTGTGCAGAGCCTGGCTCACCCGCAATGAGCAGCTGGAGCTGCTGCCTGGTCTCCTGATATACTCCAGAGATCTGTGCAAGGACCTTCACAGAGTGCACGGGTGGGAAAACACTCCTGCCAGTCCAGGTTAGGTGTAAAACAGCTTTATGCTTTGGGAAACACTGGGAATCAGATGCTTTATCCTTGTTAGCCACTTGATTTAACTGTAGACACTCATTAAACATGTAACCATCCAATCCCAACTTTCCCACCAGGCTGGAGGTCCAGCCCATGGTATCAAACTCCCGTTCCATATCTGCTGCCTTCTGCTTTCTATACATTTCTATGATTCTATGATTCTACACATACTGCTCTTTTTTAAGGAATATAAGATAAAAAAGCCCCATCTACCCACTCTCTAAACACTCGGCGCTGCAAATGCCTGCGCCGGCTTCTTGCGGCATCAGGAGACAGGGAGGTGCCGGGGCCAGAAGGGAAACAGCTGCCAGAACCCACGCAAAACCCAAAATACATGGACAGAGCACGTCATGACAGCTCAAACCGCTTCTCTTTCCCCCAGAAGGTATCTCCACAACGTGGCTCAACATCCCTGGCTCAGCAGCAGGAGTTGCACCATTGACCGAACTGTACAGACATTGGGCTTCCAACTTGCCACGGTGGCAGTTTGGCAGCCTTCCCCCAGCACTAAATCTTCATTTCAATGCATTTCAGAGCAAACACGAGCAGCAGACTGAGAAAGGATGATGATGTAGATTCACTGAAACCCCAAGGAGAAGATGGTGATCTGTGGACCCGCTGAGTGGGCTTGGACCCTGCTTGATCAAAGCCCTGGCTTGATCACAAAATCATTAGGGTTAGAAGGGACCTCTGGAGATCACCTAGCCCAATCCCACCTGGAGCAGGTTACACAGGAACATGTCCAGGCTGGTTTTGCACATCTCCAGAGAGGGAGGCTCCACACAACCACCCTGGACAGCCTGTTCCAGTGCTTTGCCACCCTCAATGTAAAGAAGTTCTTCCTAACGTTGAGGTGAAACTTCTTGTGTTTTAGTTTATGGCCATTGCTCCTCATCCTGTTGCTGGGCACCACTGAAAAGAGTCTGGCACCATCCTCCTGGCATCCACCTTTGAGATATTGATCTCCAATAATGAGATCCCCTCTCAGTCAGCTCTTCTCTAAACTAAACAGCCCCAGCTCTCGCAGTCTCTCCACGTAAGAAAGATGCTTCGAACCCCTGATCATCCTTGATGCTTCTCAATCTTCTCTCCTCCCATGCTCACTACTTGGGTCTCCACAAAGATAGAATCATAGAATCACACAATAGTTTGGGTTGGAAGGGACCTTAAAGCTCTTCCAGTTCCAACCCCCCTCCCACTAGAGCAGGTTGCTCCAAGCCCCTGTGTCCAACCTGGCCTTGAACACTGCCAGGGATGGGGCATTCACGACTTTCTTGGACAACCTCTTCCAGGGCCTCACCACTCTCACACTAAAGAATTTCTTCCTTATATCTAATTTCATTCTGAGATCATTCACCTCTGAAGAAGACACCAAGACCCTGCAACGAAAGGTGTGAAGGAAAGACCATGGTGCTCCAACGTGAAGGCATCTCAGCCCTTGAAGGAATTAAACCCATAAATAACCTGATTTAACAAGTCTCTATGTGTACACAAGAAGCATGAAGTAGCCCCAATTTTTCCCAGTCCTATTTGTGCCTCCTAATACGGGGTGAGGCTCTCTCCTGATCCCTGTGTCCATGAACTGAGACTCTCCAAGTTACTTGACGCAGACCAGAACCATGGCCCAACCATGAGGGGAGCGTGTGGCTCCACAACTGGAATGAATGAGAAGAAAAAAGTATATAGATGACATATTTCATCCTCCTCTTTTGTGGCTTTTATTTTTCTTTTGTATTCGCTTTGGGAATAACATTCTTTCCATTGGGAAGAGCCTGATTTTTCCATTAAATACAAAGCAGCTGCCATTTTGGAAACAAAAAGTTGATTAAATACAGATCTTTTCTATATTCTTCCCTAACGTATGAAGTGCTAGAACCACGCTTGTTTCTGCTGATTTATCAGGGAAGAGCATCTGCCAACTACGGCAGTAGGAAGACTTAAAAAGAGTGAATGGAATTGCTTCATCTTTGCTATATATTTTCACCGTTCTAATTTGATGTTATAAATAAAAGGAGAAAGATCTCAAGGCCTGGAGCACAGCACGCTGCACTCCGACACGTTGACACCAAGGGTTTCTCAACCCTTTGCACACGCAGGGATGCTCCAGATTCCCTGTTTACGCAGATTCTTGCTTGCTAGGATGCCGAAGGAAGGGTCGGCACGTTGCTGTGACGTACCGTCGCCAGTTGGAAACGCAACTAATACATGACTTAAGGCCCAGATGTTGAACAGACTGGGAAAAGGGATGAGCTCAAACAAACAAAGGGACAAAACCAAAACCCACCCACTCCATTTCCACTCCATGAGCCACCAACGCCCAGTTCAGGAGATATTCTTATTTTCCAAGCAGAGCTGATTTCTGAGTGACCAACACAAGCTACATATGAAACTTCAGCTTGTTTTATATTTTTCCAAAAACAAAACCCTACATTAAATTTCTGGTTTCAATATTTAGATGTTCTAGTGTAAAAACAGAGAGAAGAAAAAGATGGATGGTCAATGCTGTAGAATTACAGTTACCTTGGTTTTTAATTAATCCACCGGGCTCTCCTTATGTATTGTCCTTCATGAAATACAGCGACAAAAGATCATGGCCATCAGGAGAAATCCATAAGGATCTGCACTTCTAAATGCTTGCTATTACATCCAACCTAGGCTGCAAGATCCAGGGAGAACATCTCTCTCTGTAAAGGCATCTCCATGATGGTCAAGCAATGCCATGTCCTTAATTGGAGCCACTTCAACCACACCAACACCACTCAGTGGTGCTCATGTGGCTCTCAGCTCTGAATGATGGGAATGAACTCCCAATGCTTCTCCATGTAACCTCAATTCAAGCGACCACTGCATAGGGACCCTAAAAGGTCACTGCACATGAAGGTTGGGCTCCTCTAGGGCAGGTGGGTCTCCTCCCATGGGTGGGTTAAAGAAGACAGCTGGGGGCTTTGGATGCAGATGTGTTCATCGATGTTCCTTTACATGTTCACAACTTAAGAAGAACCTTACAAGGTTTCGGGTTGCCAGTGGATGAAAGAACAGGAAAGCATAAAATTGCAGTCTTTTGTTTCACTTAAATTTGCTAAAGGGGATAAAAAAACCCCAAAGAAACCCATATTTCAACTTCTGTTAGGGTTTTTGGAAGGTAGAAGCTGGGGCTCTGGTGCAGGAAGCAGGCACGTTTGGATTCCTTAAGATGAGGATGGATTTCTGGCTGCCAAATTCCCCGTACTACACATCTGTATGTACGTGCATGCAAAAGTGAGCACAAAATAGCTTTATAAATCTTAAGTTTGTAAAATAAAAATCAAAGCCAAACATGCCAAGGTGACTACACAAAGGGAAGCACTACCTAGGGAAGCATGCACACCCTGGTTTAAAGGATTTATGGGACTGGGCATTTTAGTTTCAATTAATTTTCAAAGTGCTGAAAGCAGACAAGAAACCATGTAATTACAAGATAACTTGGCTTACTCGGATTCGAGTTAACTAGGGCCCCTGGGTTAATCAGAGGTCAGCCTTCTCCCCAGCCAACAAAGCTAAATCTACTGCATTTGAATGCTTTGCTGCTTGTTTTAAAGCAACCATTAGCTCTTTTTTCAACCCCTTCATTTTGGTAAGTATTTGGGATTTTGGAGACACTTGAGAAGACCCAGGAAAATAACGCCCAGCCAGCGGACCGCACCACAGGACCACACAGCCACCAGCCCATCTTCTCCCCACCAAAGCACCTTCATTTTAAGGGCACTTTGCCCAACCTTCAGGACAAGCTGGTCTAAGCAACATCCCACAGAAGACTCAGATCATCTCTGGAGAGCAAAGAAGCCCCCTGAGGACCATACCGGGAGGATTTTGGATGCTTCTCATGCCCTGTCGATGTCTGCATCCCAGGCAACTCGCCTTGATTTTATGTGTCTGTATCTACAACACTAAGGGGCTTCCAGGATTAGTCACAACTACTTCCCACCAGACATTTTAAATTCTATTACAATTACTCTTTTGTCTTCCTATTTTGTGCAATCAGATTTTTATTCTTCACTCTCTTTTAGACAGATTAGTGATTTATTTCCACCAATTCACACCAACTACCTAGGGAACAGAAAATTAGAAGGGTTAAAAGGAAAACGAGAATCTGTTGCAGTTAAGAACAAAACCAACTAAGAGCAGGCAAGCAAAGTCCCACCATATAAAGGGATTACTCCATCCCTGACCCTTTCCAGGGGACCTCCAGGTATTATTTTTCATTGATTTACCTTAATGAAACTAATGCACCCCTCTCCGTAGGAAGCTGACTCCATAGCTGTCTAGGCACTGGATTCAATTAAAGAAATAAATACATCTGGCTTCTAAATGGTTGAAAGTCTTGGAAAGCCAGAGGCAATACCACTTCTTGCATCTGTCTCTCTTAGGGTACACCCTAAGGACACCACGTAGGATGCTCGACATTCAACACCGCTCCTGGAAACCTGTGGAAGCAGGGGGATGCCCAAAGCATCCCAGCCTGCTTCCCAACAGCGCGGGCAGCTCCCACAGCCCTGCCAGCAACCGAGCCACTGCTTTGATGGAAGCTGGCCTCAAATTGCTTTAACAAGGCTCTTTCTTTCCAGAAGCTGGCGTTGATTTGAGACCTCGATGTTGACTTAGAAACCCCCAGGTGCCCAGAGCCTGCAAATAGTCAAGGCTTAGCTATGCTCGGTTTCCAGGAAAAGGGGTACAAGCATCCAACCGTGGCATGAAATATCAATACTACCATGGCAGCTCAGCACTAAAATGGAGAGCAGGGGTTAAAGGCGGAAAAGCAGAAGCTGGGGTAGAGGCGACACCTCTGCGCTGGCCGCATCTCACAACCGCATCGAGCAGGGCTGCACCAACATGAAACAAGGCACGCTTCGCTCGCACGTGCCTTGGCTTGCAGACATGGAAATAGAGGAAACAAGGTAGCTCGAGAGCACTTTGTTTGCGATCTATCGATGGAAATGCTGCTGCTTCTTCTCCCGCACATGAAACAAGCAGAAATGACAACAATTAGAGGGGTTCGTTGAACCAGAAGGCAGGTCCGAGAGGCCTCCATCACTTTCTTTGTGCTAATTGCTCTAATCCAAATAGGGAGTTAGAAAACATTCAAGCACCCACACTATTTTCTGGATATTTTCTGGATAAAATACTATTCTACCACTCTAGCTGGAGGGAACTTACCAGTCCAAGCCCCACGTTGAAGCACTTAGACCAGGAGGATCATCAGGCTGAAATCCCCATGGGGCATTTGTCTGAACAGAATACAGGGAGTGAGGGGGGATTTTAAAAAAATCTTTCCTCTTTCAAGCAGAGGTTGAAGATCCCATCAAGCTTTCCCTAATAACAGGCATTTCCCCTAATCCCCGCACATTTAGAGATGCATGGGGGATAAAAGGAGGCAGTTAAATGCCACCTGCTCTAAAAGCGGTGATTTAGCAATGCTATTGCAACAGCACGCTTGTGGGTGACCCCTCTGGAAAGAAACCCTTTTCCCTCATCTCTTATTTATCCTATTGATATAAACTTCTACTCAGCCTTTTCCTTCTCTCCCTTCCGAGACTAAGGACCTTTTCTGGTTCAATTCACCCTCTTAACATCTGAGGTGCGAGCACAGCAGACCAAACGCGTGCGACACGCAGTCTTGTACTCACCGACATTGTAGAGTGGACATCTACATCCCCCTACAGAGGACAACACAGGGAGTTTAAAGTCAAATGCAGAAGAGAGCAAAGCAACAGTGAGAAAGGCAGAGAGTCATATCGGTCATCGCCCGGAGGTGGCTACAGTCAACCCATCAAATGCTTTAACCAAGGACCAGCTGCTCGACAGTTGGCAGAGTTAATAAAGCTCTTGAACCCAGTCAACAGAAGATGAGGAGGAAATCAAAGTACCACAAGTCAAGTTTTATTGCCACTAAGTATGTTCTGCAAGTCAACATCCATGTGCCTCATCCTGTAAGATGGAGGTGATGGATGTCAAACCCTAGTGAGTGACAGCAGGGACCAGCTCAAGGAAAAGTTCCTCAGCTCGTCTGAGGGCAAGGACACGTTATCTAAGCACACACAGGACTCGAGCAAATCTAAAGACAGTGTCTTTGGTGCTCATGTCTTCATGATGGTTATTTTCTACTTCGGTCCCTCCCAACATGGTCAAGGCTGTGATTGGTGCAAAGTTCAAGGCATTTTACTTCCATGCACAGTGCCTTTGAAAATATTACAGAGGGATTTGGCTTTTTAAATAAAAACAGAGGTAATCGTTCTCTTTAAAAGGAAAATAAACACTTTGAAAGCTCTTTCAACCAAAGCAAGAGCTGCCGGGGCTGGAGTATTCATCTGCAACAGGGAGGAGATGCCAACACAGTGAATAAGGCAAAACCGTTGCAGGCAGAGCAGCCGCAGCATTCGTGTGGCTCCAACTGAAATCTCTGCCTGCCATCTGGCAAAAATAAGCACAAAGGGAAGAAAAAAAGCCCAAAATAACAACCCCAAAACCCCCTTCGCAAAGAGTTCACACCGAACTGCTCAAAGACGGCAGAGGTTAGAGTTTGTTCGATCGCTGAAAGATTGCTTCCCTTTCCCGGGTCAGCATCACCTCTTGACCTGCCCTGATTACCTTCCAAAGGAGGTTATCAAGATACAAGACTAACAGAGGATTAAAGGAAACCTAAAATAAAAACAAAACACCCCCCCCCCTTCCCCCAACCCTGCTCCCCTCCCCCAAGAAAACATCCTTGCTTTGTTAACCTGACAGTTCACTGTAGGTGTTGACACAACCCTCCATCTCCGAGAAGCTTAATGTCAACAAATCAGTGTGTTTGGAGTAGCCCTGTCAATGCGATTTACATTAACTTGTCTAACAAGAAATAAAAACAACAAGCAGCCATCAAAGACAAAAGGCTTTTTCAGTCATTCTTTTAAAAGTATTACACTGGAAATGTTCATTTTTGGAGGCCCTTTATACTTGCTGAAAAGCAGAAACCACCTTTTTTTATTTTTTCTTTTCCTAAAATACTTTCTTTTTCTCCCTAAAGTATTTTTTTTTTCCTTTAAAAAATACAAGTATTTTCTTTTAAAGGAGGCCCGAGCATCCCATATTAATAAGCTCAGCAGCAGCAGTAACCAGCTCTCCCCTGGTTAACACAGGAAGAGGGCAGCCTTGAAGCCAAATGTTAATTATACTTTGATTCCCACCAGCGTTTTATTTCTTTGGAGACATTTTGGGCACTTAGTGGAGCATTTTCAAATCGTGGCTCTAAACCACCATGAAAATTCCATGCAGTGGTGGTATGCACCAAAACCCCATTAACTTCATCATGAACTTCTCCTTGCCCCCTGCAGGCACACGCCGTACCCACCAGCATGCCCTTCACAGATGGGGGCTCAACATCCTGAAGCAAAGCTGCAAAAAGCAACTTGATTCCAGGATTCCTAATATCAAGTGGTTTCCACCAGCTCCCACAACATCTCTTCTGATGCTCTAAAGGAAAAAATAGGGATTGCAATTTCTGCTTGAACACTAGAGGAAGCGGAGACTCTTTATGCCATTCCACCAGCCGGGACTAGCTTTGTCCTGGGTTATTCTTCCTGCTTGAGCAGTGGCTCGGACCAGATGACCTGGTTTTCCAGAGAGGTGGTAGATGCCCCATCCCTGGCAGTGCTCAGCACCAGGTTGGACAGGGTTTGGAGAAACCTTGTCTAGTGGAAGGTGTCCCTGCTCATGGCAGGGGAGATTGGACTAGCTGACCTTTAAAAGCCCCTTCCAACACAAACCATTCTATGATTCTATGGCCTCCAGAGGTCCCTTCCAAACCTCAACCATTCTGGGATTCCCCCCAATAAATACAGGAAAAATTCTGCCTCATGTATCCAAAAAAGGGAAACACAAAACCTAATGCCCAAATCTTGGCTCAGAGTCACCTTTTAGTTCGCTCAGCATCTCTGCTCCTCTTCACCCCCTCTCCAAAACATTGACTTGAGTCAACTGGACCTTTCAAGGCCATTTGATCTGCCTTGAAGCAAGCTGGAGCCTTGACCCCAGAAAGGTTTCCTGCAGACAAGGAGCCCCATGCGAGACAATGGGATTACTCACACCCGTCATGTTAAGGAGCCGCCTGCATTTTTGCAGGCTCAGGACTTTCAGCTCCATTCTATTACAGGACAGCACTTTTTGTTGGTGTAATTTTAGCACACTAACAGCAGACAAGCCCAGGCTGAGTTTCTTTGATCACCAGGTGAAGTATTTTCTTGGTGTAATTGCTGTTGTGACAAAAGGCAGGTGAGTAGCTTGGCTCCTGCCACTTAGTCATCTCCTGAGACTGCCACTCTCCTAAAAAACAAGTTCCAACAGCAGGAGAATGCTTTTCACTCTTAAAATAGTGCAAATTCGACACAAAGGTACCCAATTATCACCTCTGAAAGACAGGGGAATTTCCAAACCAGCAAAGGACATGAGAACAGGAAGGGATGTTGCATGGAGTTGCATGGTGTTGCATGGAGTCCGCTTCCATGAAATGAGAAGATGCTCCAAAGATGCCCCATCCAAAAATGCCCCATCCAAGGATGGTGCACAGTCACTTGCTTTTCTTTGTGAGCTACTGGCAGTCCGTATTTTATAGTTGAACTAGGCTGCAAACTCATTTCAATCAGGGCAGCATCTCCTTTTAGATCATAACACTACGGCACTAATGATTTGGGCTGGATCTGGACCACCAGTACAGAAACAGCTCTACCTTGCCACCAGCAATCCAGCAACATCCTTTTATATCACCATTTCTGGAGATAGGTCCTTACCCCCTCAAACCTCTCTCATTCTTTCCTTTCACAAATAAAGCTCATCCAGCAGTTATGGTGCTTTCACAAACATCTTCATCATTTCTCTGCATTGACCGATGTGGGCTTCTCCACACCTTATCTCCTATCTCATTTAGCAAAGTGCAGACATTTTAATATGTTTCTATTAAGTCACTGGAAAAAGGCCCTTGAACCCTACAAGAATGAACCAGCAGAGACACCAAAAGAGCTGGGTGCCTTTTTGATGTGCCCTAATTCTTCCTGACCTGCTCTCACCCACCATTGCCTGCAAGGGTACACAGGGACCCATCAGCAATGTTCAGTGACAGCATCTTCAGATCACTCCTCTAAAGGAGAAAACTTAAACACATATAAAAAATCCAGACCTCCATCTCCTACAAACCACTGCACCAGATCTACAGCTTTACAAATCAGATTGCAGCATCTGATTGACTTGCCTCCCCTATATCCTGAGGCTATCAGGAGGATCAGTGCCCTGCAACGCTTTGAAGATAAGGTGCTACACCGCAAATACAAACAGCCTTCCCCTGACCTGGGTCCTTCCTAATCCAGTTCTGGTAGAGAAGAGGCTGCTTCAATCCGTCTCAGTCCTTTTCAGACCAATCAGCTGTCCTCCCAGCCTCCAAAACAATTTCAACTCACTCAGAAAGGAAACATTAATATTTAAGGAAGATATATCGCTCCAGGTCCATCTCATAAATCATTGTGGGCTTCTCCCCCCATCCTCATCTCTCCTGCTAGCCATGCTTCATGCTCTGGTGCAGAGACCAATCTCCCTGCCAAACTCCATTACTTGCTTGCATAAGTATTCCCAGTATGATTTGTGGAATTGGTCTCCAGGTGATAAACATGGAGCTACATCTCCTTTTTTAAGGAGAAATCCAGCAGTTGAGGAATCCAGTCATCTCCAAACACCTCCTGACTCCAGAAAGCACCAGCCACACTGCTCAGGGCTGCCAACAGAGGGGACATTTTTGGCAATAAACCTGGCTTGAACAAGAATATGGATGAAAGCCCTTCCAACCTCTCTGCACAGGAGCAACACTTGAATTAGCAGTTTGTTCCAGTGATAACAGAGACAAGCAAGCACCTTCTCCTCACCACCTCTGCATACAGAGAACCAGGAAAGCACTTTCTTTTCTCTCTTGGTGGCTTCTCCATATATAGCAAATAAACCCTCATTTCCATCCTGCTATCAAATCTTCCTGCTGTGCTAGAGAAGGCTATACAAGGGCATGTAGTGACAGGGCCTGTAGGGACAGGACAAGGGGAATGGCTTTAACCTACCCGAGGGGAGATTGAGATGAGCTCTGAGGCAGAAGCTCTTCCCTGTGAGGGTGCTGAGGCGCTGGCACAGGGTGCCCAGAGAAGCTGTGGCTGCCCCATCCCTGGCAGTGTTCAAGGCCAGGTTGGACACAGGGGCTTGGAGCAACCTGCTCTAGTGGAAGGTGTCCCTGCCTGTGGCAGGGGGTTGGAACTGGATGAGCTTTAAGGTCCCTTCAACCCAAACCAGGCTGGGATTCTATGATTCTATGATAAAGGCATGAACCATGCAGAGTGCTGCACAGTTTGGGGGCTGGAACACCTCCCAAATGGCTCTGAAGGGCTTGAACATCCTTCCAGTAGAGCAATCACAGTGGTATAAACAAGCAGAATGCAGTGAAGAAAACCTCCATTGTGCATTATTAGTCTTTTCTTCCTGTTTATATCCAAGCTCATGAGAGATGCCCACTGTGTGCTGGTGCACTATAGCCCTGGGCACCCAGTAACACCAAATAAATAACAGTCAAGGAAGGAAGAAAGATCTGAAATTGCTTTTAGGACAAATATAGTGTTCAGTGGATTTGCTATTACAAAATACCTGATGACTGAAGATACTTTATAAGTATATATCCAGACAGCTCCCAACAAATCTTATTTAAAAGGGGGGAAAAAAAGCTTTTTGAGCAAAAATGAAACTCCCTGATGGTTATATTTTTTCTATTCAATGAGACACTACTCAGCCAAATGCAAAAAAGCAACATAAAATTCATTTTTGATTGCAATAACAGCATAAACACGGGCCTATTTTAGACAGCAGAGAAAAGAAAGAAACATATGCTGCCTTCCAAAGAGCAACATTTTGATGTAAGGCATTCAGTGACTTGACAAACGTTTGGCAGTGTATCTGCAGTTCAAATAATAGACACCCGTATACTCGTATGTCTTGAAAAAGATCTTGAACTTAATCTGAGTGAACATATCTAAAATATGGGTGGCTAGTGAATTATGGTCCTACTTCTACATTGTGGACTGTGATATTCCCTCATTCATGTGTAAGTAGACTTGAAAATACTTGGGGAGACTCTCACTGAAGCCTAACTAATGGTAACACATAGGTTACACAGAATCATGGAATGGTTTGTGTTGGAAGGGACCTTAAAGCTCCTCCAGTTCCAACCCCCTGCCACGGGCAGGGACACCTTCCACTAGAGCAGGTTGCTCCAAGCCCCTGTGTCCAACCTGGCCTTGAACACTGCCAGGGATGGGGCAGCCACAGCTTCTCTGGGCACCCTGTGCCAGCGCCTCAGCACCCTCACAGGGAAGAGCTTCTGCCTAAGAGCTCATCTCCGTCTACCCTCTTGTAATTTGTTATTTCATATCTTTTGATAATCCAAGACCCCATTTCCATCCCACTCCATAAAGCTTGAGCAACCATTAGTTTCAACAGCACCATCAGATGTTCCCTAGGTGGCAAAAGAAACCAAACTGGTGGAGGTGACTTACCGGGAGGTGGGTGAACACCGCAAATGTGCTGCGTAGAAAGCCAATGAGATCTACAAGGTAGTCGCTGGCCTTGCTGCTTGGCTCCATGGCCATCCAGTCATAGTCTGCCAGCTGCAAGAACTGGTCAATCTTCTGGTTCAGGTTAGTGTAAATCTCTTCCTCAGCAGCATGGCGAGCGTCCTGGGAAACAAGACAACATTCCATGGAATGGAGTCTCCATAACACAAGTCTAAACAAACAACAGGACGTTGGCCCAATCCCTAAAGGCAGCACAACACAGAGCACCTGTAGGTAACTACATGGCCACTACAGCCTCAGGTTAGCTGAGACTGGTGGGACATGGTTACCAGGTCAGTGGGAAGCAAGATCAAGCTGGTCTTCCTCTGACACAATCTGGGGACCAGGAGGACACATCTAGTGCAGGATGAAAGAGAGAGATGGAAGAGGAATGTCTCATCTGGAAAAAGGTTGAGACCTACCAAACTGTGTGCAGATTTGGGGTGCAGGAGGGCCACAGAGGAGCCTCCCTGCCAGAACAAGAGTAGAAAAACTCACTCTTAGGCCAAATAAGTAGACGGGGCCAGAAGGGACAATGAATGTACTTCCCTAGGGACATGGGGCCTTAGCCTCCTGCTGACTTATCCCAAGGGCAAACCTTACCTAACCTGTTCCCTACTGTTATTCAAATCCTTGGGGCCATTACCATCTCCCACTCTCCAGAAAACACAATTCAAACACCCCACAGTTGACCCAATTATAGAACCATAGAATAGAATCATAGAATGGTTTGGGTTGGAAGGGACCTTAAAGCTCCAAGCCCCGGCCACGGACAGGGACACCTTCCACTAGAGCAGGTTGCTCCAAGCCCCTGTGTCCAACCTGGCCTTGAACACTGCCAGGGATGGGGCAGCCACAGCTTCTCTGGGAAAAGTCTGTGCCAGCGCCTCAGCACCCTCGTAATAAGGAATTATGGCCTTAAGATCTAATATAAAGTATCTGGGTAGACAGTCCTGGGTTATGCTTTAAATATTTAAAGACTAGGACGTCCAGCAGTTTCTGCCAGCTCTGATTTTTAGAGGGTAATGCTAAACGGAGTGAAAAGATACAGAAATATAACTTCTGAAAATCTATTATCCTCTTGGGTGAAAGAGGAGAGCTTGTGTTTGTGGCCAGACGTGTGTAACGCTGTACAGAGCTCAAGCAGCAAAGTGAAAATTCATTTAAAAAAGGACTTTTAAGAAATCAGGCTTTTGTTTAAAAGCTGTTTAATCCTTTAGATAACAAATGCTGCAGTCACAGCATGTAAATTAGGGTTACAAAGGCTCAGGATCTCAAAGGAAGTAATAGAATCATAGAACCACAGAATAGTTTGGTTTGGAAGGGACCTTAAAACTCATGCAGTCCCAACCCCCTGCCATGGGCAGGGACACCTTCCACTAGAGCAGGTTGCTCCAAGCCCCTGTGTCCAACCTGGCCTTGAACACTGCCAGAGATGGAGGATTTACCACTTCTCTGGTCAACCTGTTCCAGGGCCTCACCGCCCTCACAGGGAAGAACTTCTTCCTTATATCTAATCTGAACTTCCCCTATTTATGTTTGAACCCATTATCCCTTTTCCTATTACTACAGTCCCTGATGAAGAGTCCCTCTCCAGCATCCTTGTAAAGCTCCAAAGGACAAACCCAAAACTTAGTCTGATGGCATCAGCTTCCCGGGATCTGACAAAACTACCTTTCAGCTTATCTTAGCTCCCTACATCCACACATCCCTACAGGCACTCTGAAAGTAGATACTCTCCAACTAAACATCAACAGCAACTCGCAGAGGTGGATCTACCAAGCCTTCTCACCTTGAAGGTTGTGGTCCCATAGAGTTTCGTAGTGTGGACAGTTTCTGGAAGTACATTAGTGATATTGGTTATGAATTCCTCTAGGAACTTGCAGGATTTCTCCAAATGGGTCGTATTTATAATAATCTGTACAAGCTGCAAAGGCAAAAGAGATGTTCAACCATCGTGCTCCTAAAGCCAGGGACGTGCCAGCTTAATGGATGCCAATATCTAGGAACTTCTGGCATGAAAAGCTGATGCTGTACAAATATACTAAGCTTTTCTACACGCTCAAAAGCTCCCAACCTTAAAGAACATCAGAAACTTAAATAAAAGATATTTTTGGGAGAAAAGCATTTCCCATGACAGCCGCTAATACCACAAAAGATTATTTATTTTAATGACTTTCCTACATTCAGCTGTCAGTCAGTGCTCATTTCAACACAGGTCAAATACAAGAGGCTTACCAAAAAATGCCATGTCAAATCACAAGTGCTCCATCTGCTGATGAACCCCAAGTAACCCATATCTTGAGTGACACGAAACAAGATCATAGCGAGGCATTTAACAAAGAAACAACATGGTTTTACTTTTGTGAGGGTGTTGTGGCTGAGCAGCAGGTCTCACCCTGGTGTCTTCTCGGTTATCATACCCACCATTATTTGCCATTTCCTTAATGCTGTCATCTCAGCTGCCTTCGCATGGCACTATTTCAGGACATTAAAGGCAACTACACAGTAAAAACCTCTGCTGAAGTCAGTCAACATTTACAATCAGATGTCACGAGACCTTTATAATCCAGAGCAAACCAACCTGGGCTTTCACTGTAGGATCACTGACTTGGAAGCACCATTAATTCCTTAAGCAGGTATCTTTTTTTCCAAGCAGGCTCCTGTGAATGTTTTCCAGGTGCAGCATCAGCTCTAACAAAACCTTTCCAAACAAGGTCTAGTTCAAATACCCTGCCAAAACAGTTATCTTACAGAATGCATTATAATGTTCCAGGTTGCTATAATTTAATTGCTGGGGTATGGTGTGACAGGCTGCAGTCACCTCTTCTAAAGAAATGATTTTGAAATGCTCATAAATGTTCTGAATGAGATGAATTAATCAGCAATTTGAGTGTTGCAGGCACAGAAATATTGAAGTAATGCTACACAGATTACAGCACCCAACTCTTGCTAGTGCCGGATGGCATGAGAAAGCGCAATGGTCACAGTTTCGGAGGTTCAGCTTGGATATTAGGAAGGAAAAGAGTCATTAGGAAGGGAGTGCAGAACTGGAACAGGGTGTCCTTAGAAGCTGTGGGACCTTTGTTTTGCAGGAATTAAAAGCTGGGTAAAGAAGGCCACAGTTGACATGATCCAAGTGAGCAATGGTCCCACTTCCAGTGGGAGGTAGAGCTAGATACCTCCAGAGGTCAATTCCAGCCAACACTTCCTTGATTACAATCAGGTTTTGTTATTAATAAATGAAATTATGATCTATTTGAACTCCTGTTGTTTTGTACTTGGTCCATGAAATGGACCTACCACAAAGGTAGCTGGGAGGGCTTCTCATTTCTGAGTTCCTTAGACTAATTTTCTTCTCAATTTTTGCCTTCAAAAAAGCATTTCCCCATGTCAGATAGCCCTGACATCACGATTGTGATATGTTTTCCTATAGTTTCAAGTTAATTAAATATTCGATACTTATAACTGTGTGAAATTCCTCCTGAACCTCTTCTCTGACCATCACAATTTACTGGTCCAGAGCTATCAAACTTGAAGGCCCTGATTGCTTTGATTCTCTTCCACCACTTGTTATGAGCTTTCCTGCTCCCCCTCTGGCTCCTTCAAGTTCTGATCTTCTCTTGAGCTCAGTGGGGTAAGACCTTCTCATTGGGGCATTCAAGTGACAAAAAGAGGAGCATCTTTCCCCTCTCTTTTGTTGAGAGATGCCAGCATCATTCAAAACACGAGGGTTATTTGGAGCAGAGTTTGTAACAAACTTCAACATCTGCTCCCAAGAGCCAGCCCACAAAAAACAGCAATGAAAACTAAATCAAAGAGGACAACAGACCAGGAAGGCTAGTGCACAGCCTTTTATTACTTTGTCCACTGCTTGGAAAATTACATTGGAAAACCCAGATACGGATGGTGTGGCTTTGTGCAGAAACTAGATCTGGGAAGTGACAGTTATACAAGGTACTTAAATACCTTCTGCAATCACTTCTGACACCAGGACTATGCTTGTGTATGATCTGGGACTCTTCAATGTGCCCTTTTAATTCCTGTGCTCCACACAGTCACACCAATGTCTTAAGACTAAAAGATTTGAGAAACTCAGAAGAATAAAGCCAAGTGCTTCCATTTGGACAAACAGGCCAATGGTTACACAAAGGAAGGAGGCAGGAGAAGATGAAGATGCTCAAAGTAGTTTTTCTTCAAACAGATTAAAAAAACAATCGTGGTAGAGACAACTCCAGGAGAGAGCTAGTTGTACCTCGGCAAATGGTAAGGAATAAGGATGAAAATAAGAGATTCACAGATGAACATATTAAACATATTAAACCTTTACTTTAAACTTGGGCCACGCTGCAGAGGCTTTCCTAGCAAAAATCCTCTTCTGCTCCAAAGCACGTGAAGAAGCCACTCTCAGCCCAAAGGCATCACCTTCACTCATTGTCTGAGATGCCAAGGAATGTCTACACCGTCTAAATTGGGCAGAAGCTGCCAAGGGGATTGTGGCACTCGGTTTGCCCTTCCTACATTCAATCACACTGCAACAGCAGCTAAAAAGATCATTTGGGGGATGGATAGCACAGGGATAATGTTGCATTCCTCTGTGGAGGGAGCCTTGGGAGGAGCAGAAGGGAAGAGGAATTTGCCCCCAGGGAGCAGAGAGATTCCAGACTGTGAGATAAAGGGCTGAGGAAGCATCATGTGTAAATACATACCACTGCAAATGCACTGAACTCTCCTAAACTCACCTCCACAGGGTATTTAGAGTATCCAGAGAGCAGGACACATTTCTACAGCACAGTCCATTAAACAACTGCAGCTGTATTAACATCTACTTGTTTAACAACAGCACACAGAGGTCTCACTAAGGTATCCAAACCGCCCTGGGTACCACACGCATTCCTGAAAAGCCATGATTTATGTGCATTGAACTTTGCAGAAACCTGACTTTGCACACAAGAAAGTATCAATTGTGAAAAGAAAATACCAATATAGAGTTTGCACTGCAGCAACGTGCTGAAAACAAGCCTCAAACATCACCTACAGATGGGAATCTGTCACAGTTCCCACTTGGCTCTTCTCTGGTGCTCCTTGATGTCCTCTTACTTTCAGATATATAATGATCCACAAATTCAAAAGATGGGTAATGCCAACAGCAATAGCAAAAAATCTTTCCTATAATATAAAGTGTTCTTGCCTTGCACGGTAACATTGTGTGGTTCCATTGTTGTTTCCCAACCAAATACTTCCGAATACTCCTCCAAACAAGCATCTCTAAAGGTGCTGTAAGGAGTTTTGAGGGATCAAACGCCCCTTCTGACACCCTGGACCACCTCAAAGCCGTGTCCTACCTCCGTCAGCCCGACGTTTTTCCTCTTGATGACGTTCTGTAAACAGTTGCTCAGTGTTCGGGTCAGCAGCAGGTTTGTGGATTTTCTAATCATGTCATCGACTTCCGTGGAGCTGAAAAGTGGGATTTAAAGAGATTTGCAAAATGCTCTAACAAAGGAAAATCATCTGGAGCCGCCATCATGCAATCTCCTTCCCAACCCTCTTCTGCCTTATGCATGATCATTCATACACCGCTTGCAAGCGCTGACATACTAATATACACCAAAATACCAACAATTTAGATCTTTGTGTGCATGTGTCCATAAGGAAGGGGGGCTAAAATTAACTAAACCTACATCCCTCAGCCTCTTAGAGGGGCTGGTCCAGCACAGCTTGCCCATAGAGTCAGCGTTAACCCACACAGCCAAGGCACCACCCTGTACATAACGCTGGAGTTCTGCATGTTCAGTACACAAGGAGAAAGGGATGGAAGACCTGCAATGGAGGGAAAAAACAAATTAACCCCCCGAAATACCCTCCCAACCTTCTCATGGAATTTTAACTAAAAGAAGAGAAGGCTCCTGAAGGGGAGACCTTAGAGCAGCTCCAGTGCCTAAAGGGGCTCCAGGAAACCTGGAGAGGGGCTTTGGACAAGGGCCTGGAGGGACAGGCCAAGGGGAATGGCTTTAACCTGCCAGAGGGGAGATTGAGATGAGCTCTGAGGCAGAAGCTCTTCCCTGTGAGGGTGCTGAGGCGCTGGCACAGACTTTTCCCAGAGAAGTTGTGGCTGCCCCATCCCTGGCAGTGTTCAAGGCCAGGTTGGACACAGGGGCTTGGAGCAACCTGCTCTAGTGGAAGGTGTCCCTGCCCGTGGCCGGGGCTTGGAACTGGATGAGCTTTAAGGTCCCTTCCAACCCAAACCAGCCTGGGATTCTATCATAAATCACACTGGAAGCTCCTGCAACACATTGACATCCTTTGCCAGACGGTTGCAACTGCAGCATTGCTGAAGTTTGGGGGTTTGGCTTTCTGCTGCCCCTCCACGTGCGCACCAGCAAGGTGCAACCTCTCCTTTCTGAAGGACACTTTGGAAACCCACCCCAACACAGGCTCCTTTGATCTGTCATTGGCCCTGCATTAGCCCTGACACCACGGGGCTTTATCTCCAGCAGCGCAATGACAGGCAGCTGAGGGCAAAGAAAATTCCCAAGTGGAAGGCTGAGCAGTGTTAATAACTTTAAGGCTCATGCTAAATCAAGCCTGTGACCTTTTGCTCCTTCTCCTGTTTTACCTGACAAATGGCCCAAATTACAAAGCAGGGATTGACATGAGAAACAAAAGCAAACCTTGCAGCTCCCCCTCCAACCAGTGGGAAGGGATGGGTGCTGCTATTGGGGTGCCTGCTGGTGCAGGAATGGGCGCTAACAGCCCTTGTCCAGCTGAACCTTCCCAAATTTCTGTGCCTATTTAACCTTAGGGCAGACGCACTGAGCCAAGCCTTGGGCCCTCAGTGCCTGATGTTTGGGAAAAGAAGACTAAGCCTTCTCCAACAGCAATCTCTGTGGCCATAGCAGGGTTCTGGACATGCTCATCCTCCCCAAGCATTGCCCATCCTTCAGTCAACTCAGTTTTTGAAGTTCTTCAGAACCTTCCTTGTGCTGCTGCATGAGAATTGCACCGAAATCCCCCAACTTCCTGGGAGAAGTGGCAAATATTGCTCCCCACTTGCATCTCTGAGCAAAGTCATGCCTGTATTTCTGTTAGACCAAGAAATACGTGTCTTGCTGCAGCTTTCCCAAGGAAAAGCCCAGCTGCGCAACTCCCCGTGCACCCAGTTGCTTGCCACGCTCTGCTCCCCAACAGGTTCCTCTGATATTGCCTTCTCCCTCATGTTTAGAAGTCTGCTTTTGTGAGCCCCACAAACGGTTGAGCACTGTCTCCTTCCCAGCTGGATGCAAGCAAAGCAGGGCCAGCAGCTCAGCAGGACCCAGCCCCTGGTAACTCAAATTTAATGTCATCAGCCAAAGCCTTAGCATGGGTCTCCTCTAGATCATTACCCACTGATCCCTCTGAGTTTATTTCCCTCCTTCTTAGCAGGGAAGCACACCCTGTGCCAGCAAGAATCTGGGCTAGCCCACTTCATGTCTCAGATGGCTCCTTCTCACAGGGTTTTGATGTGCGGTCCAAGGTGATGTGTTTGGGTTTCCTAAATTGTAGAACACAAACCAAAATGGGAAGGTAGAAGAAACCCCGCAATGAATTCTCCAGGTCTTTGTATTATGGGTAGAGCTCTCAAATAAGGCTTTACTTAAAGATAAAGAAAAAAAACCCAAACCCACCATGCGCATATCCCCCAGGAAGAACCAGATTGCCCCCAGTCCCCTCCATCAGACAATAGCATAGTTCAATATAGCAAATCCCATAAAATCTAACCCTGTGATGATCTACAGATGGTTAAAAAGACACCCAAGGAGATTTAAAGCCAATGGGTGGTACAAAGGGGCTCCGTGACACAGGGGTGCTACTGGTAGTAGCGTGGGAATCGGGGAATGGGGCTGAGGAGCAAAAAGGGCTGGACCCATGCTCAAAGAGGGTCAAGAAATGGTTGTATAGGCAGAAAATGATACACAAAGCTGTATCTTTGTACAAGCACCGTGCCACTTTTGGGGTATTCCCTGGGAAATCCTGGAATGCAATCCATAGGGAGTAACACAGCCTGTCCCC
Organism: Strigops habroptila; assembly: GCF_004027225.2. NCBI lineage: Eukaryota > Metazoa > Chordata > Aves > Psittaciformes > Psittacidae > Strigops > Strigops habroptila. The sequence goes on from NC_044283.2 coordinate 1,365,043, forward strand.
AAGGATGGTGGAGGTGCAGAATGGCAAAGACTGGAAGCAGAACTGGTGGCTGGAGCTTCCAGCGTCTATTGGAACCAAAAAAGCAGAGATGAAAACCATGGGACTTGGACATGATGTCAGCTTTTCCCACTAAACCAACGCAGCAATCACATAGGTAGCGCTGGAAGAGCTTGCTTTTTATAATTCAAACATCAACTTGTCATCAGGGCATCAAAATTAAACAAGCCAGTTACTGTCTGGCTGCGTGTATGCCCCGAGACAGTCACGCTCTTGGCAGGAGCAGGATGCTGCCGGCCTCTGCCCAACGCCACAGCCAGTGTTGATGGCTGCTTTTACTTCTTCAAAGCACTTCTAACTGAGTTTTCTTGAGGAGAAGCTCCCGATGACCCAGCTACAACGTGTGCTTGAGCCCAGAACCCCCCCGTGTGCTGGGCTGCACCCCCAGAGGGTGAGCAGCAGGTCAGGGAGGGGATCCTGCCCCTCTGCTGCGCTCTGGGGAGCCCCCCCCCTGCAGTCCTGATCCAGCTCTGGGGCAGCAGCACAAGAGGGACGTGGAGCTGCTGGAGCGAGGCCAGAGGAGGCCCCGGAGCTGCTGCGAGGGCTGGAGCAGCTCTGCTCTGGAGCCAGGCTGAGAGAGCTGGGCTGGGGCAGCCTGGAGAAGAGAAGGCTCCTCAAGGGGACACCTTAGAGCAGCTCCAGTGCCTAAAGGGGCTCCAGGAAACCTGGAGAGGGGCTTTGGACAAGGGCCTGTAGGGACAGGCCAAGGGGAATGGCTTTAACCTGCCAGAGGGGAGACTGAGATGAGCTCTTACGCAGAAGTTCTTTCCTGTGAGGGTGGTGAGGTTGAGCCTTGGTTCAAGAGCCAGGTCAGATCTCCATTCTCAATATACAACAAGAAGACAAAAACTGCAAATACAGTCCATGTGGGCTGCTCACTATGTATGTTTGATGCCAATTTGATCCATCAGCTTCAAACTGGGAGAAATTGGTAGTGGTGTGGTTGTTACTGAGCCTACACACTTAGTCTACAAGCACAGGTCACTAGTGACACCAAAGCAGTAACACCAGCTATCAGAGAAACTACATTTATCTCCTCTTTCCTAGAGCTGACTTCCAAATCAATACTTCCAAACCAATAACTACTTGATGTAGTTATTCAAGCCTCTGATTTTTAATTCCATTTTATTTTTAATAACTTTACGCACTTAAACTATTTTCAGTCCTTTAAAACTTGTACCCCAGGTTCTTTCAGGATTGGTGCTTTGTTTGAGCAAACCCCCCAAACCAAACAATCAAAGTCCTGGTAGATTCGAGCTGACATCTCATCCTTCCCCCCACTGTTTTCCAAAGATATTCCCTATCTTTCAAATGGGAAATACTCCTGAAACCAGCTGAAGTCTTCTTTTAAAAGGCATCTCCTTCATGAACTTAAATACGCTTCTTAACAAAGGCAGAACTGATGAAAATATAAAGGTTTTCTTTCTCCTAATCAAAATAATAGATTCAAAAAATGTGCAGCCCTTATAAATGCACACCAAGCTCCAAATTTTCTTCAATAAGCAAAGTAACTTTCACAAGCAGATCAACATAAAGGAGAACATTCCCGTCCAACAGATACAAGGACCTGGTTTAAAGAAATAATTAGAAAAAGAAAATAAAATACAAGTTACATTTTCTGCCATAGGCTCTGTTCTGCAGGAAAAGACTGCGGAGTATTTAAAGGAACTGTCTGGGTTAATGACAGCTGATGTCCCGTATCCCATAGCAGTAGTCATGACCTTCAGGCCCTCCATGACTGACAGGCTGACCCCAATCACTCCAGGGTGCAAGGTAAATGACAAGCAAAGAAGAAAAAGAAAGAGAAGAGAAAGAAAACTTGCTGCCGGCTTTGTAGCCAAGCTTCCTAATAAAAACTAATTCAAGCTGTCAGGGTGAAATGAAGAAAGTGTCAACAGGGGTTTGCAGAGAAATATTCCAAATGTTTGCCTAGAAAAGCCAAGAGCTGGGCTCCCTTCCCCCAGCCCAACGCTGCTCCTCAAAAAGGGCTGGAAAATCCAATGTCGAAAGGAATTTTAATAACGTGTCCGGGGGGACCCCTGAGGAGGGACCCAAGGGGACACTTTTCTTCCCTTCCCTGACAAACCCAATCATCTCCGTAATGGTGAAGAGCACAAAACTCATGAGGGAAGTGCCAACGGAGGGGTTGGGTGAAACCAGCATCCGTGTGAAATAGGACCATGCTGTCGGCTTTAGAAACCGAGATGCTTAACGGTGACCCACAGGTTAAGAGCCCTGGGAGCCACCAAAGAGAACAACCTGCCACCAGTGAAAGGTTGAGATGAAACGCGGGGTGAGAAACCTCCTGTGCTTCCACATCAACCAATGAGCGACTGTGGCCTCTAGCAGAAGATGGAAAGAAAATGCCTCTCCAAATTACCACCCCTCGCACAAAGGAAGAGAATTCAAACCCTGCAGAGCCTTGTGGAGGCACTGTAACATCTGGCCAGTCGCCAGGACACTGCCCTGGCATCACACTGCACTGGGGCAATGTTCAGTGTCAGGCCATGGCCAGGACATGAAGCTGCCAAGGGAGATAAACCCTTCACACAGTCCAACCTTTCACTAGTACAGTGCTGTGAACAGAAGGGAAGAAGCATCCCTCCTGCCAGTAAAAATCTTGTTATTAATTTATATTCCTTTATTTATATACCTTTATGCATACTTTTATATATAACTTCATCTATATATACCCCTTTATTTATTTGTATTTATGTACCTCTACCAACTTGAAGACATTACTGGGTGCAAAAAGAAAGCACCAACTTGCAGTTTCTAGCAAATATAGTTGTTTTCCAATCTCACATACAAACACACAGGCAAAAACAGCATCAAAGCACCTTGGAATGGAGAAGGGAGGGTAAAAACATGGAATATTTTGTAAGCTTTAAGGAGAAAAAAAAAAAATAAAATCAGGTTATTTGTATAGAAACTCCCACGGGAAACAAGAAAAACAAACCCCTAAACCTGGGTGAATCAAAACCTCAAGAGTTTTCCTGACCATGGGCTTCTTAAGGGACATCCAGGGAGTTGTAGATGTTATACCAGGCACTGACCTGATGAAAAGGGGACATCATTAAGATAACCAGATTCATCTGTTTAGTACAACTCGATTGGAAACATCTTAGAGGGAACAAGTCCCCTCACTTTCCTAAAGCTATACCGTGGTCCTGGGCTATCTTTCCCTGCGTGAGGCCATCCCTTTGTACATGAAGGATGCCACCACTCCAAGGAGACCAAAAGCCACCTCCAGCCTGGACAGGGAATCCAAGCAGTTTAACAGCATGAAAGTTCGAGGAAAAGAATTCATATTTTAAACCTGTTGAGATCATAGAATCACAGCATGGTTTGGGTTGAAGGGACCTGAAAGCTCATCCAGTTCCAAGCCCCTGCCACAGGCAGGGACACCTTCCACTAGAGCAGGTTGCTCCAAGCCCCTGTGTCCAACCTGGCCTTGAACACTGCCAGGGATGTTTCAGTGCAGACAAAACCTCTTTATTCCAACCCCTAACACACTCATCTCCTACCTCAGATGAAGGTCTTCCGAAAACTTCAGGCAGGCGTAGATGAATTCCTTAATCTGATTGTAAACTTTAGGCACAAACTCAGAAAAGGGGAACTTCTTTGGAAACGGTTGCTGTAAAATACAGGAGAGAATTCAAGTCGAGGAGCAGACACTGAACAGGAGTGACGACTGCTTTCCAGCAACGTGTTCCAAGCAGCCAAATCAACTCTAGTATTTAGCTAAGTCCAGCAATGAAACAACAAGCCAGCATTTATTGTATATTATATAAACATTTCAGCCAAGTGAAAGACCAGATAATCACTTACAAATGGCACATGGGTGCAGAAGGGATTTGGAGTCTGAAACAGGGCTGGAAGGAAACTTGCAGCTAGGAGGGAGCAGGCAGCCCAACATTCTCTCATTCCCTAACTCCTTAACTCATATGAAAAATCCCCACTGGAGAACAAATTAACTTTTATCTCCCTCCATGCACACGGTGTTTTGCTTGGTCACCTCCCACAGTTGCTGCCCAAGGTGAGCACTTGCTTACAGCACCAAAAGCCAAGAGGAAACAGATGTCCTACACTGAGTTTTTTCCAACCAGCTTTTACTCACAGCACACACAGGGCTGGGAGGTGCAGAGTGTAATAGTAAGAAGCTGGAGCCTATGATATAGCTTTGGGGGAAGAACACAAACCCTCTGAAATCTAAATACTTGACTTGGATCAAAAACCCTCCCAGTCCTAATTAAGTTCACCAGGCTTGGAGCTCGCTGGCTGCCAGATGTGGAGCAGAAGGCCAAGCAGGCTTTTAAGGGACACTGGCTAGGTCAGATTTGGCGAGATTTAGGTTTTGCAAGCACACACTTCTACAAAAGCCAAGATATACCATTTTGTTGGCTTTTCTTTTTTTTTAATATAAGATTAAAACAAATAAAGGTCAATAACAGCTCCTAAAATGAGAATAAAATACCAGTGGAAGCAGATATTTCTAGTCTCGTCTACTGCAAGCACTGTTCAGCTGTAATAGCACACCGTGAGCTGAAAAAATCAGTGAGGTATTGCTGTATGCACTTCTCTCACCAACACCAGAAATACATCACACCGAAAGTATATTCGTTCTTTTCCCTTGTTTTAGGGGTATTTTTGTTGTTTATTTGGTTTGAGGCTTGCAGCTTTGGGTTTGGTTGGGGGATTTTGGATGCTTTCATTTGCAGTTCCCAATGCCAGCAACAAGGGCGCGGGGTTTTCCTGCACCAGCAGCCTCACTGTGCCACCTTCCCTGTTTCAAGATTACCTTTTCAAGTTCTGCATCCTGGAATGGGAACTGTCCAACTATTTTCTTATAAACTTCTTCATTTGTCACTGGGATGGGGCTGTAGTTATCTGAATCAAGTATATTTCTAAGGAAAGAACAGAAAAGTTACGAAGGCAGCTCTGTGATGACAGACGAACCACAACTCTGCAGATTTACTGCTCAGTTAAGAAGCTCTGAAGAAGTAGGTGCCAGTCTAAGATGTAATCCCCTGGGTCTAAACTTCTCAGCATGTTTGTGACTGCTGAAATCATCTTTGCTGCAGCCAAACTCCTTGATCTCTCCCAGCTCCATGCCCTCAGTCTGTGTAAAGGCACAACCAGAGCTTAATGGTGATTTTAGTCCAGACTGAAGCTTCAGCAGCAGCTCCTGCTAAAACCCGTGTGAGCTTCAGTCCTGCCTGACTTGAGGAAGGTGGATGCTGAGCTACCAGGGCATTGACAATCCTCCAGCACCTCTTCCCAATGCTCCATGCTCTGAGATGCCTTAATCCTCCTGAGAGGTCCTGGAGAACCATCACAGGATGAGCTAGTGGCTGCAGAGCACAGCATGGGACCCTGGATAATAAATATATCATGTCCTACCACTGGGCAACTGCTCAGCTCAATGGACATGCCCATACCAGCAGCACAGGGATATGCCACCGATGTCCCAGGACACACACAGCTCAGTGCTGGAGTAAGGACACAGAAATGCTGCTGCAACAGCATCCTCCCATCAGCATGACTGTCAGTGTGAGCTCCATAAGGAAACTATAACCTTCTCCCTATGGGAGGTAAAACCTCTTGTCTACACTGAGTTTTTGCACAGATCTCACTACACAGAGGATTCTCACAACTGTATTTAAATTGGCTCTTCCTGGTCCAAGGAGAGCTCAGGCTGAAGCTTACTGTTGCCTAAAATTTAACCATGAGCTTGATACTAATCATATCATTGAATGGTTTGGGTTGGAAGGGACCTTAAAGACCATCTAGTTCCAACCCCCTGCAACAGGCAGGGACACTTTCTACTAGACCAAGTTGCTAATCTCCCAAAAGGTTTTATTTATGAGCCAATACTACTCTGTAAGGTACCTCTCACGAGTTTACTTATAGAGCTTCTTACCTGAAAACTCCTGACCACTTCTTCAGTAGGGTTTCACTATACTGGTCTTGGATCTCCAACAGCATGTCAAAGAGCTGGTTCACTGGGAAGCCGTATCCCTGCAGTGGGTGACGGGAGAGAGCAATTGCAGGTGAGAAAAAGTCACCAAAAAGAGTTGAAGATTAGTTTCTCTATTTAATAGGGAGCACGTGGACAAATTCTCCCCATCACCACCACAGAGGTGAATGGTGCCGGAGAAGGGACTTAGGTGGTGATTTACTGAGGTGGTAGGACCAAGGGTTATGGGTCTGGATGTGGGCAAGAGGCACAAGGACTTGGCAATGTAGCCAGGCTTGGTCCTTGCCCATAGGTTGGCCTCCTCACGTGCAGGGAGAACCAGGCTGTCCATCAGGCACCACAATGCCAAAAAAGAAGCCAGGCCACCACAGCAAGCCCTCATTAGGCATTGAACCCCTCTGACAGACACCATCTATGAGCAGCACAATGTTGAGCGAGCACCAAGAGCGATCACCAACAGCCGCATACCTGGAGTGTATCTGCAAAGAGGACAATGAGGTTCTTCAAGTCTAACACCAGGCTCGGGTCCGAGCAGTAGGACTGCAAAGAAGGGGAGAAATTACAACATGGTTTGAACTGCAGGAAAAATATTGCCCTCAGCCCTCCTGCGTTATCACTGGATAAACCCAGAGGCCATGCAGTCCTATGATCAGCAGCTTTTATCCTCCAGCCCATGCCCTAAGGCTGCACAGGGCAAGGGAAGGCACGCTGATAAGGTTATCTCTCCTCGTAACGCACTGCTCTTCAGGCTCTCCATGATGAATAAGGATTTGGGTTGCTCTAGAGATACCTGAAGTGTCTCTAAGATTACCCAGGAGCTGCTGGGGAAGCGAGAGGAGATGAAGCAAATCAGCACGTTGTCATACCAAGACGACAGCAGCGCCTCTCATTTAATATTTAGTGTGTTGTGTCTGATGGTAATGAAGCATCACAGTGAGGCATCCCCAAGCCCCATGCGAAGGCTTCAATGCTAAGTGGTTCGGGCTGAGAAAAAACACTCTGCCTGCTTATATTTCAGAGATATTAATGCTCAGAGCTACAATACAAGTATTTATTGCAGGCCAGGACACTCCTCAAAGCCCTAAAGATACAACTCAGTGTAGCAATAGTGCTCATCGTCCTCCAAAAGCCACCCCACGTTACCCACAGGCTTCGTAGGCTCTCTGGACACAGCAGACAACCTCCCTATCCTGAAATATGTAAAGTTTCAGACAGAGTCTAACCAAATATAGAATCAGTGATCAGAAGCTGGAAAGAGAAACAGGTTTAAAGCTCACTGGAAACTCGAGGAGGAATGACTCCATTAATCAACGTGAAACACTGGAAGAGACACATTTTCCACTTCACTGTCCAAAAAAGAAAGTCAGAAAGAAAGATAATGCCCTAAAGCTATCAGAAGTGATAAAAGATGTCCCTGTCTGCAGCAAGGAAGAAAATCCAGGGATAAGTTTGGCTGAAGGGGAAGAACTGAAGCAGGGTGACCAATGTAAAAGCCCTCCATCAAGTCTCAATGGCACTGCTCTATAAAGGAGCACTGCTTAGAGATAAAAGTGATGACCAGGACACTGCAACATTCCCTGCCTGTGGCAGGGGGCTGGAACTGGATGAGCTTTAAGGTCCCTTCCAACCCAAATCATTCTATGATTCTACGATTTCATGATTACTGAAAAACCCCTTTCCTGGCAACCACCTCATGCATTAGGTTTGGCATCACTTAAAACAACTTGTCATGGCAACAAAGCTGGTAAGACTGAAAAACACCGTGTTTGGACCTGGCTTGCTCTCATGGTGTTCACCTAGCAGAAAACCCCACTTAAAAAGAAAATAAACACAGGTTTACAACCTAGCGGGGCGTACATCATTGTGTTTATCCCCTTTTGTAACAGAGAAGCTTTAAGTGGAAGGAGGCACCTTTCCAGTCAGCACTACTGCTGTGCTGGACGGAGCCAGAGAACCCTGGGAAGTCTCTATGGTCCCTCATCCCTACGATTAGGTCCATCACCTGGATGTTCCCCACTTGCACAGGGAAAGCCAAGCAGCTCTTCAGCAACACTGTCAGTGGGCACCTAAATTCAGAACTTGATGAGGTTTGGAGTGAGCAGCATGTTGTGTCTCCGCACAGAGGGACACTTGGGCTGCATCAAAAGGAGCATGCCTAGCAGGTTAAGGGAGGGGATTCTCCCCCTCTACTGTGCTCTGGGGAGACCCCCCCCTGCAGTCCTGATCCAGCTCTGACAGAAGGGCATGTTTGACTAAGATGAGCTCTGAGGCAGAAGTTGTTCCCTGTGAGGGTGCTGAGGCGCTGGCACAGGGTGCCCAGAGAAGCTGTGGCTGCCCCATCCCTGGCAGTGTTCAAGGCCAGGTTGGACACGGGCTTGGAGCAACCTGCTCTAGTGGAAGGTGTCCCTGTCCCTGGCAGGGGTTGGAGCTGGAGGAGCTTTAAGGTAATTTCCAAACCAAACGAGTCTGGGATTCTATGACATCTTTATCACTTGGGTACCACCACATGCATGCTACACCTGCACCGACATGACTGTGCAGCATCCTCCTGATGTCAGATGGCACTGCCATCCCTGAGCAGCAATGGGATCTCAGGGATTTATAACTTTGTTTTTCCTGGACAAAATGGCCCAACAATTTGAAAGTGGACTTGTGGAAAGTCAGGAATGCTTTTTCTTTTATGGTCAAATGCATTTTTTCATTCCACTAACCAACACGGTTTTCAGGAAACTCCAGTGCTCCCAAATGAACCTGTACAACATTGCATCAGGTCATACAACATGGGGGAAAAAAATGTGTGTTTATTGCAATTGGCTTTGGATTTTTTGCTCAAACAGAGAAATACCAAAGTGATCAGCAATTTTCTCTAACTTTTGTCAGTATTAAAAAATAAGAAATCTATTTATTGTCTTTCCACACACAAATGATTTGATAGCAGCCCATTCGCTTCCATGAACTTTAAGGGTCGTACTTCAGTGTGCCAAATAGACACTTTTTTCCCCAGTTTTCCAGCACAAACCGACTCCCTCTACTGGTGCTTCCCAAAAGTGATCATCAAAGTAACAGAAAAAGTATCAAACCACTGTTTTCTTTCTCTCCAGTCACCCAAAATATTGGGAGTTCGATGCAGAGATATGCAGAGCATCGAGAGGTAAAAAAAGCCAGAGAAAGCTTAAGGGGAAAGGTCCCCATGACCCGGCTTCAATGCGCGCTTGAGCCCAGAACCCTCCCGTGTGCTGGGCTGCACCCCCAGAGTGTGAGCAGCAGGTCAGGGAGGGGATCCTGCCCCTCTGCTGTGCTCTGAGGAGACCCCCCCTGCAGTCCTGATCCAGCTCTGGGGCAACAGCACAAGAGGGACGTGGAGCTGCTGGAGCGAGGCCAGAGGAGGCCCCGGAGCTGCTGCGAGGGCTGGAGCAGCTCTGCTCTGGAGCCAGGCTGAGAGAGCTGGGCTGGGGCAGCCTGGAGAAGAGAAGGCTCCTGAAGGGGACACCTTAGAGCAGCTCCAGTGCCTAAAGGGGCTCCAGGAAACCTGGAGAGGGGCTTTGGACAAGGGCCTGGAGGGACAGGCCAAGGGGAATGGCTTTAACCTGCCAGAGGGGAGATTGAGATGAGCTCTGAGGCAGAAGCTCTTCCCTGTGAGGGTGCTGAGGCACTGGCACAGGGTGCCCGGAGAAGCTGTGGCTGCCCCATCCCTGGCAGTGTTCAAGGCCAGGTTGGACACAGGGGCTTGGAGCAACCTGCTCTAGTGGAAGGTGTCCCTGCCCATGGCAGGGGGTTGGAACTGCATGAGCTTTAAGGTTCTTTCCAACCCAAACCACTTTGTGATTCTATAAAACAGCAGTGTTCTTCACATTATTGTTTTAAACAGGATCATTGGAAAAGAGGCAAAACAAAGAATCCTACTGTAAAAGCCAGTATTTCCAGCATGTCAAGTCATACTCAAGCAACAGCTGAGCAACCCGAGGCTTTTACTTACTGAATGTGTTCTTAGTGCTGCAATAGTTTTTGATAACGCCATCTCCCACAGCTCATCAATATAGGCTCTATTTACCAAGCCCTGAGTTGTATGCAAGATGTGATCTTCAACTACAAAAAACCTGACAGAGAGGAGAAAATGGCACTGTTATCTGAAGTTCCAGGTTCTGAGACATCCAAAGAGATCTTCAAACACTGGAGGCGAGGGATATACAGCATTTGCACATCCACAAATCCCCAGAGCAAGCTCATATTTGCAGTAAGTGTATTAAATATAGTTAATGCTAAACATTTTATTCACCTATTTTTAACATCATAACATTTTATATGGTGTTTCACTGTATTATAAAAGTGACCTAAACCACAGTTGCTCCTTGTAATGCCACTCTGTGTATATACAAAGGCAGAATTTCCCCTAAGTTCCCCACCCCGTTATTTCAACAAGAACCACTGATTAAACTCTGCTCCAGTCAGTAGCAAGCACATTACAAGTAGTTAACTGCAGGGAAAAATACTTTATCCACAGGGAAAAATACTTTAACTGCAGGGAAAATACCCTCTCGCACCGGGATACCCCACATGCTCACAACCATTTCAAGGCAATCAGTTCACCCCAATCTCCAGTTATCAAACAGCCTGGCCAAAAAGAAACTGGATTTTCCAGGGAGTGAGCGTGGCATTGGGCATTTTAAACAGCAATGGATAAAATCTCTAAGCTGGGTTTTGATGGGGAAATTCAGCCCAGGAGCATGGAGCTGGATGAGGAGCACACGTTGCACTTGTGATGGTTGTAATTAGATGTTGAAATTATTATTGTTAGTTGAAGACATTTCAACATCATCTCCTATCTCTGCTAGATTAATGGTCTTAGGTTGCTTCCTCTTGCAGCTCAGCTGCTTTTGGAAGACTCTGGTGAAATCTGAGCACAATAATAAGCAGCTCATAGAAACAGAGGCTTGAGAATCACCTTCTTATACCAGGAAAATAATCAAAGAATAATTATCCAATATGAAAGAACAATTAAGGTAGAGGCCTATTCACCTCATTAGTGGGGCAAGTAGATGCACATAGTCCACAGAGGTTATTTAGCCTCAAATTCCCAGCAATGACCTCGCTGGTACAAGAGCTGGCAGGTTCCTCCACGCTCCCATTAGTGACACAGCAAAGTTCATGGGTGCTATAAAATACACTCTAAAAGCCCAAACTACATTTTTTCCCCTGTTTTGGCTCCTTTTAAAGGCCCTGAAAGACATCAGCATTCCCTCCTCTCTTTCTTTTTGGGCTCCTCAACAACACAGCACACACATATTTAGCAAGGACATATATAAAAAGAACACCTACCCTACAATTTGATTAAAATACTTCCTGTAGCCGTCTAACGTTTCGTGCTGCAACAAAGAAAAAATGAGCAAAGATTAAACCAAAGGTGGCAAAGAGCAACTGGAAAGGAATTACAGACCATCCCACCAGCAACAGCAAACCCAGAGATAAATAACGCTCCGCTCCATTACTCAGCAGAGCAGGTTTGGGCACTGTGAAGAGAGGACCATCGTACCATGTTTGAAGGAGGCTGCAGAACCAATCGGGCTTGTTTTCTTCTCTGTTTCCTGTAGTAGTACTCAAAGGTTTCTCGGGCACCCTGGAAAACAGAAACAATTCATTCAAGCTACAATAATGGTTTGCATTAACCAGTAACTCGTGATGTGCTGGATTTACTGTTGACTTGCCATATCCTGCACTTCAGATGTATATCTCATACTTCTCCAACATATCTGTGCAACAGTCCTGCAAAATGCCATCCAAATATCAGAAGATGAAGAGTTTTAATTAAAATACTAGTCAAAAAAACAGCTGTTCAGGTATAATATCTGATGAACTCTTCTATACCCATTTTCCAGTATCACTGTGCAAATGTGGTGCACAGAAATGTGCAACCACCTTCTTTGCTGGACCATGACACAGACAAACATCAGATTTACCTAACCCTGGAGGCATTGAAACAATCAATTTCTAGCGTGAGCAAAAAGAACTATGGAAAAACAATGCCAGAAATTCTTCTGCTGATTCACGGGTGCAGAATGATGCAAAGCCACAAACACCACGGAATTTCAGCAAAATGTGTTTGTATGGGTTAGAGAGTCATAGAATCATAGAATCATGGAGTGCTTTGGTTTGGGTTGGAAGGGACCTTAAAGCTCATCCAGTTCCAGCCCCCTGCCATGGGCAGGGACACCTTCCACTAGAGCAGGTTGCTCCAAGCCCCTGTGTCCAACCTGGCCTTGAACACTGCCAGGGATGGGGCAGCCACAGCTTCTCTGGGAAAAGTCTGTGCCAGCGCCTCAGCACCCTCACAGGGAAGAGCTTCTGCCTCAGAGCTCATCTCAATCTCCCCTCTGGCAGGTTAAAGCCATTCCCCTTGGCCTGTCCCTACAGGCCCTTGGCCAAAGCCCCTCTCCAGGTTTCCTGGAGCCCCTTTAGGCACTGGAGCTGCTCTAAGGTGTCCCCTTCAGGAGCCTTCTCTTCTCCAGGCTGCCCCAGCCCAGCTCTCTCAGCCTGGCTCCAGAGCAGAGCTGCTCCAGCCCTCGCAGCAGCTCCGGGGCCTCCTCTGGCCTCGCTCCAGCAGCTCCACGTCCCTCTTGTGCTGTTGCCCCAGAGCTGGATCAGCACTGCAGGGGGGGTCTCCCCAGAGCACAGTATCCTTGACCTTAAAGCAATTTATAAGACCAGTCTATATAGTTGGGAAAAATACAACAGGTTTCTGAGCTTCTGCCCTCCATGAGCATCACCACCCATGCTGGGTGCTGCGGCAGGGACCTGAGCTGCTCCTCCAGGAGCTCCATCTGTAGGTGGTTGTTTTACCAAGCCAGGCTACATCTGAGCATCACCACCCAGGCAGCAAACCCATGAGGATCCTCAAACACTGTCGACCTGTTGAAGCTTTCAGATGTCCGCCTACCGCCCCGGTCCCTTAGGCTATGGAAAACCTTGTCGTTTCATCCCTGCCTGTTCCTCCCTCCTCCACACCCGTCTTGTTTTATGTCTGAAATTGGATTATAAACACTTCAGAGAAGGGACAAGGTCTTGCTTTGAACTGTTTCAAGACAATAAAACTAAAGATCTCATTCTGAATTCAGAAAACAAACAACACACAACAAATATCACCTGAGCAAGGCACCAGACGTCGACCTTCCCTACTAGAGAAAATAAAGGAATTAAAAGGAAAACCTGATGCTTATTTAATGATCTAGCAGCTACTATGGCATTACACAACCAGGCTGTTAATGCTACTATGGCATTACACAACCAGCTGCCCTCAGCTTATGCTTATGAAATGTCTGCAATGAACCCTTGAGGAGCTGTGGCCTGACTTGCTCCTTGACTTCTACAAGCTGGAGCTCGAGGCTTAAGCGAAAACTCAGCCTCCCTGATGTTCCCAGCAGCATTCCCACATAGTGCTACCCTTCCCAATGGAGCTATAATTCATCCAAATACCTTCTTGCCACGATGCACATGCATTGCAAGGATCAGTCAGATTTATGCCATGGATTTTGTCTCTGAATTCCACTTTTTATCCTGAGTATCAGGATGCACTGGATGAGGAGCTCTCGACGCTTGCTGGGCACATCCATCCAACCATCCATGGTCCAAATCCCCTTGCAAGAGACAAATCTGGATAGGTATAAATCCAAGCCTTTCCCTGCAATCAAGTTTGAACCTACAAATAATCTGACACTTGAAGAAAGCTTCTCAAAAGCAAAAACTATCTGGGAACCAGCATTTCCACATCAGATGTCTTCTCAGTGCTCCCAAAACCTGTTTCCTCCTGGCAAAGGAAAGGCCATGAGCCAGAAATCAGTGATCTACAGGTCAGACCCAGAACAGGGAGGATTATTACTGTTTTTATGAAGCTAAGCGCTAGCCCCCTTCAGAGGACATAAACCAGGGAGCTCTGAGCTCCCACGGAGCTCCTCTCCCAGCCCTGGAAGCCGGTGCTTCTCAGGATGCTGCTGTCACCCATCTCTTCTTAATTTTGGAGATGCCACAAGAGAACCATGACAGAGCAGGTTGTCCCACTCCCGCCCTGCCACTGATGTGACCACACGTAAGATACACATTAAATCCTGCTGTGCCTCATCTCTCAAAACCTACAGAAGTGGCACAAAACCTCCTGATCATCTCCATCCTCACCATAAGGGCAACTCACCTCTGGGAGCATCACTGAGATATGTAGGTGAAGCTACTCACTAACCTCACGCAGCTCCTTCAGCACACTGGGGACAAACCACAAACCAGGTTTCTATACCTATGTCATTGATGCCTTTGAGGAAAATGAAGCATTTGAACTTCATAATATTCTCTGAAAATTAACCTATTTTGGCTTACACTTTCAGAGGAAAAATATGTTTTCCACAGACACAAGAAGCAGGAGTGATGTGAGCTGAGCCAGAGATATCACACAAAGAATTCACTATAAACCCTCCTCTCCACCTTGGAGGGAAGCCCCTTGAGCCTCACAGTGTGCTTAGAAGGTTTTGGATACCAGGTCCTCCTTGTTCCAACCCAACAAATGGCTTTAACTGTAGTAGAAGAGAAGGAACAGCAATGACCTTGGAAAACATTCCCAAGAAAACATAGATCATATTCACATTTTAACAGTTTCCCTAAAATTTATGGCCTAGAGATCTGCCAATTTGACCAAAACTATCTCCCTCCCAACACACTGTTCCCTGTATTTTCTTTCTCAAGCCTTTCTTGACTGCTCCAGGAATCAGGGACTCTTGATAAGAAGCTACTCCAATGAGAAACTTTCCTTCCCACAAAATCTCTCTTGACACTATCCACATTTTTCTGGTGCACAACTTCATCCTTTTCTCTCAAGTGTATTCTTCCACCACCTCCCTAGACCTTTTCATCACTCACATATTATATTCTCCCCAAAATGGGAAGTCTTTCTTCCCCTTGGTGGCAGTTTTAGCTTAGACCACCTCATTTCTCACATTTGACCCTATTTAAGACTACTCAATTTATCAGATCTTCAGATAATGTTACTCCTTTGTATTCTATTTTTTAATATTGTTTTCCTCTGGGTAAAAAAAATCCCAAAAGCAGAAAACAGACAAATAGAAATAAACCAAAAAAGTATCCAGAACACACCAAAAGACCCAGTGTTTTGTAGACTACTCATCTGAAACACCATGTAGTATTTATAGGTCAACCCTGTTCTCCTCTCCCAGCCCTATGCCTGGTAGTGGTTCACATTCAACCAACCCCATCCTTACCTCCAGTTTTCAAACACAATATTTTGGGACATAAATGCTGTACATGAGGTATCACGAGAAGTGGCTTTGAGGGCACCACTGAGCCACTCAGGCTGTCGGGGCTCAGCCTCTTCTATCAGCCACCACAGCACAGGCAGGAGTGATTCTCCATGTCCCCTTGGTGAGAAACAGTCCAGCTTTTTTCTTTTCTTTACTCCTAAAAGCAGCTATTTTAGCCTATAAAGATACATTGCATCTGCAATGTATTTCTTTTCACCAAAACCCATGATGCTGACGCAGATCTCCAGTGGCATATGGCACATCTGAGAACAAGAACCACTTGGGAAAGACTACTGAGGAGCAACTCCCAGCCCCAAACTCTCATGCACTTCCAAATCCATCACTGACCTCCTGCAGAAGCAAGATGCTGCTAATACGTATCATTACAGAGGCAGCATCCTCACTCCTTCTGGGTTTCTTGTGCGCTTATCCCATAAAACATGGGGAAATCAAGTAGTCATGGTGGGGAGAGGAGAAGGAGATCCCTTTCCTAGGGTGGTTTCACCTAATTCTCCAACTTTAAGGAGTGGAAAGAACCCAAAGCCACTTTTCCAAATGAGACATTTATTGCAATCATGGTCCAGGAAAAACCCTCAATAATGCCTCATCTTTTTAAAATTACGGGGCAGAACTTTCCTTCTCAAATGAGCTTCAGGAGTTCACAGAGTTGGCAATGAAAGGCAGACAATTAAGCTCACGGATGAGCACCACAGAAGGGAAAACAGAACATCATGGCAAGAATGCAAAAACAGTAGCTGAAAAAAAACCCCAAAAGTTTCATAATTCGGGAGTGGCAGAGAGCTGAGAGCAAATCTATGTGTGAACTACATAGGGGGAAACTTACTGTAAGTTTTATCCTGATGTTGTCCTCAAAATGCCCAGTAAAACGGGACTTTCTGGATGCAGAACAAAGCAGATAACTATTTTGGACTACTAAATTTCTGCTTATCTGGCAGCAGAAATGCACCTTGTGTACTTCATGTAATGACAGTTTACTAGGTGCATGCAACTGGGTAACATGTGCCATCAATAACCCATCACTCCCAAGAGGACATTATTGACTGAGCCACTTTGTCCTTGCAACACCATTAGTCCATTTCATAAAAATCAGGGAATCACAGAATCCCAGAGTGGTTTGGGTTGAAGGGACCTTAAAGCTCACCCAGTCCCGACCCCCTGCCATGGGCAGGGACACCTTCCACTAGAGCAGGTTGCTCCAAGCCCCTGTGTCCAACCTGGCCTTGAACACTGCCAGGGATGGGGCAGCCACAGCTTCTCTGGGCACCCTGTGCCAGTGCCTCAGCACCCTCACAGGGAAGAACTTCTGCCTCAGAGCTCATCTCAATCTCCCCTCTGGCAGGTTAAAGCCATTCCCCTTGGCCTGTCCCTACAGGCCCTTGGCCAAAGCCCCTCTCCAGGTTTCCTGGAGCCCCTTTAGGCACTGGAGCTGCTCTAAGGTCTCCCCTTCAGGAGCCTTCTCTTCTCCAGGCTGCCCCAGCCCAGCTCTCTCAGCCTGTCTTCATCTGTCTTCTTGTATCCAAGCAGCAGACCAATATTCATCTATCTACAGAAGTCAGCCTTCAAATGGCTTCTCCTTCACATGGAGAATTTACTGTGGAGCTCAAAAATCCAAAACATTGTACCTAAGTACACCGAGCTGATCAGCTCAGTGGGTACCTTGTTGGATGATTGGGTTCAGGGGGTTTTGGGTAAACAGGTCATGCTCTACATGGAGGCCCATAACAAGTGACGAATGACAGCAGGGTTTCTGGGACCTGCCTTGCTTAACATGTTTGCCAATGACCTGAAAGAGGTGATGGATGTGGTTTCATTTACTTTGAGGATGACCACAAATTGGGCGAAAAGTCAATACACTTGAAGGCAAGGCAACCAACTGGAGGGGTCTTGGCTGTCTGAGAAATAGACCAACATGAACATGACGAAATTCAGTAAGGACAAATGCCAAATATCACATATGAAAAGGAAGAACCCCTGAACCTCTTGCAACACCACAGACCGAGGACCACTGCTTTGGGAGCACCTCTATGGATAAAGACTGAAAGTTTTGGTAGACAGCAAGCTGAAAATGAAACAGCAGCTCATCCTCACAGGAAAAAGCAACCAAAAATATCTGGGGAACTAACCCTAATATCTAAGATAAGGACACCGAGAAGATGGAATCAGTATGACTTTACAGTGATGCACAGCAGGAGAAGAGACAACGGGTACAAATGAAATAGAGTAATTTTGACTGGTTGTAATGAAAAACCTTTTCACAACCAGAACAGTCAGGCAGTGGAAAAAAGAGTTCCCCAAAGGTGTTTTATAGTCTCCATCCATGGAGACTTTTGAGACCAGACTGGATAAAGCCCTGAGAAACCTGGTCTGGTCTCACAACTGTCTTGCTCTGAGAAGGAAGTTGGACTAGAGACCTCCTGAGATGACCCTATCCTGTGAGAAACACGCTCTACAAACAGCCTACACAGAGATTTTGAAGCCTCTGGGTATTTTACATATGCTTATTTCCTAACCTGGGCTCCAAATGTCCTGATCACCAGCCATTTCCCACGTGTCAGGTTCTATGAGTAGGAAGGGCCAGAACTAGGGCCCAAAGTCCCATTTTAAGGGGGGGTTATAGTCACAGTTCAGCCTCATTTCAACAAGAAAGAGCCTATTCCTTTCACCCCAGGTCACTGAGCAGCAGTGCTGTGATGTGTCACCCCTCACCTGGCTCAAATGGCCCCTACAGATAGTGTTTCATTTTGATTTGCCTACAAGTGCCAAACAACACTTGGCATCATATCAACACCAAAGAGACTCTCACTCAAACCTGGATCCCACTTCTACTCCCCTCTGCAACCCCAGAGTTTCAGAGGTTTGGCCATACCCAAAACCAGACCCACATGTACAACCCCTGCCCTGACAGCTCAACAGCACAGAGCAGCAGATTGGATGGCACCTACCTTGTTGAAAGCAGCACGTAAGTTCTAAAATCCTACAGATAAACACTTTTTACCCCAAAATTTCCTAAAAGAGGCAGTTTGATATAAGGAGAGATGATTGTCCCAGACTTAAAGGAACCAACAGGAGCTTGTACATTACTTAGAAATAGGTTGCGAGAAAAAGAGCTTAGAAAATAAGTTTAACATGCCCTGAAGATGTCTCAAGGTAAGAGGACACCAGTAGCCACTAATGAAACACAAAGAAGTCCAACTCTTAAGCAGATGCTTAACTTGTAAAATGTAAATATTCCCCAATAACACCACGGAGGCACAAGGGTGCAGGTGCTCAGCAAGGAGCCTGTAAGTGCTTTGCTGAATCAGGATCAAAAAGGCAGCTCTTGCTCAGCCCTGTGGAACCTGTTGTTGACTGTAAACACCACCTTGATACCAAAAACAGAAAGATAAAGCCAACCAGAAAACTGCGTGGGGGGAAAAGAGGAGAAGCATGGCAAGCTCTGCTTTGGAGTGAGCCTCTCCCTCTAAGGTCTGCAGAGCTGTGCATGCTCAAGAAGTGGCAATGCTCACCCCAACGTGTCCTCCACGGCTTATAGAGCATATGCAAGAGGACAACAGTCACAGCCTCACCTTGACCTGGCCAGGAATGTCTTCACCACCCCTGTCTCCTCCATCCCTGGCAGTGTTCAAGGCCAGGTTGGACAGATCTTGGAGCAACCTGGTCTAGTGGAAGGTGTCCCTGCCCGTGACAGGGAGTTGGAACTGGATGATCTTAAGGTCCTTTCCAACCTTCCACTAGAGCAGGTTTGCTCCAAGCTCCTGTGTCCAACCTGGCCTTGAACACTGCCAGGAATGGGGCAGCCACAGCTTCTCTGGGCACTCTGAGCCAGCACCTCACCACCCTCACAGTAAAATACTGTCCTGATCCCTCCAGACAGGGCACCAGGAGCCCAGGTGAGTTCCCAGCCACCCTTGGCCAGGCAAACTAGGAACATATGAGCATCAATGCACCAGGGTTGATGAACGTACCAAGGTGAAGATGCACATGGCTTTTCTTTAGCTCTGACACCCAAGAGCTGCTGCTTGTCCTAGGGAAAACCTGGGGTCCTGCAGCAGGTCTTGGCACAGCTTCTCACTGCTTCCCACTGCCTTGGCCAGGAAATAGTTAACTATAGAGGAAAATAGGTAAGATTTCCCCATTTTTCCCCCTTCCTCCAAGGTAGATGCCCAACACCTCCTCCCTCAAACAAGGCGGGCTCCTTCCTCCCAGCAAATAAGGCCATTACCCCCCCCCAGTCCCACTGCCGGAGCCGACGGTGCAGCATTGTTCCCCAGCCCTGTCTATAGGAAGCAATATCTATTTTCCATTTAGACGAGGGTAAAGCCTTTAATTTCAGCCTCCTGGCTGCAGCTGGAGTTCCCTTTTAACTGCTTGGCCACAGGAGTGAAGACAGTTTTATATGGAAGAAAATGCTGAAAAGGCCACTTTAATATGCTCGCATGTGAAAAGGGGAGAGCTTTTCATACCGCACGGTAATGAGGGTCAGCGGGATATTACACTTCACCATATGGCTAATTTGCACAGCAGGTCAAATGCTCTATTTGCTTTTTTAAAGACAGCCCGATAGATTAAGCTGCACTAAAACAAAACACACCAAAAAGAAGAAATAAGGAAGCATGAGGAGGAGATGCCCTCTAATGTTGGAGCCTGGCAGCACATCCAGCCTGGTGTACAAGGGGTTAGGAAAATAATGGTATCTGAAGATGAGAGGGGTTGGAATGATGGGAATCCCACTCCTTCAGCATCATCCCACATTCACGATGGTGGTACCTGCACTAAAGACCATCCCTGCTTAATGAGGGGCTCCAGTGATGAGAGCAATGACCATCACAACCCATGTTTGTCTTGGCGTGTCCTCAGTGCCATGGCCCAGGCATGACCCGTGGAGGCACTTCCCGTCCCCACACACTTCCCAACAGATCCGGTGGGTAAAGATTAGGGAGCTGCATGGCCGGGGTGTTTGGAGAGGCTAAATACACTGATTAACGAGCCTGGCTTTTGTAATCTCCTGACTGCCACAGCACAGTGTTAATTTATTAAATACCTTCACAAAGGGCCTTTATTAGAGGCCTTTGCTTGGCTGGCTCCTTTCAGAGCATTACGAGCTACATCTAATAAAGCTTTAATTGACTATTGCCTTTCCCAACCCCTGACCTGGGATGACAAACAGTGGGGCCATGCTAGTAAAAGGAGGAGTTTCCATCCCAAAAGAGCACAGCAGCTTGCAGAGACAGAGCTGAATCCGATGGATAAGAAGCGTGGAGATGAGCGTCACCTCGCTCCGCCTAGACCAGAAGCCAACTTCTTGCCCAGAGAGGTGGTGGATGCGCCATCCCTGGAGACATTCAAGGCCAGGCAGGATGTGGTTCTGGGCAACCTGATCTAGCTGATGATGTCCCTGCTCATTGCAGGGGGGTTGGACTAGATGAGCTTTGAAGGTCCCTTCTAACCCAAAGTGTTCTATGATTCTTCCCACACCAACTCCTTTTACAGACGCTCCAGTTTTCCCAACACGAGGAAATCACACTTTGGTAATATGAAATTTTTATGCCTTATGTCATATAGAGGGGAGCAAACCACCCAAGCCACTCTCTTCTCAGTTTAAGACCTCAGAATTCAGAGAACCAGATCCTGGTGCTCACCAGCCCATGGTCCCACAGCTAGCTGGTGCCTTAGAGGAAAGAAAAACCCCACCATTTTCCTCTTTCTCTCCAAGGAATCAAGATGAAAGTAACTGCAGGAAGGTGGGGACCAGAAGTAGAAAACCAAGTAATTCTTTGCTTTGGCCACAATCAGGGTTCCCATCTTCTTGCAGCCAAAAGGCATGAGTGACAAGACAGAAAGCCACTATTGGCAATGTGATGAAAAATCAAAGAACTGAAGACTTGAAGGACAAAAAGAAAGCCTGGAGCAATAAAAATTGCCACACAGAATTGCCTCTTCAGCTTGGTGAAATAGTTGGGTAGGTCACATCTCTACTTCTCTTCAAAATCACAGACGAGCCATTTCTGGTGCTAGCTCTGCTCTCAAGATCTGTTTGACCAGAGGCTTAAATGTTTCATCTCAAGCTCAGAAGCTGGACTTAAGAGCTATATTGAAAATAAATAAGTATTTCTAAGCTTGTTTTCTGGCTGCAGAAAACAAGCACAAAATGAGAATAAAGTGTCCTTCAATTGTTCAGTCCATGAAACAAATACTTACTCAAATGACACATGTTCTTTCACTTCATTCATGTTCAAGACCAGGTTGGATGGGGCTTGGAGCAACCTGCTCTAGTGAAAAGTGTCCCTGCCTGTGGCAGGGGGTTGGAACTGGATGAGCTTTAAGGTCCCTTCCAACCCAAATCAGTCTGGGGTTCTACACTGGTATAAGTGGGAAAAAATCAGACATTCCCAGGTATAAAAAAGCAACAGAAAATAAAACATCAGAAAATTTAATGCCTCTAAAACCCTTGGCAAGACAGAAGACAAGAGGTCTCCTATCCAGTCTTACAAGAGCTGTCAGGAGCCATCGCATGTCCTGCCTGCACGGGATCAGATGGGTGCTGGAGATCACTGAGTAAAACCTGAATTTAACCTCAGGAACAACCATATTTCCTAATCCACACGTGCCAGTGCCGAGCAGGCAATGCCTGGGCACAGCGCCCTGACTTCAACTCCGGCCAGCATCAGATCTGGTGTGACTGAAAAATAACACAAGAATAGAGCAAACACATAATCCAGCTTTCCCAGCATTTCTCAGCCTCCAGCAACTCACAGCACAGGGATGCCCTGAGCCACAAGCCAGGTCTTATTATTTAACACTCCCTATGGATTCTTTTCCCATAAATTTGCCCAACAGCTTCCTGTGCTCACGTAAACTTCTAACGTCCGTATGACCTGGTGTCAAGGTTTCAGAGAAAATAGAGGTTAGAGATCAGAAGAGACTGTAAGTCTTTAAAAACTAGGGAAATGCAGCCACCCATGTGCTGGGCTGCACCCCCAGAGCGTGAGCAGCAGCTCAGGGAGGGGATCCTGCCCCTCTGCTGCGCTCTGGGGAGACCCCCCTGCAGTCCTGATCCAGCTCTGGGGCAACAGCACAAGAGGGACGTGGAGCTGCTGGAGCGAGGCCAGAGGAGGCCCCGGAGCTGCTGCGAGGGCTGGAGCAGCTCTGCTCTGGAGCCAGGCTGAGAGAGCTGGGCTGGGGCAGCCTGGAGAAGAGAAGGCTCCTGAAGGGGACACCTTAGAGCAGCTCCAGTGCCTAAAGGGGCTCCAGGAAACCTGGAGAGGGGCTTTGGACAAGGGCCTGTAGGGACAGGCCAAGGGGAATGGCTTTAACCTGCCAGAGGGGAGACTGAGATGAGCTCTGAGGCAGAAGCTCTTCCCTGTGAGGGTGCTGAGGCGCTGGCACAGACTTTTCCCAGAGAAGCTGTGGCTGCCCCATCCCTGGCAGTGTTCAAGGCCAGGTTGGACACAGGGGCTTGGAGCAACCTGCTCTAGTGGAAGGTGTCCCTGCCCGGGGCAGGGGGTTGGAACTGGAGGAGCTTTAAGGTCCCTTCTGAAACCAGTCAGGGATTCCATGATAATGAAAACAGTGTTTATAATTCCATATTTGTTCTCAGAAAAATCCAGCTTGCATGGCAAAGCTGGAATAAGTGACTCATTGTGCTGCGTGGTTCAGAGCAGCAAAAAGACACCAAAAACCTACAACCAAGCCCCAAATCCAGGGGCTGCCATGGCAGCACAGGCCATCAGCACACCCAAAGCCTCCCCCACATCGTGGCTAACCGCAGAGAACTGGGACTCGGGTGCTCTTATCTTCAAAGCCTGGATGGAGCACACAGAAAACATCTGAAAACTACAGGACAAAAAGGCATCAACAACTCAGCTCTATCTGCACAACGGATCTCCCTCTCCCACCAATAAAGTTTATTTCTGCAGCCAGCAGAGCCTTTGCAGGGCTCTGTCAGGCTGCAAAATGCAGTTCTGGAAGGAATTACACCCACCCAAAACCTCATTCCTTCCCAAACACAAGCAGAGGAGGAGGACTGGATGAAGAACCAATGCCCTGCACTCAAACCCTTCAATGACTCCATTAAAGAAGACAGAGAGAACATACATCTACACACAGAACAGATGGATGCTTTCGTCCAAGTAATTTTTATAGCAAAATCACAAGCCTGGTTTCAAGCACACTCATGTTGAGATCTTGCCTTCACAACCCATTTCACTTTTCTTACAGCATCACAGGTTACAGGGGGCTTTGCAAGAGGAGAAGGGACAAAAGTCTCTTTCATGTTTATTTCCCTGTTAAGAATTTATCCTCTGCAAAAGTTAAGGACAACCTTCCAGGAGAAAGGGCATTTTCCCCTTGTATGTTCATCACTCACTTTGAAAGCAGAATAGACAGCAGCCAGAGAAGAGGATGGGGAGGCAAAGACATGCTTCTCTTCCCAGGCTTGATCAAAGTTACCAATTAGAAACTTGAGGTTTCAAATACAGCAACAGATTCTGTGACCCTTTGGTTTCTTGAGACAAAGCACTTTGCTGAGCAAGAACAGAAGCTCCGTGAGGAAATGCAAAACTCTTTGGCACACCAAAGCACTGCTGATGGGTCGGAATGAAATGCTCCTCATCCTTACAAGCACAAGGAACATGCTGCAAGAGGAGGACTCTGCTGCTAAGAGTTCACCCAGATCCAATGTCCCTTTTATTTGAAATCCCAAAATGTACTGACTATTGATGACATTAATTCCAGCCCTACATTGTTGTCCCGGCTCACTGGACTAGATGACCTTTGAAGGTCCCTTCCAACCCAAACTATTTATGATTCTATGATTGTGCTCTTATTTATCATAATATTTATCATTATTCATGATTGTGCTCTTATTTATCACCATTAATCCTCATTTGCTCAATCACTCACTACCCAGGCTGTGCTCCTACATGGTGCAATGGCATCTCAGCTGCAAGGAAAATGTCTGCAAGAGGATATAAAGCCGCATGAACTAAATACAGCGATTGTAGTGAAACACAGGGATTTTCAGGGTGATGCAAGTTCTCCTAACGTGGCAGACAAGCAGCCACAGTAAATCTTCCAAGTAATCCAAGATGCAAATTCCACTTCAATCACATTTTAATAGGTTTAAATGTTAACCAGAAATGTGTTTTCTTTTCCATTTAGTATCAGTTGAAATATTTAGTCTATTTGCTACTGCTCAGTCATCAGTTTAGCGCTGCTGGGTTCATTTAACAAGAGAAAAGGAGTGTGAGGTTTTCAGTCTCTGCTATTCAAGTATGATTTGTTTTGTTACCCTGTTTAGCCAGGATTAGATACCACAGCTTTTCCTTAATCTAGACCAAGCAAAAGACTTCTCCCCAGTCCAACACATGATTTAACATCACATCATCCTAGATGAAGAGACTTGGTTTGCTTGTATAAGCACTGAACACATGGCCAGCCTTTTAAACCAGTATTTTTGTATTTATCAAATCTATTTCTGATATTAAAAAGAGATACGTTCATCCAGAAGGAACATAAAGACAGACTCAAATACTTCAAAATATTTCCCTTGGGGCCCTTTTCTAATCCTAAAATTTTTACTTTCTAATAGCCAGTAAGAAGGAGGACTCCAAATGTGGAGCTGCTGTGCCTGACAAATGAAGTGAAGTGCAGAACACACGGAGCTGTAAAAGGCGAGAAGGACATTAAACTTCTCTGAGATGACAGCTCGAGCTTTCACAGTTCCTCAGAGTTAATGCTGCTCCAAAAGGAGGAGAAAGGAACATGCACAAATTAAGATTTGTTGGAAAGCCTAATCTTCTCCAGTGATTAATAGTCAAAAGTTTATCTGTGAGTGGTAGCAGCGCAACAGAAGATCCAATGCATGTTCAAACCCCGAAGACCAGTGACACCGATAAAAGTCAAACACAAACCGTTTCTCCATAGTTTTAATAGCTTTGATTTTGTTTGCAGATGACAAAATACATCAAGTAACAGTGTATGTTTCTAAAAGTTATGCCAATGACCAGGACCATACACAAATAGAGCCCTTCAGTCTTCCTGGCGACTAATGGAATATTTCCTGCAACTGCTCTGAGGACAGATACATGAGAGACCTTCTATTAAAAGGCTTTTCTATATCAACCTCATTTCTGCTTTTAGATTTTCTAGCCATCTGCACATACATCCTGAGCCTCTGATCCACCTGCTCACATACCGATCAACCCAATCTACCCACCAATATCCCCACAGACTCAAGCTGGTCCACGTTGGGTCATAAACCAACTTCAGGCAACGGCAATGAGTTTCTGGGGTTTTGTGGTAAGATTGAATCTTTTAGATGGTGCAACATGTCACAAGGCACAGAAATAAAAGCTTGTCTCCCAAGTTGTCTGAGGTTACCCAGAATTAGTCCCTCGCATCCCGGAAGCCCACAGATTCCTGAGCAAAGGGATACTGATTTCGGACCAGAGATCCTAAAAACGATTAAACATTCCCTTGGCATTTCACTGCCTTCGCATTGCCCATAAAACCAGAGTCTCCACCTCAGAAACTTCAAAATACACCCAAAATATAAGATGTTTTGACATTCCAGATTGACAGTCACCTTGCAGAGCAATTCCACCAAACACCATCACTCCACCACAAAGCACAAGAGCACGAGACCCAACAAGCATCAGAGGAGGGCTCAGCCTTTCAACATGTCATTCATGTTAACTTCAACTTGCCCTGTCTCTGATACATGTATAACATGTTCCTTACCATACAGATATAATTCTTAAGTGAATATTCTCTAGGGGAAATCACAGAATATGTAATAACTCAAAGTGACACAGGGCTAAGATACACTAATAGTAAGAAGCTTCTCTCAAACATCAGCATCCCACAAATCATAGAATGGTTTGGGTTGGAAGGGACCTTCAAAGCTCATCTAGTCCAATCCCCCTGCAATGAGCAGGGACATCTTCAACTAGATCAGGTTGCCCAGAACCACATCCAGCCTGGCCTTGAATGTCTCCGGGGATGGTGTATCCACCACCTCTCTGAGCAACCTGCACCAGCATTTTACCACCCTCATTGTAAAAAATCTCTTCCTCACATCCAACCTG
Source organism: Strigops habroptila (assembly GCF_004027225.2). Classification (NCBI taxonomy): domain Eukaryota; kingdom Metazoa; phylum Chordata; class Aves; order Psittaciformes; family Psittacidae; genus Strigops; species Strigops habroptila. Next base: position 1,391,481 of record NC_044283.2, read on the forward strand.
AATTTCCCCTTTTAGTTTAAAACCATCACCCCTCGTCGTATCACAATGGGCCCCACTAAAAGTCTCTCCCCATCTTTCTTTTAGGCCCCTTTCAACAACTGAAAGGCCACAATAAGGTCTCCCCAGCACCTTCTCTTCTCCAGGCTGAACAACCCCAACTCTCTCAGCCTTTCCTCATAGCAGAGGTGCTCCAGCCCTGTAATCATTTTTGTGGCCCTCCTCTGGACACTCTCAAAAAAGTCCATGTCTTTCCTGTGCTGAGAACTCCAGAGCTGGATGCAGTACTCCAGGTGGAGTCTCACCAGAGCAGAGCAGGGCAAAATCACCTCCCTTGACCCGCCAGCCAGACTCCTTTAGATGCAGTCCAAGATACAATTGGCCTTCTGGGCTGCAAGCGCACACTGCCGGCTCATATTCAATCTGTCATCCACCAGTACCCCAAGTCATCCTCCTCAGGGTACTCTCAAGCCCTTCATCCCCCAGCCTGTGTTGGTACCAGGGGCTGCTCTGACCCAGGTGCAGGATGCTGCACTTGACATTGTTAAATCTCATGAGGTTCACATGGACCCACTTCTCGAGCCTGTCCAAGTAGCCTCTGGATGGCATCCCATCCCTTGGGCATGTTGACTGCCAAATAAACCTTTACTCTGCTGTGCTGAATACAACACGTACATAGGAAGCATCCTTTCAAGCGTTTCTGAGAGCCCCAAGTGAACTCATTTCAGGAACTAGAGTGGAAACTTCACACATTTTGCACCAAGCCCTTCTTTCTGCGCAATCTGTCCTCGTATGAAGCCAAGCCCTTGGGTTTGGAGCACCCATCCCCACACCGGCTGACAGGCTCCAAGCTGGAGGAAGGCAATCGCCAAGCCCCGCACTGGGGTAACGCTCTGAAGAAATCACTGCATGCTCAAACAATGGGATATTTGTCAAAGTACAGCTTGATCACCAGCAATCATCTGTTTTTCATAACTACATTTGACCTAAACTGAATTGACTGAACAAGTAGCCTGTGTTTCTCATTCTGGAAAAGGCAGCGGTGCAGCTCCCTCTCCAGCCTCCCCCCTCTCCTTTTTAAGCCATACTTCTGAAAAGTTACAAAGCGATGATGTAGACAGATATTTCCTCATTATGAACAGCAGCAGCTAAACATTTTCAGGTTGCATTTTTGGCCATCTCCTCCCGTTCCAGGTGACCTGCAAGGTTAAGCACAGGGGGATATGCCTTTCTCCTCTGCTTGCATTCAAATCCACCCTCTCTGCAATGAGAAGCAGAACACTTCCCAGGGTAACAACGAGCAGAGATGGCTTCTATACCACGTGCTCCTTTCATAATATATTTAAAGTTCATTAAAACTTTATAATGAATGAGCTGCCAGGGAAAAAAATACATTCAGGACAAGCCCACAGAGTCTTCCATGCAAGGCCACTGTGCAGAAAACCTCTGGAAGGCAACTGCTCGTAGAAGAAAGCTCGCTCTCCGTTGAGGAAGGAAGGAAGTGGTGGAAATTGGTCACAAGCTTTGCAAGGAAGGATGCATCCCCAACAGCTAATCAGCCTTGTCAGGGCTCTCATCAATTAAGGGGAAAAAAACCCCTTTCAATTTAAGAAGAGTGCAGAATGAGTCCTTGAGGAAGATGAAGGACAGGTCCAAAGGGAGGCAAAGGAGGCAAGGGATGAGGAAGGTGGAAAGAGAGGAGGCAACGTGTACCTAAAAGAATACAAGCTGCAACAAATATGACCCGTTTTTTACAGCCTGCTTAAAATTGTGTGTTTGAAGCTGTAATTCTCCTAGCAGAGAGCGAATGATCACCCACAGACACGGGTTTGCATTAACTGCAGACACACAAGGGGAAAAAGTCCCTGAACTGCGATATTCCCATGAGGAGACGGTGCTGTACCACTGGATGATTTGAGTTCAAAGCTCTTCATTCTCCCTGTCCCTGATTCTGTTCTCTCCCTGCCTGAATCCAAGCACACACTAAGGAAGGAGCAGAAAGCGCCCATCCCACACACCACAGTCAAGCAGGAAAATGCAGTTCACTCCTAAGACTCTGCTATAAAAGGTTTGGGCTGGAATATTACACTTGTGTATTTGTTTTTTCTGTTTTTCCATCACAGAACGTAGGGAATGACCAGGGAACACAGAGAAATAAAACCAGGATACGCTAATGAACAGACCTCCTGTCTGTTCAAGCGTCACCATGAGCAGCACATCCAGTATTAGCTACACCCTCCATGCTGGGGAAGAAATCATGTCCTAGCAGCCCATTTTCACATTTTACTGTTTTTCTGCCCCCTTTTAAGGCAATGAGCTATACAAACTGAATTCAAACAGGCACATGGGATGCTGTACAGCCTACACCCAACCAGAAGTAGACCAGCATTACCTCTGGTTTGACCAGCTCTCAACTCTGCCCACCTAAACCAACATGTATTAATAACTATGGGCTTATAGAAGTTAGCTAAGTCATGAAGCCAAAGTGAGCAGGCAGTAAAATAGCTGTTACACAGAGATGTAAACGCCAGCAATCAGTTCATTTGAATCATAGAACAGTTTGGGTTGGAAGGGACCTTAAAGATCATCTAGTTCCAACAAAACAAGAGTTCTTCCTCCTACCCATCACCCATGGAGCTCTGTTGTGTGAAATCTGCCTTTGATTCCTCTAATCTCTCAAAATGCAGATGACAAAACTGGAAGGAGCGACTGACAGACCAGAGGGTTGTGCTGCCATTCAGAGGGACCTGGGCAGGCTGCAGAACGACCCAGCAGGAACCTCATGAAGGTGAAGTCCTGCCCCTGGGGAGGAACAGCGCCAGACACCAGCACATGCTGGGGGTGACCACATGGGAAGCAGCTTGGCAGGAAAAGACCTGGGGTTCTGGTGGACACCAAGCTGACCATGAGCACTGTGTCATTGAAGCAAAGGAGGCCAACAATCTCCTGGGCTGTGATTTGCCTACAAGGATGCTGGAGAGGGACCCTTCATCAGGGACTGTAGTGATAGGACAAGGGGCGATGGGTTCAAACTTAAACAGAGGAGATTTAGGTTGGATATAAGGAGGAAATTCTTACTGTGAGAGTGCTGAGGCTCTGCCACAGGCTGCCCAAGGAAGTTGGAATGCCCCATCCCTGGCAGTGTTCAAAGCCAGGTTGGACACAGGGGCTTGGAGCAACCTGCCCTAGTGGAAGGTGTCACTGTCAGTGGCAGGGGGTTGGAACTGGATGATCTTAAGGCCCTTTCCAACCCAAACCATTCTATGATTTTATGATTCTATACCCAAGCTATTACTACAACAGAGAGTTTGCTATATAGCTCCATGCATGTCCTTTGGTTGATATATGAAACAATTACAAGAAGAAACAGGAACAAGATTTTAGACTGTGTTATTCCTATCTAGTTTTTTACCCTGAAGAATTCCAAAGCTTTTCAATGCAGTACAACAATCATGGCTAGGGCAAGACAAGCTGGAGCTTGTAAAGCCAGGAGAGAAAATTTCAAGGCAAGAGGCAAGTCCCTGCTCTCATAGCAGCTCTTGTGTGTTGCTCAGCATCTGTGAGTAGATGATTAAGTCTCCACAAAGCAGAGAAACTAGAAGATAAGAAGTCACCCAGATCTCAAGGTACAAGCTTTAAATGATAAAAGAGATGAGGCACCTTTCTCAGAAGCCAAACCGCTCATTTTAGGGGATTCAGGAGAGGGATTCAGGACTCAGAAGCCAAACTTCTCATTCCAAGGGATTCAGGAGAGCAGAACCAAGGAAAACCTCCCTGAGGACAATGCTCACCTTCTGAGCATGTCACACTTATCCCTGCTTTTGTACACAGTAATTATCAACCCCCTGAATCTGAGCTTTTCCAACACCCTTTCTAAAATACAACCTTTGCTGCCTGTTGATCTCTGAGTTGAAGCCACTTTTGTGTTGAGCTCCCACACCGCACTCCTGGAATGCGAAGGCAGCGTTTGTTCATTGTACAACAACTGCCTTGTTTCCACGTTTTCCTGAACAAAGGACTGAAACAGGGGGTTATCTGCGTCATAAGCAATGTCCTGAACATTGCTCACCCTTTCCTGCGCAAATATTTGTAAACAGATTGAGAATTAATGTCCAGCCAGCTCAAGACCCTTCATAAAAAACAGGGGTTTTATTGAAAACAGGATGGCAATCATTTCCCAGATCCAGTGCGTATAGACCTTTAAGATGAGAAACAACATCCAGAGCAGGAAAACAGCAACTGCAGCTGTGCACCAAGCCATTTTCCAAGAGGCATAAAACATGGGGGTTATTATTTTACAGCCCCCACCTCCCCCACGAACACACTCTCCTCTTTAAATAAAAAGCAAATAAAAGATGAAGTTTCTGGTCAGCACATGATAACTCCCCCGGGGTTAATTTATGCACAGAATACTGAGCTTGACTAACACGCAGAGCTCAACAGTCCTCACACAGAAGGATCTTCCTAATGCCTCTTTTTTAGCAGTCTTAGACAGTCCACATCTTATTTATACCCTGTTGAGATCCATTCCGAAGCTTGGGGTGACTCAAATACTCAAGAGCACAAGGTAAGACAGGGACAGAATATTCTCAGGACTTTGCTTCCATAAATACCTTATTACTTATGATTTTCAGTGATTTCCACACATGGAGCCTGGAGGCAATGCCACCAAGGCAAGACTTTTCACTTCTAAGAGGGGTTCCTCGGACTTTGCTCTCCCTCCAGTTGTGGGGATAGTCAAGAAAAATGGAACAAATTCACCAGAGTCAAATTTGGGTCTAGGGTTTGCCTGCACTATCTTTCACACGTCACTATGAACTGGCACTGAGAGTGCCATTTATTTATTTCTAGGAGCAAAAATAAGTCCTAAATCATAGAATCCCAGAAGGGTTTGGGTTGAAGGGACCTTAAATCTCATCCAGTTCCAACCCCTGCCACGGGCAGGGACACCTTCCACTAGAGCAGGTTGCTCCAAGCCCTGTCCAACCTGGTATAACCTAAATACTGAATATCAGCATCAGCCCAGCGTCACTTGTGATCCAGCTGCAATAAAAAAAAGGATTTAAAAGTGTTATGCAAAAGAGTTACTGGTGGATGACACATTGAAGTCAAGCCAGGAGTGGCCACCAAAGTAAATGAGAGAGCTGCATCACAGAACACATGAGGAAAGGTGAGGAAGAAGAGTGAGGAAGCACATCTAATACAGGGTTACAGTGTAGATGGAGCCAGGCTCCCCTTGGCGATGCACAGCAAAAGGGTAGGCAACAGAGGAAATAGAAAAAGAGAAATTCAAATTCATTTAAACAGGGGAAAATAATAGGATAAGGGTGGTCAAACGCTGGACCAGGGACCCAGAGAGGCTGGGCAGTCTCCATCCTTGGAAATCCTCAAAACTCAATCGAATGTGGCTCTGAGATCCCTGATATAACTTCAATTTCAGCGCTGAGTGAAGTATTAGACCAAAGTCTTCCATGTGTCTCTTCCAGTCTAAATTACTGTAAGGATGAGAAAAGAGTGGGAATGCCAGAGATTTCCCTTTCTGTTAAACTGAGTTTTATGTTACAAAACTCAATGATCTTCAGGGAAATTCTTTGCAAATCAGTGCACTTCCGTCTCTATCACTTGTTATTTTTGAGATATCACCAGTTCTGGACACCACCACAAAGTTCTCTGGGGTAGCTGAGGCATTTTCCAGACATTCCTGGGACCCTCCTGAGCCCCAATGCCCGGAAACAGCAAATCTTAGGAAGAGCCTTCCCACATTTACACAATACAAATAGTGGTGTTGGTCTTTATGGTCCTTCAGCTGACCTGTATTCTGCACCATGTGTGGTGAACATCTCATAACAAAATCAGTCCTTATCTTGGAGCTCCCTAGAACCAAAGCCCTATAGTAGTTAAAATACCATTAAAAAAGACAGTATAAGAAGGTAAATGTTGCAAAAAAGACTGAAAAGATGATCTGAGGAACCTCAGCACATTCAACCTCACCTCAGTCCCTGGGAGAGTGATGAGCTGAATCCTTCTGGGACACAGGAATGTGGAGGAGAAGGGGACTGGGACAATCACCACATATTAACAAGGAGAAGTCATGCCAATGATCCAATTGCTTGGCAGCATGACAGGACTTGTGGATGGAGGGAAAGCAGTGGGTGTCATAGAACTTCGCAAGGCTTTTGACATGCTTTTCCACAATATTCCTGTACCCCGATTCAGATGTCCCAGTTTGGATGAGTGACCAGCTGGCTGGGTAAATAATTAGTGGGGTAGTCAGGTTGAAAGGGTCAGGATTAATGAGTTGTATACCCTACATGAGAGCTGGCAACTAGTGGTGAACCATAATGGGGTATGTTCTGGGACCTGTCCCACTTAATATCTTTATCAGTGACTTGGAGGAGGCAACAGAGTATGTTCTCAAGCGCTTTGCAGTTGACACCAAACTGGGAGGAAAAGTCAATACACTCAAGAGCAGGGCCACCATCCAGAGGGTCTCAACATGCTGGAAGAACAGGCTGAGAGGAACCTGATGAAAATATACAAGGAGAAATGCCAAGTCCTGCACCTGGGAAGGAAGAACCTCTTGCAACAACACAGACTGGGGACTGACTGTCTGGGGAGCAGCAATATGGATAAGGACCAAGAGCCTTGGCAGACAGCAAGCTGAACACAGGCCAGCCGCCTGCCCTGGCAGCAGAGGCAGCCAACAGCCTCCTGGGCTGTATGAACAGGAGCAAAGCCAGTAGATGGAGGAAAGTGATTATCCCCCTTCTACGCAGCAGCCTTGAAGACTGTATCTAAACCCTGCATCCAGTTTTGGGCCTCCCAAATACAGGAAAGACACTGATAAACCAGAGCAAGTTCAATGGAGGCCACCAAGATGGTTGGGCCCCACAGCTGGAGGTTAATGGAGGTTGTTCAGTCTGGAGGAGTGCCTGCTTCAGAGGGACCTAACAACTACCTTCAACACCTAACAGGGAGGGCATAGAGCAGAACAAGTTGCGCTGAAAAGTTCTGCAGTCTTGGTCCTTGGAGGTTTTCAGGACCAGACTGGATAAAGGCTGAGCAACCTGCTTTGATCTCAGAACTGTCCCTACTTTCAGCAGGAGGTTGGACCAGAGACCTCCAGAGGTCCCATCCATCCTGAATGATTTGATGAAATACTGAACAGATGCAGCATAACATGGTCAGGATTAACAGAGTTAACCACTGAGAGCAGAATGGGATTAAGCACAGGGAGTCGGAAGAATTAAGATCCCACGTGGGCAAACGTTCACCGTTTATTTCAGGAGTTTGACCAGAACAAATTATTAGGAAAATTATTAGGTAAAATATTAGGCAGAAGTTCTTCCCTGTGAGGGTGCTGAGGCGCTGGCACAGGGTGCCCAGAGAAGCTGTGGCTGCCCCATCCCTGGCAGTGTTCAAGGCCAGGTTGGACACAGGGGCTTGGAGCAACCTGCTCTAGTGGAAGGTGTCCCTGCCTGTGGCACGGGCTTGGAACTGGATGAGCTTTAAGGTCCCTTCCAACCCAAACCAGTCTGGGATTCTATGATTCTAAGAAATCAGCACTCAGTGTGAAATATCAGCACATTTTCAGTGAGTGACCAAGCAGAGCTTTGCAAAGCCCTGGGAAAGCACGGCTGCTGTTCCTAACCTCAGGTGACAAGAAGTCTGCATCCGGGCTATTGTAGTAAACCTCCCTTTATTTTTCCCCCTCCTCCCTAACATGTCTGTTTTCCAAGCTGAATATTTTAAGAATCAAGGCTGCCTGTGATCATATCTAGCCAGCTTAGAATGAACACTGATTTCTTTGCTGCTTCTTTGATCAAAGCCAAGTGGTTTTCTCATGGGTAATAAGGTCACAGGGTTAAAAGAGCAATATGACAATTACAAAAGTTAAATCTATTGCCACTACAGACAGACACACTACCCAGGGTCCATTAGCACGTAGTACAGAATGGTTATCACAGGTCACTGACACCAGTTCACTCTAATGGCTTTTCCTGTGTCCTTATCAATCCAGTGCACAAAGTGTCTCACCCTCAGCCTTTCCCTATGATCTCAGTGCTGTGTTTATAGCTATCTAACTCCACCAGGCACCACTGGGTCAGCCAAGTCAGCAGACAGTGAGATATGCCAGGACACAACGATGGGACAATCTGCAAAGTGTCTGAGATGAACAAGGAGTTACCAGAGGCTTCGAGAAGGGAATTTTTTCCACTGCTTCCCCCCTACACACCTCTAAAAAAAAAGGGTTTTAAAGTTCCCAAGGACACCGAGGGAAAACTTTACAACCCTGATCTCAAAAATAGAAGTAAACCACAGACTTTCCATGGTAGGGTTTGTGTGGCAGTATCAAATAAAAGAAACAAGCAGTGTTACAAAGAGAGAAAAAAGAGACGTTTTCATATGAAAGAGAGGGTTGGGTAGCTCTTATTATTTGAATTGTGGTTCCTATAAGAGGCTTTCTCATCCCTTGAAAGAAGAACTTCAATTGTTTTGCCCCAGTTACCAAAGAACAAATATTTTGGTGGGGATGCTGGAGCGTCCCCCCTGGAGAGGTGTGGACGGGGCAGGAACAACCGGCTGCGTCACCGCCACCACGGGCAAGCAGATGAGCAACCGGTCTGCCAATGCGTTAGCCCACAAAGGCAGAAAAGGGAGGATGAATGCAGGCAGAAAAAGGAGCATTAATGCAGCAGCACAATCACTAGCACACTTCTAAGAGGAACACAAAAAAGAAAACATGACTTAAGCCGAGGGTTGGGAGGAGACTCATGATCTGCCACCGGATTTGCGGCATCTCCCACTTCAAATGAAATCTGCTCAGTGTTAGAGATACAAAGTGGTGTTTCCCTTCCTCAGCCCCATAGTTCATCTTGAGTCCCCGAGCTGATGCATCTCCCCCCCCCATCAGAATGTAGCCATTTCAACGATAAGCAAAAATAAAGCCTTGATTCCCCTCCCAAACCCATGCTGGCTCCGCACAGCTAAGAGATACAGAATCACAGAATGGTTTGGGTTGGAAGGGACCTGAAAGCTCACCCAGTTCCAACCCCCTGCCACAGGCAGGGACACCTTCCACTAGACAGGGTGCTCCAAGCCCGTCAACCACCCTTGATAAAACATTATATTCTTCACTAAATCAGACAAGCAAAAATGTACTGAGTGGATACAGTCTATACACAACACTTGCATTTTAATATAGGAATTTAAAGACGTCTCATTGATCATTTTAAGTAAAGTGGGCGTTGTTTTGCTATACTTTTTTACCTTTCCTAATGTATTTTGTGCATCAAAGCAGTGTTCGGGTCAGAGAGGCTCGGGTAGAAGCACTACAGCAGATAAAAATGTCAGTGGCGAGATACGACAAATTTATAGTAAAATACCTGTCAACTGCTATTTATCTAAATTATCCAGCTCTGGGATTCTCCAGAAATATTTCATCAACTCGGAGGCAGCCACAGTTTTAAGCCTGTATTTACATCAGAATCTGTTCTTGTTCTCTTTTTTTTGGACACTTGTTCTTTACCCTAAAATGACCCCTTTGTAGCTTGGATCAAAGAGGCTGGGAGTGTCAATACCAGTGTCTTCACGAACATGTTAAGAACCTCAAAGTAATTGGTAAGCAATTAGCATAAAGCTAAAAAAACCCACCTAGCAAAGGCAAACCCTAACAGGCAACAGCACTGGCTGGAGCAGGAGCTTAAAGTGACTTAAATCACCATCAGCTGCCTCTGAGACAACTTCTTGGGAGCACCCTGTGTGCCAAACCACTGCCTTTTTTTGGCTTATTTATTTTAAATTCCTTTCTCCTTTTGGTTCACTCTTTGCTTTCTGCTTTGCTACAGTTTACGGAAAACATGAAACAAAAATGGCTTTTCATTTTATGTTATGTAAAGCAAAGCAATTCCATGTCTTGCCTTGAAATACAAGGCACCCAAAGCGTTCAGATGCTCCAGCAGATAAACCAGCTGGCTCAACCTCACTCTTCCTATTTATTTTGCGAGATCGATCAAAGCAACCGAGCATTACATAGACTTTGGTCAAAGACAACATAAAGATAAAACGTCAATGCAGAATCACTTTACTGAAATATTCTTGTTTCTTCTTTATACATAATAATAATATTACATTTTAACAAACTTCTCTATTAAAGAGAAGATATACTTGATACCAACAGTCTAACCACGCTGCAGCGTGAACGTCCTTAAATAGCACATGCGTGATACAGAAACTAGCAGGGTTTAGTCTACAATCAGCTAAACTAGACACAGGACTTCGGCCAAACTGACCAAGGAGACAGGCCCCAAGACTCATGTGTCCTGGCTCTCGCTGCCTTAACTCTTCTATATGATGCTCCTGACACCAAAATCCATGATTCCAGCTAGTTTGATTGATAATTTTCCTAGGAAAAGGACAGCACACAGTTGTCTAATGTTACAGGGACTCCCACCAAAACACTGAGGTTGTTCAGTGGTTACCAATTTGTACCAACTGGAACCTAAACCTGTCATCTGAAAGCCTTTTTTCACACAATTCAGAGCATATTTGGTGCATACAGAAACAACAGGCAGGGTAATAACTTGTTCTAGGCATTGCTTAGGGACAAAAACCCAATCACGAGAGCCAAGAGAGCAAGAGAGCACAGAAGGGTTATCTGTGCGTACAACTCCAAGCATAACACACAAACACACTCTTGCGCTGTTTTGTTTGATATCTGCACATACTCAAAGCCTCCCCTACGCCCATTTCTTCCTCAAGACACCGTCAGCCGACCCGTTTCTCACAAGAAAAGGAATTGTGGATGAATAGTCCCATAAAGCATCCCACCAGAGCCTGTCCTCCCCGGAGCCGCCACCACGCCAAGGTCCAACTCTCAATTAACCCCCGCTTGACCTTCCTTCACTTTCTTTCCCCCTCCTCTGCCCTTCCTGAGAAAGTTCAGCGTTTCCTGGAAAAGTCTCCTTGCCTGTTTGATATTGTACTTCGCCTTGGTTGCTGAAGGAAGGATTTACAGGTGCCTGGCCCCCTCTGTAAGACCATGACCGAAGGCTGACCTCCCGTTACAATATGTGAACTTCTGCCCTGCTGATAAGGCTGGCAGATATGAGTAGGATTTTTCAAATAATCCTTTGGGAATTTATAAGCAGCACAGCCATAAAACCGAGGTGACTGGAAGGTCGATTTCACTAAAAATAATAAATATCTCAATGTTTATTCAACGTGGGCCTTTTTAACTGCAGGCCAAGCGCTTAGATAACGCTATTGTAAATGACAAATATTAGGATTTTTGGGTAACTATTACATTATGATCCTTCCGTCTGACACTGATGTGGCCGTTTCCCTCGATGCTTGCTGGATCTCTGACATTGTTCAACTCAAGTTGGGCCTAGAAAGCCAGGGCAGGATTCAATCACAGGTCAGCAAAAGGGCAATTTTATTTTCAGGAGCCTTTACAACGGGCGGTTACCTTTTTCTCTTGCTCCTGTCTCACCAAAACACCTTCCTTAGAGCTCTGCTGTCTATTTTAACACATTACAAGGGCTTTGGGCTGAACTAGAGGAGTATGGGGACAAGGACTGAATGATCTCAGCTCAGGATGGGAGCAGAGGATGTTAACCCACTGGCATGAAACCTCTGCACCAGGTTTAGCCTCACCACCACCAGGCCCACTGCACTATTCCCACCTCCAGCAGAAGACAATCCCAACAAAGATCCATCACAGAGCTCTGGCCATTAAATCTGTCTACTAGCAGCAGCATTTCCCTAATACCAAGGGCTATTTGAGATTAAAAAGTAAAGCAACCAGACAACAACAAAGTCCCAGTGAAGAAACGAGACCATTTCAAACAGGCAGAACTGTGATATCCACCAGCAAAAGCTCTTCACCCTTTTCATAACAGCTTTATGCATAAATACACAACTAAATAAATACCCTTGCATTAAACAAATGCACATAAGCCACACAAATAGGATTCCTAATCTTGTTTTTGTTATCCATCTTCTTCACTGAAGTTTCTCCAAATAAAGTGACACTTGGAAATCCACAAAGCATTTCAGATCAGTTGTAATCTTCAATTAAGCAAACTCCCTGAACCAGGCTCCCAGCGCCAGGCTTGAGGAGGAGGTTTTTATCCAACATAAACACAGTAACCACATTTTGGGTAGGTTAACTTTTTCATTCCAATAAAAATATCATGGCAGTGTTGCCAAATTGCCTAATTATTAACAGATGAGGGCGCAAGAAAAAAGATTTTACGTAAATGTTTTTATGACAATTCTTTTCCTTTTGCAAAATTCATTTTGTGTGTATTGCTGGAGAAACTGGCTTTAGAAGTGCATTGAAAAACAATTCTCTCTCAAGCCTGGCTCGGCTGTGGAAAGGGAGGAAAGCTGTGAACAGAGTGCTCCTTTCATCTGCTGCCTGCGCTTCAGATTGCTCAACCGCAGGAGAAGAGCCCTCCGAAAGCTCCTTCCCTCCAAAGGATGTTAAAGAAGGAGTGCAAACAACACAGGTTCTTTGGGTCTGCAGATGCAAGGCTCATATGATGGCTGGAGGCATCATAGAAATTAGAAGCTGAAGGGTAGGCTACAAAGGGCATCTTACCTGCCCTTGTTATAAATAAATGAGTAAATCAATGTCTTACGTACTCATAACACCTTGGAGAAACAGCTTATCGAGCAGCCTACCCACAGCAATGGGAGCTCACTTGAAAAGTTCTCAAGAACATGACACTGCCCAAAGTAATGCTTTTCAGCCAATAACCAACCACCAACACAGAACAGCTTCACTTTAGCCATGTTTTTCAGTGCATGAACAGCCCATTGGGAAAACTGGGAGTAATACAGAAAATGGTAGATTTGGTGGGAAGGCAAAAATCTGCTCCTGTCAAACAATGTTTGAAGAGCAGCAAAGTTCTCCTGAGCACAGCAAATATAACATTAACACCAACCACCCCCCTGCAACTCCTCCATTTGCACTGAAAAATGAAGCTACTGTGCCCAAAGAAGAATTCTTGGAGCAAACTATATGACCAAGAAATGCATATGCCCCAACTTAAGAAGGACATGAAGCTGTTGGAGCAAGTCCATAGGAGGACACAGAGATGCTGTGCGGACTGGAGCAGCTCTGCTCTGGAGCCAGGCTGAGAGAGCTGGGGCTGGGGCAGCCTGGAAGAAGAGAGGCTTCCCTAAGGGGACACCTTAGAGCAGCTCCAGTGCCTAAGGGGCTCCAGGAAACCTGGAGAGGGGCTTTGACCAAGGGCCTGGAGGACAGGACAAGGGGAATGGCCTTTAACCTGCCAGGAGGGGAGATTGAGATGAAGCTCTGAGGCAGAAGCTCTTCCCTGTGAGGGTGCTGAGCGCTGGGCACAGGGTGCCCAGAGAAGCTGTGGCTGCCCCATCCCTGGCAGTGTTCAAGGCCAGCTTGGACACAGGGGCTTGGAGCAACCTGCTCTAGTGGAAGGTGTCTCTGCCTGTGGCAGGGGGTTGGAACTGGATGAGCTTCAAGGTCCCTTCCAACCCAAACCATTCTATGATTCTATAATATGACAACCCAGGGTCTGCAACAGAAAATATCCCTTTATTTCTCTGTGGCCTGCATGAAGGAAGTGTGTGGGTTTTACCCAAATCCATGCACCACTGGCCTACTTTCTACTTCAGCTCATGCACTTCTTAACTAGGTGAACACTGACAAATGCTTTGCAACCACCTCCTGGCAGTAGCTTTGATGGAAGGAGCAGCACCCCAATCATCATCTTAAACCACAGCCCACTGGTCAGTCCCGGTTACTTACCAGGACAGAGTATATGTGCAGACATCGGTACACCGGTGAGAAGTCCACCAGATCCTGGGCCCCAGGCACCTACAAGACAGCAGGAGATCAGTGTGAAACACACAGAACACATCTAGATAACTGCAACTCTAACATACCACCTATAGGTAAATGCAACTTCAAAGCAGGTTCAGAGGGACACAAAGATTTCAGGTGTGTAACAAGTAGACTGATTATTTTTATCTATCTGTATTTGACTATATTAAATTTTCTTGAAGATTCTCAAAGTAGGAAATCTCCGTTAATATTGCTCCTAGGAAATCCCACTGCAGCATTCAGCCCCCTGTTAGCCAGCTCAGCAGAGATTTAATTTTGACCATAGGCTTAAATACAAATTCCAGCATCCTGGCACAAACCGTTCTGGTACTTATGAACCAAAGGGAAATAAAAAGCCAAGCTCTTATTCTCTAGATTTCTACTTTGATATCTTTAAAAGCCCAATTTCTATTTCTTATTTTGTTCTTAAAAACCAGGCGTCACACAGACTCCACCACCTTTCAACACAGGGAGCCTCGCACAGGGAGAAGGAAGCGCATTTCTGAAGGGTAGGATGGAGGGAGGGAGGAAGAGAGGAAAGATCAGAGAAGAAATTTGCATACAAGAAGCTTGTGTCCTTTGGATATGTTCAAGCCAACACAGTATTAAGCTTGTTGGCCAAGGCATAAAGCTAAGGCAACCATCCTTCTCCCCAAAATCCAAAGTGGAGGGGAGTGTTCTGTTGACATGTGGTGGAAAAAAGGGGAGAAAGATGAAAGGGACCAATGGACAGGCCTGGGAAACATGTTTATTTTATACATTTTTAATTATGCTTAAGAGGCATTTCTGCTAAAAAGGAGGTAGGATAAAGAAGAGAGAAGTATCTAGTTTGATGCAAGCCTCAACCAACGCTGCCCAAATGGCCTGGGGCGAGTGGTCCTCCTCATCTAAAGCAACAGCTTCAAGCAGAGGAGTACAGAAGTTATGGGCTGGAAAGGGAAAACAGGGGATTTTGTTGAATAGCCTCTTGTATAATGTGGAATCAGAGCTGTTAAAGAACCTCCTCCACGCAAAGAATGGAGTCCTCAGCGTTACGGAGGTTCTTGGTTAGAGCTGAAATGATGAAAGAAGCCATAGAGACAGACAAAGCATCCTGTCCCACACCACCAGCATCGCTTCAAGACCCCCAACCTGGTGGTGCAGGGAAAGGAATCTACTCTAGGATTCTAGGAAGCAACCGACTCACTGGGAACAAGGCAGCAAAGAGTGTTTCCAGGGCACGGCATGAGCCTACTTATCCATCTCGCTGGGCTTTCCTTCCACCCCTTGCAATGAGGACTCCACCATTCTGGTAAATGGGGATGCCCATCTCTTGGAGCTCCATGCACTGAGAGCTCTGAAAGATGGGCCAGGTTGGCTCACCAGGAAGGAGGAAGGTTCTGGGTGAGGGACAGGGCTGGCACTGCCTGGTATCCCTCTTTACACTGAATACGGCTGTTCACCATGCCCCAGCAGAAGGGTTAGCTGATGTGGTTCTGGGCAACCTGATCTAAGTGAAGATATCCCTGCTCATTCCAGGGGGGTTGGATTAGATGAGCTTTCAAACCCCCTTCCAACCCAAACTATTCTATGAGTCTATGAACCAACAGCAAGCAGCTGGGAAACACAGCTCACCAGCCTCACTAATATCTCTTGCTTTACCTTTTATAAGACTATATTTGACACTTGCAAACACTAGGCAGCAGTTTTATTGGGTTAATGCCAATTTTATCATGCCTTCCTGGCCATTTATTTTCCATTTGCAGTCTCTCAGGCCTTCTAATGCTCTCTAAATAGCTCCCAAATCCAGATATCAGCTAGTTCATGATTTTGCTTTGCTGTATTCCTCCAGCATTAAGCACAATTTCTCTCCAGTCGGTAAAACAGTAAAACACTTCTGGCTCACAAACTCCTGATTGCAAAACTGCTGGAAATCACTAAAGCAGACAGGGAAGTATCAGTGCTCGCTCGACCCGGGCATCCTCCAGCGACCACCTTCAGTGTGGGGAGGCTGGACTGGACAGATCCGAGTCCACCCTGTGTTTTTCAAAGGGAGGAGAGATCTGTCATCCCTTCACAGCATCATCAAAGCAGACAATGTTTTCATATGAATTTGAATTCAGGATCAAACGGTTTTGCTCCTCTTGCATTTGGGGCACTGGCTGAACAGGGTCCATAAAGAAATATTTCTGATAAAGATTTGTGAAATCAGGATATTGCCAAAACCAGACAACTCCCCCAGAGAAATTCTTTCAAAGCAGACTGCAACATTTTCACAGTCTCTGATCTTCAGTGAAAACTTTTAAGCCCACACACACACTCACAAAGAACTAGGCTGGACTATTCTGCAGTTAACATCTCCGAGACATTAACAGCTTGAAAATTGCTAATCTCAGTAGAGCACTATCAGACGTGGAGTCCTGGGCCACAAGAAAGCTTTTTGCAAGTTGAAAGACATGCACCCAAAACCTGTGCTAGGATTTTATGCAGGGTATAAACCTACAATATGTTTTAGGGAAAAGAACAGACCATCTATTCCACATAGAGCCATAGCCCTACAACAGAAGAAATCACAGAATCACAGAATGTTTTGAGTTAAATATTAAAGCTCATCCAGCTCCAACCCCTGCCACGGGCAGGGACACCTTCCACTAGAGCAGGTTGCTCCAAGCCCCTGTGTCCAACCTGGCCTTGAACACTGCCAGGGATGGGGCAGCCACAGCTTCTCTGGGCACCCTGTGCCAGCGCCTCAGCACCCTCACAGGGAAGAGCTTCTGCCTAAGAGCTCATCTCAATCTCCCCTCTGGCAGCTTAAAGCCTTGGCCTGTCCCTACAGGCCCTTGTCCAAAGGCCCTCTCCAG
Organism: Strigops habroptila; assembly: GCF_004027225.2. NCBI lineage: Eukaryota > Metazoa > Chordata > Aves > Psittaciformes > Psittacidae > Strigops > Strigops habroptila. Next base: position 1,408,188 of record NC_044283.2, read on the forward strand.
GTTTCTTATAGCCCTTTTAGGCACTGGAGCTGCTCTCTAAGGTCTCCCCTTAAGGAGCCTTCTCTTCTCTAGGCTGAACAAGCCCAACCTGCTCTAGTGGAAGGTGTCCCTGCCCACGGCAGGAGGTTGGAACTGGATGAGCTTTAAGGTCCCTTCCAACCCAAACTATTCTACGATTCAGCAAATCACATCTTGGATACTTCTCACGCTGAGCAGAGGTACAAAACAAATAGTGCTGTGGATTTGCTATGTCTTGTGTGGTCACCCTTTGACTGCCCCAGCATGTCCCATGGCTTAACCTAAGGGATAAAAATGGATGTGTTTGTATGGCGATGAGGATGCTCAGGAGACTCTAACACTGGGAGTGGCCAGATGGTCCTGCAGACTCGCTGATCTCACTCTGGCTCACGTTATAGACAACAGGCAGACAGCAGCATCTGGAAATGGAGAGGTTTTTCTCAGGGTCCAAGATGTTTCTTGCATAATATAGTGGTGGAAGCAAGCAAAAGGTGGAGGCTGACAGCATCTAACAGAGCCACTTACCAGGGAAAGCCAAGAGAGCTCTCTGAGATCCCTTATCCAGCTCCCAAAACTTTGTAAGAAATCTGTTACACTCACTTAGAGAGTTACAACTTGTTCCTACAGCCAGGTCAACCCGAAGGAATGCCAGAAGCATGATGAATTATGGCTACACCTCACACCTGCTGGTGTCCTTCCCGAGTGCCAAGCTCCTTCTCCAAATAGAAAACCGTCTGGAATTCCTTGATTTGTTCTTCAAATGCCATTCAATAGCCGTTATTCTGAAGTGCAATGTCCTTCCTTAGAACTTCCCTTCTCTCACAAAGAAGCACCAGGGAGCCCAATTCAACCCAACCACTTCACAGCCACCTGACCAGCCTTTTTTGGGGACAAGAAGAAACGAGGCACAACGCAGGCAAGTTTGTCCTGCTGTACTCCACAAGATCCAAAAGAAAAGTCACTGAAAATGAGAAGAAGCTGGATGAGCTTTGTAGTTTGCTGGATGCTTTTTACTACAAAGGGAACAGCTGGCACATATTGAGCAGACTGTGGAGCTACTCACTGTGAAATGCAAATTCTCCTTCTGCAACTTGTCATTCACGAAAACTGAATTTGAGCCTTCTCCCAGCTCACTTACAGCTGTGCCCACTCCCTCAGTCTGATTACAATGGGAGCTTCCACCTCAATGAGGCATCTGTACTTAAGTCTGGACCATAGTGTCTCCAAACTGGAGAACGCTAATGGAGTGGACAACCACATCTCATATTTGTCCTGTTGAACGCAGCTGGCAGAGCTCTCTCTTGTGCTACTCCAAGGGAATGATCTACATGCAACAGTATGAGCAAAGAACAGTATGTTCTTTCTTCTCTTTCAAAGCTTATCCTGTAAATTTTGCTGCAGGGATGAAGGGATTGCTCCATGCAGGTGAGGAACCACAGGATCTCCAGAACAGTTCACCCAGCCTAGGTGGAGGACTCCATAACACAGGCTGCTGAAGGGCCTCAGCTATTTCCTAGAGGAAAAAATATATATTTACTCTGCTTTTTCCAGCCTGTGCACCAGGATCAGGAGCTCTCCTACCTAAACTTAATCAGAAATACCTAGGAGCATCCTGTTTTCAATTCCGAGTGGAGTCAGTGCAAGGTACCTCTCCTTCTTCCCTTTCCATATTCAACCAGTCTTCACTGGTTGTCTTCCAAACAGAAACCTGCAGTTACTGGTTGGCTTTATTGGCTGTGACTAGTCAAGAGCAAAAGCTACCACTACAATCTTCAAATGCTTCAGGATCACTCCTTTACTTGCCTACAGACTTTATTCTACAATGGGCCACCTCTTCTTTCTATTTAGATTAGACCTTAGGAAGAAATTCTTCCTCACTTCCTCACACTTCCTCACCTTCACTATGAGGGTGGCAAGACACTGGCACAGGGTGCCCAGAGAAGCTGTGGCTGCCCCATCCCTGCCAGTGTTCAAGGCCAGGTTGGGCACAGGGGCTTGGAGCAACCTAGTCGAGTGGCAGGAACTGCACACAGTACTCCAAGTGGGGTCTCAAGAGAGCAGAGGGATAGAATCACCTATTTTGACCTGCTGATCACACTTCTTTTGATGCAGCCCAGGCTTTCTAGGAACCCAAACCCTGTCCTTCCCTTATCTTGCTTAAGCCAATAGGAAAGAAGAGGCAGAGGAACTGGTGACGAAGCTCCACACAGACAGGCCAGGCAGCCGGGGGCTCCCACGGTGCTGCCCCCGCCGAGCTCCGTTTCATCACCACGGACAGCAGCCACCACCCCGGCCCCATCCGATCCCGCCGCATCCTCTGCCACACACCTCATCCCTGCGGCAAGTCCATCCACTTACTACCAGCCTGGCTTTAAACCCCCAATGAGGTGGGATTTTATCTGCATCGAGATGAGTTAGATCACTGTGATGAACACAACTCACAACTGTGCTATACAAACTCTTTAAATTCTTCAAATTCTTCCCTTCTTAATGTTTTCCTTCTACTTTTCCTTGTACCTTTCAATTCTAATTGAAACTCAATTCCAATTTCTAATTCTACTCAAAACTTTGCCTACTCAACAAGTGTGGCTACATTTCACACCACCACCCAGTTTTGCAAGAACCCACTCCACAGCAAAGGAGAGATTCTGGAAGCAAGAAGGAATAAGAACTACTTAAGAACCATATTTTTACTTTTTAACAGGAAAATACCAAAACAAATCTACTCAAATCAATGTCTGTTTTCAAAAAACGTGCTCTTCCCACTCATTTTTCTTTGAAACTTGTCTCTATTTCCCTTCTGATGCAGGAATAAATATCCCACACAGATGGTTTCAGCGCAGCACAAGGGCTTTGGGTTGCACCCTGCAGCTTGGTCCTGGTGAAGGAACAGTGATCTCCTCATGCTGCTGTGGAAGCACAACAGAGATGAAGAGGAGAGAATTGAATGGCAGGGGAAAAGGCAGGACATGAGCACAGAGCCACCTGAGCAACCTGCACTATTTTAAACTTCAGAAACTTGTTTTTCATCTACTTGTCTGGCTGGTTATGGGCTGTCAAGTTCAGGGCAACAAATACCACCTAACTCAGTTACCAGTTGTAGCTGAAAATATCACTCTCTTGACATGAGGCAAGTCCAGAGGAGGCTATGGAGATGCTGCAAGGGCTGGAGCAGCTCTGCTCTGGAGCCAGGCTGAGAGAGCTGGGCTGGGGCAGTCTGGAGAAGAGAAGGCTCCTGAAGGGGACACCTTAGAGCAGCTCCAGTGCCTAAAGGGGCTACAGGAAACCTGGAGAGGGGCTTTGGACAAGGGCCTGGAGGGACAGGCCAAGGGGAATGGCTTTAACCTGCCAGAGGGGAGACTGAGATGAGCTCTGAGGCAGAAGCTCTTCCCTGTGAGGGTGCTGAGGCGCTGGCACAGACTTTTCCCAGAGAAGCTGTGGCTGCCCCATCCCTGGCAGTGTTCAAGGCCAGGTTGGACACAGGGGCTTGGAGCAACCTGCTCTAGTGGAAGGTGTCCCTGCCCGTGGCAGGGGTTGGAGCTGGAGGAGCTTTAAGGTCCCTTCCAATCCAAACCAGGCTGGGATTCTATGAATTTATCTTTTTTTAAATGAAGGATAGATACCAAACTGCTGTCCCAAGTAAGCAACCCTTGTGCTGGGAGACAGAAGACATGGGCTATTCAGTTCTCATCCAACACTTGGCCCCTCTGCTGAGCTTGCCAATGAGAACAGGGACGATGATGTAAAAGAATCCAGTACTGGATCACACCCCATGTCCCACAGCCTGTTCTGCATCTTTATGACATGCTGAATGGCAACAGGAATGATGAGATGCAAACACTGTTTGAGACACTACCAATCACCCCCAAACTGCCCAGTCTCCTGGATTTGATGTTATACAGTTACCTCTTCATCCTCATCCTCATCTTCAACATCCAGGATACCCGAATCTTGCTCAGACATGGGGCTAGTGTTTTTTACCTCCAGATCTGAGCTTGCGCAGGCTTCTTTCTTGAACTTCTTCCCCCCGCTTATCCTGGGATGCTGTGATACAATATTGTCCAGGTTTCTTTGCTGCTGTGCCTAGAAAAAAGCAGCAGATTTCACCTTTTACAACAGCATCTCCTTATATTTTTTTTCAGCCCAAAGATGCAATCAGTCATGAAATGGAACAAATGGGACAAAATAAAACACACACTAAATGCAACTTCGAAACGTTATGTTTTTCCTACCCCAGATACTCCAAAGAAACAGAAGATTCATTTCAAAACCATTCCAGGGATTATGCAACAATACAAATAATATTCTGACTCTTCACAAATCAAAATGCCAAACCCATCACACTGCCATATTGATCTATTTACAGCACAGATGCAGAAATATTAGCCCATAGGCCATGTGGTGACTGTCACAGGCTAAATTAAAGGACGTACTTAACCGTTGGATTTGTTCCTCTTTTCAACCCATGTCAGCACAAAACATTCCACATCTGGACCCCAGAGGTTCCTGAAAGCATTTTTGTGGTACCCCAGGAGAGTTTAATTGGACATTGCTGATGTACAGAATGAGCTGTAAAAGGTATGGAACAAAAATTCACTCGCCAGGAGCAGCACTGGGATTCAGGGAGGGAAACCCATGGAATTCGTGGAGCTCCCTCCAACCACCCTTGATAGCTGCTCATGGGGCTTGGCAGTTCATTTGCAGCAGAGATCAATGCTTGTGATCTGCTGCAGAAACTCACTTGGCTTCATCACTGTTACCGACCACAACGTTTGACAGGAAAAGGGGTTTTGCCCCAATTGTTCAAGAGAATTGACCAAGATCTTCCAACTGAAGGAGAAGGGCAAGGAGGGAGGATGGCATAGAGAGAGAAGTGGCCACAAGTGCCTGATCATGGCCAAATCAAGGAAAAAAGGCCAAGCCAAAGGTTGTGCTGGGTCTGTACATGCGGGCTTATGCTTTGGTGTAACTAGAAACTAAACATGCTGTGAACCTGAAATTTATAAGGATGTATACATGCAGGTTTACAGGATTCCTCACGTATTTTTCTATATATATGTTTCTATATAAGAAGAAAGGTGCCTGGAAATCATCCAGATGTCTTTCTGAAAGTGTTATTTTACAGGGTAAGTTTCTTCTAAAAAAGAATAAGTTTTAGATATATATTATTTATTAATATAAACTTGATTTCTACAGCCCAAATCAAACCTGCACTGGATATTTTATTGCTCCCCTACAACAGGAGACACATGAGGTGGCAAAAGGACCATCCCCTATCCCTCACTAACATGACAGCCTGGCTTTAGAAGGAAGAAGTAACACTTGAAATGTATTGTAGATATGGTTGTCAGTGAAACCAACCGTGCCAGGAAAACATTGGAGAATTAGAACAAGTGGAACGTACTAAAAATAAATAATCATAATGATTACTTTTTCTACCCGAGCTGCAGAAAGTGGAAAGCTTTATCTGGAGTACAGGCCTTCAAAACTATTTCCTTTTCAACACTTAAAAATATTAATATCACAGAAAAATAATTTATGAGCAAGCTTTATTTTCACAGCGTCTCTCAGCGAAACTCCCTTTTGAATCCCTCCTTGGGAAGAAAGACCCATCAGAGACAGATCACTTGTGTAGTTTCTAGATCCAAAGAATATTAAAAGCCAAGCACACCACAGATAGCCCAACCAGGTAAAATCCTATCCTAGTGTAATGTAAAGTGCTCTTCGCACCATGAACACTCAATCAGCTTCATCTTAGTTAATGAACATGGCAATTAATAAAATTAAATATATATTAGCTCAGACTGGACGTGGATACACCAGAACTGGAGCCAAACCTTACATGGAGCAGCCGTGTGCTTATGCCATAGCACAATCTTGACCTCTAGTGGTTGGAAAGCAGTAGTATCCTTGATGGTTACTACAAGTGCCCCTACAAGAGAAGGAATGGTGGAGCAAGGGGACTACCAACCAAGCTTATTTAAAACATCTCTTAAGGGATGAGTCTCGACAATAGGGATTTCTGCAACAAAGTCACAGGAAAAGGTGTGTGTGAACACTGCTGAGGATAAATTCTGCTAACAACGTCAATACTTGAAGAAAGTTTTGGGGGAAAAGTGGTATTTTTTGCACTAGAAATCTCAAACTTCAGAGGCACAACTCTATAGAAAGACATTGCAACATCATAGAAAGAGAATTAGGACTTCAAAAAGGGGAGTGAGCATTTGGTCCTTCTGAAGCACACACAACAAAGAGATCCGAGGCTCGATTCCACTCTCAGATACACCCATTTATGACATAAGTTACTCAACTGAAGTGTAATGAAGTTGTAACACTGAATCCACTGTAAATTACACCAAAAGCAAGCTCAGTGTCCTCATTAAAACTTCTCAAATTTATGTAATCTTTTTTCCTCCAGAAAGAGAAGAAATCAAAGAATGGGAAAATGCAAACTTTTGGATCAAACATTGTGCTTGAAACGGATCATTAAACAGGGTGTAGCAAGATCATAGCAGGAAAAGCGGTCATGGGAGAGGGAAAATCTGGCCTAACAAGCTGAAGGATGCTGCCGCCAGCTCTGAACTTCACTGTCGAAGCCCGAAGCATGTGACATGCAGCATTTTAGGCTGAACACAGAACTGGTCTCGCCAGAGGACCTGGTGGATATGTTCTGAGAAGACACATTATCTTGGTCCCCCATCTCTTTACAAACAAGAGGTATTAATGTCTTCCTTCAGCTCCAGCTATGCTCACAAGAGGAGCACAGTAGTAGGTGACATCTATTGACCAGATGTCAATATTGATAAGATCCAACTGAAATATTGAAAAGACCTGATAAATACTGCTATTGAAAAAAACCTAAAGTCACAAAAATCTGTCCTTCTAGAAAAAGCCATTGCTCTAGGCCAAGGAGCTCAACATTCAATTTCCAACACTACATCATCATAGAGTCACAGCCTGGTTTGGGTTGGAAGGGAGCTTAAAGCTCATCCAGCTCCAACCCCCTGCCACGGGCAGGGACACCTTCCACTAGAGCAGGTTGCTCCAAGCCCCTGTGTCCAACCTGGCCTTGAACACTGCCAGGGATGGGGCAGCCACAGCTTCTCTGGGCACCCTGTGCCAGCGCCTCAGCACCCTCACAGGGAAGAGCTTCTGCCTCAGAGCTCATCTCAATCTCCCCTCTGGCAGTTTAAAGCCATTTTTCATACTTCTAATGCAAATAAACTAAAGTTTATCAAGAGAAGAATTTTGACCTGAATTAAAAAATCCAGGGTCCTACTAGGGAAAAGAAAAAAGGGGAAAAAAAAAAAAAAAAATATATATATATATATATATATGTCCCACCTCCCAAAGATCTACCAACAGCAGCCACAGAGATGCTCCCGATGGCACAAAAGCCTTCCGGCCCACCAGGAGAAATTTTTCCTTAGGAATTTGGGAAGGGACAGGAGGATCAGCTTTAAATTAGAAGAGCTTTTCCAGGGATTTTTACCTTAAAGACAAACAAATGGCCTCAAATTAATCCAGTGGATGTTCATTCCCCTCCAGCAGGCTGGTGCACATCACAGCATGTAACCCCCACCTCGTTGCACGATGGGCACAGCCCATCGATATCCATCTGGGAGCCTGAGAAGTCGGAGCTGAGCCCATAACTTAGGTGTTATGCTGGAACGACACAATGTACACGCCAGAAGAAATAGTAATTGCTTTTCCATTAAGAGGAGGGCATTCCTCCTACCCCCACTCTTGGCAGGAAACAATCTGGACTGAAGTGACCTATAAGTGAGAAATATCAAATTTTCTTTAAATTCAGCAGGCTTGGGTGAAGTCACCGAGGTTTCAGTTTCACCTTGAGAGAAAGAGAGAGCTGGGGAGAGGCCCAGAGGAAGCAACTAAGGAGAAACTTGGGCTTAACCGCCAAGGAACTCCCCTCTCCTACCCCCACCTCGTTACCCTCACCTTCCCGAGCTGGGGGTGCAGCAGAACAACTCTGCAATAGAGTTGACGTTGCCCATAAAGGATGAAAAATGACCTGCAGAGCAGGCACATTTGGATTTTAATGTTCTGTTTCACATCAAGGCATCTGTAGGGAGCCCAATGAAGAGGCACACTTTAGAAACCACATCAAAGTCCAGGCGACACTCCGGCATGCCCTCTGAAAACAGAGGGACCTGGGGCTATAGGAGAGGCAAAAAGGCCTCAAGGGACAAAAATCAAATAATAATAATAAAAAATCCCCTTACCTTTTGGTGTGGTTTACATGAAAGCAAGTGCATTTTTGTATTATTCTGTAAAATTGCCTCTATTATACAAGACTATCAATCTCTTGGCTCTCTGCTTAACGTAACGATAAAAAAAACAGAAGGTAAGAAACCAAATGTCTGTTCATAGCTAACGTTACATTTAGCAATAACACAAAGCATTTGGTTCATAGAGCTGAAACTCCCTCCCAGCACAGCTACTTTCTTCATCCACGTGAGCAGCACAGCAGCCTGGCAGCCTCCTGGCTGTACAGGAACACCCCACACTGCTCTGACACGGCAGAAATCCCAGTTCCCCTGACAGCAACGCTATTTCCAGGCTGGTTGATCTACGCAGCAAAGGCAGCTTTCCACAACCAAGTTCAGGTTCAGGTCAGTGACCTACGTTTGCTGTTTTAACCGGGCTGAGGTTGGCCATCAGGCAGTCTAGGAGACCTTCATCTCCACAGTGAAGTTGGTAGGTTTTGTTGGCTGAATAAAACCAGAAGAATCGATCCTTTTTGCTGTTGTTCCTTGAGAAACAGAGAATCAAAGGAACAAGGGGCAAAATCACTTCTACCTTTACTACAAGGTTTCTCTCCCCAGCCATCTGCTTCTTTTACATTAGCTGTACACCACTCTGCCAAGAACTCAACCTTACAGGACGTCATTTTGGGGGTTTTCCCTTCAAGCCTGCCCTACAAGAGTCTTAAATACAAATCCTCGATACGAACGCTCTAGGGAGACCTTAGAGCAGCTCCAGTGCCTAAAGGGGCTCCAGGAAACCTGGAGAGGGGCTTTGCACAAGGGCCTGGAGGGACAGGACAAGGGGAATGGCTTTAACCTGCCAGAGGGGAGACTGAGATGAGCTCTGAGGCAGAAGCTCTTCCCTGGGAGGGTGCTGAGGCGCTGGCACAGGGTGCCCAGAGAAGCTGTGGCTGCCCCATCCCTGGCAGTGTTCAAGGCCAGGTTGGACTCAGGGGCTTGGAGCAACCTGCTCTAGTGGAAGCTGTCCCTGCCCATGGCAGGGGTTGGAAATTGATGAGCTTTAAGGTCCCTCACAACTGAAACCATTCTGTGATTCTATGAGTCTTGAAATGGCTGCCTCAGGCTTTGGAGCAGCAAATCCGCCTTCACCAACCATCGAAACTCAACCAAGACAACCCAACCAACCAAGCACACAGACACAATGTTCTGCAAGAGAAATCAAAAGTACTGATTCAAACCACTAGCAACAAATAGTAGTTGAAATTTTTGTCAGAGCCAAAGTATCCTGGCTGCTTGTGATGAAGCAAACATGGCCCCAAACTTCCAACCCTAACCTGCATAGCTAAGCTGGGGAATGACACAGAGCAGCAGAGCAGGTCATGGACTCCTCCAGGCTCTGCGTACAGAGGCCATACCCACCATAAGGGAAAGTTGTTATACCACCTACACGGGGAACAAGCTCCTTTAAAACTCAAATAGCTTTTTATAGGGCTTTTATAACTTCACCTTGTTTTCTGCCTTGGTTTGCCAATGCGTGAGCGTGTCTTACCTCCCGTCACCTCCACCCACCAATGAACTGACACTATTAACTTTTGAGAGGAATCTAATTAGCTCTTTCCTGATGAGACAGTAGATAAGGCACAGGCAAAAAGAAAAGAGGTTTTATGATTTAAAGGGAATGAAGCAGTGCTGTGGTTTGCTTCAGTGGTTTTGATTAGTTACTGCACATTTGCTGCTGCGATTGTTTTATAGACCCTTCTAATGGGCTCAGACACAGAACTTTAAAATATTGTTTCCCAATATCCCTAGGAATGGGATACATATTCCCGCAGCATTATGACAAGAAAAAGCAGACTGGCTACAGGAGAAGGAAAAAAAGAGAGTTAATAACAAATGACAGTAGGGCTGGCTGCCTTCCAAAGACCCATTCCAAAGTTATAAAATCCCCCTCCGATCAGATAAAAGCAGGGATTATTATTGCAAGGTGTAAACTCAACACACTGACACAGCTCCTGGTTTGAGTTTTAGCAAGAAAGCCCGGCACTTGTCAAGACGATAAGAGTTTCTGCCTCTCTGCTTGCTCGGTGTTAACTGGTTATCAGAGAAAACAATTTGTCGGAGGTTTGTCTGACAAAGTTCACCATCAGCACAGGAAACGAGGCCCAAGAACGTGATTTTGTTTAACTCCTGGTCATTAAAAAAAGTTAAAGCTGAGAAATGCAGCATTCAACAAGTTTGTTCTCCCCAACACCCTGCACAGACTTTGCTTTAACCTCCCACTTCTCCCCTAAAAATGGCTCTTCCGACCTCAGCCCACCCGGTGCTAAAATCCAGCTCTGGATACTGATATTCCCAAATATCAATTTGGCTCCAATGTAAATTTTTGGCATCAAGTGTGCGATGGGGAACACTCAGTTCTCCCTTTGTTTTTGCTTTCACTCAGTGATTTATCCTCATCTCCACACTCCTGCTCCTTTTCCCTACCCACAGGTCAGCATTATTTATATCCTCAGAGTTCATTGTCAAGAGTAACTTGGTTAATTCAGCATTTTATACAAAACCTATTTAAACCTCAACTGTTCTTTGGGGAAGTTCCTGCAGTATAGTACTTGGAGAAAGGAATGAGCAAGACCCTCCTTTCCTAGGAGCTGTAAAAAGAAGTTTATCACATTAGCATTGATAAAAAGACTTGGGCAACCAAGTCCTCCAGGTCAGTTGTACAATAAAAGAGCAAAAGCCATTTTTTAAGAAGTCCTTTATGGAGCAAAGTGTTGATTTACACTGCGGTGGGATCTCGAGAACAAGATATCTGTAGGCAGGCATCAAAAGTAGCTCAGTTACGCGATTACAAAGTTTATTTATCACATTTACACGGAGTAGAGGGAAGCTGAAAATTAGATAAGAGGACTAAAAGCAGGAGGAGGACGGCTGTTGGACAAGGTATTGCAAACACATTAAAGACCATGGCCCTGACAACTCCACAGCTTGGGTCTTTGTTTAATCAGTCCCAAGCACTTTGTGAGCTGGGCTGAGATAATTCAGTTACTCTTGCTCACTGTGAAGCAACTGGATGCACATTCTTTGATTACGCTTTTACCAACAATTTACAATTCCTTTTTAAATGCTGAGTGCCTTTGTAGGAACTCCCCTGCTACATGTAATACTATAAACCACACTCTGATATCATGGGGGTTTAATGCCGCCTTTTCATACAGCATCAAGGAGGCATCTCTTTCCCTGATGGGACTTAATTATGACTCTTGCCTAAGTGCCAAGGTTGGACGGGGCTTGGAGCAACCTGCTCTAGTGGAAGGTGTCCCTGCCCGTGGCAGGGGGTTGTAACTGGAGGAGCTTTAAGGGCCCTTCCAACCCAAACCAGTCTGGGATTCTGTGATTCTATGACTTGTGATTCTATGATGCTCTGACTCAAAGCACAAGTGAGAACTCCCACACTTTGGTTTAACCTCTCGTTGGCCTCACTGCACCCAAACCCTGCAGAGTAAGAGAGGGAGGAGCGAGGCAATCGCAACCAAAACCAGTCACACATGAGAGGGTCCAGCTCTCACCCTCCCCATCCCAGAATGACTCAGGTGCACACGACCGTGCAGGACCAAGCCTCAGCTTTAAGTACTCATTCAGGCACCAGGGAACAGTAATTATTTTCTGAGAGAGGGTTTGTTTCAACACGCTCTCTGACAATCAGGGCATGACAGAGGTAACAGGGTTGTTTCATTCACTGAAACCATTAAAAAGGAAAAATCCAGACAAAAGGCTTGTTTTCCCAGAGACCAACGTCAGAAGAAAAGAGAATGCAGATGGAGAAGGGAGGGAAGAAGTAAAGGGACAGACTTTGACTTAAGGACACGCTATGCCCTACTCTGTGCTTCCATTAAAGATGACCACAGCAAAGCACTGGGGCTTGCGGCAAGCAGCCAATGTAGCACCAAGGAAATGGTCTCCTCCATCTGAAAGCACTCAAAGAGGTCTCCAGCCCCCAGTGCCATCACCTCTAACATGGGAACATTCCCAGCTCGACAATCAAAGCCTGGAGGCAGCTCCAGCAGCAAGTGACAGCACGCCAACCCTCACCTCTCTTTATATCATCTTGGGCAACTCTCCAGTAGTTGTCATACACCTTCGACCTTGCCCAAGGAAGATGCAACTATCACACCTATGACAATTTAGGGTAAAAAGTCGTGGATTAGATCTCACAAAAGGTTGAAGGTGTGTTTTACTGTGAAGCTTTTCAGAGTTTGATCCATGGATAATTCTACAAAAGCAATTAGAGCATGCTTACATCTGCTGCTTCAGCTTGGAGATACCACGGCCCTACATCTGACACGCTACAGGGCCCTCACACGCTCACGTAAACCACAGTAAGGCAAATGATTCCAACATTTCTCACTGTCGTAGAATCATAGAATCAACTAGGTTGGATAAGATCTTTAAAATCATTGAGACCAACCACTGCGAGCAACCCCCTGTGTAGGGGGTGCAGGACATTTCAAGCTCCTGGTATACCAAGGAACACACTGCCTAATAACCCCATTTTATGTGTCAAGTATTACAACAGCGGAAGGGTTGCTCACACAGGCAGAAGACACTAAACAAGGATTACTGCTCCTAGGTGCTTGGGTCTCTGCTCTACACTTATTTACACTGAATGCATTGACCCTCTAAAAGTTATACAGTGAGAAGAGCGTTAACCCTCATGGCCTGGCCTCAGATTAAACCCTTATATTCCATTCTCTGTGGGAGTTCTCAAACTGCTGTTTCACACACCCTCTCTCTGGGCCTTGTCAAGCATTTTGGAGATAAGTTTCCTTTCAAGATTCTGCTTTTGTTTCCATTTATTGGGTCTGGTTTGGGGTTTTTTCAAGATTCTGAGAAACCAGCAACATTCAAAGCACCTGAGATGGTCCCAATTAGCCTGGGCCACACTAACACTCATCTAAATGCAAGGAGAAAGCCCTGAATGGTGAGTCTTGGAGAAAACATACTTTTGGCTTTTCCACAAGGCAGCTTGTAAGTCTTTTGAATCAGATCTGGGGAGATCTGCAGAGCAGATACCCTTAGGAGCTGCAGTCAGAAACTATCCTTAACCGTACTTGCAATCATCTGAGATAAATGGTTCCACAGGCGATCCTCAACTGCATCAAAACAGTGGGCAGTCTTCCACCAATCTAAGCAAGGGCACGGATCTTCTCTTCCAAACTTCTTCCATGAGACAGAATCTGTACTAATACACTCTCGGCAATGGCTCAAAGTAATGTCATCCTACACATCGGCACCAAAGACTCATCTGTTCCAAGATGCACCCAAAGGCATCCCACCTCTCAACCTGCCGGTGATGCACTCCAGGACATAGTTGGCTTTCTGGGGTCCTTGTCCTCAGGGCTGTTCCATCCAGTCTCCCCCAGCCTGTGTTTGTACTTGGGTTTGCCCCAACACATGTGCAGGACCTTGTACTTGGCCTTGTTGAACTCCATGAGGTTCACATGGTTCCACCTCTCCAGTCTGTCCAGGTCCCTCTGGATCCCATCCCTTCCCTCCAGCATGCCGGTCACACCACACATGGTGTCACTGGCAAACTTGCCAAGGGTGTTCCATCCCACTGTCCATGTTGCTGAGAAAGATGTTGAACAGCACCGGTCCCAACGCTGACCCCTGAGGAACACCACTCATCACTGGTCTCCACTTGGACATCGAGCTGTTGATCACAACTCTTTGAGTGTGACCATCCAGCCAATTCCTTATCCACTAATAAGGGTGGATGAAGTTTGATGGAATCCCTGCCTCTCCCCTTTAGAGACAAGGATGTCATGTAGGACAGTGCCAAATGCTTTACACAAGACCAGGTTGATGACATCAGTTGCTCTTCCCTTACCCACCAATGCTGCAACAGGGGCAAGGATCAGTTAAAGCCTGAATCCTCAAATCTAAAGAAACCCCTTCTGTCTAGCTGACATCTCTTGGGGAGCACAGACAGCAGCACCTCCACCTTCAGAAGATTAAAAATAAATTATAAAACAAGGAGAGAAATCTTGCTTGAAACAAAGAATATTTCACTCTGTTTAGGAATAACCCCTATGGTTTTCTTGATGAGAAACCCACAAAGCAAATGCCAAAAGGGCTGAGCCACAAAACGCAGCTTTTCTTGTTCAGAACTTTTTCAAGAATCATCATTTTCTCCATGATCCATGAGCTTTAGGGTAGTAGCAGAAGAAAGCAGAACATTATTTTGTTATTTCTGGTTTGAATTAATGGGAGAATTAACTAGCCACTGCTTCTCCAAGCATGTTGACTAAAAGGGGTATTTAATCTCCACATGAAAAGTTTCCCTGAAAATGACTTTACAGAAGAGCTTGAATTTCATTTGGCTTCCTTCTTTTCATGCAGATTCCTCTGGAATATTCTGTTGATAAACAGGCTTCTTCTAAGCGGTTGTTCCGCAAGGATAAGACTGCTGGGCATGAAGCTTGGGGATTTAGAGACGAGATTACAGCAGAGAAGAATGAAATTACACATTCATCACACAGTATTACTCTCTAAACCCACACTCCAAACTCAAATGATTTTTTTGGTGGTCTTTTTTAACATACAAATGAATTCAGTCCACGTATTGCATAATTCTTCTCTACCACAGTATGTTCCCATGATTTCTCTCTCCACATCGATAAATAACATTTCGCTTGCATCACAACTTTTAGGATTGAAACTAGAGCGTAAATACAAAGATAAATCAAACCTTGATCTCATCTCGCTTCTGTAAACTGACATAACATTTATCCTTTCAAGCACCACAAGTTATTGCAGAATTAACATTAACACATTTAAAAGAAAAAAAAATCATATTCAGTCTTCAAACTTTCAGAATTCACAACCAGAGAATTCAGGCAAATCCCTAAATCTATTTACTGGACATGATCTGCCCTCTAAAGGCTAATGGGGAAACTGCAGAGAATTTCTCAGCCAGAAATAAAAACCTGAAAGTGTGATACATTCTCTTATTTTCCTTTTCTTTACCTCCCTGCCCTCTTCCCTACATCTTACTCACTGTTCAACCACCCAAAAGGACCCCAGGCTCAACTTGACCAACATCTACCTGGGTTCAACCCACACAGTGACAATCCTGGCCTCATTAAATGCAAAGAAAACTCTACTATTATCCTAATAGAGCAAGGATCTCACTCCTATAGGTACAGTTTTCTGCAGTGCTGACAGAGGGATGAGTATGAGGCATAAATAAGATTAACTCAGACACGGGGCTGAATCCCATCTATTTTACAGTTTGATATAATTTGCAAGTCACTGGCCAGACAACAGCACCAATGTTGCAGCATGACCGGACCAGTTTGCTAATGATACACATCATGTTTGGCCCAACCATTCAACAGAACCCTGTAAATTCAGTCTTTGACCTCAATACATGTTTCCATCTTAACCAAGAAGTCAACTGGAGCTGGAAGGCAGAAGGCTGTTAGAGCTTTCTATTCCTCACTTCACAAAAGACAATATATGCAGCCACACCAATGCCCAGAGCCATCAGCTCTTCCAGACTGAATGGCCTCAGTAACATCCCTTGGTTTTTGGTTATTTGAAGCCTGTCCCTCTCAATCAAAACATGTTCATCCCCAACATCCCAACTAAAAGCAAGAGATGGAAAAGCTCTGCCCTGCCATTCGCTAAATCCAAACATGCATCTTTTGTTCCCATCATGGCTTATTTCATGAACTTTACTTGTAAATTCAGAAACCATGATCTGACAGAAAGCATTTAAACAATTAAATGCACATTTCATAGAATAAATGTTTTAATACTGCACGCTGTGTCTTTACTATTATTGACTATCAGTACATGGAGCAAAAGAGGAGCTGAGGTAGGACTGTGGCTGCCCAGAATCGCCCTTAGAATGACAATACAGAAGTTTGCCATAACAAAATATACTGATAGCTTGGAAATCTGTAATCCCACTTCAAATCATTATTTGCAAGGACCTGTAGGGACAGGACAAGGGGAATGGCTTTAACCTGCCAGAGGGGAGATTGAGATGAGCTCTGAGGCAGAAGCTCTTCCCTGTGAGGGTGCTGAGGCGCTGGCACAGGGTGCCCAGAGAAGCTGTGGCTGCCCCATCCCTGGCAGTGTTCAAGGCCAGGTTGGACACAGGGGCTTGGAGCAACCTGCTCTAGTGGAAGGTGTCCCTGCCCGTGGCAGGGGGTTGGAGCTGGATGAGCTTTGAGGTCCCTTCCAACCCAAACCACTCTGATTCTGTAATTATAACACAGCGATACCACTTTTCCACAGCCAGGAGTGGGTTTTTAGATCTAGACACCTTCAAAGATGCACGTTTAGTAGTTTTCCAGTAGTTCTGCCTCTGAATTCCCTATGCAAGGATCCTAAATGGGAGATGGGGTGATAATATACTAAATTGACATGAACAGCATTCACAAGCATTAGGTACTTTCCAAGCAGGCTGCTTTCATTAGGGTGCCTTAATAAGGATTAGAATAATCCATTATCCTGGATTGAAATTTCTGACCAAAGTACCCATCAAAGATGTGATGTGTGACATGAACCCATCCTGCCTGCAGACACAGCACTGGAAAAGGACTTTCTGTTGAATTTCAGCTCAATTCACTGAAGTCATGGTTGGGGTTTATAAATCAGCAGTACTCTTTGGTGACAAACTTCCTTCAGAGCAACATGTGGTACACAAGAGAAGCCCAACCTGGAGGCACTTTTTCAAAGCTCTAATTCTGCTTCTCCCCCCTTCAAATAGAGTTTTAAAGACTATTCAAGTAAAAGAACACGCCCAGTTTCCAGGGCATCATTTCTTACCCTCATCAAGCCCTTTATGTTGATTTAAAGACTGACATTTCAGGCCATTTCACCACTGCCACACTCCCAACAGCATGGAAGCAATAGCAAGAAAAATGAAAATGAGAAAAAAGAAGAGAGGGAGGGCACACATTTAAATTATCTGGATTAGGACACTACCATCTCTGCACAAACCAGCTTTAATCCCTCAAGCATCAAGCAACTCCCATAAGCTTCCATGAAGCGCTTCTGCACTTCAATCCCTCTTTGACCATTACAGAACTCCTCTGTTTAATTTCATCACACTTCCCAACAACCTGCTTTCAAGAAAAAATTAAGGCAAAGGATGTCTAATGTAACATGAACAGCCAGGAATAACTCAGCATTTAGGTGGAGGTTTCATCCACACACCAAGGGGCCCATCCCCCAGTAGGAACATGCTGACATTGGTTTATGGATGTTGTAAAGAAATCCTTGCTCAAAAAATATTAATAAACAAAAATCAAAGTGACAAAAGTCCCACTCACAGGGACAGGATTTGCAGGATTGAAATGCTGAGGAGTTTCTCCAGGATGTCTGATTTAGCAAAAGAAGAGCCAATGGTGCTACCTACCAGCTCATCAGCCCTTCTCCTGGCCACCAGGTCAGGCGTCCTCCTTCCCACGCTTCCGGGCCCTGCTTGCCCACAATTAAAACTCTCAGACTTCAAAACTACCATCACATTTTTCAAAGACCAAAATAAAGAGCAGCTTACACCAAAAAAAAAAAGGACAATTAGAAAGGGTGCATTCCTCCAACTTCACGTTAGTAAAAGTTTTATAACCCTCCAACATGTGGCATTCCAGCATAAAACCTGGCAGAGGGAAAAATGCCCTTGTCTACCTTTCACACAGCAACATTTCAGCGTTGGCAAAGATGGGCTGGTTCCTATTAGTAGCTTTTTTCCATTTTACATTTACTAGCTAATTTTATAGAAACAAATAAAGGGACCTGCATATTATAAATCTATTAAGGATAAAAAACATAACTCTGAAGTAAAAAAACACCAGAAAAATCTCACACCTCCCCTCCAGCCCTTTCCAATTTTGATTTATATACCTTTTAAAAGAATAAAGCACCTCTCAACTGAGCTGGGAGGTCTTCTCTTAGACCCCAGCAACTGGCACATGTGTGGCATCACTCGTAAGACCTCAGCAACATGCAGCAGAATTAACACATCCCTCTTTTGCAGGTAACGGCTACCGATAAACAGGGGGAAAAGTATGTATTGTTAGAGTATATTTTCATCTAGCTCCAATATGAGGTTGGTAAAGGAAATTGAAGAACACAATTCAACAGGGTTTCAACTGCTGTGCCTCCACCTAGAGTTAATGGGGTTGCACCTGCTTTTCACAAAGTGTGAACGTTGACCCCCCAAAGCGCTCAAGCGAGGCACTGGTGCTGCCTCGAACCACACTTAAAAGTAGGGAGATAACTCCATGAGGGACAAGGTTAGGAAGCAAAACATAACTTTGTATCATGAGGAATACATTAGATTAAGAAAAAAGTCATTAGAAGTCAACACAACCAACCATTATTGTTTTCCTTCAGTGTCAGTGAAGTTTTCATGCCAGTGAAAACCCAACTGAGGTTGTTGACCAGCAGCTACGACAGCAATAGGGAAGAGGCCAACGTGTGTTCAAGCCAGGCTGGACAGGGCTTGGAGCAACTTGGTCTAGTGGAAGGTGTCCCTGCCCGTGGCAGGGGGCTGGAATTGGATGAGCTTTAAGCTCCCTTCAACCCAAACCAGTCTGGGATTCTATGCTAATAGGCACCAGAGCAGCCAGGGAAGCAGGTTCAGCTTTGGTTCAGCTCATAGCTGACTTCGACATTGCTCTCCTTTGAGGGCTTCATGGCCATGATTTGGGGAGTGTTCCTCATCATAGGACCAATGTGGTCTGCACACGGGACTGGTTGGGCTGGTAGAGGATGACAACATGTCCATTGGGATATGTACAGGAACATCTAACAACAGCTTTCCTTGGACCACGAGTTTTTGATGTTGCTCTAAGTAACACCTAAGCATGTGACTGATTTCCACCTGATCAGATTTGCCTTTTCTTTACAGATCCAAGATTTACATGTATGTTTCACAAGACAGGATGGGCAAATGGATTCCTGCGTAACAAGTGAGCTACAACGACATCTTCCAAAAGCAGGAACCAACCATTAAGCCACCAGTTAGAGCTTTGCACAAAGGCAAGAAAAGAACCTGAGCTGGACTGAATTTCCAAGTCATGTTTAATGTTCTAAATGTCATTTCTTATTGAAAGAAAAGAGAAGAACACTTTTCTTAGCTCCTGGGTATTGTTACAGAGCTATTTGTTCCCTTGAAACAGGGCAGCCTGTCACATTCATCACGGAACCACAAAACTGGAATTATTTGAGGCAATCAGGGGACAGTTGAGCAAGAAAAATGATGGGAGACAGAACTGCAGGCAACCCCCAAAAAAACCCCAAAAGAAACCTTTCTGCCCTGTTCTTCACCTATGTCCAGCAGTGTTGGACAGGGCCACATTGCCCAGAGCTTCTAGGGGTGCATGCAAGAAAGAATCACACCTAAAAAGAACCTCGATTTTACCTCTAGCACAGTGACTAGTAGAGCCCACAACAGAATAGCCCCGAAGATTTGCTGCTGCAAATAATCAGAAAATCTTCAGGGACCTGGAACCTCCTCATCCTTCAAATAAATTCCAAAGTGCCTTTTCTTCCCTTTCCAAGTAAAGTGGAAAAGAGAGATCCTCCCATCTCCCAAAGTCTTAATAGTGTTGTTCTTAAAAGGCTTTGGAGATACTTCAATAGAAATGACTGAAGAAATATTAAACACAATTTCATCCTAAAGCATTGCAGGTCATTTAAGGGCCAGATCCACAAATGAATTCAAGTCACATTCTCCGTTTGCCAAATAACTTCTCATTTAAGGTGATTTGAACAACCCGGTCTAGTGGAAGGTGTCCCTGCCCATGGCAGGGGGTTGGAACTGGGTGTGCTTTAAGGTCCCTTACAACCCAAACCAGTCTGGGAGTCTATGGTCTGGGTGCTTCAGAAGTACATTGGAAACCTCAACAGCTTTACCAGTCTTGCACTACAGAGTTTACGCATACCTCCTTCCCTACATGTTTAAACCACTTTGAGAGCTAAATCACAGATTCTCCACAGAAGAAAACAAGTAAAGCACAATTTGGCCATCCTCTGTGATGCATCACTACCAAGCACCAAGTTTCAGAGCTAACACAGAGCTTGATTTTCAGCTCCTGAAGTGGGTTTACAATGATGAACTAACAAAATAAGCAGGTCTGAGCACAGTTGCAATGTGCAAAACAGCCAAAATATGCTACTGATTTGTTGCTTAGTATAAGCACACTCCAAAGATTCACGGTGACTTTGTAGAACTACTGCAATGAGTTATAAATGATTAAGTGAAAGACTCCAGCTCTGCCCAAGTCATTGAAGGACACAGACACTGACTTCAGTTGCTGCTTGCCTAATTGAAGGACTGCTCAACCCAAAGTTAACTTAGCATGCAGCTAGTAAAACGTCTGATTCTTTTCCTTTTTCCAGGGATGTTTTAATGAACACATTATTAAAGTCTTCAACATGCTACAGAAACATGCCCAGAAAGACTGAGGTGATTTCTCTGCCGATCCTTTTTTCCTTAAGTTGAAACATACACCTTGGGTAGCTTTTTGAGAACACTTATTTAAGAAGAAAGCATGTTCAGCCTGGAGAACAGAAGGCTCCTGAATGGGACACCTTAGAGCAGCTCCAGTGCCTAAAGGGGCTCCAGGAAACCTGGAGAGCGGCTTTGGACAAGGGCCTGGAGGGACAGGCCAAGGGGAATGGCTTTAACCTGCCAGAGTGGAGATTGAGATGAGCTCTGAGGCAGAAGCTCTTCCCTGTGAGGGTGCTGAGGCGCTGGCACAGGGTGCCCAGAGAAGCTGTGGCTGCCCCATCCCTGGCAGTGTTCAAGGCCAGGTTGGACACAGGGGCTTGGAGCAACCTGCTCTAGTGGAAGGTGTCCCTGCCCGTGGCAGGGGGTTGGAGCTGGATGAGCTTTAAGCTCCCTTCCAACCCAAACCATGCTGTGATTCTGTATATCTTTAGCTGGTGTGGATGAGAAGGAGGAAGAGAAGAAACAAGCCCGCCTACTCTAACTGGATGATGTTCAACGGCTAAAAATGTGCTTGGTGATACTCAACAGCACAGGATTTTCCCCTCACTCCCTGGTATTATCCTCAGGCATAAGACAATGAAATCGTCTATCCATTCAATTTTAACCATTTCCAAGAATACTTTGCTTAGTTGCAGGAATCACCCACCTGTCTATTCCCTACAGACAAATTCATGACAGAAGAAGAAAAGCTTGCTCAAAACCATAACAAAGAAACCTTTACCTAAAACATGTCAAAGAAAGCTCTTCTTCCCCATGGTTATTTTTAGTGTTTAAACAAGTCACCCAATTTCTCCGGAAAAGGATTTCACATACTAGGTTTCCTGGAGAGCCACCCTTTGTAAGGAGAGGTCTGCAGCTCACCCTCAATGCAGGAGGAACCCAATGCTGGGCCATGCACTATTTTGTGAGCCAAGAGGAGAAACACCCTGCATATGACAGGCCAAAATCCTCCACACAGACACCACCAAAAAGGTTCTGCAAATATAATAACATAAGCTGAAAATATAATACAAGTCAATTTATTTGCAACTGGAAAATTCAAATACTCAGAAAGAAGAAGAATCCCACAGAAGAAGGAGAAGAAGAATCCCACAGAAGAAGGAGAAGAAGAATCCCACAGAAGAAGAAGAAGAAGAATCCCACAGAAGAAGAAGAAGAAGAATCCCACAGAAGAAGAAGAATCCCACAGAAGGAGAAGAAGAATCCCACTGAAGAAGGAGAAGAAGAATCCCACAGAAGAAGGAGAAGAAGAATCCCACAGAAGAAGGAGAAGATGATTCCAAAGAAGAAACTCAAAGTTTAGGACAAAATACTTACTAAAACTCTAACACAGTGTCTCTGGTTTGCACACTCAAGTTTAAACACTAATGACCAGATGCATTAATAAGATTGATGAAGGTAACACAACATACAAAACCATGCGACACAGCATGAGCCCACGTAGCAGGGGTCCCAGCTGCCAACCCATGCTGCTGCATACCCTCACCTTATGCTGTCAGAACACTGAAAACACAACTAGAGCTGAAGATTAAATTATCAGATAGTGGATGTTACCTACTGCAAACTTCTCCACATCATTCAGCCACTTAGAACAGTTGGTCTTGGCTGTGTGATGATGAGTTATGAAAAAATGCTCTGAAGGTGCTCAGGGATGGTAAAAACCACCATCAAATACAACAGGGGATTAAACTTTCGCAATGAATAGACAGATAGATAGGGATAGATAGATCGATCGGTCTGTGGAAGGACACGGTCCCCTCACTGATCCCAAGGGACAGGGAAGGCTGATGCTAAGCCATCTTCCAAGCAGTCATTGGGACTTGTTGGACATTGGGCAGGATTTCTGCCCCTCGGCTGCAGCTCCTGCACTGCCCAGTCTGGAGTCAATGATCACCTCCTCCCAGCCAAGAGCTGGAGTAAAATAAGGCTTTAAAAATAACCTTTGGAGATGCTGCAACGCAACGTGCGAAAAGGAAGTTGGCTGCTCTCCTAATTGGGGAAGGAAATTTCTCTTCCAGCATGCTAAATGTGAAACAGAAGGTAAAAATGAGAGCCCTTGTGCTTATGAGGTGCTACTGTGGGAAGTTATCAATAAACTCTCCTTGAGGGTAACAGCAACAGCCCAATTTAAAGCACGTTTCACTGACCAGGGCTACTGCCTGGTCTAAGACAGAGAGAACTGACTTACTTCAAGAGAGATGCTGTGAACAACTAGAAAGTTTAAGTGGTGCTAAGTGAGCCCACACATCACACATCAACAGCCTGGTCTAGAAGATTGCAGAGAAAGCCAGGAACAGTAGCTGTAGTTTAGGAAGACAAAGAGACCACCCGTGTGAGCACTGATTACTACAAGGAAGAAAAGACAAGGGTTTTCTTCAGGAAGGGTGGACTAGCTTGTTCAGCCTGGGGAAGAGAAGGCTCCTTAAGGGGACACCTTAGAGCAGCTCCAGGGCCTAAAGGGGCTCCAGGAAACCTGGAGAGGGGCTTTGGACAAGGGCCTGGAGGGACAGGCCAAGGGGAATGGCTTTAACTTGCCAGAGGGGAGATTGAGATGAGATCTTAGGCAGAAGCTCTTCCCTGTGAGGGTGCTGAGGCGCTGGCACGGGGTGCCCAGAGAAGCTGTGGCTGCCCCATCCCTGGCAGTGTTCAAGGCCAGGTTGGACACAGGGGCTTGGAGCAACCTGCTCTAGTGGAAGGTGTCCCTGCCTGTGGCAGCGGTTGGAACTGGAGGAGCTTTAAGGTTCCTTCCAATCCAAACCATTCCATGATTATATGATGCCAAGCTGAGGAAGTGATGCAAGATCTGTGAAAACAACAAGGTAATTTTGTTCTGAAAGCTGAGAAGAATTGGGAAGACCTAAGCAATGCTGAGTAAAGAAGCAGCTCAACAGGTAGGTGAATGCCGGAAAGAGAGTGATGGGAACTCATCCACAAGCCCTATACAACAGCAGTCTCCTTCAGGAGGAATGGCCAAATACCATCTTTTTATTCCAGGACTTCAGGAGTCCCAACACAAAGATGGTCAACTTAATGTCCAAGCAGATCCTGGAATATCCTGCTCTGGAGAGGATGGCTTTGTCAATACTTGCGTGTCATGGTACATTGGGAAATGTACTTATTTATGAGGATACAAAGGTCAATGTGGCCTTATCCTCTTTATGGGGAAATGTCAGTACTGATACTTGCCTAACCGTGGTCAAGCAGGGATACAAGTTTGATGGGATATTAGGACTCTACAGGGCAGCATCCTCTGTTGAACACAAACCACAAGACACTTTGGTAAACAACTTCTGTGGGTCTGTATTAAGAACAGATCTTGAAGGAAGAGAAGGAACATGGGGTGAGGGCATTATATCTGGTCTATGACATAGAAACATTCCCATGCCCCAAGCCAACCCTTCATGGGATGACCAATGAAGCAATCCCCCACAATTTGCTTCTGCCATAAAGAAATCTTGTTTTCCCACATGCTGAAGCCACTATATCTGGGACCAATATGCTTTCCCAATAGCAACATAAAACTCTTCATCCCTCCTTCCCTCCAGAAAAGGTGGCAACTGCCATTCAAAATGGCCAATCTACCAACTAAAGGATCCTAGTACCCACATCTTAAGATCAACTCTCCAGTTCCACCACAAAGCCATAGAAAACAAGTGATTATAGATGCAAACCTCAGATATAGACAAGTTGTGGCTCACATACAAACTTTGTAGGTCTTCTGGGAAGATTTACCAAAGATAAAACAATCTTTCCATCTTCTGATTCAAAAGGGGCTTCTGGGCTATGTCTGTCTTAAAAGCCAGCATAAATTTGCGTTTATCCCTGGAGGCTCTTAGCACCAAAGGGTTTCCACGGGGCTTCAACAATGCTACTGCCCTTCTCATGAAACAATGACAAATTCTAGTTCTCTTGATGGATGCTTCTCCTCTACAGATGTCAACAGCACAAATGTGAAGTGGATACTGATCATCACGATGTTGTTACAAAATTGTTTAGTCTCCTCAGCAAAACACGATTAAGAATTCAGCAACAAGTCATGAAGACGTGTTGAAAGAGATACCAATCTCAACATAAAAGCCCATCTCAGGTTCCTCCCAAGTCCTTTCAGCAAAATGGATCTCAAGATTGCCCACTGTAAAGGCTTTAGAGGAAAACAATAAAGCAAAAGAGAGAGAAGGCAGTTCAGAGTTTAAGTCATCACCAAACTAATGCTCACACAGACTTCAGAAAAGCATTCATCTTCTGAATGGACCCACCAAGAAAGGCATTTTAGTGGCTCTGACACAACAGCCATCCTAGTGGGAGGTCTAGTGAAAATTCTCAGTGCCTAGGACTTAGAGAGCCAGGAGGAAGATAACACTGCTGAGCAGGATCACCCAAGAAAAGCAATTGTTTTTTTTAACAGAGAGGACAAGGGCAAAATTCCTCCCACCCATTTATAGGCAGAGGCAACTTGACCTGCCTAAAGCAACAGGTACAGGTGGCACCTCAATGCTGAAGATCCTCTACCTAGACTCAGGAGGTAGGAAGACTCCAGGAAGACCACAAACTCCTACAGATGTACTGGCTACTACTAAGACTACTACTAAGTGTGTTAGGAAGCATGGGAAGTTATCGATAGTGTGTTTGAACCAACCCAAGAAATCTATCACAAAGGAGGTCCTCAGCAGAAAACCAAAACTGATTATGCTTGACCCTCACCCATTCACAGGGTAGTAAGTATTTGTTGATAATTACACACAGTTACTAATTAGATTAAGCAAGGGGACCTAAATGCAAGTTGAAATATGCTGTATCCAGTTGAGGACTCAGACCATACTGTTCACATCCCTCAAGAAACATGAAAACGCGTTAACACCAAGTAGAAATCTCACATTCTTATCTGCACACATTGCACCAGCTGAATGTCCCAGAGGCCCGTGAAAACCAGACATTTTATATCACTCTTAAACAAGTCCCACAACACAAATAACCCTAGAAGAGATGAAAAGCAAAGTCATTATGTGGATTTATCCCATGAGCGCTCATGGCTCTGTTCACCAGAAGCATAACAGGCTTCAAGCAACACAGAAGCTACTCCAGCAAATTTGCTTTCCCCTCTTTCCTTTCCTTTGGAGGCAAAAGAGCAATTTTCTATGGTGAAGATGTCAATTAACTCCAACACTGGGCACCAGCTCCACAAATTCCTCGGGCTTGGGCACACTCCACTTTGCCTTGCCAAAATCCAGAAGCACAGCAGCTCCTTGCTTGGTTGCACAGGATGATTTGAACCATGTGAAACAAGCGTGTGACAGAAGCTTTGTGCACCCAGAAGCACGACCGCTACTTGCCAGCAGCTTTGAGATGAGTTTTGGTGTTCCTAAATGAGAAAAATGAACAAATCCACAAGCTCAGCTGCTATCTTTGACAGGCCCCCATCTACAAGTCCTCCTATTCAACCTCTACACCCCATGCATCTGGCAAAGGAGGACATCTAACAACGCAACCTGCCTGCCCCAGCAGCTACATCAGCTGAAACATGGCTCATGGCTCATACCCTGAGCTGAGCAGACTCAGCAGTGACTGGTGGAGAAGGTTAAAGCAAAACAAAGATGGGTAAACCCCAAATTTCCTCTTCCTGCCCCATTTTTTCTTTGCAGCAGGGAGAGGTTCCCCATCACTACGGCTTCCTCCTTTTTCTCTAAAAAGGAGTATTTTCATCAGATACTTGGCATTTTACAGAAGCAGTGCCAGAATATCTTCCAACACTCTTCAACTCCAGTTTGCAATAACAAATTTGAACCCTAAATATTTTACAAAGTCATCTTTACTAGTTTTGTATAAAGCAGATACAGAATGGTTTAGGTTGGAAGGGACCCTAAAGATCATCTAGTTCCACTCCCTGCCACAGGCAGGGACAATACAACAACTTTTGATGCAAAACTTGGGCTTGTTGTTCTTTAGTTGTGGGCTGCTGGGTTTATTTTTGATATCAGCAAATAAACCTTGTAGCAGGTATCAAGAAAACAATAAAACTCTGAATAAGGGCTAAAAATGACAATACCAAAGGCTGCTGCAGGGTGGAAACCCTGCCCCAGTGCCTAGGAACTAGCATTTCTGTGCCTCACTGCTGCTTTGCAGCGTTTTTAGCATCTCTCACTATATGCACAGCTCTCAATTGATATAAATCAAATGTATAAACAAGCTGGAAGAGTCTTTGAGAAGAGTTGGTAATGAAATAAGAAGTTCTCACCATAAGCCAAATGGCAGAAATCATCAGACGCTGCTACAGAAGTAGTCTTACACTCGCATGTACAGTAGGTTTTAATTATGTTACAATAAAGAGCTCTATACATGGACATTTCTAATGACTTAGTCACTTCTTTAAATTATAAGCCAAGTAATGTTTAAGAAAAGACACTTTTTCAAAAAATAATTAAAAATAGAAACAGCGTCACAGCGAACATTTGGAAAAACGGAGTCGGTTGTTTACTGGGACTCCAACTGATTTTAATGAAAAAGATGGTTATGATTCTTTAAAAACCAGCACTTTTATGTTTTGCATAAGGAAAAGTCCCTACAATGCAACCTCCAGGGCACTTTTTAAAGTAAAAAAAATACAAAATCTCAACTGGTCGCTGGGCTCTCTGGCCAAAAGCCCTCCTTGAAAACCCAAAGATGTGGGTTGCAAACTATTTCAAGTATCCACAACAAGTGAAACTGGATGTAGAAAAGTATGTTCTCAACATTTACTTCTGTTTATGGTGAAACTGGAACCAGATGACCCCTAACAACATATTGTGTGAACGGGTAATTAACCAGCTGCAGATGGAGCCCCAACTGCTGATCATTTACATTCGCAGCGCTGATCATTTCCATCCAGCTCAAGCAAAAGGTCAGCTGGGGGGTAATCTGGGACAGTCCCTCCCATCTGAGCTTCCAAATGCACCCCCGATGCTGCAGGCTTGATCTAGCCAAGAGTTCACAGAATCCCAGCCTGGTTTGGGTTGGAAGGGACCTTAAAGCTCATCCAGCCCCAACCCCCTGCCACGGGTAGGGGCACCTTCCACTAGAGCAGGTTGCTCCAAGCCCCTGTGTCCAACCTGGCCTTGAACACTGCCAGGGATGGGGCAGCCACAGCTTCTCTGGGCACCCTGTGCCAGCGCCTCAGCACCCTCACAGGGAAGAACTTCTTCATATCTAATTTAAATCTATCTGTAGTGCACAGTTCCCAATAGAGATGCTGGCCTGGTGCAGGACATCTCACCAGGGCTGTGCTGGTGGAAGAGAGATTCAGGTCCTTCTCCTACGTGTGGCTGTTGCATGTTGGTTCTCCTGTATGGTTTTCCTGCCTCACCTCCACCATCGCAGCCCTCTCTAGCTTGCTTCACCACAACCATTAACCCAGTTTGGCTTCATGTTGCTGTGAAGGTTACAGGAAAGATCTCCAAGTGACCCTAACTGGACTTGAACCAGTCTGCAGTTCTGCTGTCTTGAACTTGGGCTTTCCTCCACTTTTCCAGTTCATTCATATGGAATTTCCAACTTCCCACTACAGGCAGTGCCTCCTCCACAAGCTTTGCAGAGCACACACGAGGCAACGCTATCTTCTCCTGTCTCACTTGGAAACTCATGCATGCCCTGAGTTGGACCACAGCACATCCAAAGCCAGCACGATGTGCATTTGTCTTTTTAAATCACTCTTAAGCTAACGCGGCACTAACTTTTGGGATATAATACAGCACAAGGTAAGTCCAGAAGGAGTTGAGGTGGTTCAGACATCAAACGGCTGCAGATGATGCCCCTTCGCTATAGAACCACCATCTGCTAAATGCCAATAAACCCCTAAATCAGTATCCCCTGTGGCAGTGCCCATTTGGAAAGAGTTTTTAACCAGTAGCCATGTTTTATTCCACATTTGGGGACTGAGGGAAGTCACTATAACTTGATCACAACTCTTTATGCACACAGAAAAATAGGACTAAACAGCACTACCAGTAGTACACACATGTATACATACACACATATATATACACATACACTTTAAAAAGGGCCAGTTTCATCAAGCTGAAAACAATTATGAGCCAAATCAGTTGGGAAAAGGAACGTAATCAGAAAAATATGAAGACTAATTGAAAATTGTTTAAGAACATTTTAACTAGATGCTCCAAAAGCCACAATCCCACAACTGAAAAAGGCGGCCACGCTAGTTAAAAGGCAACCTGGCTCAGGCGGAAGTTAAGGAGGCAATAAAGAAGAAAAGAAAAAGGGAACATGACAAATGGAATCAAGAGAATAGCTCCAGCTGACGAACAAAAATCTGGTGTTAGGATGTGTAGAGAGATGATATGGGAAGGAAGACGATACATGAAGAAATCAAGGGCTGGTTGAGTTCATCAGTGATTTCTTTTATAAGCACATTAAGGGTCGATGCATTGTTCCTCTAGCAAAAGAAAGGGGTATATTTTTTCCTGTTGGAATGCAGAACTGGAAAACAAATTGCTCAATTGTATCTTATTCTGCACTGCTATAGGAGATCATCTCACAGACATACAAAATACTTGTCCTCTTGCAGTGCTATGCAATGAAGTGACAGACAGGATAGCAAAGCATATTTAGTTCAGTAGGTAGTACAATTTACATGTACAAGCATAGGTCATGACTTCTCCTAATACAGTGAATTTAGTTCTGCTGTCTGAATTCAAGAAGATAGGTAGAAAAACTGCTCTGGTTTCACACCCCAGCAGATCAGCAGACTGGAAAATGCGGAGTTGTTCAAGGCCAGGTTGGACAGGGCTTGGAGCAACCTGCTCTAGTGGAAGGTGTCCCTCTCCATGGCAGGGGGTTGGAACTGGATGAGCTTTAAGGTCTCTTCCAACCCAAACCATTCTATGACTCTATCATGATTTCTTCAAGGTTAGTGAACTGTAAGTACTCAGGAAGGGAACTTAGGTTTGCAGTTTAGTGCCACAAAATCAATTTGAGTACTTCAAAGAAAGCCAAAGGTAGACTAGAAATTAGGTCCATGTTGTTATCAGAAAGTGGTTAAGGGAATAGACACATCAAGTGCAAAGTACCTTCATATTTGGTGAGAGCAGAAGACTGAAGAATATCTTGGCAATTATTTTCCACTGATTGTATCTGCAATCCTTTAGGAAATGAAGGGAACAAACATTAAAAAAAGGAGGAAACAACAAAGCAGAGGAGACCAGACAGGCAAGAAAAATTCATGAAGAGTAGAAGTACAGCACAGAAGCCTAACAACGACAATAAATTGAGGTGTTTGCACCCCTGCAGACAACAAACTTCAAGGGAATTTTAAGGGAAATTAAATCAACAACAGATGCACCTGACAGGATGGTCAAGGGGACACATTCAGGGAAGACTGAAAGGTTTGGAGGGGATAGAAAAGTAAAGTATCTGCCTAGGACCCAAGAGAATGGTGAAAGCCAAAGGAGCTGCCATCATGAAAGATGAGAGCAGAGCACAACCCGAGTGCCCAGGGAAGCAGCTGGTGCCAAGCTACAACAGCTAAAGGGTTAGAAGAGACAAAATGGGTAGCCCAGCTCTACCAGGACCATGGAGATCCCATAGGACCCATCCACAAATTACACGGGCCACCAGAATGGGATGAACACAGATGATCAACAGACCTAAAGTGAGAAGGAGCACGGAAGGGATTTCTCTTATGAGCTCTGTTAGGTAACACTTAAAAACATCCAACCAGCACTGAGAAATGCCAGATTTTCAAAGTCTATGGGATGAGAAAAATCAACAGCACTGAAACTTGAATTGTTTCACTACCTTTAGTAAATACATGTGGAGAGCACTGACACCCACTGTGCACTGCCTGGGTTTGGTCTGTTGACCTGTGAACGTTTGAAGGTAAATGGCAATCTTCTTGCTTTAAGTGAACTTGTCCTATGGAAAAACCTGTTGTCCTTTAAGCTGCCCAAACACCTCAGACTGGACTGAGAACAAGCAAACAACCCTTAAGGCTAGAAATGTTTGGGCTGGCGTGAGGAGAATGTAAATATATATAATCATAGAAAGGTTTGGATTGGAAAGGACCTTAAGATCATCTAGTTCCAACCTACGTGCCATGGGCAGGGACGCCTTCCACCATAGCAGGTTGCTCCAAGCCCCTGTGTCCAACCTGGCCTTGAACACTGCCAGGGATGAGGCAGCCACAGCTTCTCTGGGCACCCTGTGCCAGCGCCTCAGCACCCTCACAGGGAAGAGCTTCTGCCTTAGATCTAACCTCAACTTCCCCTGTTTCAGTTTGAACCCATCACCCCTTGCCCTATCACTCCAGTCCCTGATGAAGAGTCCCTCTCCAGCATCCTTGTAGCCCCCCTCAGATATTGGAAGCTGCTCTAGGTCTCCATGCACCTTCTCTTCTCCAGGCTGAACAGCCCCAACTTTCTCAGCTTGTCTTCATATGGGAGGGGCTTCAGGCCCTGATCTTCCTCGTGGCCTCCTCTGGACTTGCTCCAACAGCTCCATATCCTTCTTATGTTGAGGACACCAGAACTGCACACAGTGCTCCAAGTGGGGTGTCACGAGAGCAGAGCAAAGGGGCACAATCACATCCTTCAACCTGATGGTCACGCTCCTTTTGATGCATAATAGCTCAGAGTACAAATTCAGAGAGGGGCACCAAGGCTGTGCCTCATCCTTAATGGTACCACCTGAGACCAGGCAACAGCAATAGTTTGACAAGAATATATGCCAGAGACAACCAAAGAAATACTCTGCTAGCGAGCCAAACGTGGTGTGTAGAGTGCTGCCCTTTCCACCCAAGGTCAGTTCTCCTCCATGAGTCAGAACTTGATCCATTTTCCCGTAACACTGCAAATGTAACAATCCAAGAATTTCCAAGTTTCATCAAAATCCATAAACACGTTTTATTCTACCCAGAAGAAAACTGAACTTGGCGGGACAGAGTACCACAGCAGTGGCCCCAAGTCAAGAAAAATCCTCTTCTGAAGAGTCAAAACACCTCCCAGGAGTTAAATGCAGTAGGTCTGGAAAATGGGCATCTACTCTAAATACAACCATTCTCCTTTGTCATAAACAAAATAGCCATAAAAAGCTTGTAATTATGCCATGTTTACATTAACAGCATGTTAAAAACACGTCATCCTTATGAGGTGAGTGAAGTTATCCGGGTCAGACAAATTGGCAAACTGAGGAACATGTGGATTAATAACTTGTCCAAGGCCACACAACGAGTGATATCAGAGTCATGATCAGAACATCAAAATCTTCGGCTGCCGGAGCTCTGCTCAACTTTAAACTCTTCTATTTCTCTTTTAATTTGGTCTTTGCCACAAGAAGAAAACCATGCAGCATGAATCTATTATTCCTGTAGTCACAAAGCTTTAAGAGATCACAGTAGTCCGGTACGCTGACATCACGAAGAACGCAGACGAGGAGTCGGCCACTAATTAATACCTACTACAAGGTCAGTAGTTGTGGTTGACCTGGAACATAAAGCTTTTAGGAAAAACAAGTCATTCTGATTAGAAAGGTTTGCCAGGGATGATGCAACGTCCAACCACAAATCCCAGTGGATTGTTCCAGTAGCTCACTACCTCCATGCCTCTGCCCAGCTGCGACCTTTGCCATTGCTCCATCCCTGGCAGTGTTCAAGGCCAGGTTGGACACAGGGGCTTGGAGCAACCTGCTCTAGTGGAAGGCGTCCCTGCCCATGGCAGGGGGTTGGAACTAGATCATCTTAAGGTCTTTTCCAACCTAAACCATTCTGTGATTCTATCTTAGCAAACCTTTGGCTGCTTATATGAAAACAGTAGCTACTATCAGTGTTTTCTAACAGACATCCAGAGAAGCAGAGGTCACGATCCTCCTATTTCATAAATCAAAGATATTAAGCTCTTCAAGCCTTGTATGCAAATCCTTTCCTACCCCTAACCCTGATGAAGACTCAAATTGTCACATCTTTGTACAATAAAACCATTAATAACTCTAGCAATATCAGGACAACCTCTGTATAAAACCATAAAGCTCAAAGGCAAATATTGTCTTGCACGAAGTGATGCTTTGCAGGTCACATAAAATTAACACTCACCAAGAGGATGTTCAGTAAGGCTCATGACATGTCTTGCTTGCAATTTTGCCTGAACTGTGCTATTCTATACCCTGGAAGGTGTGGCATCTGGAGAGGGCATTTTATTCTATTTTATTCTATGATTTAGAAGATAACACTCCAAGCAGAGGTGTTCCCCTCTGCTTCAATTTGTCAGAGAAAAAAAATAGGTTCCCATATGGATTTTGGCCATAAGAAAGCTCATTCCTTTAGGACATCCTGAGATCTATCAGAACTGATTTCACATCAAAGATTTTCTTTACACTTCATCCTACCCAGGCACCTTACACACCCAAAGATATCTCCAAAGGACCCTCAAAAGCATTTCTCTTGGTAATATCCACCCCTTCCTTAGTGTATCTGTAAAACCAGCCCACCATGTCCTTTATCAGCTCATATCATCTTACTTGGCATGTTCTTCAGAGCTGCTGGGAGGACCATGCCTGGCTGTAAAGAGATTCACTGATGACAAACAATCAGAAGCAAGACATTCAAGAGCCATACGTGACCAGAAGAGCTTAAAATCCACCCCACAGGGTAACCAAAACACTACTCCTCTGCAGAAGGAAAACTTTTCCAGTTCTTTCTTCATTACAGTAAAATACTAGCTATCACAACAAACCATTTAGTAAGGGGAAAATGAGCTGAATGTGAACCAAGCAATCCTATACTGTTACACAGAAGCAGCAGCAGTAACAAACAATGCCAAGACTAAACTCAAGAGAAGGAAACACATGTAAAGAACTTACTCAGCCTCAAGACATTCCAGATCAACAGGACTATGGGAATTGGACAAGTCTGCATTGATCATTAAAGAAATGAATAATCATAAAATACAACTGCATCTAATCAATAATCTTTGAAAAACTGCTCACAGTTTTAATAAGGTGAATAAGGAATCAGCTTTTATTTTCCCTGCTCATTTTCCTTCTTCCCCTATCTCAAATTTAGGAGACATCCCCAAACCACACACCTCTGCTTCATGTTATGTCTGGGTGATTCTTCCCAGGAATGTGTTGAGAAGATAGTTCACACATCACCAACCACATTCCCACATATTTGCATGACACAGAGACCCCACCAAAACCATGCTAAAGCAAAGCCTCCAACTCAATTCCACTACTAATCCCACCGCATGATTTTTGGGAGCTACCACCCAGCATCCAGAGACCTGACCTGAAGTTCACATTCAGTCAGCACTTCTGATAAACACTTCCCAATTGGTTTTTCCTGAGGTTTCCAACTGAACTGTAACTTTCCACATCTTCAGAGGAACTGACCCTTCTTTGAGTCCTGGATGGTCTTCAAAGTTTTTATTCGATTTGATTTCTACATTCTATCAGTCCTCCTCCACCTAAGATGGCAAGGGGATTATTTTCCTACCACCAGTTTTAGTAATAAATGGCAGCAAACTTAAAAGTTATCATCTAAAATTAATAAATAAACAGATAAAAATCAGGAAAAGGGAAGAAGAAAATGTGTTAGACAAAATCAGGAATTCCTACCTCAGTCTAACACTGGTTGTGAGAGTAAAACAGATGTCTAGAAATCGAGTAGACCATAATTCCTAATCACAGCAGTGCAGAAATGTATTTCAAATGAAGCTGTTTGGAATGTTGGGGATGTTGGGGTTTGGGTTGGGATTTTTTAAGGGTGGCTTAAGAAAGAGCTCCTAAACACTGTGAAATGGAAGAAACAAGATGCCCACACGCTAAGAGGGTCTAAAAAAAAGCCTACAAAATTCCAACTAAAAAGTCATAAGACACAAGTATCACCTTTCAGATCAGACTTCTGATTTGCAATTGCTGATATTAATGACATGCAATTAATAAATCAAGAACTTCACCCCTTAAAAGAACTCAGATATTCATCTGAAACAGACCCCACAGGCAGATCAGGTTTTTTAACTCTTAATGTTCTTCCAAGATACTGAACATGCCAAGAATCAGTGACTTATTCCAATACCTCAACCAGTGCCTTGAAAAACATTGCCACATCATCTCTGCTTGCTGGTGGGGTTCACGCATACACAGGACCCCCAAGTCCATCACCTACAGGACAACACAATTGTATTTGCAAAGCCTGAGAGAGGAGGCACCACCAAGGAGGCAGCAAGAGGAAGCTGAAGGCATCCTCACACCTGAAAAGGTGCTGGAGGAACCAGAGCAGATGTGCAAGGCAGGATGAACTGGGCTGGGACACATAGTCTAGTTCATGCTTTGCCCAGAAATGTTGGACCAGGTGATCCTTGAGGTCCCTTCCAACCTGGTGTTCTATGATTCTACGATACCCACACAGCTGAACATCACTTGGTCAAGCATTTTGCAGCTGTCTTATGGAAGCACTAAGCATGAACTGTGCCATGTGCTGAACAAAGAACACAGTTATTTATCAGGGTTCACTAGAAGAAAAAGCCCAGCAGACTGGAGGTCCAGAAGGGCCTCTGAGTCATGTCCAGTTGAGGCAGCTACCACACACCAACCCCTTCAGCACACACCAGCGCTCAACCCTCTGCACGAGAAAACACTTACTCTGCAAATTCTCTCCTTCAGCCACGGTGAGGAATGAGGTCTCCTTCCAAGATCTGCACCACAACCAGCCAAGGAGGGAGAGAAGTTTTGCTGAAGGCCACATAATAGTTTCCTGCTAATTATCCTCATTCCCCGATCTACACCGACATTGGTAGCTTCAACCTCACAGGCAATAAATAAAACCTCTCATAAGAGCATGAAAAAGTATATATTAAGCATGGACTGTGGTGGAAGCTTCCCTTTCTGCAAGGGCTTCTTTCATCTCTACAACAAACCTTCCCTGGACACCTGCACCACTTGGTCCAAGGGCTGAAACAAAGGGATGCCATAGAAACAAAGCTGGTTCTTCACTGTGACCCACAACCAAAGGGTTCCACCAGGGACATCTGACCACCATGGGTCTTCAGGATGAGTGTTCAAGAACAAGTGAATGAGTTTTCATTTTAGTCTGATTCTCAGGATTTCAGAGAGATCCCTCTAATGCCTGGCAATCCTAAAACAGTATTTCTACAGACATTATTGCCATCTAGGTGACCTTTGAAGGTCCCTTCCAACTGAAACTATTCAATAATTTATACCAGACGTAGAAAACGCTTCTGAACCTGATGGGACAACCTTCTCCTTCCACAGTTGTGAAGTTTTGCCCTCCCTCAGGCTGCTTCTTGCCCTCACTTGTGTCCTACCCTCACTGCACCACTAATTCTGCCAGCCAGAAAGCAAACATTTAGATGGTAATTTAGGAAGACACAAATTAAACTAATAAGCATCAACAGGTATTCAGTGGTCTAGAGACAGGTTCTTAGATTTCTGGGTTACATAAAACACCTCCTCTCTGTATTTGGAGGTTGCCCAGAGAAGCTGTGGCTGCCCCATCCCTGGCAGTGTTCAAGGCCAGGTTGGACACAGGGGCTTGGAGCAACCTGCTCTAGTGGAAGGTGTCCCTGTCCGTGGCAGGGGGTTGGAGCTGGATGAGCTTTAAGGTCCCTTCCAAACCAAACCAGTCTGAGATTCTATGACAAGACCTCATTCACCATTGGCAACTCCTTACTTCTGGTTTTGGACCGCGCAAAGCCTTGGCACACCAGACCCACCTATCAAACCCAGCACAGACCACTGCTGTCAACATCTATCAGCCTGGTAGGCTGGTGCACAGGGGGAGGTGACCAAAAGCAGCAGCAACACTGGAAGACAGCAATGAGGTTACCGACACAGCATGTTCTACCAAATCATGAGTGCCTACATTAAGTTCTGGAAAGCTTCCTGCCTGGTTTAGCTTCCCATCTGTTGTCAAACAGACCCCAGAGCACATATATTTCTATTTGCATCCTGATATTTAGCAACAGCAAGAACTATTTCCTAGCAAGAATAAAAAAAAAGAAGTCTTCCATTCATAGTGAAACATCTACTGGACATCCCTGTGGGCCTAATTCCCAGAACACCAACATCCAAACCTCCAAATGGGAAAAACATACTGATTACCTGCCAGTAACCTCAAGAGTGGCAAGCCAAGCCCTTAATAACAGGCTGTGTTACCATCTGGCTACCACACAGTAACTGGGAACATGTTATTGTTCTGAGTTTGACTTAGTTGTCAAGATAATTGCTTCACTATTCATTAAATGTTCCTCTTTGCAGCTGCTCAGAAAGATCACGTGGATAATTTACTGATTGTACAGTATATGCTTCTCCTGAATCAGTGGGCACAGCAGGACCGCTACACCCAAGTCCATCTAAATGAAGCATTAACATTTTAGAGTCTAAAAAGCTGGATATCTGTGTCAGAAATTTGAAGGCCAATTCTCAGCAGGACTTTTTACACCCCCAAAGCAATTAAAATATTGAAGGGGGAAAAAAAATCCTACCACCTACTCAAACAAAGTATTTCCTGGGTCAGGGCAATCCCAAGCACAAATAGGCTGGGCAAGATGGGATGGAGCAGCCCTGAGGAGACCTTAGAGAAGCTCCAGTGCCTAAAGGGGCTCCAGGAAACCTGGAGAGGGGCTTTGGACAAGGGCCTGTAGGGACAGGACAAGGGGAATGGCTTTAACCTGACAGAGGGGAGACTGAGATGAGCTCTTGGGCAGAAGCTCTTCCCTGTGAGGGTGCGGAGGCGCTGGCACAGACTTTTCCCAGAGAAGCTGTGGCTGCCCCATCCCTGGCAGTGTTCAAGGACAGGGCTTGGAGCAACCTGCTCTAGTGGAAGCTATCTTCAACATGCCCTGGCCCAACCTCACACATAAATGTGTATTTCTTTAGCCACCCTTCATTTTTCTAACGTTCATCTGCTGCCAATCCTACTTGCAGTCCTCTTAACCATTATATGATTTAATATTAACTGTAAAGGTAACAGCAGATCAAAGGGCCTGAGAGTCCAGAAAGACTTGCTGACAGCTCAGAAATCCTGCTGCAGATCACCTGAAAGAAGTGAGGGTCATTACTCCTCAAAAAGCCATTCTACCTTAACTGAAGAGCCT
The DNA here is from genome assembly GCF_004027225.2 of Strigops habroptila. Lineage (NCBI taxonomy): Eukaryota > Metazoa > Chordata > Aves > Psittaciformes > Psittacidae > Strigops > Strigops habroptila. The sequence goes on from NC_044283.2 coordinate 1,446,056, forward strand.
GACAAATTATAACCAAGACTGGATCATCACACTTACATACCCACTTCTACCCATCAACCATTGGTGCAGCTACAACATACTCTATTACTTGCTTCTTCAGCTCTCACTAAGTGGTGAGAAACTTTGACCCATGTTCCAAGCATGCCTCAAAAAAGCGCAGGACACCTACAGTGACATTTCTTTTCCTTTAAGTTCTGCAGCTCTCTTTCCACACTGTCCTTCATGGAGAAAATGAGGAGTATGTCATGATCTTCCATCTGGAAAGCTCAGGCCAAAATCCTTTCCACGTTCCCCTGGATGAATCTCAACCTCTTCTTCTGCTTCAATGTATGACGCAGTTTGGAAGAAACTAAAGAACCCAAAGAGCCCAGAGGTTCTCAGGAGGAGAGCGAAGGGATTGTCCTGACATGGATTACATTGCTATGTTGTTAATTACCATTGAGCCAGTTTTCTATTGAGATTACAGGCTGTGACACTGCTGTTGTAACCTCTGAAGTCTCTCCAAAACCTTCTTTCCCTGTTGCTAGCTTAGCGCTCTTGGTCAAGTCCCAGGCTGTGAAAATTTGGGCTGTGTTTTGATCAAAGCCCTCCTCGTGTTCCGTGTGAATTTCAACACTTGTGGTCACTGGGTTCCCTCGCCAAGCTCAATCCGTTGCCTTTCAACACCCATTGCTCCCTGCTTCTTTCAAGGGGTGATTAGGCACGGCTCTCAAGCAAAGCTGGCATTTCAAAAGTTGTTTGAAGGCCTGGGACAGGGTTTTACATAATAATCATGGGTTTGTTTAATTAGGCTCTGCAAAATGTTTCAATTTTAGATCAAACCGTTCAACTTTTTATTCTCAGAGATGCGCTCTATCTTTGGGGGAACTATGAGAAAATAACAGAAGCAAAAGAGCTCACAGAGAACCACTTTAGGACATACCTCAACCCCCCGAAGATGCCCATGTCTCCACGCACAGAGGCTTCTCAGCAAAGCACAGCTCCCATTTCTGAGAACATAGCTCCTGTTAATGAAGTCAGAGCATCATCACCTCATCCTGTGGCAGCCTGAAGACCATATGAAACCCATACATCACTGATGGGGAATGAACTAACACAGCAGCTCCCTTTGACTGAGTTATAGTCAATCTACTTCTTCCAAGCACAGTGTTCATATTAGATGCACAGAAGAAAAGCAGTAAATCCTACTTCACCACATAACTAGGGAAGTCTCTTAATGAAAGAAACCAAACCTCTGAGTGTCACTTCTGATCTACACAAGAAGTTCTTGTGTTCTTGGTTCTGGGCATAGTTGAAGATGTCCCTGCTCATTGCAGGGGGCTTGGACTAGATGACCTTTGAAGGTCCCTTCCAACACAAACCATTCTGTGATCCTATGATTCTACGAACAACTTTCTCCCTCAGAAGAGATCTTCTGAAGAAATAAAATCTCAAGCTTCTTCACTGGGTTACTGTCCAACAAACAATCTTTCCTTAAATGCAGAAATCCAAAGCAAGATACTCCAGGGCAAGCATTTTCCCCTTGGCATTGAGATAGAGACAAGGTTTCTGCTAAAAAAAAAAAAAGGGTATCAACCATAGTTGGGGCAATTTTACATCAATTTGTGCACACACAATGAACATAGAACACACAGGTCTATGTTGGATGGCATCAGAGACGTGGGTTCCTTGCTCTTGAGCCTGCCAGTGCTCCCAAGAACAGGTTCTGATGGTGTTTTAACAAAGGAAAGACTATTTCCCAAATACACCCTGGAAGCTGATGCTACAACTGCTGACAGAAGTATCTGTTGTCTATAAAAACAGTAATAACCACCCAGAAAAGCTTCTAATCATAAAGCCACCTCTGCACTGACACAGCAATCAACAGGAGACCTCCCCAAACATGGGAAGTCGACCAATCCCTCCTGCAAGAGTTCAGTCTGGGTGAAACCAAGAAGCATGAGGAAGCTGTAATGCCTGAGAGGTGATAATAACATCATTGGGTAGGGAAGCATTTCACAAACCTTCTTGAGCACGCTAATGGGGAACTGCAGGGTCAACCCTTTGGCTGGACACGTAGCTGCGCTCTAGGAAGGGATCCAAGATGTTCCACGCTTCTTCCAGATGTCAGCAAAAAGACCAAATGGCCAACAAGGCCAACTCCTTCCCCTGGCCCCAGGGAGAGGTTATTTCTTCTGCCACATCAGGTTTGAATTCATCTCACCCCAAGTGTGGTGCAAAGACACTCAGTCTATGGCAAGACCACAGCTGATTTACTCTGGGATTGAAGCTGCAAAGGGCAAATTCCAGGTAAATAAGGGCTGGAGCTTCATTCATTGAAGAAGAGTTTCCCTCTGGACATTCTGACCCCTCCTTGTGTACAAATACCAAAATACCATTCAATTAGTCACAAGCAGGACAAGAGTTACCCAAAATGAACACCAACAAATACGATGTTCTCTCCCCGTGGCATCTTCTGTGGACCAAGCTAAGCCTTGAATGACTCTGCTGCTCTTCTAAGCTGTCATTTGGCAGTGAGGGCACTCAGAACACATTGCTACAGCTGCAGAAATGCAAACCAAGTTTGGTTGGGTTTTGTTTGATTAGCTGAAAAAACAAGATCTGACAAAATGTCAAACTCTACCAATAGACACAAGGGTGAAATGCACTGAATAACAGGAATTTCTAAACCAGTTTCACACCAGCACAGAGAAACGTGCCTTAAGGTCCAAAATCAACAACCCCAGTTGGCTCCAGTATTACTGGGACTATACCCACCCTTCCATGATCAGCTTTCTAGTACTTAACATCCTTTGAAGACAACGACAAAACCAGGTAGCACCAGGCTTTTGCACAGACCCAGAGCTGAACTTCTGAAGCACCACACACATGTGAGTGCAAGGTACTCCAGAAATCATTTTAAACTTCTGTTCAGAGTCTTGAACAGATAAATTATTCAGCAGCGTTCCCTGAAGACGCACAAGGAGCACCCATGAGATCAAACAGAAGCTACTGAAGATGAGAAAATAAAGCTGCTATCCATATGCATGCAGAAAGAGCCATCTATAAATAGCAAAGTAGGAAGTTAAGTCTCCTTTAGGAACATAATTTATATGAAGTTGGGTTTGTTCCCAACTTCAGAAGTGAGAAACAGGAGAAGGAATAAGAATTTATTGCAATCTGATGTAGAAGTTGGACGGCAGCTTCGCATCGCTGCGTTCCCAGAAGCTGCTTCACGTGAGAGCGAGCTACAGCTCCAGGACCCTGCAGAAAGCACAAGATGCAGAGCAGGAAAGCACCTTCCCCAGTACACACGAATGAATATTGCTCTCATTGCTCATTGACTTTGTTTTGCCTAGATCTGTTTGCAACCACACTAAAAAACAACAGGCTGAGGGTGGCAAAGTCAGAAATGCAGCAGAATGCAACTCCAGCCCCCTGCAAATGATTGTGTCCCACCACTTTGAGCCATCTCTTTAATCTACCACAACCTCCAGTCTTTTTTAGATCGTCTGTAACTGGGAGGTTTGTGGATAAACTCAGGCTGTGCAAATCTATCCTGAAGTCTTCAGGAAGAAAGCCCATCTGCCCAAGCTGCCCACCAGTCCATGAGAAACATCATAGAATCCCAGCCTGGTTTGGGTTGGAAAGGACCTTAAAGCTCCTCCAGTTCCAACCCCCTGCCATGGGCAGGGACACCTTCCACTAGAGCAGGTTGCTCCAAGCCCCTGTGTCTAACCTGGCCTTGAACACTGCCAGGGATGGGGCAGCCACAGCTTCTCTGGGCACCCTGTGCCAGCGCCTCAGCACCCTCACAGGGAACAACTTCTGCCTTAGATCTAACCTCAACTTCCCCTGTTTCAGTTTGAACCCATCACCCCTTGTCCTGTCACTCCAGTCCCTGATGAAGAGCCCCTCTCCAGCATCCTTGTAGCCCCCTTCAGACACTGGAAGCTGCTCTGAGGTCTCCACGCAGCTTCTCTTCTCCAGGCTGAACAGCCCAAATGTTCTCAGCCTGTCTCCATAGGGGACGTGCTCCAGCCCCTGATCATCCTCATGGCCTTCTCTGGATTTGCTCCAACAGTTCCATGACCTTCTTACGTTATTATCACAGCCAGGGGCAGCAGAGACCAGAGTAACAATAAGCAAACCCTGACATTTGGGGTTGGTACAATGAACTCTGTATCTCAGCTCATGAATTTACACAGAATAAAGATTAAGAGACAGCTATAGGGGTTTTTTTAAGACAGCTGCAGACAACCAAGCCCTCAGCACTGCCTGGAAAAGGCTCTTTGCTGGTCTGTGTGTGGCACCATAAACACATAAAGACGCTCCTTTCAGTGCAGTCTGGAGAGATGCTTTCTCCCAATGCACGCAGCCCTGGGAAATGCCTGTGTACACATGTTCTGCGATTGATCCCGTGTGCCCCACTCAATCCAGAGGGATGGGGAGCAGCCCTGACTTTATCTACTTCCCCTGCAGAAGATCTTCCTCCATCATGCCAGGTCAAAAGCAGAGGCAACACTAAGCCCTGACACTGTTCCAAACCCCAAGATTCTTGCTGCTTAAGAGCTGTGTGTATCAGATGGGGCCATCTCCTGGGATGATCCAGTGTGCTGCCTTGATGGAATCCCCCCCCCAGTGACCCCTTGGAATGGCAAGCGCAGAACCAGTGACCCCAGACCTCATTATGGGCCCTGTCAGCAGCCCGACCCCCTGCTCCTGGTCCCCTGCCGCTGAACCAGACAGGAATCAATGGGTTTAACTTCCCCTCCAGACACATCTCGGCAGCACGGAGACTCGGGCTGTCAGCCACCAGCAAGGAAAACTCAAAGAGAATTTCAGGCAGCAGGAGACTCACCCACTGCCAGCATCCCGAGGATCTGCCTCTGCCCCCCACGCCGCCAGTGGGCTCCTACAAGCAGACCTAGGAAGCTCGGCACAATGAAAACCATCAATCACAGTCCCTAAACACTTCCCAAATACCCAAACTTCTCCCCCTCCCTTCAAAGCTTCTCAGTTCTGCACTATTTCAACTTGCAAGCAGAGGACCTCCAGGCTCTCGCTGCTCCCAACTCGGTCGCCACCATTGACGCTTCGCATCTTCTGACAGCCCGAATTAGAGCCCCAAAGTCTCCCACACAGGGTTCCTGTAAACACGTCCCTATTACAGAGAAGTTGTCTCTCTTTAAGTGGGAAAAACCCACTTGGGAAACTGGGATACTTTAATCTTGGGCAAGAAGCACGGAGCAAGAGCTCCACAGCACAGCCTGAACCACTAAATCCCCACTGCCCACCCGGGGGAAAACCAGTACGGGAGATAGAAGAAAGCTGGTTTAATTTTCTTATTTCAAATAATTATTTAAAGCTGTGACGGACCTTGTTTTGAAACTCACACTGTGTGCACTCTATATATTATGCTCAGACTGACACGAGGAATTATAAAGATCCAAGTGCCAGCAAGCTCCGCCGATGCTGCTTAGTTGCGATTTCACTGCTCTGGGTTTTCTCAGGCTGCAGACAATGCAATAAAAACTCTTTAAACCAATATTCTTCCATATTTTAAGCACACAGTGGAAATATTTCTTCTGCTCTTGAACGTTTTCTAAAACTAAATTTCAAGCTAATGCCAAATTTTAGCTATTTTCCAGCAAGTAATTTGGGATATTGGAACTCTGAATCAGCAGTGCGCATCAGAGCAAACTCGGCTTTAAGCATGTGCTTAATTTCCCCTAAAGGTGATTTAAGCATGGTGAAGCCATTCCTAAATGGTCAAGGTTTGCTGTATCGAGGCATTAAAAAGAATATAAAGTTCTGAAATACAGTTTAATAGAGACTTCAGGTTTTTCTTCTAACTGAAAATGAAAAATTAATATGGATGCAATGGTATTTTTCTTGGGCACTGACATGTTTTTCCAATCCTCTGCATGTTATTGCACTCCATTTTATAGAGAAGCATTATTTATTCAGCTGAATTATTCCCAGTTTATCCTGTATGATTCAGACATTCATTTGATTTTTGAACAATGGCAACTCCTTTTCAGAAATCAGAGGGGATTTAGAGATATTTATTCTCTAAACGTGAATTCTACAAAGGTTGAATTGACCCAATTGACCAATAGATTAAATACTTTTAATCTATTCCCTTGCACTAGAGCTCTCTGACTTCTGCAGGCCAGTGGTGTCATTTCGCATAGAGTTAGATTAGATATAAGGCAGAAGCTCTTCCCTGTGAGGGTGCTGAGGCGCTGGCACAGGGTGCCCAGAGAAGCTGTGGCTGCCCCATCCCTGGCAGTGTTCAAGGCCAGGTTGGACACAGGGGCTTGGAGCAACCTGCTCTAGTGGAAGGTGTCCCTGCCCGTGGCAGGGAGCTGGAGGAGCTTTAAGGTCCTTTCCAACCCAAATCCACAAAGTCTGGGATTCTATGAGGCATCAGCAAACTAGAAAGCCTTAAAGAGAATCATTAGGACAAAAGCAGCCTTCTCCAAGACCATCTGCACCATGCTGCTCACCACAGCTTAAGGGCCGCACCATCGCTCACTGTGAGGAACGCTGGAAAGGTTGGACTTGTTATAAAAGCCTCCTGGTAACAGTGAAATCATAACTTAAGCATAGGCACAAGTTTTGCCTTCAGATTTTCAAGATGTAATTAATTTCACTGGGAGACTAAGCTCAGAATTTCACTTAAGCACTGTAGAACACAGACCTATACTCCTAGTTAGACCTTGGCGAGAAGACTCTTACAAGGTTTCCTTTCTCCAAGACATCTCAGAAAGTGTTTTGCATTACAACAGCCTTATCATCATTCAATAAGATCAGTAATTACTGAAGTTATTCCTGCCCAGTTATTCCTGCTTGCAACTCCATAGTCATATGTCTTTTTTTTTCCTTTCCCCTATCATGTTTAAGCTCCCAAAACAAACAGGAAAAAGCAAACAACTTCTATATCAAGAGTTCAAGCACCTACAGAATGTCCCTAGACACAAACAGCTGCCCTGGGCAGCCTGTTCCAATGCCTGAGCACCCTTTGGGGAAGGAATTGTTCCTCAGCTCCATCTAAACCTCCCCTGGTGCAGCTTGACGCCGTTTCCTCTTGTCCCATCCCCTGTTCCTTGGGAGCAGAGACCAGCCCCCTTCTGGCTCCATCCTCCTCTCAGGCAGTTGCAGAGAGCAATAAGGTCCCCCCTGAGCCTTCTCTTCTCCAGACTAAACCCCCCAGGTCCATCAGCCGTTCCTCATCACACTTGTGCTCCAGGCCCTGCACCAGCTCCATTGCCCTTCTCTGGCCCCGCTCCAGCACCTCAATGTCTCTCTTGCAGTGAGGGGCCCAGAACTGACACAGGATTCGAGGTGCAGCCTCACCAGTGCCCAGCACAGACGGACAACCACTGCCCTGGTCCTGCTGCCACACTGATGCTGATACAGACCACGATGTCCTGCTCATCCATCCTGTCCTCCACTGCTCCACTTGCAGAGCTCCAGGGAAGCAGCCAACAATGTACAGAAGGACATTCCCAACGGTTGCAATATCCATGGAGAAGATGAGGGATCACAAAGGAAGGTCAACACAAGGTTACATGATGACAGGAAACAGCGAAGCAGTCATGCAAAGCACTCAGGACCACTTGAAGGCAAACCTTCCACGTGCCTCCTGACAGCTTATCACTGCCAGCTTGCCCACCACAGCAAAGAGCAACCTCTCCCCAGCTGTGTCACTCCACACTGTTCAAAATAGCACTTGTATTTCCCCACTGGTAGGACACATGTGTCTAACATGTCCTGAGGTTAATTTGCTAATTGTGCTCTCATTTGGGATTAGCTAGGTTAACAGCAGCAACCCAACGGAAAATGTCAACAATCACGTCTTTCCTAGAGGGGGGCAAGGCCTCGAAAAGACTTCTTTCCTGACATGTGTCTGGGTTTACACTGTTGCTTTTGGCTCTTCAAAGGAAAGAAATTAAATGAACAGCTTCTTTTTTTATCCTTTTGGAATACTAAAAAGGGTAAGCGCTGAGCAACAAGGCTGCAGGAGGACGCAAGGGCCTTTGCTCTGGCCACATATTGTTTAGTCAAAGCTGGTTTAACATTCTCAAGTCCCTCCAATATAATCCCCTGCAGCTGTCATCACCCACGCACCAGGTTCCCAATAAATGCTCAAGCCACAAATCTCCCTCAGCAAGATTACAAGGCCATGGATATTGCAGGTTAGGAACCAAAGAGCAGTCAGATATTTCTCCTGTGGCATCAAGCCAGGTTGCTAAGTCTCATCCTCAAGACGGTCTTCATGGTCTCACCACCTTCCGTGGTGCTCTGCTCATAGAAGCCCAGTTTCAAGGCCATAGTCCAAATTCTAAAGAGGTTCTGCAGCACTTCTGCAGCTCCTGAGCTGGGTTCATCCTCTACAGACTCATGCTCAGAGAACTGCGATCCTACTGCAGATGCAGTTGATGGTGTTAAGAAACCACTTTCCTCTGCCAAAGGGTACAGCCCCACCATGCCATGAGCATCCTGCATCTGCTCCAGTGCAAAGCCTGGCCGTGAAAGGGAATAACAGAAAATGCTGCAGCTAGTTCTGCAGCAAGTACCACAGACACGTCTGCAGCAAATATTAACAGCTGCCTGGTCCTGCTCCAAGGACGTTCTAATGTAGATGCCAAGAAATTCAATTCTTGCTACAATAAGAATTTTTAAAGGTGTAAGATACAAGAAGAAAGTGGCAAAGAGAGGGAAAATAAGAGAAATAGAAGATGGTTAAAATTCCCAGGGGAGCAGGAGATAAAGTTGCTTTCCAAGCTGGAGGTAAAACGTCTCAGCTACTACAAGTCATCAGAAACAGCAGGGTGCAAGACACAAGGTACAGTCCCAAACCTTTCTTGGACTGCTTTTCCAAGACAAACATAATGACAGCGTTGATGTTTCTCATTTATAACACAGATAGCTTTGTTGGGAGCCAAGAGAGATACAGACACTGGGGTTTGGCAACAGCTCCCTAAAAACATACGGCAGCCTTCCCACTCTCTTATTTTACTTTGCTCTGCCATGGTTTCTTCTGTTCTGGCCTCCTTTCTACGGTCTTTTCTTGACCTTTCCCTTCCTAAATACAAACTCACTCTCCTGTCTGCCACCCCTCCTTGTTTCTCCTTGGCAAACCCTGCTGGGAACACAGAAGCCCAGAATGACTGAAGAATTATACCTATAAATATGTAGAGTTTAAGTGAACACTGGACATAGGTTCGTGCTCTGTGCACAGGCTGCTGCACCAGGTCGCTCACTGCACTTCATGATTTTAATAGACATCAAAACAGGAAAACATTTACAGTTATGCAATGGGAGCGATGATTAAAACCAGAAACAGATATCAGCTCCTAAAAAAGGATCTGGAGCAGCCAAGGGGTGTCCGTATTGCTAAACCCAGCTCAACATCACCACCGCCACCCTCTCCATCCACTTCCCACCACGCGTTGCTCTGTCTGAAACTAAATCCAGCTCCCCAGGAGAGGGGCTGTCCTGCTCCTTCAGGTCAGCAGCTGCTTCCTGATGGAAGGATCTTCAAAGGTGCTCTTCAAACAGGCACCTTCTATCACCTCCACCCCTGCTGAACCAGCACAGACCACAATAACCCAGACAACAGTTTTTTCCCAGGCTCTAGGCATATTTTCTGGTTTATAACCTCACAAGTTGGGAGCCGAAACAGCACAAGAGCCAGTGGTGAACCCTTGTCTCTACTCTCACATCACCCAAGTCAAACCATAAAACCAGTGCTCTCATTTCATAAATACCAGGGAAGTCTCTTTCCATAACTTCTTCTCAAGTGAAGTTTTGCACTACCAATGGGACACCAGCCAGCTCCCCCAACAACAGTTTATAGCAGCTCAACCCTGTCCCCAGTTAGGAATTTAAAGGCTTAAAGAAGCTTTCTTTATTTAAGAGGCAGCTGCAATAGGCAAACATTAACAAACAAATAAAGAAGAGAAATAAACAGTGATCAGTGAAGTAACACGATAGAAAAGTCAAAGGATTGGCTTTGCAGCTTCCTCCCATGAGGACTGGAACAAGGGAGAAGCAAAGAGTCAGACAACTTAGTGGGATGATGAGATTTTGTAAAGCCACCGAAGGGGATAAACAGAGTGCAAGTCAACAACAGGCAAGAACATTTCAGCATCTCACGTCACCATGTTTCAAAACACCAATCAACATGGGACTTCCAACCTTCTGGACCCAGTGTGAGCAGGGTTTGGAGATGGAGTCTCCTCCTCCCTACACACACTGTCTTCACAAAGCGGCAACAGACTGTGCAAGGCTTGTGGTAGGATGCCAAGTCTACAGGAATGCAATACCAAGCAGCTGCCAACCCTATCACAACACACAATGTCCCCCATACAAGGTCCCATGCAGTCCAGCCCTGTCCACCGTGTACCACGCAGTCTGACCACACTCACTGCCCAACAGAAGATGAACAATCTGATGGTAACACTCTCCTGCAAGCCACAGGTCATAGAACCATTGATAGGTGGACTCGAATCCACCTATACAAGGCAGGGTCAGTGAAGAGCAGATCCCTGATGAAGACACATGGGCCACAACTCTGTTCTGACACATTCCCAAGGAGCACAGTGGCAACCTTGGGTCCAGAAGAAGGAGCAGAGGTATTGCCTCCATGCACCCAACCCTCCTTCTGCCAGAAGCTGTAGTAGAGGCTGTGCAAGTAGCATTGCTTGGCTCCAGAAGCCAGCGAGAGGAATGAGACCCTAAAAGACACCAAAGGATGGGTAACATCTTGTCCCATGGACCTAATAACACTGACAATGTTTCGATATACTAAGAATTGAGGTGACCAAGGCACCCTACAGAGTCTAGTCCTACTGTAGGATGGGCACAGATGTTAACACAGTAGAAGTTTAAATAACTCCTCCACTCCCAAAACTCAAGGACAGTTTCCATTAATCTGAGAGACTTCAGAGTCTTTACAGAATCCCAGACTGGTTTGGGTTGGAAAGGACCTTAAGATCATCCAGTTCCAACCCCCTGCCATGGGCAGGGACACCTTCCACTAGAGCAGGTTGCTCCAAGCCCCTGTGTCCAACCTGGCCTTGAACACTGCCAGGGATGGGGCAGCCACAGCTTCTCTGGGCACCTTGTGCCAAAACAAATGTTTAACAATAAAACCACAAGTAGTGACCCATTGCAGATATTTCCATCAATTAAAACTGAGTCTTAAAACTTGAAAGTATTTGACATCCACGTGGATGACCGGAGAATCCAGCTGCACACAGACAATTTAGGAGATGGGAGAACATCCATGCTAAAAACCCTCCCAGTACTCACAAGGTTTAACCTATACTTAACTTTTACAAGGAGTTTACAGCTTCTGTTGGAGCCATGATGAGGTATTGATTAGGAATTGTGTGAGCTATAGAAATGATTACTATAAGCAGCACAACCCTCATGCCCTTATTTCTTAAATAAGAAATGCAATTTATATCCCTGTACAAACAGCAGCTGGGGGTATTTTCATACTCATTATCCAACAATAGAACAACAGACATCATCACAAGGAGCAGGGTTTTAATTCAGTTATGCACTTCAGCATTCAAAAGACAACACAACAACCTCTGTTCACAGCTGCTCTTTCCCTTGAACCTCCACAAAGCTCTTTTCTCCAAGCCTTGCCCAGGCTGCTGACCCCTTCTGCAGGTTGTTCACCTCCTCGGTGACCACACACGCACTGTTAATGCCTTACGAGGTCCACCACAACACAGAGCATCACCACAAATTACTCACTTAAAACACTCCACAAGAATTTAACAGAGAATCAACAACAAATGATGAGACAATACAATTATTCTTTGGGGCTGGAAGATTAAGGTTTGGGTGGTTTTAATTAAGAAAAAAAGCAGGGTGCAAAAGCTACCCAGGTCATTGTGTTGTATAAGCAATGGTTTGAGAGATTATGTTCTCCAAAGAATCAAATGGATTCCTTCTGGTCTATCTGAAGCCCTTGTAAACATACTCATTATGTTAGATCTTAAGAGAAGTAAACAAATAGTTGGCATCTGACACTGCTGCTTTCTTGCACAACTTAAAACAAACCCATGCCACTTGGAAGTCACATTGCCCGCCCCTCGGTGCCCCCATCAGAGATGCACACAGCAGCAAGGACATGGGGGGTTCCTCCTGCTCCAAGCAACGGGGGACTCCAGCGTTGGTTCAGACAAGCCACAGGGATGCTTGGATGAGGCAGGCGTCCAAATACACACAAGGTTGTTGGATGCCACCACATCAAAGCACAAGCAGGCACCAAGACGTGTAACCCTGCTCATCCATATGGTGCTGGAGCCCTCTTGTGTGCTTCTCTCCATTCCCTCCAGCACGGCCACTCTGCATCCACCAAGAGGAAGGGGCAGAGGAGAGGAGCCTCCTAATCCCAGCAAAACTCCAGCAACCCTGGGGTATAAGGCAAAGGGACACCAGGCTGGACCAGGTAGTCCCATGGCTGGGAGAAGCAGGGCAGGGGAGGACATGCCAGCAATGCTCCACTGCGCCTGTCACTGTGAAGTCCTCTTGGCACAGGTCATGCTCGCTGCTGAGATCAAGGCAGTTCAGAGAAAGGAAACACCACAATAATGGGCTTCTGGTCAAATATCCCAATATTCAATGGTGATTTGGGTGAGACTGGAGTGAGCCCAGTGTGCTGCTGAGGATCAAAGCACTTCCCAGGAGAGGGCAGTGGCACACAGAGGACCCAAACCTAAACCCTTCCTCCTCTGTTCAAGTTCGATTTTCTTCATTTTAGTGTATTTTATACAAGTCTCAAAGCTTGTAACAAAATAAATCTGGGAAAAAACCACATAGTATGAAGCAAAGGAACAGCAAAGAAACAGCCCAGTAGGGCTGGAGCTGGCACTTTGCTGCTTCGGGTAGTTTTGATGTCCTACTAACCCATGAACAGCACCAGAAACAAACTTGATTCAGTCCACTCTGAGCAGGGTGAGGAGGAATCTTCCAGGAGAGGTGACAGAACCCACAATGCAACACCAGGGGATGGAGACACAACCCCTTCGCCCTACCAAGCTGATGAGACTCCATGCCCACATGCCAGACCACCAGGCCATGGGTGGAAGACTGCAACCCATCCCAAGTCATTCCTGGGGCCATGTGCCATCAATGGCTGATGTGCACCAGAGAAGTGAGGAGCAGACACACCTTAATTTTGAAAATAAAGGTGCAAACACCTTTACATACTTCAAGAAATTATTGTTGAAACCCAACTAGAGCCTTTCAAGAGCCACCTATGAGAAGAGTAATCATGCCACCCTCTAAGAGAGCATAATTACCAACGCTTGAGAACTGAAAAGCACCAAGGGCAGCAATCCAACACCATGCCCTCTCTGCCAAATCCAGACACTTGGACAACCTCTCTTTCCACAAGCTCCAAGGCCTGGTCAAAACTCTGCCTGGGGTTATGAGATCTCACTGCTCTCCATGCTATCTTGGGCAAGGATCTGCCACAGAGCAAGTGCATTCGCATTCTGCAGGCTCCAGGCCTCTGCTGTCAGCATTACCAACACAAACCACAGCACCTTGAAGAATTAGCACATGGTGTGTAGTAAACACAACAAGGAATTCACCTTTAGATCGGTCTCTCGCAGTGTGAACATCTGGAGGAGGCCACCTAGTCCTTCCACAGCTGGACAAAAGCAAAATGCTGCCACTGTAAAACCACTTATTGCCAATAAACTGCTCCACAACCCACTCGCTCCCTTTCCTCAGGCATTACTCCACGAGAAGACCTCCAAATATGTTATCATGGGTCGTTCCCTGCCAATACCCTCATAGATAGCCCAGGCTTTTATTCATTTGGATTGCATCACGAGCAGGAAGCAGGGTTAACTTCATCCATCCCAGAGCAGGATGGGGTTTCTCACGGCTAAAGAGAGAAGGGGACACACAGGGCACCAGGGACCTATTCTGGATGAGACAGCAGCATCCTCTCATTTCCTACACTGCCCATTATTCCCTCCACCTCATGTTATGGACAAGGCAGCAACCACTGTTCAGCAGCCCTGTTTCCCCACCACATTTGCACTATGGCAAAAGCCTCAGACACAGAAGAAGAAACAAAAACCCATTATTTGTTTATTATTATCTCCTTTTGGGCACAGATTTCATCCCCAGCCTTGGAATGCTGGCACTGCATGTTCACAGGCACCACCTCAAAGCATGGCCAAGAGGGCTGGAAGCCAGCAAGGAAACACCAAGGGGAAACCAAGGAAGGAATGGGAGAGAAAACAGCACAGGCTGGTGCAGAACTGAGCCTGCAAACAACCCGATGGTGGCACAAAAGAACCAAAACTGGCTGTTTCCACAGGTTTATCCCGCTCCAGTTCCCTGCTGGCATCTCCCATCCCAACGTTGTAGAGAGCTCCGCATCTCCAATAATCTATTCTTCAAGTGATTTCTCTGCTCAGAGACTCAGCTCGAGATTCCCAACATCCTACCCGTGAGAAAGGGAGCGAGGGAAATCTGTTCCCAACTGCATCTCATTTGAGTCCCCCGCAAGGTTCTTTATCTTGTTATTCTAATGCAAACAGACTCCTGTGATTTTTTTTTTTCTTCACATCCAAAACTTCACCATCGCAGTAACCACAATCCTGGCAGGCTCTCCCCTGCCTGGAAAGGGAACAAACTTTCAAATCATTTATAAATAACCATTTCAAGAACATCAGCTTTTCTTCTTTCATCCCACAAAAGGCAGAAATTTTGCTCCGGACCGCAAGCTGTCAACTTCCCAGCAAACCCAAAATCCCACTTAACTCTCTATTGTAAACAGTGGAGTACTGCGCTACCACATCAAGAAATACAATTCTTGAAGGAATTATTTGTGTGTTTGATTCACATTTGTTCTGCATATGCCACTGAGCCCAAGGTATTCATAATGTTAAACTCCTAAAAGCCTCGGCTTTCAAAAGGACCGCGCAGAAGGCAGAAGAAGGAACGTTCCCCGGCGCTATTCCTTCAGCCAGAATGAAATCCCAAATAGAGGATGTCATTTGCTCCCCCCACTCCAGCCATTGACTGAAGGACAAGGAAATTAAATGGCTCGAAGTTGCCTCTGAATGGGGTTGCAGGGTGCTGTCAACCCCCAGCCAGCTCGTGCTATCAGGATGGGTGGCCGGGGGATGCCAGTTTCCAGCCTGGTGCCAACCATCTTGACTTTATGGCTGCTGCCTGATATGAAATTCCCACTTCTTCACCTCTTGCCTCCCTCCAAAGCTTTCCTTTGTGGGAGGAAAGCACCAGGACTGAGCCTCCTGAAGCTGTGTCCTGCTGCCCAGGCACTACCCTGGTCTGCTCCAGGGTGGACCACAGAGTAAAGCAATCCCTCATGCTGCCTTAGGGTTACAAAAAGCTTCAGAATCATAGAATCCCAGCCTAGTCTGGGTTGGAAGGGACCTTAAAGCTCCTCCAGTTCCAACCCCCTGCCACGGGCAGGGACACCTTCCACTAGAGCAGGTTGCTCCAAGCCCCTGTGTCCAACCTGGCCTTGAACACTGCCAGGGATGGGGCAGCCACAGCTTCTCTGGGAAAAGTCTGTGCCAGCGCCTCAGCACCCTCACAGGGAAGAGCTTCTGCCTCAGAGCTCATCTCAATCTCCCCTCTGGCAGGTTAAAGCCGTTCCCCTTGTCCTGTCCCTCCAGGCCCTTGTCCAAAGCCCCTCTCCAGGTTTCCTGGAGCCCCTTTAGGCCCTGGAGCTGCTCTAAGGTGTCCCCTTCAGGAGCCTTCTCTTCTCCAGGCTGCCCCAGCCCAGCTCTCTCAGCCTGGCTCCAGAGCAGAGCTGCTCCAGCCCTCGCAGCAGCTCCGGGGCCTCCTCTGGCCTCGCTCCAGCAGCTCCACGTCCCTCTTGTGCTGCTGCCCCAGAGCTGGATCAGGACTGCAGGGGGGGTCTCCCCAGAGCGCAGCAGAGGGGCAGGATCCCCTCCCTGACCTGCTGCTCACGCTCTGGGGGTGCAGCCCAGCACACGGGGGGGTTCTGGGCTCAAGCACACACCTTTACTGTTAGAATAAGAAGCTAAAACAAATTACCAACAGAAAGAGAGACAAGTCTGGATAATTCAAGCAATTTTAGTTGCAGGCAGCCAAAAGCTATTCACAACGGCTTTGCACGGATCAGCAGGAGGCATCTCCACAAGTTCCCACAGGTGGTTTCTCCACCAGCACCTACAGAGATGCTCTCCACAGTCACAAAGACATCAAGCAGCAGCCTCAACCCTGCAGAAACACTGTCCCCAGCACACGTCTCTCCCTTCCTCCATGAGGGAGTTGGGAGGATGAGCAGATGAGGATTAACACACTGGAAATGAGAATCCCTTCAGCAAACGCTGGTATCTGCTGTCCCGCAGCTGCCACGGCGCCCGGCAGCAGGAGGGGATTTGGGATTTGACCATTTCAACTTTCCACACTGGGCGTCTGTCTCGTTGCAGTAACAAAGAATTCCTCAGGAAGATTTCGGAAACAGAAGGATTATTTAGCCACCCACGCACAGTCCAAATTAACTGGTCATGGAAATTCAAGATAATAAATGCCATAATTTTGCCTTTAACTTCACAATTTTTTTTCTATTTTTTTCTTTTCCAAAAGTGAATGTTTCTAATTTAGGGCAAGAGAGAAAGAGAGAAAAAAAAAAAAAGGAATTAAAAACCCCTTTCGTTAGTTTGTTTTTCCATGGATCAGAACTCCCCCAATATAAGAAATTAACACACTAATACAAGCACGTCTGCTCACAGTCCTGGAACGGATTTACCCAGGCACTACAAAAGGCTGCCCCTTAAAGAATAGTAACCCCAATTTGAGACTTATTGCATAAAAATGATCCTATAAAGCTTTTTTTTCCTCTTCACCATCTAAAGGGGAAAGCAGTGAGGCCTCCAGGCTCTTCGGAAAACTGGGAATGATGCGTTACAGCAACATATAGGGTAGAGACACAAGATGTGTAAAGGAATATTAAACCACCTACTTCATATTAAGCACGAGTCTCTAATGAAATTAGTCGAGATGAAAACATAATAAATGAGGAATTTGGGGACTATCAGAGCTAGTGATTTTAGTCTTGAGGCTTACGGATTTTGGTGTCTAAGAAGGATGAGCCCCAACTGCTGGAGTAGCATCACTGCAGAGGTCTCTGTCCACAGGTTCTCCAGTATTTAATACACAAACTTAATCCAATAACTTATAACACAAATGTCTGCTGCAGCCTTCTGCTTCAGCTACACTTGTGAAGGCTCTCCTTGGGTACCCATCACCATCAAACCTTGGTAATTCAGCCTTCTAAGAATCTAAATGTGGCTGAACCACATGCAACAACCACACAAGTGACTCTAGAGACACAAAAGCCCTTTTATAGCACAAGTCCTATTCCAGAAGACTGCTTCCCAAGCAGATGCACTCCTGGCTTTCGCACTTTCTTACTCATGTAGACAGCAAGTATTTAACAGCAAGACCTCCCCTCCCCTTGGCACTCCATGCTGTGCCTGCAGTCAACAGCTCCAAACAAGCAGGACGAGAGGATGTGTTATTGTAATAGAACTAACAACATGTCCTGCAGCTTATCTTAATGTGAAGATTGTAACTAGTGGAAGCTGCAATCAAGAGACCTCGGGTTTGATCTGGATCTGACCTGGCTGCTGCCTCGTTTTGCCATACCCAAAATGACTGCCAGGGATGGGGCAGCCACAGCTTCTCTGGGCACCCTGTGCCAGCGCCTCAGCACCCTCATAGGGAAGAGCTTCTGCCTCAGAGCTCATCTCAGTCTCCCCTCTGGCAGGTTAAAGCCATTCCCCTTGGCCTGTCCCTCCATCCCTTGTCCAAAGCCCCTCTCCAGGTTTCCTGGAGCCCCTTTAGGCACTGGAGCTGCTCTAAGGTGTCCCCTTCAGGAGCCTTCTCTTCTCCAGGCTGCCCCAGCCCAGCTCTCTCAGCCTGGCTCCAGAGCAGATATCTTCCTATCATGCCTATAATAAAAAGCCCATGTTTGCCTCCCACTTCAGGTCTCAAGGCTCTCCATTCCCAGCCCCCTTCGCTATGCCCTTAACTTAAAAGGAACAATGATTTAAAAATGGGTTAAAAAGAATATATATAGTTGGGTTCAGTCTGAGAAGTCAGTCAAGGGAAGCCCTTAGTCCTCCATCTCCAGTGAAACGTACATACGGGATTGATTGCTCAAGTTGGAGAGTTCCTTGGGCCCCTACTTAGATAATCTTTATAGCTCACAGGACCCATTGAAGTGGTTTCCAAGAGCTAAAGCCTCAGATCAGCCTGTCAAACCCTGGGACTAGTAAAGTCAGAGCAAGAGAGCAAAAACACGGAAGTGTAACTCTGCCCTCCAAAAGCAAGAGCGTGCACACACCAAATTAATAATACACAGCAGCAACCTCCTGCTCTGCTTCTCTGTGACCCCTTCCACAGCAGAGTCCCAGCAGCACAATCTCATTACAGCCCCGAGTTAAATCTCACTGAAATGAAAATTAGTGGTGAAATTGTAGTTTTCATGTTTTAAGCCTCAAATGGACACAGAAGCAAAGAATCATACGGCTGGGACAAGCACCAAACCTGTGAAGAACGGGATTCCCAAAGCCAAGCAGGGATCAAAATATTTCTTGGGAGAGGTCATCATATGTAAAGCCACACAAAACCTGTGCCTACATGCCCAAAAATCAGCACTCTCAGTGCTACAAGTAAACTCAGAAGGTTACACGGATGGGTCCAGACACCCATATTATCATCATCATCTTAGACTGGTTTGGGTTGAAGGGACCTTAAAGCTCATCCAGCTCCGAACCCCTGCCCCGGGCAGGGACACCTTCCACTAGAGCAGGTTGCTCCAAGCCCCTGTGTCCAACCTGGCCTTGAACACTGCCAGGGATGGGGCAGCCACAGCTTCTCTGGGAAAAGTCTGTGCCAGCGCCTCAGCACCCTCACAGGGAAGAGCTTCTGCCTAAGAGCTCATCTCAATCTCCCCTCTGGCAGGTTAAAGCCATTCCCCTTGGCCTGTCCCTCCAGGCCCTTGCCCAAAGCCCCTCTCCAGGTTTCCTGGAGCCCCTTTAGGCACTGGAGCTGCTCTAAGGTGTCCCCTTCAGGAGCCTTCTCTTCTCCAGGCTGCCCCAGCCCAGCTCTCTCAGCCTGGCTCCAGAGCAGAGCTGCTCCAGCCCTCACAGCAGCTCCATGGTCTCCTCTGGCCTCACTCCAACAGCTCCACGTCCCTCTTGTGTTGTTGCCCCCAGAGCTGGACTCAATACTCTGCCCACTCCAGATGCAGATGTCAGGAAAACATCAAACCCCCCCATCCCCTGCATCCCAGAGCACAATTTCAACTTGTCCCTCACATTTGGTCCAATTTCTTTTGTCTGGGAAAGCAATTTTTCAACTGCATTGCTCAGCCCTTTGTCCCTCAGTGCAGCAGAAACCATCCTTCATGCCCTGCTCCAGCACACAATAGGCTTTGTCTCGCTAAACAGAAGAACATGGACTTTTCTTTCAATTGTTTCCAGCTGTTTGATCAAGGTTTTATGGGATCAGAAGTCAAGAGCAATCAGCATCTGGCTACCTGCACCAAACTGCCTCTGAAAGCCTGAAGAATTGGGTATGATCAGCACATCTCACATCACTCCAAAGAAAAACCCACCCCACGTGCTTTTGCAGCAGCTCTCATGCCAGATCCTCATTCATAATTTAAGTCCTAAAGCAGCGTGCCCTCATCTGAGGCAGGAACATTGTTTACTTGCTTGGCTAAAGACATGGGTTTGGGGGCAAAACTCATCTGTCAAATTGCTCTTTTTCAGCACAGGAACAAGGTCAAAGCACCCACTCTGAGAACAACCCTAAGCCCCATCACTGACACCAAGACCATGAGCTCAGACGGGCTCCTTCTGCTCTAGCTAAGGTAACTCCTGTGTTCCTGTATAGAAGTCAAGTGGAATTTCTTATTGAGAGGCTTTCAGGCTGCTGATTTCTAGACTGCAAAGACAGGAAGTGTTATCAGGTTGTTAGGATTGATGGAAATCCCAAACTTCTTGACTAGGAGCATTAATAACTGAGGTGACCCCTTGGTGGGAAGAGCAACCTGGAGCTATGCCATCCCAGAGGGCCCTCATGCTCCTGCTAAAGGTCAATGAGCCCAAAAGGGATTTCTTCACTTCAAAGGGACTTTCTTTAGGATCCAGTCTAATGTAAAGATGGAATATTAGCTGTGGAACTCCCCACTTCTCCCACCCTGATTCTCCCATCCCCTGCCCAGGCACTGGATGGTGCAAGGCTGAACGTTTGCACAAACACTGACAAATATAGACAAAACTACCCAGAAACATGAAACCCCAACAGGGCAGTTATCACAACCTCCCCTCCCAAAGCTGCTATTACAACATTTCATCAATTCAGCCTCAGCCCCAGCCATACCCCTGCACATTGCCTTTCCCCATATTTTTCTTCTGTTATACCATAAAGTGGCACCAGTTAAAAACGATATATTTCTTTTTATTTTATTAGTGGAATGGAAGTTCCCTGGAACTTGAAAAAAATCACAGCCCTGAGACTCAAGCCTAAAGACTGTTATAAAATTGAATACTTCTCATTTAGATTATTCCTATGCTTTTAATGGCAACACATGTATTGCAGATAACATCTGTGCCATGCAAAGAAACACACTATGGAGAAGGACAAGGGGGAATGGCTTTAACCTGCCAGAGGGGAGACTGAGATGAGCTCTTGGGCAGAAGCTCTTCCCTGTGAGGGTGCTGAGGCGCTGGCACAGACTTTTCCCAGAGAAGCTGTGGCTGCCCCATCCCTGGCAGTGTTCAAGGCCAGGTTGGACACAGGGGCTTGGAGCAACCTGCTCTAGTGGAAGGTGTCCCTGCCCGTGGCAGGGGGTTGGGACTGGAGGAGCTTTAAGGTTCCTTCTAAACCAAACCACTCTGTGATGCTTAACCCCCATTCCCCCAAACAACATACCCCCCAGAGCACAACTCATCTACAGCACATTCTGCATCTCTAAGGTATTCAGCCTCTGACACTGCTGACCTGAACCTTTCAGACACATTACACTTACCTTCAGAGGCAGAATCGCAACCACATCTGCCAACATTTCCATCAGTCTCTCCCTAAAAGCAGCAAAAACCATCTTCAAATGCCATAGCCCTTTGCATCCAAGCCAGAGAGATTTGTGAAATATGGAAGACATTAAAGCACTCACTTTCTCTCAGCAAAGAAAGAACATAGACCTATAAACAATGCCTTGAAGGCATTTCAGCAGCTTAATCTAAACAGGGTATTTTCTTTATTATTATTTTTTAACTCAATCAGAAACCACTGGGTCCAGGAAGCAGTAAATGACAAGAATTTGGCTTAAAAGGGAGAAAAGCAAATAAAAACTTGGGGGGAAAAAAAGAAATGAAACTCACCCAACATTCCCAAAGACTTGTTTGTTTGTGATAAAGGCTCAGCTGTACACAAGCTGTCCCACCCATGCACACACTATTGACATTTCATTCCAGTGGCACCATGCAGACCACCGAGCAAGGGGGTCTGTCAACATCTCCATCAGTAACAACCGTTCCCAGGGCTTTATAAGGCAGAAAAGCTCATTTTCCACAGCCTGGTGGATACTCGGTACATAAAGTCTTTGACGAAGAGGAAATCATTAGTATTTAAAAGCCACATCACACAAGAGGGGTTTATTACTGGTGTGGGAAGAAAAGAGGACGTGGCTCCATCCCTGCAATTGTTCAAGGCCAGGTTAGATGGGGCTTGGAGCAACCTGCTCTAGTGGAAGGTGTCCCTGTCTGGGGCAGGGGGTTGGGACTGAATGAGCTTGAAGGTCCCTTCAACCCAAACCAGGCTGTCATTTTATGACACCCAAGATCTGAGGAAAAGCACCGCAAAAATAAGCTATTTAGCATATATGAAACAAACTGGGGAGCTGCAGCTTAGCTATTAAAGCCCCACGAGCACTATGAGCCAGGAGCCACCATGCATCTTAATTTGAGTCAGCTGCAACAGCAAACTAGTCATGCCCTTATTTATAGAATCACAGAACAGTTTGGGTTGGAAGGGACCTTAAAGCTCATCCAGTTCCAACCCCCATTTGCCATGTCCTGCGAAGGACAGCATAGAATTATACCTCAAAGTGACTCTGAGGTCAGGGCAGATCTTTGCAGACCAGTGTGAAGTGCCACATTATACATGGACAGCATCAGAATAAGGTAGAACACAAATAGCTGGGCTTCATATAATAAAGACAACGATTACAAGGTTGCCCCCAGCACTGAGTCCACCCCTTGGCCATAGTCCCGCAGCAAGTTTCAGAATTAAGACCAAATGCCTCTGGACACCTGGTTGTTCTCTCACATTTTAGAGGTTTCTATAAAACAGGACAGCAAGAGCCAGACCTGGGCCACGTGCACCCACAATAAATGCCATCATCCCTCTGCAAGAGACCCATTTTTACTGTTTATGCTCATTGAAGAGCTGATCCAAGTCTCGCTGATCAGATGAGTTTGCATTCCAGGACAACGATATCATGCAAGGATCTCCCCATCTGAGGCCCGGCACACAAACCTCATGGGATGGCCAAGTGTGACATCCAGCACCGTCACAAAGCTAATGCCCAAAGTTTCCCATCATAAGTCCTTCACCCTTGACCATGACAGGGCAGGTCATGGTGTTTCATATGAATTTTATCCCAGCGGCTTGAAGGAGGGCATCACTCCTGCATGGAGCACCACAGGGAGCCTTCTACACCTACATTCATCGTTCCCTGGAAGGCTGGGTTTAAATAGTGAGGAGCATTTGTCCTGCCACATGGAACATCAATGAAATCATTAATGAAACACTGGATTTGATTCATAGAATCACAGAATGGCTTGTGTTGGAAGGGACCTTAAAGCTCCTCCAGTCCCAACCCCCTGCCACGGGCAGGGACACCTTCCACTAGAGCAGGTTGCTCCAAGCCCCTGTGCCCAACCTGGCCTTGAACACTGCCAGGGATGGGGCAGCCACAGCTTCTCTGGGAAAAGTCTGTGCCAGCGCCTCAGCACCCTCACAGGGAAGAGCTTCTGCCTCAGAGCTCATCTCAATCTCTCCTGTTTAAGTTTCCTCTTAGTTGAAGTTTCATTCCAATAAAGGGACTGCAGCATCACAGAAGTTTGGTTTTGTTTTGTTCCAACCTACACAACGTCTGAAAATAAATCAGTTTAAGGGTTAAAGGTTGCGCCAACGCTCTAGATTTGAGTTCCTGAAGCTCAGGGAATGGCTTCTTGCCCTTCACGCCCTGTAGATGCTTCCCTGGGAATATCAGAACACGTATTTCCATGCGTGTGCACATGTACCCCCCACACCAGCTCATGTGCACAATTAGATCCGCAGTAGCTGCAACTACAACCTATCAAAGCTGCAGCTGCAACAACAGCAGAGAACTGTAAAGATACTTCAATAACATCTGAAACATTCACGTTTAAAAAGCCGGATTTACAGGGCCAACATCCCTATTTAAAATATAAAAGCGTGCACAGGTGGCTTGTAAAGCTGGACTTGAACAGCCACACTTGCAAAACAGATTTATAAGAGCTAGCAAAGCTCGTAGCCTTTTAATTGCATGTCAAATATTGGGCTCTCAAGAACTAAACCAGATTTCGTGCAGCCTGCGCCAAGTGCTTCTAGATGTTACATGTGCAAGACCGTCGGAGACTAAAGGGTTAACTCAACCTCCGAGGCCAGAGACAGCTTGAAGGCAATGCCACCAACTCTGAAGTAAAGCAGAAAACATTTCTGCCAGCTTTGTTGCAAATAAAAGGTTATTAAAACCATTCCCATTCATTGCTAACAGAAACGGCACCAGAAGAAGACATTTAGAAACCATTTGAACTTGTAAATACATCAAATTAATATACAACAAATTTCTTTGATCCAGAGGACATGAATTCCCTTTCCCTACAAATCTGTTCATTAATATTTCAGTGATCCACTGATGTCACTACCCCTTGCCAGCATTTTATAAGGAAAATACTTCAAGTAACAAAAAGCATCTATAGCTTTTACTCTGCCAAAAGACTTCTGGTAAGTTCACAAGAGAGGTTGGTGGGGAGCAGCAGCAGGAGGACGCTCCTCAGAGCTCCCACACAAGGCTCTCAGGTGGTCATACATTTACTAGGAGCTGTTAAATATGCCCCAACCCACCAGATGCTCAATGTTTCATTAACAGAGGTATGAGAAAATGGAGACAAGAACATCATGGAGATATGGATCTGGATTTTGGATCACGAGGCTCAGGCACATCACCAAGTTAACCCAAGGTCATCAGTTTTCCTGAAGTGTCTGCCATGCAATAACCTGTCCACACAACCAGTCCCTGACCTTGCAAACGGGTCAAGGATGACTTCTGCCAACTTAAACACACTGAGCAGGAACCTGGAGATGATCCATAAGATTCCTGCGTGACCATATACAACTACGCTGAAGCCAGGAAGGGCAGGGAGGAGACACGATGCACGCTGCCCAGCATGCAGGACAAGAAAAGTCCTTGTGGCCAGCAGATCACAACCAAAGTTGGACCAAAACTCATTAATTGTTGTTGTTATTTTTCTTTAAGCAACATCTGCAATGCTGGAAGATGGAAGGGGACTGCTGAGGACAAGGTAACATCAAATTAAGTTACCACTGGGAACACAGAGAGTTCTCAGCTGGAGTCAACCACAAAATACCTGGAGACAAAACAGCCCTCACTGACAGAAGAGGAATACACCCATGAGATTGGGCAGACCACAGTAGGTTCAGAGACAGGTCTCAGCCCTCTCCAGTCACACACATCAAAGAACTAACTAAAATACAGAGATGGAAAATGCAGAGAGACACCTCTCTGCATGAGAGGATCAGGTTCGAGACCATCTTAAGAACCTGAACGTGCACAAGTCCATGGGACCTGATGAAATCCATCCACGGGTCCTGAAGGAGCTGGCGAATGAAGTTGCTAAGCCACTGTCCATCATATTCGAAAAATCCTGGCAGTCAGGTGAAGTTCCCAATGACTGGAAGAAGGGTAATATAACCCCCATTTTCAAGAAGGGGAAGGTGGAAGACCCGGGGAACTACAGACCAGTCAGTCTCACCTCTGTGCCTGGCAAAATCTCGGAACAGTTTCTCCTGGAAAACATGCTAAGACACATGAAAAACAACGAGGTGGTTGGTGACAGCCAACATGGCTTCACTAAGGGGAAATCCTGCCTGACCAATTTGGTGGCCTTCTATGATGGAGCCACGGAACTGATGGACAGCGGCAGAGCAGTCGATGTCATCTACCTGGACTTGTGCAAAGCATTCGACACTGTCCCACATGACATCCTTGTCTCTAAATTGGAGAGACATCAATTTGATAGATGGACCACTCGGTGGATAAAAAACCGGCTCGATGGCCGCACGCAAAGAGTTGTGGTAAATGGCTCGATGTCCAGTTGGAAACCTGTAACGAGCGGTGTCCCTCAGGGATCGGTGTTGGGACCGGTCCTGTTCAACATCTTTGTCGGCGACATGGACAGTGGGATTGAGTGCGCCCTCAGCAAGTTTGCCGACGACACCAAGCTGTGTGGTTCGGTTGATACGCTGGAGGGAAGGGATGCCATCCAGAGGGACCTTGACACGCTTGTGAGGTGGGCCGATGCCAACCTTATGAAGTTTAACCAAGCCAAGTGCAAGGTCCTACACCTGGGTCGGGGCAACCCCAGGCACTGCTACAGGCTGGGCAGAGAAGAGATTCAGAGCAGCCCTGCAGAAAAGGACTTGGGGGTGTTGGTTGACGAGAAGCTTAACATGAGCCGGCAGTGTGCACTTGCAGCCCAGAAAGCCAACCGTATCCTGGGCTGCATCAAAAGAAGCGTGACCAGCAGGTCGAAGGAGGTGATCCTGCCCCTCTACTCTGCTCTTGTGAGACCCCACTTGGAGTACTGCGTACAGTTCTGCTGTCCTCAACATAAAAAGGACATGGAGCTGTTGGAGCGAGTCCAGAGGAGGGCCACGAAGATGATAAGAGGGCTGGAGCACCTCCCGTATGAAGACAGGCTGAGAAAGTTGGGGCTGTTCAGCCTGGAGAAGAGAAGGCTGCGTGGTGACCTCATAGCAGCCTTCCAGTATCTGAAGGGGGTCTACAAGGATGCTGGGGAGGGACTCTTCCTTAGGGACTGTAGTGGTAGGACAAGGGGTAATGGGTTCAAACTTAAACAGAGGAAGTTTAGATTAGATATAAGGAAGAAGTTCTTTACAGTGAGGGTGGTGAAGCACTGGAATGGGTTGCCCAGGGAGGTTGTGGATGCTCCATCCCTGGCGGTGTTCAAGGTCAGGCTGGACAGAGCCTTGAGCCACATGGTTTAGGGCAAGGTGTCCCTGCCCATGGCAGGGGGGTTGGAACTAGATGATCTTAAGGTCCTTTCCAACCCTTACAATTCTATGATTCTATTCTATGATTCTATATGGTGACCTTAGAGCAGCCTTCCAATACCTAAAGGGGCTGAAGAAGAAACCTGGAGAGGGGCTTTGGACAAGGGCCTGGAGGGACAGGCCAAGGGGGAATGGCTTTAACCTGCCAAAGGGGAGATTGAGATGAGCTCTGAGGCAGAAGCTCTTCCCTGTGAGGGTGCTGAGGCGCTGGCACAGGGTGCCCAGAGAAGCTGTGGCTGCCCCATCCCTGGCAGTGTTCAAGGCCAGGTTGGACACAGGGGCTTGGAGCAACCTGCTCTAGTGGAAGGTGTCCCTGCCCGTGGCAGGGGGTTGGAACTGAATGAGCTTTAAGCTCCCTCCCAACCCAAACCAGGCTGGGATTCTATGATGATTCTATGAAATTCACACCACTCTTTTCCATGCTGTCACACTTCCACTAATACCAAATTCATCACATTTTCACTAATGAAAAAGACAAGACAGCAATGAATTTTGCAAGTTTAAATGAAACACAGCCAGAAAGAAACAAAAGAGGTTACAATTAGGCAAAGCAGCTAAAAAGGACAGCAAAAAGCTGATCGGAATTCTGCAGAAAGAAGGCATAACTAATGGAAATGAGAAGAAGCCAGAAGACACGAACATTCACAGCCACATAGGCCGATGGAAAGGATTGTACGGGTGGGCAATGGGAAAGCTGACAAGAAGGACAACAAGTTATTTGAGGAAGAAATAAGGTTCCACTTAATGTGCCACATCAGCTGGTGTTCACACACCCCATCTCATAAAAGTCCAAACCAGCTCCTGCGTTAAAAACTGCTTTTCACTATAGATTTCCTTCCTTTATGTCATCCGGGCCATCTTGGTAGTGTTCTCCTAAAGGAGGAGGACACGCTCAAAGTCATGACAAATAAGATGTCCCAAATCTGCAATCCCCAGAAATACCCAAGTACCAGGCGCTGGAAACACTGACAATCCCCAGCAAACCCCAAACACTCGGCATTTGCTCTTACTGGAAAGTGTTTCTATCATTGACTGGAAACACTGACGCCCAAAGCCAAAGGGGAACAGCTTCAAAAAAGCTCTTGGAAGCTTAAATTAAAAACCCTGGAGCAGAAGATACTCCGAGAGGAAAGCTCTGTTTATTTTTAACGGGCAAACAAAGGGGAAAGCTGGCACGGGATGTATGTAAATCAGTGTACAAGTGGAAAAGGAGCTGGAAAACAAACCAGTTTTACCTGCACACAACAGCACGTGAGGTTGATGGGAGCCAACTCCCTTGGCCTCTCGGATTTAGGGAAACGTTTTAAGCAATGACATCTATGGGCACATCTTTGTCCTATGTCTTTGCATACAGCAGCAGATGCTGCCCCAAACCTGCCAACACAAAGAACCACCTTCTAGCTGCTACGTTTCCCAGCTTTTCCTCTTTATTCTCCCAATATCTTACCCCTACACCCCCCAAAATTGCTTCTTAAACCATTCCCAAAATTTGCCTGAGGCACAGGAAGGCTCCTTGCCCTCTGCTACCACTTGTGCTAAAGCACAGGGCTGCATACTCACAGCTTGTAGAGCCAGAGAAAATTCATGGAGCCCATCAGCCTTGTCTTATAAAGGTACCATGCTGCTCCCATCCATCCATCCCCGTTTCTGAGTGGAGTGTTCTTTGCTAATTACTGAGTTTTGCAAGCTTGAGACAGCAGGAGCTACCCTAGTTGTGCTGGGCCTACAAGGAGGATGTGTGTGGCAGCAGGAACAGGAACACATCAGGACCTGTGGGTTGTTTCCTGCAACTAAGGCATAGAAGAGCTCGATCTAAGCGAACACCCCATAACAGTGCTATCTCAAAATCTACCTTTTGCGTATCTCAGAGGAAGATTAAGGAGCAGTCACCACTGAGATGCAGTTGGTATTTTATCTGTGCATCAGTGATACAGCAAACCACATCCTCACTGAAGATATGGAACCAGAGAGGAACCATGGTGGTGTCAGAGTAAATTCCATTGCCCAACATTGCTGTAATCCCAGGGTCTGACAGTACCTGCCTTCATTTATTCCCTCACTCTTCTACATCTGCTCCTTGGAAACACAAAGTTGAAGGACACGACTGAGGGGGGGGGAGAAGCAGTATTATTTCCATATGGGTTTGAAAATATAAAGGCTTTCAATGAAAACACCATACGAGCAGAGGGCTCACACAGGATCTATATGCACCATATAGGAAGAACACCCCAAGAAGGTTTTCCCCCTTTCAGAGCCTGATTCTGCTGAGACAAGTACTCGAGTCCTATACTGTAGCAAGACATTTCTTTGCATGTCATTTGGCAGATGCTATGGCAGGGCCCTGCCAATTCACCCCGAAGCCCTCCGTTTTAATCAGTATCACATCAAGTTTAACACATGCTTTGAAATGTGCACCAGATTCAAAGCTTCGCCTCAAGGGGGTCCTGCTGAATAACACATACCATCCCGGCCGCTGCTCCTCCAGCAATTATCTTTCAACTCTGGCTGAACCATTGGAACTGTCAACGCCAGCACGCTGCCAACCAGAAGAAAGGTTGTGGGGTCAGAGCTGAAAACAAGACTCCTCAAGGCTGGAGCGCCAGGAGAACGGGATGGGGTGTTTGTTTATACTGCTGTCTGCTTATAAGGAGAACTCCCAGGGCGCTTGTTTTATGGCTTAGAGGAACTACAAACAGTGTTAAGAGGGGTGGAAAAGAGAAAGAAGGTTAGAAATGCAAAGGAGCATCAGCATCCGCCAGGGCCCCCTGGAAGGTGGAGAGGGCTAAAATTGTTTGCACCTCGTAACCAGCAGCATCCTTCCAGCCCTGCCAGAGCCAGAAGCTTCCTATCTCCAATGCAGACATCACCAGTTTCTCCCACTGCGCCCTGAGCCTCCTCATATCAGTGCTGCTGCCCACCAAGTGATGGATGGCATGGAATCATAGAACAACAGGTTGGAAGAGACCTCCAGGATCATCTGGTCCAACCTTTCCAGGCACAGCATGACCTAGACTGGATGTCCCAGCACCCTGTCCAGCCCAATCTAAACAGTGTCCAGCGTTGGGGAGTCACCACTTCCCTGGGGAGATTATTCCAATGAGTGTTCTCAGTGTGAAACATTTTCCTCTCATGTCCAGTTGGAATCTCCCCAGGAGTAACTTGTGTCCATCACCCCTCCTCTTTCCAATGGCACTCCTTGTAAAAGGGGAGCCTCCTTAGTAGCCACCCTTTAACCACTGGAACATGGTGACAAGGTCTCCCCTGAGCCTTCTCTTCTCCAGGCTGAACAGTCCCAGCTCTCTCAGCCTTTCCTCACACGCTTCCCAGTCCTTGGGTCATCTTTGTGGCCCTTCTCTGGACCCCTTCCAGCTTTCCAAATCTATTTTTGTGTAACAGGGACTAATAGGCACTAACTTCTCTCACCCAGCTGCCACCAGCAAAGTGCTAAGGAGGTAATAACGATTAGGAAATACAGGAATTTTTAGCATTGATTAGGATTTCAACAGAACTGGAACAGAAGGACAGATGGATGCAGCAGTTTTGATTCTCCACGGCAGCAATTTCCAAACAGTTCCTATCAGGGTCAGTGCAACTAAGGAAAAACCAGCCCAGGACACAGGGAGGTTCTGGGCTCAAGTGCACACTGAAGCCAGGTCATGGGGAGCTTCTCCTCACCCAACACCCCCAAGACCTCCAACCTGCAGGGCTGAAGCACTCTATCCTTATAGATTGCAACTTTACAGCTGCAGAGGGTTTTCCTCCCTTACCCAAGAGGGATTTGGGTTTCTCACAAAAATGAAGCCTTTGGAAGACTTGAGCTGTGCCAGTATCAGACTCTCTGGTTGCAGTGATGAACCACCCTGAGATTGCAGCAGAAAGAGACTCCTAAAGTCAAACAAACACATCGGTGTGTCTGAGACATCCCTTCCCTGTCCCCCAGAGGAACCTGTCCAAGTCTAGAAGGAGACGGGGAAGAGAAACAAAGCTGAGCTGTCCTGGAGTAACTTAAGTGCGTTTTTACCCGCAAATGAAAGCTGTTCTAAATTTGCCATATATGCGAATTAGAAGAATATGTTGAGAGGCTTAAATAACCTGAGCCTGTCAGCAGAACTCTGTGTTTAAACTAAAAAGAATTAGAAGTCTTGGGTTGCTGAAGGATTTCACTTGGTGATTCCTGCATACACCCGTTTGCAATTTGTACAGGAGTGTCATGCAAAGGGCATGCTGCACGGCACAGCTCGGTGCTCCTCTCCCTCAAACTGAGCCATTGTACCTCCACTGGAATAAAACACAGCCCAACTCACACTAACCCATTTTCATCTCATTAGCAACCCGGAGCCCACAACTCCCTGGTGACCCCACAGTGCTTCCTATGAGCCATTCCCTTCCCCATCGCTTGCAAATAGGTCACGGCCCATCAGCTGAAAAGTGATGGCTGGTATTTCATAGACTGGTTTGGGTTGGAAGGGACCTTAAAGCTCATCCAGTTCCAACCCCTTGCCATGGACAGGGACACCTTCCACTAGAGCAGGTTGCTCCAAGCCCCTGTGTCCAACCTGGCCTTGAACACTGCCAGGGATGGGGCAGCCACAGCTTCTCTGGGCACCCTGTGCCAGCGCCTCAGCACCCTCACAGGGAAGAGCTTCTTCCTTATAGCTATGTAACAGTAAAGTAGCTATAATTGCATTGATAAGATTAAAATCTGTTTGGTAAGAGTGCATGCTTGCACACCTTTCTCATACATACAAACCACTGTGTACTGCTGCTCTGTTTCACTGCTTCAACATCTGCAGGGTGCTAAAAACTTAACTGCAATACAGCTGTGAGCATCTTCTTAGAGTAATACACCAGTGGTGAAGAGTTGGAGTTTCTGTGTCTCTTAATTGTAATAGCTGCTGGGTTTCTAACATATTATAACTTGGCGTTTCCTCGTACTCCAGCTTCTTGTTCTATTTGTTGCGATTCCCAATAAGTTTGTTCCAGCCATACTAATCCCAGTACAGCACTCTTCCACAACATATAATTCTTCCACAACATATAAATCCACAACATATAAAATCATGCATCATAATGCATGATATGAACGGACACTGTATATCACCATTATGGAATGATGGAATGATTTGGGTTGAAAGGGACCCTAAAGCTCATCCAGTTCCAACCCCCTGCCACGGGCAGGGACACCTTCCACTAGAGCAGGTTGCTCCAAGCCCCTGTGTCCAACCTGGCCTTGAACAAAGCACTGGTGCCATTTTCACAGCAGCAATAATGATTTGCCACATCCACAAACCATTTTGCATCTTCAGGTGAAGGTACATGAAGACCCTTACACAATTGTGTAACACCAGGAGTACCCAAGCCCCCAAAACCTCCTCGGCTTCTCTTCCAAACATACACAGCCAAGCACGGAGCAAGAGCATTCACTAGCTGGAGAAGTACCGAGAGCTCAAACCAGCCCATGTGCAGCACAAGAATCCATTACCGAAACCACTCCAGGAATTTTTTAAAAGAAAACCAAGGAAAAATCAGTTAATTTGGAAGGTTTATTAGCAGCTATATTACAACAACCCCGAGACATCCTAATGAAAACTAAGGAATTTATCATCCCGGGCAGCAGCATCCTGATGGGAGCAATTCCCAGCGCTTTTTGAGCAAACCTTCTTTCCATCACCTCTCCTGCCACCATCCTGTCCAGACCCCCGTCCTCCTCCACATCCTTTCCCACATGGGATACGCCAAAGCCCGCATGCATCCCAGTTTATTATTCTGAGGTCTATCCACACTGTCTCACCTCCAAAGCTGCCATGTCCGCAGGAGACCGGAGCATTGGGCAGCACCTTCCCTGAAGCAACTTAACAGTCTCCATAATTAAAACCAGTAGAACCAAGAGCAGTGAAAATTAGAGGTTTAACAGCACCTCTTTTCCCGGCTACAATAAGCAAAAGAGCAATTAGTGTTGGCTCTAAAGAAGGAGCAAGGGGTGCTCATGCCTCAACTTGGCACTACCAGGCTTTGTAAGACCTAGTGAATTATCCAGACTATCATAATTGGAAGATAAAGGATTTATTTCAAGAAGCATCTCTCTGCATTTCAAGTGTTTCTAAAGGTCTAAAAGGCAACCATACAAAAAGTTACTCCAGGATGTGACTGCCCTGTACTTAAACTTTTGATTTTATGATGTAGCCATGTCCACAGAACATGCTGGATCTGCTACTGGGGATACCACAGTCCCTGTGGCTATTAGTCATCCATATGCTGAAATAAAAAGGGCCCATGATTTAGCAGTTTCATTTTTGAGGTCGTAAAAAGAATTCAGAGGAATACCCAGTTATTAATAAAGTTCCTATGGAGTATAAATTTTCAATGTAGACTTAAAGGCACAGAATTCCTCTTAAATAAACAGAGAAACCTTCCCCAGAAAGCCAGGAAACGTTAGACTAAAAACTTCTTTTATGATAATAAGCACATTTGCACTCAAATTATGTGATGTGGGAAGAAGGGGAGTTAAAGCACAAGGAAGTACAAAGACCTCAAACAACGTGCACTGGGGAACAGAAACATGCTTACATCTGCACATACCCCTATCACCACCTCCCCAACATGGCCCAGATGCGCCACTGGCCTCCAGTCCACCTACAGACATCCTCAGTGATGCCTTCATCTGCTTTTCCCATCAAGTGCCTGCCCCATCCACCCCAACCC
The DNA here is from genome assembly GCF_004027225.2 of Strigops habroptila. Taxonomy (NCBI): domain Eukaryota; kingdom Metazoa; phylum Chordata; class Aves; order Psittaciformes; family Psittacidae; genus Strigops; species Strigops habroptila. Next base: position 1,479,206 of record NC_044283.2, read on the forward strand.
AAGATGCTAAACCCAAACTTGTCCGGCTGCCACGGCCGCTCCATTCCCACGCCTGCTGGGAAGCTGAGGGATCACATTTAACCTCAAGCTCCTGGCTTGACAATTCGCTTCAGGAGCCACTTCAACAAATGTTTCCAGTTCTCAAAATCATTCACATCGCTTCCTCCTTCTTCTTTCCCTGGCTTTTATCCCTTCTGCAGGCAGCAGAGCATCCTACAGCCGTAAGAGACCTCATTGGGTACCACTTTGGTTCCTACAAGTGAGCTCCAGCCTGAACATGCAAAGCTGAAGACAAGACAGCAACAAAACCATGTACAAAGCCACCACACTGGCTCTGGCTAAACAGCACTGGAATATCTCACATCTCGTCTTCAAAATCCATCACAATAGCCATTGAGTTAAGAGCAGGTGGATTGAGCTAACAGATGCAGACACTTCACCAGGATTTGTCTCAAAACCAAATTTAGAGGGTAGATTGAGATGAGATTTAGGCAGTTTTTCCCTGTGAGGGTGCTAAGGTGCTGGCACAGACTTTTCTCAGAGAAGCTGTGGCTGCCCCATCCCTGGCAGTGTTCAAGGCCAGGTTGGACACAGGGGCTTGGAGCAACCTGCTCTAGTGGAAGGTGTCCCTGCCTGTGGCAGGGGGTTGGAGCTGGATGAGCTTTAAGGTCCCTTCCAACACAAACCAGGCTGGGATTCTCTGAAAAAGCTTCCAAATTAAACAGCAAGTGTCAAGTGATTCATTCAGTCACCCATCAAGATGCTGCTCAACACTCTGTTAAAACAGTTTTCAGGGCCAAGTCTTAATGAAAAAGTAGCGAGTTATTAAAGATTTGTCTGGAATTTTAAGCCAGTGCAAAACAAAAGTTTTTTTACCAGTTCTCAGGTCGGCTTTCAAAGAGGTTAAGCAAAGGATGCTGAGGGTAAGTGACCAACTGAAGTCACTATTATATATCCATCTCTTTCATTTTTAACGGTTGGACTTGGGGATCTTAAAGGTCTTTTCCAACCTTGCTGATTCTCTGATTCGTGGTGCGGGGAAGAGGATGGAAGCAAACACATTATAAGCTTCTGACAATAAACATTTTTATCAAGGCGCTTGAAGGCATTTCAGAGCTCCCACAGGTCCAACAGTGACACCTCTCTTCCATAACCAGAGGATATTCATCATCCCTCCACTGGGCCACAGCATCCTTCTTCACCCAGCCTGATTTCCTGCGAGCTGAGACCACAGCTGGCCATCAGAGTTCCAATCTAAACAGCCCCAGAAGACTTATTTCCTTCCATAATACTTTAATATAACAAGTAGACAAGCAACAGTATCAAAGATTAAGAAGGTCTCGTTACTGAATTGTACTAGAAAATAAGTTTCTGCTTTACAAACCTGCCCAGGAGGGGAAAACACCATCCCCTTATCCCTACTCTGTTGTGTAAACAGCCACTGCATACCCAGCCACCAGACTGACCTTCTCAAGAGGCTCTCCTGCCTGCATCCGAGACTATAAAATTCCCTTGCTTTTAATAAACAACATGATTTTTACTGTTTGTGCTTGTTAAAGAAACCCTCCGGAATAAGAGACACCACTTAAACCAGCAGGAAGCTCAGATCCAAGGGTGCTTTGGAAGTCCTGAGGCATGTCGATAAAAGCCAGCCCCCATGGAGCGAGCGGATGTGGGGATCTTCCAAACACTCCACGTAAGTCCAGACTTGGCTCCAGCAGATCCAGCCCACGTGGCAGGGAAGACTGAGTCTTACACAGGGTTCTCTTGACCTCTGGAGAGTCTCGAGGGCTGCCGGAGCACTGACACCCAGCAGAAGGCCATTCCCTGCACGGCACATCCCGAGAAAGGCAGTAAAATCTAATTTGCTCTAAAATACCCATACAAAGCCAAAACAATTTCCATATGCGCTGCAGAAGATTACATAAAGCTGGAAAACGTCAGGGATGAGGATAATTAAGAACACTGCCCAAACTGCATTTTAAACTACATCAACTGGGCCATCAAAAGGCCATGGGGCAGTATCTGGAGGCTGAGAGAAGGTCCCCTTGTCCCCTGCTGCGCAGGGAACCGCTCGCTCGCGTGGCCTGGGGTGGTGGCCATGTGGTTGTATTTAAAATGAAGCATAGGGAGGGGACAGGATTTCCCAATCATGCTGCAATCACCACATGCCACGTCTCTACTTATCACCATTGTTCCCAATCAGCTGCCTGGCACGACATCCTTGTGTTTTCGCAGCTCAGTTAGAGCCACCTGCAACAGGAGAGCCTTGGGTGCATGGAGTGGGTGCCAGAGCAGGCTCGATCTCCAAGGGATGTGGTCCCTCACCACTGCAGGGCATAGGAACCAGCCTTACCTTGTGCTTCTGGATGGGCATCACCAGTAAAGCCATACTGCATGGCCAAGGTGTGTTTGCCATGATGTGCATCCTCTGCAGGCCAACCTCTCTGCTGTTTTCCATACACCTCATTCCTTCATTCCCTCCCCTTTGCCCACCTTGACCCTCCTAACTCCCTAACACATCCCCACATTCCTCATGTGCTTCTAAGCACATGCTATTGGCCTAAGCTTTGTCATATCCACCTGCTGTCCTCCACAGCCAGGAGTCATGGACCCTCTGACTATCCCTTGCCCACATAATCCCATCACTACCATCATCTTTTTAGAGACATCGTGAAAGGGGTCAACAGGATGAATATAATGGAAAGGACAGAGGCACAAAGCCAGCATTGCTGGACAGGACAACACTTGCTGTTGCAAAATGCCATCCTGGGATCAAAAAACCAAGGGAAGGGTTTGAAACTGTGGCTGGAGCAAGCCAAGGAAATGGGCTCCATCTGCCAGCAAGGCAATAGCACCCAGTTTTATCCACGGCCATCGTGCAGAGAAGCAGGGAAGGCAGCTTGCACATGAGCCAGCTTTTATGAAGATGGAATCATAGCATCACAGAGTGGCTTGGGCTAGAAGGGAGCTTAAAGCTCATCCAGTTCCAACCCCCTGCCACGGGCAGGGACACCTTCCACTAGAGCAGGTTGCTCCAAGTCCCTGTGTCCAACCTGGCCTTGAACACTGCCAGCAATGGGACATTTCAATTTAGTGTAAAGGAATTACCCAATAGCATTTTTATTACACCACCAATGTATTCAAAATGACTTTAAGATTAAAAAGCAACTAATGGACACTCAGGACTCATCATCAACACGCAGCTACTTCTCTGTACCCCTACTAACAACACACACTGAGATTTAGTTACAGTTTTAAGACCAAACCAGTAGCATGGAGCAAACTGCCCAAAGAAACTTGCACCCTCCAACCAATCATCGTAAATCCAAGGAACTCAAGCTCAGAATTACATTTAAATCCAGACACACCTAAAATATTAAAGCACCCAGCTGGGTGCTCAACAGCCTTAGCATGGCCCATATCCATGCCACACATATCCCAGCAGTCCCAGGTAATGCCTATTAGCAGCCATCATCTCCAGCCCAAGTAATTGGGGGGCGAAATACAATAAATCTCCTCCTCCACTTCTCTTCCACAAGATTTTTACTTTCTAAGGCCTGACTCTGTGCTACCAAAATTTCTATACTATAGAGTGGTAGCTGCATGTACCCACATGCTATTTAGGCATCGTTGCCCAAGCCATTTGCAGGCATGAGAGGTCTTGTTAAAACAGGAGAGGTCATATATGGGACGTGACACTCCGTACATGAGTGGTTCTCATTCAGCTCTGACCTGCAGGGACAGTGTGCGAAGTGAGGGAAGTCCTCCAAACCCTACATCTGAATTTCAAAGATGTAGTTGTCTATGGAGATGCTGTTAACCCATGCTCTGAAGTGCTTCATCTTCTCCAGCTGACAGTGAGAACTGCACTCCTACCAAACTCAAATGGGCATTTCCTTGCTCACTGCAGGGGAGTTGGACGAGGTGACCTTTGAAGGCCCTTTCCAACCCAAACCATTCTATGATTCTATTGTGCACATCATCATGCAACATTCTGCCTCGTTCTTTAAGTGTACTCCTATCACCAAGCTGATTTTCTGCTGCTGTGGGAAACTATCCTTACACAAACCCCACATTATACTCCTCAGAAATGGCACAGACACCAATATCTGTCAGTGAGAAGAGTAAATATCCCCTTGTAAAAAAGGCAGAGTTGAAACATCAACCCATTCAAACTCGTCCTGGATCACCACTGATTAAACATCAGCTTTGACAGCGCATCCAAGTGATGCTAAAAACCTCCAAAAGCTGGTTTGCCTCCATCTCTGCAATAAGCACGCAGAGTACTTTGGCCACCCTGACAAACTTGATCCGATAATGGCTTTTAGGATGGGTTATTCTTGGACCCCTTTGGAGCAGCATTCGCTGCACTTACCCTGGATGCTTCTGAGGCACCATCCTAAGTGACCTCCTCCACATGCCACGCATATTTCAGCCATTAAGCTAGATAATAAAACTACATACCGGATATCAGCAAGTGTTAATAAGATGTAATTCATTCCTGGCAAGGCCAGAAGCGAGCTCTTTAAAAAGAAACACCACCAAAACCAAAACACACACGCAGGTTCACAGGGCCAAAGTCCAAAAGGAGTTCAAATGCAGAGAGTTACTTTTATCTGCGTAATTAAGACCAATATTTGGAACGCAGCAAATTCCCCCAGAACCATAGGTAATAAAATTCAGATTCACAAGGAAAGAAGTCAATGGGAGCTCATCATTCCTACTAGGAGACTATAAGGTTTCCCTGTGTGCTGTGAGATCCCTCCAGTTCCCGTGTCCGGCTGACCTTGGGACCATCTCACTTGACTTCATCCCACCGCAGGCTTCCTGTCCAAGAGAGGGGCCGGCAAGCTCCCTGCATCCTTGACTGCTGGCCAGGAACACAACCACAGCTCCGAGCGCTCCAAGACAGATCCTTCTGATTATCACAAAATGAAATTTTCAGCTCTTGTCATCATCGGCCTCAGATTTGTAATGTTACAAAAACATGATTTCCTTTCCCCATTGTATCAACCCCTCTGCCATTCCCGCTGGTGAAATCAAACAATTTGAGAAGAATTTATATGATGCTAATTTAAACCGAATGTATTTAGCTGCCAATCGCAGTTCCCTGACTCTCCCAGGCCTCCTGCCAGCTCTGCTCTGCTCCAGAGCAACTATCAATCACGGCCAACAGACTGAGAGGAAAAAAAGACCCAGCCACGCAAGACATGATACTGGGAATTCTGGCAGTGGAAATCCTGCCCTTTGCTTTCAGCATGACGACGTGGAGCGACCCCGTGGAACAGGAGGCTCCAAAAGCTTCAGCTGCTCAGCAGTGAAGCAGTTCATGATGCTTTTTGCAGGAATAAACCTACAATGTCGCTCAAATTCCAGCAGCACTTCCAAAAGTGGCAAGTTGACCTTCCTCCTCTCCAAGCCGCTGCACAGGAATGGTACATCCTTCCTGCTGGAAGGCCATGAGTCCAACAGTGGAGATAACTCTGTACCCATAAAGGGTGAAGTAAACTCCTTCTAGACCCTGCACCTTGCACCAGAAAATTCATAGGATCATAGAATCATGGAATGGTTTGTGTTGGAAGGGACCTTAAAGCTCATCCAGTTCCAACCCCTGCCACGGGTAGGGACACCTTCCACTAGAGCAGGTTGCTCCAAGCCCCTGTGTCCAACCTGGCCGTGAACACTGCCAGGGATGGGGCAGCCACAGCTTCTCTGGGCACCCTGTGCCAGCGCCTCAGCACCCTCACAGGGAAGAGCAACTTCCTAAGGTCTAATCCCAGCCATGGTGCCGGAAAGTTTAATCCCAGCATCACAAGACGACGACTGGAAACTACAAGAAGAGGACACCACATCTACATCCTCTTACATCTCTCTAATTGGTAAATATCCTTAAGAGGATATGAAGAAGTCATTTATGTAGCAGTATATTCACTGCATTCATTTGGCAGCAAAAGGCAAAGGAAATTCCTGTTCCTTTCCAGCCACACGGACACAAGAACCAAGGAAGAATCCTTAAAAAGGTTGGGCCGCCATAAGGAACAAAAGTAGAGTGGTTTTTGTTACTAATTGCTGTTCTAGAAGCTACTCTACTGGGTAAATTCAGCACAATAACACCTGTAGCCATCACAGACATGGCCATTGTGGATGTGCAGCTCTACAATAGGATACCCAGGTCACAATGTGGTTTCTGCAGATTCGGAAAGACCTGTTTGTATCAACACAACTAACAAAGTTTGCTGAACTCCCAGATGCAGAATGGCATCTCCCCAAAGCTCTATTACACAATATAAGGCTTGGTTTGTCTTCCCCAAATACTACAAAGAAGCTGAGAAGACAGTAAGGCAGGGGATATACTGGAAATTAAATCAATAGCAATCCTCAAGCCAGACCATCATACAGAAAAAATGGTGTTTAGAAGGCAGAAAATTTAACTTGCCTCTACCTCTAACCATAAACATGACAGCACAAGCTTGTCTTGTGAAAAATCACATCAAGAGTCCTTCCCATAAATCAAAAAGTCCAATCCATCAATCACTATCAGAGGAGGGTGTTTACTGCTCATGAGACGTAACATTTCACAACTCATGGATTTGAATTTCAAAGTAGGAAAGTTCTGTTTAAGAGCCACTGCGAGCAATCTCCTGGCTGTGATAAGAAAAACTATTGAAATTCAAAACCAGAATATTAAAGAAGAGTGAGAAAAGGCAATTCTGGTTTAATATATGCAGTGGGATGTTCAGTTAATCAGAGTCATCTTTTACAGACATCAACTGCTAGGCAAATGCAAGCAAGCCACAAGTTCACCCAGTATTTGAAAACCAGTTTAAGATGCGAAAGAAATTAAGTTGATATCAGTGCATGAACTCCTGTTGCTTCATCCTGAAGCTAAGAAACCAACACTCATGTCTCCAGGTCCTCCAGCTTCCACCAGACACAGCAGCACAAATAGCCCTGTCCTGATGAGTTGCTTGTGCTTCACAAGCTCTGGACTACCAGGAGCCAACAGCAAAATACAGGTGGTGGAAGACAACAACAAAAATGAACCATCCCTCTTCAAGAGTATAAAAATCAAGAGATAAAACCTCTAGTAGCAACCACAGAATGAAGAATCATGGCTTCACCTAGTAACAAAATCACTTCAACATTTAAAACTAAGTTTACTGCATTGGGATTGGAAAAGTAGAGCTTTGTTTAACATGACTGTGAACCACCTCCTGTCCCCAAAACCCCTCCACCACATGTGCACACAACAAGTCCTACCTGTTTCATCGCTGTCTCTCCAATCTTGTCCGAGTGCTTACGGATACTCTCCAGGAAATCCTTGAGGTCTGACATGGAAACTTCCTTGATCTCTTCACGCAGCTTTGGGATATTATCCACCATGATCTTGCAGAAGCGGTAGTGGCTCACTTGGGGAAGGTAAGTGTGCTCGAGGTGCTCCAGGGTCTTCAGCGCAGGATAGTGCCTGGGGAGAGCAAGCAAGGCAGATGCAGAAGGAAGAACATCTATTTCCATCCTGCTTCCCCACCGAAACATACATTAACTTCAAGTTATTTGATATATCCAAGAATCTGGGCTCTCTTCAAAGAACACAGACCGTTGGATCAAGGGAACTAACTACAAAAGCACCATCTTCCTCTGGAAACAGAGAGGCAGAAGAACACAAAGGCACAGCAGCTCCTTATCAGAGCTCTGATAGGCAGATGAGGACCAGCTGGGTCACAATTAACCAGCAACACCTGAGCCCAGCAGCAGCCCTCACCCATGGCAGAGCCATTTGGGGTTCTGTATTACAGAGTGAAGGAAAAGTTGGCAACCACATGTAGTATGGTTAAGTTACATGTGGAAAAAGCTCATAGACAAGCACCTGGAGGAGCACAAAAGCAGGATGGCTCATGGGGGAACCCCAGGAAGACCCTGTACTGCTGGTTTCCCTGGGAGAGCCATCAGCTCTGACAGAGGGGAGACTGAGATGAGCTCTTAGGCAGAAGCTCTTCCCTGTGAGGGTGCTGAGGCGCTGGCACAGGGTGCCCAGAGAAGCTGTGGCTGCCCCATCCCTGGCAGTGTTCAAGGCCAGCTTGGACACAGGGGCTTGGAGCAACCTGCTCTAGTGGAAGGTGCCCCTGCCCATGGCAGGGGGTTGGAGCTGGATGAGCTTTAAGGTCCCTTCCAACACAAACCATTCCCTGATTCCACGATGCCTATTATCAGGCACCCAGAACAGGCACGTTTGGGCACAGCTCTGTGCCCCAAGGACACCGCACACATGAAACAGGATGGCTCTTGGGGTTTTTTCCCTGGAAATACCCAGGCCCTGCTTGGGTGGGCACAGCTTTACTTGAGCTACACCCTGCTACATGCAAGATGAAGCATTCTCCTTTCTTACTGCTTACTGCTTGTCCTATCCATGCGGTCATATGGATAGGACAAGTGACCTAGGGGTAAAAAAGACTGATCCCACCAGAGCCCTGCAGAACCAAGAGCCATCTCTGGTGGGATCTCATCACTTTCCAACAAGCAGCCACATGTGTCTCAGCTGTTGGAGAAAAGTTCTTTCTGTCCCTTCCTTAAATTCTGGACAACAAGAGACAAAACATTTCTCTTCATCTCTTCTCTCTGCTGCTTGCAGAGTTGCTCCACTGGGTTCAGACCACGCTTCCTTCCCCAGCTCCACCTCCACAGATTCATGGCCACAGATTCTGCACTGGGCAAATGCCTGCATTGGCTTTATACACACCCTGCAGCAAACAGCACATAACTCATTTTGTCTACCTTGGGAAGCAAAGCATCTTCACCCCAAATGCAAAACCTATTACTCCTCTGAGACCGTGTACCCAAACCCCAAGACTCAGGCTCATAACCAGCCCCTTGCTGGCCATCATGAGTTGATATATAAGTGATATCGGGTGCAGCTACAAAAGTATTTAACGATATTGGGCTGCGTTTGGTGAATGAAGACATCAAACCCAGACAAAGAAAGAAGGAGGAAAAAAAAAGAAGCCAAGGGTTCTGATTTTCCTTAAATGTGGCTTTCAGCTTCTATTTCTTTCAAAACGAACCAACCCAAAGAGAGGGGAAGGCAAAAAAGATGCAATTCTTAGAAGCAGATCCTGGAAACACTTTCCAGAGCGAGGGAATCGAGCAGCATGTGGATTCCCTTCAGAAGTTCACAGCGCTGTGATCAGCTCCAGCTCCCCACCCCACATCTGTCAACAGATAAGCCCCTCGCTGCTCCTCTCAGCAGAGTAAAAACAGTCAGACAAACCACACGCTGCCCTAGTCTGTGCTGAGCCATCCTGAGTGAGCTTGGTGAGCAGCTGAACAAGCTCCCTGTGACTCCTCCAGCCAGGCCAACCTTCAGGAGTTAATGCTCATCTGGACTCAAGGCTGCGGGGTCCAAGCACCACAGAGATGAGCAGAGGCAGGAGGGGGAAGCGTACAAATACGCCCATCCAATTAGTTATCGCCTTGTTCGAAACATCTGGTTTCTTCTGTCTTGTTCCCATGACGGATGGCAGAAACCAGGCATCGGGTCCCACCGCTCTCCCCGCATGCCATTGCCCTGGAGCCTGCTGTGTTTCCAGCCCAGCTCCTGCTAGCAGCTGCTCTTTGCCCAGTTTGCCACCCCCCAGGGCTACAATGAGCCTCCAAAGTCCCACAGTGCTTAAATAAACCGGCCTCCGGGATCCCAGCCATGAAAATATCCCAAACCATGGTTGAATCCTTCCGCACCACAACAGATGCAGGGTGGGAATCATAGAATCCCAGACTGGCTTGGGTTGAAGGGACCTTAAAGCTCAGCCAGTTCCAACCCCCTGCCACAGGCAGGGACACCTTCCACTAGAGCAGGTTGCTCCAAGCCCCTGTGTCCAACCTGGCCTTGAACACTGCCAGGGATGGGGCAGCCACAGCTTCTCTGGGCACCCTGTGCCAGCACCTCAGCACCCTCACAGGGAAGAGCTTCTGCCTCAGAGCTCATCTCAATCTCCCCTCTGGCAGGTTAAAGCCATTCCCCTTGGCCTGTCCCTCCAGGCCCTTGTCCAAAGCCCCTCTCCAGGTTTCCTGGAGCCCCTTTAGGCACTGGAGCTGCTCTAAGGTGTCCCCTTCAGGAGCCTTCTCATCTCCAGGCTGAACCAGCCCAGCTCTCTCAGCCAAAAACCCAGGAAAAGATCTAGATTTCTTGAGCCACAAAGTCCTTGTAGTTTACACATTCTCCGGAACAGTTATTTCTACATACATCATACAAATTCTCCCACCCTGCACCACATTTCTCAGGCGGTTGGTTTACATTCACTCAGATCATATCAGGTTTTGGATTATGACATTCATAGAATGAAATTCAGTTAATAACACATAAGAGCCAAATCACACATTGATTGAATGCATCACAACATGCAGCTTCCATGAAAAAGTGAACAGCCACTTTCATTAAAAAGCCTAAAATCAAAATCAGAGCCTGCTGCAATCCTGGTTCTGGGCTGTAATACAGGAGGCTGAGCAGGAGCAGGAAGACACCAACCAGAAATCATAAAATAACTTGAAAAGGCTGATTTTGAGAATATAGGACTCTTTATAGGCATATATATCCTATAAAGATATAGGATATGTTTAATCTATCCAGCAGCAAACGGGTGCTTTCCAACTCTTCCAACAGAGACACGACTGAACACAAAATTTACCTTTTAGATTTCATCTGCTCTCGCAGTTTGCTGTACATCTCCAGGACTGGAAAGAGAAGGAAAAACACACACGCATTGAGATACACGCGCAAAGAAATGTGAATTAAAACAGCTAAAGAAATAAAGAACAATTTGACATTCCTCACCAGGAAGACACAGCGTGAGCTTATCAACCGTCGCTGAAATATTTCGCTGCTGTAACCGGCATTGCTTCAGCTCTTCCATTGCTATGATCAACTTGGGAAAGGGAAAAAAGACAAGTTTCACCAAGAGCAGTGAACAGATGGAGAGAATACAAACTGCACTTGTCACGACCATCCAAACCATAGGTTGACAACAAACCCCATTGTGATAACCAGGGAGCTCAGCGAGGCTGCAGAGTGCTACTGGAATAGGAGCAGGGGCAGCTTCGGGTTGGTTCAACAAGTACCAGCAGCATTCCCTTCATTTCAAATAAGCAGCAAAACCAAAGGCATCAAAATACCAGCCTTGTAGCACGTCCTCTGGATTCCAGAAATGATTGCCCCTTCCCATTTTATTCATTTCTTCCCTACTCCCTCTCCAAGCTTCTCTTTTCTAGTTCTTCCAAAAGACAGGATGTGGCCACACGCTCCCAAGGGGCTTTTTACCATCACAAACTAACATGGATTTTTTAAATGCTCAGTTTAGGTTCTCAACAGAAAAACCTGTGCATTTGGGCAAGGACAAACAAGAATCAACCACTGCATACAACAGAAAACACTTTCTTCTTTTCAAAGGGACAGGTCATGGATTTGTCCTCCAGAGCATCAACTTATCTCTGCAGTACCAGCCTGAGATTGCAAAGGCCTTTTGAAATCTCAGGCTCTTCTACTCTTGAAGGTGAAGCCTCCATTCAAGGAGGTAAGTTTATTTCATTCAGGATTGAAGCTGCATCACCTCCTCCCGAAAGGGCATTCTTGTCTTTAATCTTCATTAGAATAATTGCTCTGACGCAGACCAGCATAGGGATTTTCTTGTTTGTTTTTCAAATGCAAGGCATCTGCCTGGCATTTTAATTCCTGCATGTACCCAGAGCAAAACCAAGTCAGGATGTCTGGGAAAGCAGTTCAGAGATAAAACAGAAAAGCTGCAAAAAGAAGATTTTTATGGAATATGGTAGTTGATGAAATTATCAGGAGGAAATAAAAGGAGAGGAGAGGGACCATGCCTGGGAGTTCTCACACATCTCTATCTTAGGCACTTGAAAAACTTGAAGCATTAGTGCCTTCGCCATACTCAGCTCTGAAGTGCCCCAGTCTGTTAATGTTCTCTTACAATGAAGGGGCAGAAGAATGAATGTGATCAGAGGCGCATCGCATCCACAACATGCTCAATCATCTCCTTTTCCCCATGCCTCGATGCCTCTGTCCATGCAGCTCAAAAGCCACCTTGACTTTAACTGCTGCTGTACTGCTCTATGAGGCAGGAGCCAGGCTTTCCAGCTCAAATGCACAGAATCATAGAATGGTTTGGGTAGGAATGGACCTTCTGCCGAAGACCTCATCTCAATCTCCCCTCTGGCAGGTTAAAGCCATTCCCCTTGGCCTGTCCCTACAGGCCCTTGGCCAAAGCCCCTCTCCAGGTTTCCTGGAGCCCCTTTAGGCACTGGAGCTGCTCTAAGGTGTCCCCTTCAGGAGCCTTCTCTTCTCCAGGCTGCCCCAGCCCAGCTCTCTCAGCCTGGCTCCAGAGCAGAGCTGCTCCAGCCCTCGCAGCAGCTCCATGGTCTCCTCTGGACTTGTTCCAACAGCTCCACATCCCTCTTGTGCTGTTGCCCCAGAGCTGCAGGACTGCAGGGGGGGAGAATCCCCTCCCTCGACCTGCTGGCCACACTTCCTTGGATGCAGTATTGCTATGAAAGATCCCAATGACACCCCTCGGGGCTGCAGGATCAAGCCCACAACTTGATTATTGCAGCTTTGCATCTCCCCTGCTTCCCAGGCTTTGCCTTTCACTAGCTTGCAATCCACAAACAGTAAAACGGAAAAACCACTTCCCAGCACTCTGACACAACTCATCTTTCAGGCAGCAAAGCAAAATACAGGAAAGAGAATCAATGCACATTTTAATACCAATGCCACATACGTTATCAGTTAGTGCTGAACAGTTATTGATGCCCTGTGTAATTTCCCACTAACAACCACAGCCAAATAATGGAAAAGCAAAAACCAGACAGAATGAATGAATGAACTTACTTCTTTTCCTTCATTCTGCAGTTTCCTGTTGGTGTCAGTCACTTGATTCTGTGGGAATATCGGGGAAAAAGACAAAGCACATCTATGTGAAAATCAGGACAACGTTCTTCACAAATAAATTGTACATAAACAGCATCACTTTTCACACAATCTTCTCCTGGATGGCATAAAAGTGTCTATTAGCCGATTTAATAGTCATGGCCATTCCCCATTCCCAATAGCCACACAGCAAATCCTGAGGATTTTCTCCCTTGCTACTAGAGAAAGCTAAAAGGCAACAGGAATTCATAGTGTTGCACAGGAGCCTCAAAATGTTGTGGCCTTAATGGATCAAATTTTGTCGCAGATGCTCACATGGGTTCTCATAGAATCCCAGCCTGGTTTGTGTTGGAAGGGACCTGAAAGCTCATCCAGCTCCAACCCCCTGCCACGGGCAGGGACACCTTCCACTAGAGCAGGTTGCTCCAAGCCCCTGTGTCCAACCTGGCCTTGAACACTGCCAGGGATGGGGCATCACCTTAAAAGTTATTTACTTGAGTGGTAAAGGAATTAAATCTCCCCTTCCCAACACCAAATACATGACAATTGGGTTTTAAGTCCCCAATATCACAGCGAGAAAATAACTCTTCAATGTGAGCTTCATCTATCAAGTTCACATATTTTGTTTTAGATCTTCAGACGCATTTCCCACTGGATCCATGCTCCTGGCTGGTATAAACAGGTAATTTTATATACCTAGTATAAAAAAATGGATGTCTATTCTTTACTAAACCATCTTCCTGTTTTATCCTATCAAACTGGGGCTCACAGTTCAGTAACTTCCCACTTCGGAAACCTGGAGGCTCCCTGGACTAGCAAGATCACAGCCATTCACCACTTTGTGGCTCCAGACACCAGTCTGACTCAGTGAAGACACACACGAGAACAAAGGTCATTTTAGACTCATCAGGATACAGAATGAGCAGCTTACACGTTATTTAGACAACAAGTAGAAAGATGACTTTGGGAATTCTCCTGAATACTCATTCATGTTCAGAGAGGAGGAGGTTTGTAAACAGAGATAGCATCTCCTACAGCCCAGCTGGGACAGCCATAGAGAAATTACACAAACTTCCAAGTAAACATGCCCAGATTCAGGTCCTCAGCAAGAGCAGCCAATTCTAAAGGTAAATACCAGCACAGACTGCTCGGAGTTCAGGTGCCTCCATCAGTCCAAGACTAACATGCCATAAAACCACCTTTTTTTTCCATAGAATACTTATTTTCACAGCTACTGAAGTTGTAAATATTCATTTCAAGGCTCGTCTCTGTAAGATGTCTCAGAGGTTTCTAGTTTTGCTCAGGCTCACTGTATGTTGGAAGCTGCTGCTGGATTTCAAGTGGTATCATCACATTTTATGAACTAGTTCCTTGTGTTCTCTGCAGTTCTGTTCATTCTATGGGCAAATATCAGCAACAGAGCTTGGACAACAGCATGAGCTGTGACACAGAGCTCTCAAAGTACATTCAGGAGCATAAGATCCCACAAAAAAACTGAAGATCCTTGTTTCCTGATGCTTTGCAATAACTGCAGAAACAAGCTGCGTTTTTAACGAGTTTATCACTAGTGAAGCAACATCATTTGATGCTCTCCAATTACCCAACACAACTTAGATGGTAGGTGGAACAGAGCAATTGCAGAGCAAAGCTGAACAAGCTTCACAGTGGATTCAGATGAAAACAGCCATCTCTTTCCTTTCGGAGCACACCACAAAGCAAACAGCTCAGATAGAAGGGGACCTTGGTATTAATGTAAGACTTACAGGTTTGAGAGGTGGGCATGTGTGAACCTCATGAAGTTCAATAAGTCCAAGTGCAAAGTCCTGAATGTGCATTGGGCAAACACAAGCACAAATACAGGGTGAGGGATGAAGGGATGGAGCAGCCCTGAGAAGAGGAACTTGGGGGTGCTGGGTGAGGAGAAGGTCCCCATGACCCAGCTTCAGTGTGTGCTTGAGCCCAGAACCCCCCGTGTGCTGGGCTGCACCCCCAGAGCGTGAGCAGCAGCTCAGGGAGGGGATCCTGCCCCTCTGCTGTGCTCTGGGGAGACCCCCCCCCTGCAGTCCTGATCCAGCTCTGGGGCAGCAGCACAAGAGGGACGTGGAGCTGCTGGAGCGAGGCCAGAGGAGGCCCCGGAGCTGCTGCGAGGGCTGGAGCAGCTCTGCTCTGGAGCCAGGCTGAGAGAGCTGGGCTGGGGCAGCCTAGAGAAGAGAAGGCTCCTGAAGGGGACACCTTAGAGCAGCTCCAGTGCCTAAAGGGGCTCCAGGAAACCTGGAGAGGGGCTTTGGACAAGGGCCTGGAGGGACAGGACAAGGGGAATGGCTTTAACCTGCCAGAGAGGAGACTGAGATGAGCTCTAAGGCAGAAGCTCTTCCCTGTGAGGGTGCTGAGGCGCTGGCACAGGGTGCCCAGAGAAGCTGTGGCTGCCCCATCCCTGGCAGTGTTCAAGGCCAGGTTGGACACAGGGGCTTGGAGCAACCTGCTCTAGTGGAAGGTGTCCCTGTCCGTGGCAGGGGCTTGGAACTGGAGGAGCATTGAGGTCCCTTCCAACACAAACCAGGCTGGGATTCTGACTAAATTGATTCAGGATCCAATTTGCTTCCTACTGACTCCTGAAAGATATCGGGCAACTGTGATTTTCCACACTGATCCAAACTGCAACATGAGGTCTCACACTGAAAGGTTTGTGTTGCTTCAACAAGCAGAGCCATCCAGACTTACAGGCTTCCTTTTAACACCAGCCATGCTGGTTTTTAAGCTTACCATGATGCAAGAAGAATCATCCCATGATCTCCCCACTCACAGTTTCTCAACAGCATCTGCATCACATTGCTCCCCCTTCTGCAGTAGCTTCAGCTTTCCTGGCTGATTGCCCTGTGCAAAAACTGCTCATTTCCTTTATGATGCATTGAGCTTTTATGAGCAGGAGCCCAGCATCTCTTCCAAAGATTATTTTATTTGCTTCTATCCTGAAAATCCCACTAGGAAAAAGGAATCCATGTAGGCTAATTTAAAACTGCTCCTAAAATAATGCCAGGGCTGTAGTAGTCTTCTATTAAAATTACATATCGATCCCAGTTACAGCAAGGAGTAAGGATATAGTCTGCCCTTGCATACTGAGTTTTCAGGGGGCAGGGAGCTGTGTTTTGTTTTGGTCTTAAGATCTCTATCTATATATTGTAATAAAATAGATGATTATTTATATAGACTCTCTGTAGACATGTTAAAGCTTTTCAGACGAGGAGGGTTTATAATCTAAGACAGACGCACAGCGAGGGGGGACAGACAACAGGTGAGCACATGTGAGGAACGAGACACTGGGATCACACAGGGGCTTAAAGGATGCTCAAGTAGTTAGTTCATTCATCTGTGTATGGAATATGTGGTATGGAGCAGGCCTTGGGATGGGTGAGGGGTTAAACATCGCTCTGCTGTCATTTAGAGAGTGTCAGAGTGATGACAGAGAGGAGCAAAGGGAGCTGGAGAGGAACCTTGGGAATGGACCTGAAGGGCACCACCATAACCCTGAGTGGCTGTGCTGATTCCACTCCTCTATCCAACCACCTACTGCTGATTCCCTGTGCAAGGAAAAGAGGGTGACTACGGAGTGATCCTTCAAGTCAGCACCTCATGAACTTCCCCATCTGGAGAGTGCACCCAAAGAACGGCTTCATTATCCACCACTGCAGCCATTCTCCCTCTATTAACATAACAGAGGAGGAATGGGGCTTGGAGCAACCTGCTCTAGTGGAAGGTGCCCTTGCCCATGGCAGGGGGTTGGAACTGGATGAGCTTTAAGGTCCCTTCCAACACAAACCAGTCTGGGATTCTATAACCCCTGTGGGAATCCACTGTACAGCCGGTGTGCTTCAGGTCATCGCTGCATCCTAGAGCAATGGGATCCCCTGCCTGGTTTCACACAGGTGAAGAACTTCCCTTTGCTCTAAGCCAGTTGCCTCAGTTTAATGAGCTCTGCCTTAATCCGAATGCACTAAGTGAAAAAAATTGCTTCCTACTCATTTTCTCCCCCACTACTCACAACTTCATAGACCTTATGGCTGCACGCAGCAGCGCTGCCCACACTGGTGAGGAGGACTGGAATTGCAGATGTCTTTTCAGAGAAAAGCCTTTTTATTAATTGCTGCTCAGTAGTGGCAGGTTTGAAGTATAAATCTGGGCAGAGATCATCAGCCACCCAAAACAAGGCAATGAATGACTCTAGGGGAGCTCTTTGAAAACAGACTCTATTATCACCATACATCAGCCTGAAGAACTGCCAGTGCTAAGCTGTTACTTAGAAAGCAAACATCACATGAGTATGTGTGAACAAAATCCTGTAACCCACCTGAAATAACCCTCCTACACCATTTCACTAGTGCCTGATTGCCTGCCCCAGCTTTGAAACCATGCTTAGCACCCAAAAAAAACCCCAAAATCCATCAACTGGAAGGACTTGAGTAGGAAAGAACAAATGGTGAGATGCCTGGAAAGTACAACTCTCCAGGATGGATTGGTGCTACCCAGCTTACAGAGGACAAGATCAGAGAAGAACAGTGGTTGGTTGTTATCACTGGGAGAAACGTTCCTCTTATGCCCAGTCAGAATCTCCCCAGGAGTAACTTGTGCCCATCACCTCTTGCCTTTTCCATGGGACTCCTTGTCTAAAGGGAGTCTCCATCTTCTTTGTAGCCACCCTTTAAATACTGGAACATGGTGATAAGGTCTCCCTTAGCCCTTTTTTCCTCAAGTTTTTAGTTCACTTGGGGCCACCTGAAATCCAGCATTCCAGCACGGAGGGCAGCTGTGTTACTCATGAATAGGAGAAGACGACGCACCAGCTTATATCTACCATGTGCACTCTTAAAACAATGAACACTGATATTTCTACAGCATGAGATTATACAAAACAACTCAAAGCTAAAAGCACAGGAGTGAAGATACACACTGGAGATGCAACAGGGAGGGCATTTATTTTACTGCTTGTTGTACGTATGTTTAAAGACCAGTGCTACTGAGAAAAAGACCCAGATCAAATAGAGAATGAATAGCTGGAACAAAACACACTCACCACTGGACCCAGGGATGATTCCCTGAGGAAACCCTTACAAAGAGGGCTCTGGATTTGAGAAATGTGTTTCTGTGTGTATTTTTCCCATGTGCTGTTTTATAGATCACATAGTAATGGAAATCAAGAGAGATCCTGAGGGTACAGAGATGGACTTCACAGTGCGCCACCAACAAAGTAGCTGTTTGTAGAATGGGAAACAGCAAAAAGCTTTTGCAAACAAACAATGTGGAATTCTTGGCTAGGAACAATAGCTTAAAAACAAATAAATAAAGGCTTTTTCATGGTATTTCCAATGGCCTCATCCTACGATCAACTCCTGGATGCACCCTTGTCATGGAAAATGCCACTGTAATAACACGAGTGGTTCTAGTGTCAGGATATCCCCCCAGGAAGGTGTTTCTGTGAGCATGTGGTGGTTTGTGGGATGGAGAGCTGTGTGTGTAAAGCCAGAAGCTTGCTTGGAAATGCCAGAGACAGCTCTAAGTGAATAAATAAATGTATGAAAAGCAGCAGTCAGCACGCCGAGTTTGGAGTTTTTCCTTCTTTTCCTGAAAAGCAGCCCTCTGCTCCGCCAGGACCACATCTAGATGGCTTTCTCTTACCTTCAGTTTCTGAGCTTCTCCTCTAACCTTCAGCAGCTCTGTGATGGAGTCCACAAAGCCCTGGTAATGGAAGTTGCACATTTTCTCAATCTCACGATCATGGTTCCTGATTCGTGCTTCCAGTTTCTCCATGAAGCGACCGTGTTCTTCTCCATCATAGACAGACCTAAAGAGAAGATGTCAATGTTGGTCAAGATTTCAGTATTTGTTACTGTCATTACTTACAATATGAGCTTAAAAAACCCTCTTGTGATAAAGGAATAGTTCTGCTATTTATTCACATACACCAGGCACCAAACCCAAGTTTGAGTATCTTCCTATTCCAGCCCTTTCTTTTTCCACCTGTCAAACACCAGCCTGATGTTCCCTCAGAGACAACACCACGACCAACCCAGCATCAAATGATCTGAAACAAAGTCTTTGTGCTCTGTCTTTGAGCTCAGCCACCTCTGATCACTATCTGTTACCATATGCTATACTGCTGAGTGCTCCTCTTGGGTGTTCTTTAGCCTTCAAGGCCAAAAGCTATAACGGAAAAGTATCACATCTACAGCTGCCAAAACCTACTCCCCTTCCCACTCCCAATGTTGACAGCACAGTTAGCCCTTTGGCTGAAAGACCAACACAGCCACAGCAAACAAATTGTCTGTTGAACTAGAAGCAGCAAAAGGGTGGTTGGGGTCACTGCTGGGGTCCCCACTGCCTGCTGCAAACAGAGCCCAAAACACATGGGGGCAGAGGAAAGGTCAACACTGCTCCTGACTAAAACATGAGAAAGGTAGCAATTCCTGCAGCTGAAATAGCACCCAGATCCCATCCCTTATGCTGGAGAAAAGAAGGCTCCTGAAGGGGAGACCTTAGAGCAGCTCCAGTGCCTAAAGGGGCTCCAGGGAACCTGGAGAGGGGCTTTGGACAAGGGCCTGTAGGGACAGGCCAAGGGGGAATGGCTTTAACCTGCCAGAGGGGAGACTGAGATGAGCTCTGAGGCAGAAGCTCTTTCCTGTGAGGGTGCTGAGGCGCTGGCACAGGGTGCCCAGAGAAGCTGTGGCTGCCCCATCCCTGGCAGTGTCCAACCCAAACCAATCTGGGATTCTATGATACGTTAAATCTTTCTGCCTGCAGAAAGCGATGTGACCCTTCACTGTGATCTGTGCTCACAAGTCGCTTCAGAGAATCCCACCTCTGCAATCCACAAAGTTCTCAAAGTAATACAGAAAAATACCATGACAGGACTAAAAGCTGGAGAAAAACCACTTAATTATCATTCCTTAATATCTGCCCTTGCAATTTCAGTTACACGGTTTCAGTAAACCTTCTCAACAGCAAAACAAAAATGCCCAAAGTTTACAAACCTACTTAAAACTCAAGGTAAAATAACAGTCACCAAGAGTAGAAGTCTCCAAAGGTGACCCTGTTCCCTTCTTTATTCCAAGGTAGAAGTTGGTTGGTGCTAAAGGTGAAAGAGAGATATAACCCTCAAATTACATGGATTCTAGTGGTTGTTATTCACAGCTTAGCAGAGCTTTGCGGGTGGAACAGGAAAGTTGGAGGCAGACTGCCATCTAGTGCTCTTTGCATTTACAGTAGCATCTATGAATGGTGAAAGAAAAACCCAGAATTACTCACAACTCCAGGCAAAGTTTCCTCTCGAGGTGGCTAAACTGAGACATACAGGTTTGATGACTGAAAACCTTCTATTTTATTTTTTGTTTAGCCAAACTCCAGTGTAACACAAAAAGAGTTGGTGACAGACAGCAACGAAACCCCAGCATCTCAGGGGTCAGCTCTAAGCTTGTATTTGAACAAACTCTGTACCATAGAACCACGGAATATTTGGGTTGGAAGGGACCTTAAAGCTCATCCAGCTCCAACCCCCTGCCCCGGGCAGGGACACCTTCCACTAGAGCAGGTTGCTCCAAGCCCCTGTGTCCAACCTGGCCTTGAACACTGCCAGGGATGGGGCAGCCACAGCTTCTCTGGGCACCCTGTGCCAGCGCCTCAGCACCCTCATCTTCCTCTGAGCTCTCCTGTTCATCCACAAACCTCTCTCCAATGCAGAGCCAGCATTCTTCACCTCTACCATCTCTCAAAAACACAGGTAAATGGGCAACAGCCCAGCCCCTCCTAGACCAAACTGCAACACACTCCCAAGTTGAAGGATGTTGACTCCAAAATTAGGGGATGTCAAGTTCTTACTCTGTATTGAACACAATCATAAGTGGACTACAGTGAGTACGCAGGGACTCAGCTCAAAATCAAGAACACAGTGACTCGGGTTGCAAGAACAATCTCACCCCTGCAATCACATGAAGACACTCTCAAGTCCCAAACTCTACCATCATCATCTTCAGTTCCCTGGCTCTGGTAGACGTCCAACTTCCTGAGCTGCTGCTTCAGCTGCCCAGGCTATGAACCACTCTTGGAAAATCATCCCTGTGATCCCATAGCCTTGATGTAAATATGCTGTCACCTACCTAGAAACTGCCAGTTTTCTCAAGCCCAACTCTGGTTCTCACTTGATCAACTCAACTGAGCACCTTCATTACATTCTTCCTTTTCAGGATTCCCACACTGGGGCATTACACTTCCCAATTCTTCCCTATTAAACCTTCAGGATTCCCACTGCCTTGCTCTGGATCTCCACTTCTCTTCAGCTGCTCCCCTCCACCTCATTTCTTCTGCACATTCACTCTGCTCCTAGTAACATCTCACTTGAGTTCAAGCCCAAATTACAGCCTGATCTATGTGTTCAATACTGTTCTGAAGTGACTGATAATTCAGAAGACACTACAAGGTGATGCAAAAACACTTCTAGAAAGAAATGAATCTTAGATGTAGACTAATACCCACTAATGGTCACGACAGCACACAAGGGACATATAAAGGAAGAAAAACTAAAATCACAATTAGAACTGGTTTGGCCTATTCATGCTCCTGGTTGTAAACAAAGCACCAGGACAACGCTATAGAAAATGATCCTTGAGGCAGCTTCTCTTTTGTCTTTGCTATAAAAATATTGCTTGTCAGATAGCTTTGGTAATAGTCTCCCCCACAAAAAGCCTTTTGATTGAAAAAGGCTGAGGAACAGTGGTGTGTCCTGCATGCACTTATCTTATAGCTCTGTAGGCTGTAATTCTGGGCTTGAAGACTTCGCTCAGTGCCACATCAGTCTGGTTTACATTTCTGAAGTACACTCACTAAACAAAACCATTGAGGATGCCTTGAAAAAGTTCTTGGATTGTATTGTTCAGTTTCACAATTTCTGCAGTCATTAAAAATCCACTTTGGTTTTTATTCCAAAAGGTCAACTAGAAAAATCTTTCCAGGAAAGCCAGAGCAGGCAAATGCACCAGAAGTTCCCATCTGCAGCTTGTGGTATTGCAAAGTGTAGTCCCCAAAATAGGGGCAACCAAACCTGGCCCATGTCAAGCAGCCAAACTATTAACAAAGGGGGTGCTGCAGATGTGGACCTGCGGAACAGTTGGATGCTCTGGTGCCTTTTCATTTTCCAAGCATCAGCTCATACAGAGGCACATGATGATAGCGAACCCTTCACAGCTTCATCCTCCCCCTGCAACCCAGAGCTTCGCTTGACTCTGTTGTAATCAACCACCACATTGCACTGAATACTCCACTGCATTCTCCATTACTTCAACATCCACAAGAAATTGAGGAAAATGCAGAGGTTTTGGGGAACACAGCCCAAGAGAAGACTGAAAGAGACAAAAAACTTAGCCACAAATCTCCTTAAAACATGGTCAGAGGCAGGACACTTTGGGTCCTGCCACCAAGCACCAACAAAACCTACATTCTCTCCAGCCACGCTTTAGATGCTTTATGTGGCTGTTCTCAGGCTGGCAGGTCCTGTACCATACACCATCTGCTGAATCCATACACCATATCCACATAGTGTTGGAGCAAGTGCAGAGGAGGCCCCGGAGCTGCTGCGAGGGCTGGAGCAGCTCTGCTCTGGAGCCAGGCTGAGAGAGCTGGGCTGGGGCAGCCTGGAGAAGAGAAGGCTCCTGAAGGGGAGTCCTTAGAGCAGCTCCAGTGCCTAAAGGGGCTCCAGGAAACCTGGAGAGGGGCTTTGGACAAGGGCCTGGAGGGACAAGCCAAGGGGAATGGCTTTAACCTGCCAGAGGGGAGACTGAGATGAGCTCTGAGGCAGAAGCTCTTCCCTGTGAGGGTGCTGAGGCGCTGGCACAGGGTGCCCAGAGAAGCTGTGGCTGCCCCATCCCTGGCAGTGTTCAAGGCCAGGTTGGACACAGGGGCTTGGAGCAACCTGCTCTAGTGGAAGGTGTCCTTGCCCGCGGCAGGGGGTTGGAGCTGGATGAGCTTTAAGCTCCCTCCCAACACAAACCAGTCTGGGATTCTACCATATAAATGATGAAAACACGTCAGAGGAGCTTAAATATATTGCACATGTATAAATTAATGCTAGAAAATACTTCAGAACCCTTTTTGCATGTCCTCGCTGTGTCTCATCCTCAGCTGGTTAACACAAGGCCTCCAGGCAGCCTCGAGGAAGGCCAAGCCACAAGTCTGACCCCACAACCTCATCCCCAACGAGAGCTGCCTGCAGGACGGGCACTCAGAAGTAACCTAAATAAATTCAGCTGAAAGTACAGAGGAGGGAAACCTCTGGGGGCGAAATGAAAGAGATCTGGAACAATGCAGAAGGACATTCTGGGGACACTGGAACAGAAGGGACTTGCTTTTGTTTTCAATTAATAAGTGGAACAAATTCCTGACTCTGTTATGGACTTTTATTTTCCTTCTTCCCGCCCCTCTCCCCCTTTAAACTTCTGTAGTGGTTTTAATCCCTCAGTAACATTTTCTTCTCATTATGCTACATAAAAGCATTAGCAGTTTGTTTAATCTTCTTCTGACTTTTGTAATAAACAAATTAACTACTGAGCAATGCAAGAAAATAGATATAATATTTTCATGAGTGGTGCAGCAGCTCCATTGAGAAAAGGTCACAGAGAGTTTGCAAGACGAGTACCTGCTTAACATCCGTCAGAGCAAACAGCTTCAAGCCTTGTGCTTCAAAAGGTTACCCGCACACATAGAGCTTTAGCATGTTCCACTCCCAAAGACACCCCATTTACTCGTTGTGTTACACCCGAAAGTATCTCAGTGGAAGAGCAAGTGTGGAATTTGCTATGTGTTTTCATTCTGCTACCTAAATGAAATTTAACCCATTGGGTTTTGTCCTATCACTCACATGGGTTTACATTTACAGCACAAATATGGAGGAAAAAAAGCAACTTTTTTTCCATTTTGGAAAAGTATAAAACATTTAATCATAATTATTTTTTATTACTATAGTTTAGGAAGCATTCCCACGTGTGTTTTTCATAAAACCCCAGCCTGGAGTGGTTTGGGTTGGAAGGGACCTTAAAGCTCACCCAGTCCCAACCCCCTGCCACGGGCAGGGACACCTTCCACTAGAGCAGGTTGCTCCAAGCCCCTGTGTCCAACCTGGCCTTGAACACTGCCAGGGATGGGGCAGCCACAGCTTCTCTGGGCACCCTGGGCCAGCGCCTCAGCACCCTCACAGGGAAGAGCTTCTGCCTCAGAGCTCATCTCAATCTCCCCTCTGGCAGGTTAAAGCCATTCCCCTTGGCCTGTCCCTACAGGCCCTTGTCCAAAGCCCCTCTCCAGGTTTCCTGGAGCCCCTTTAGGCACTGGAGCTGCTCTAAGATCTTCCCTTAAGGACCCTTCTCTTCTCCAGGCTGAACCAGCCCAGCTCTCTCAGCCTGTCTAAACTTCTCCTACTCAGACCCACATCTCTTGCACACAAGCTTACCCCACCATCATACTCTCAGTTTACAACAGAAATCATTCCAATCACTGTAAAATTCAGCAAAACATCAGCAATATCCCATTATCTTGAGGTCCTGGAGTACAAAACAAAGCCCTTTCTGCAGAGCATCACTGTACTTGTTATTTGGCAAGCTGACTCTTGTTTCATAGCTGGGAACACCTTGATTTCAGCCAGGTCCCAGCATGACCCTGATGGGTATCCTCACAAGGAGCAACACTGCACAGAAAATTGCCATAAACCACATGCATACGCTGCTCCAAAACCATCCTACAAAGCATGTTACTTGTCAATGACTGGCCTCAACCAGAAGGAGCTTTTCAACAGGGCTTCCCCATGCAGTTTTCTGGGCCTGGTTTTCTTCAGCGGTTTTATTAGTGAATTAGAAACTATAATGCAAGCAGCACTTTGGAAACATGTTGGTGACACCAAAGTGAAGGAGTCACAAGCAGCAGCCAAAGACCTCGAGAAATTGGATGTGTTGCCAGAAGTCAAGAAGGAGGAAGGTCAATAAAGGCAAGTGCATGGTTGGGGTCCAAGCAAAGGTCAAAAGCAGCAGCACAAGTGCAACGGGATCAGAGGGAGGCAGGAAAAACCACAGACTCCACACCAGCCACAGAACCTTATTCATTGGGCTCTGAAGAGCCAAAGGAATTTGGGGTTTGATTTGAAAAGAAAGGGCTGGTGAGGACACACGGAGCTCAGAGCCGTGGAAGAAGTCCTCTGCTATGTTAAAGAGGGAGGAAGGTGAGGAGTTTGCAGAGCTGTAATGGGAATCAGAATCATTTAGGTTGGAAAAGACCTTTAAGATCATCAAGTCCAACTGTTCCCAGCACTGCCAAGGCCACCACTAACCCATGGCACTGAGGGCCTTGTCTACACAGTTTGTGAACACTTGCAGGGATGGTGACTCCAGCCCTGCCCTGGGCAGCCTGTTCCAATGCCTGAGCACCCTTTGGGGAAGGAATTGTTCCTCAGCTCCATCTAAACCTCCCCTGGGGCAGCTTGAGGCCGTTTCCTCTTGTCCCATCCTTTGTTCCTTGGGAGCAAGAGACCAGCCCCCTCCTGGCTCCATCCTCCTGTCAGGCAGTTGCAGAGAGCGAGAAGGTCCCCCCTGAGCCTTCTCTGCTCCAGACTAAACCCCCCCAGGTCCCTCAGCCGTTCCTCATCACACTTGTGCTCCAGGCCCTGCACCAGCTCCGGTGCACTTCTCCGGACACAGAAGAACAAGAGCAGATCGATTTGCAAAGAACTTGGGTAGATTTTGTGCTGAAATGCAACTGAAGATAGCCAGAGCTCTGGAAGAAAGCAAGCTGGGACACTGGAAACTCATCAGAGTTTAAAACCAAGCTGAACAGATGTTTGTTCAGGGATGGAGAGAGGATTTGATGCTGTCTCAAGGGGGAACGGGCTGCAGGACCTCAAGCTCTTGTGCAGTACCACCAACCTGGGGTCAGCAGCTATTAAAACACCTTCTGACTTTCTTTTCTTTGTTTTAATTTCTGTTTTTCCAAGCAGGATCAATTAGAAGCTTACAGAACCTCAGCTGTGATCCCTAATCTGCATCCAACTGCCAGAGACTGCAGCACAGACAGGAGCATCAGTCCAACCTCAGAACAGCCGTTTCAGCCTCACCAGAGACACACGTTATAAGCTCCAGATTTAGAACAGAACAGAGCCAAGCAGACTGAGAAGAAGCCACATTAAAACATGATTTATCACACAGAGGAACCTGCCACAGCAGCACCCTGGAAGCCACCACTGTATATGGGGATAATATCATGAAGACAGAAGACAGTATTGTTTGAATGCAAAGTAGGGTTATTACTAACATGCAAAACCTTCATCTTTTGGAAAGCATCTTCTATATTACAACTTTTATCAGCACCACAGCCTGCACAAGCTCAAGTCACATCTGAGCCCAGACATTGCATCTACAGAACACAAGACTCCACCAGTTCCAACAGCAGTGTAGTGGTGAAAATCATAAAGGCTGGAATATCAGGACAAGGCAAGAGGCACAAACCACCCTACAAAGCCACTGCTGGGCTGAAAAGTCAACCTAAAGCACCCAGTTCCAGAAAGGATCAGCTTCTGTGGTTTGTATATATCTACAGACTGCAGGAGGGAGAAAAGAGGGGAAGCGGTTCCTGAAGTAGACAAGAAACACCAGTATTTTTGGTGCAAATTATCCCCTTCTTAAAACACTTCTAATTCCCTCTGACATCAAGTTAAAACCATTCACATTGCCCCATCTTTTCCAGAGAGAACGTGAAAGTCTGACCACATCTCACTCCCCATTCCCAAAGCACTGTCAGATGGGACCATCTCCATCACAAGGGTGACAGTGCTGGAGACATGCACCTTCTACAGGACACCACTCTTCTGCTGTGGTGTCCTACAGCAGCACAAGGAAGAAGAGAAAATGAACACCTGACAATGAAGGAGGAAGGCACCATCCCAAAGCAGCCACAAATGGGACTGCTGATAACAGAATATCATTTTTATACACTTTACAGAATTAAGATTTTAGCCATCACATCTATAAAAGCAGATTAGATTGTCCCAGGAAAATTTTAATATCTATCCTTGCTGTGTCATTGTCCCATAAAAGTTCTTTTCCCTAGGAACAAAGTTCATTTTGTTGTCTTACGCATTGTTTAAACAAGCTGATTTCTTTTTTGGTGCATTCTTGGGTTTCAGTCCTGGACCCTCCTTTCTGTGTGAAGCAATGTTGTCATAACATCCAACAGAGGCGCAACAAATCCTTAAGACATGCCTGAGATTAGAAGTGCTGCATTATAAAACCACACAAAGCACATTAAAACTGACAGTGCTGTGATTGATAACTTCCACATGCAAAGCGAGCGGACCCACAGCTTGGTGGGAGGACTGGGACAGCATCACTAACCAGCACTACCCATGGGCTTAGTGTTGCTTGTGCATGGTCTTGAAGACCAAAGCAGCAGCTTCACTGCCTCTATCGCTCCAGCCCAGAAGCCCCCATGTGCTGGGCTGCACCCCCAGAGCGTGAGCAGCAGCTCAGGGAGGGGATCCTGCCCCTCTGCTGCGCTCTGGGGAGACCAACCCTACAGTCCTGATCCAGCTCTGGGGCAACAGCACAAGAGGGACGTGGAGCTGCTGGAGCGAGGCCAGAGGAGGCCCCGGAGCTGCTGCGAGGGCTGGAGCAGCTCTGCTCTGGAGCCAGGCTGAGAGAGCTGGGCTGGGGCAGCCTGGAGGAGAGAAGGCTCCTGAAGGGGACACCTTAGAGCAGCTCCAGGGCCTAAAGGGGCTCCAGGAAACCTGGAGAGGGGCTTTGGACAAGGGCCTGGAGGGACAGGTCAAGGGGAATGGCTTTAACCTGCCAGAGGGGAGATGGAGATGAGCTCTGAGGCAGAAGCTCTTCCCTGTGAGGGTGCTGAGGCGCTGGCCCAGGGTGCCCAGAGAAGCTGTGGCTGCCCCATCCCTGGCAGTGTTCAAGGCCAGGTTGGACACAGGGGCTTGGAGCAACCTGCTCTAGTGGAAGGTGCCCCTGCCCGTGGCAGGGGGTTGGAATTGGATGAGCTTTAAGGTCCCTTCCAACACAAACCATTCCATGATTCTGTGCTCACCTCCACAGGCAGTTCAGTCTACAACAGAACAGCACTTGGCATGGACATCGCTGCCTGGCAGCACACGGCACTCACCAGCTTCCAGCTCCTTTCTTCTTGCCGAAGACCATGGTTCAGTACCAGGGTCAACTCGAGGTCTCACTCACAGGCAAAAGTTGAATGAGATGGCACAATGCAGCTCCCCGTTGCCAATTCATTGTGTTGAGAAGTTCCTGACTTTCAGCAGCAGACAAATTTGTGCTCTGCACACAGCTCTGCCAGTGGAAAAGCGCCTTCTGCCAGCTCCTACTCCAGTCCCGCTAATAACTTCAGCCCTCTCCAGCACCACCAGCACCCCAGAAAGAGGAATACTACTTTTAAACCTTTTTATAACCTTGATTAATTGAAGCAAACCAGATTAGGAGCAATCACACAAGTGCCTCCAGAAGGAAACTTGATGCAACCGGGACTTGGCAGAGACAAGCATCTTGCTGACCCAATTTCTCCCATCAGTACAGCCCAAGCTAGAGGCAGCTCGTTCTCATTTATAGCCTAACAATTGCTTTCTAAACTCATGTCTAAGTCTCAGATTAGGCTTTAGTTGGCTAAACATAGATGCCTGACACTCTTTGAGATACCTGCCTAGGGCAGGTCAACCTAGTATAGGACCTACAAAGGGCCAGTGTTTTTAGAGACACAGCTGGAGGCCAGACGAAACAGATCACAGCATCACAAGCAGCAAGAGGTACTTCTGTTTCTGTGGCTCAGTCACTCCCTGTGTGGGTTAGTTTAAGAATGAGAAGCCCTTTTGTCCAGTTTGAGAAGACTCAGGTCATGAACTCACAGTTACATGTGCCAAAAAGCAGAGAGGTTCTGCAGGAGATGCTCAGAAATCAATTTGACTTGAAAAGGCTTCTCTAAAAGCTAAAACAGAGTGGAAGAATACATTTATTGCATTTTACTCAACTCTTGTAGTTCTCCATGATCCCATGGAGATATTCCACTGCATCCCCAGGAACCATGCAGTCAACATAAGACTTAACAGTGATGTACAGGAGGCTCAAACTGATTATCAATTTCAGTTAAGCTTCACTAAAGCTTCCTCAGAAAGGTATGCTACAGATTGTGTTTCAGTTGAGGAGGGAAGTAGCTTTAAGGCAAAACAACAGCTCAGGACCAGCTCTAAGGACAGAACCCAGATGTGGAAGCTCAGAGCACATCTGTTGGGGCTTAGGAGCTCAATGTATGGCATGTATTTGCTATAAAACCCAGAAACAGCCAAGCTGGACCCACTCAACAACAATAGCTGCATTCTGGACTCCAACAAAACCAACTGAAAGACCTCCATAAAAGAGAGACACTAACCCTGCCTTAAGCCTCTGTTGTCCCAATTGATCCAGGGTTGAGGTTTGGGTCTCTAATGCTGAGTTTCGGATGTAAGTCCCTCCTTGCCAACAAACCTCAAACTCAGCCCCCAAACTGCTGCTCACTTCTGAACTACAGTGCCATAACTGAAAGCACATCCTCCTTCTAACTATAGATGCCTGCTCTGCAAACACATCTGGAGGACCAGACACAGCAACATCCTCAGGGAGGAAAGCTGGATTAAAAGGCAACACCATTTGGGATGTATGACTACCAGGAGGCCCAAATTCACATTCCCATGCAAATACTTGTGTCTACTGAGGAGAGGAAAAGTAGTAATGGGCTTAAATTGCCCAGGAGAATTAGGTTAAACATTAGACAAAGTTTCCTAAGTGTAAGAGTGGTAGAAATCCAAAAGGATCTTCAAGGCATGTTACAGAACCTCTTTAAAATGATCATTTCTAGGAGTAAGTTAGAAAATCATCAAGCAGGAGCAGTGTAGATGCATTTGCTGCTGGAGACACCAAGCACCTCCTCACCAGGGAGCAGACTGAAGCATTAGGTGGCTTCTTGAGATACCCTAAAGCCCTGGTTTCTATGGGTCCAACCTACCCATGAAGCTCTTTGGAAACCACCAACACTGAACTAAGCCCTGAAGGTGAATGAAATGGTGTCTCTGACCCCACGTAACTAAATCCTTCCAGGTTTTTACAAGGATTTCAAAGAACCCAACTCGGCTTTCACTGATGGCCACAGACAAATCCCCATTTCCTCCATTTGTATAAGGTCAGGTCTTCAGTTGTAAAACACTTTGAAGCCTTCTTAAGCATGCATTTATGACAACAAGGCACTTCTAGGCTATATGTTACTGGATAAATAGAGCCACCATAAAGCCACAGCCATCTCCGGGGTGGAATACAGCTATTCTGTGCCAGACAGGATCCTGAAGGAAAGGAATAATTACCCTAATTGCAAATATAATGGAACAACTTGGTTATAATGTCCCTATTAAAGAACAAATTTCAGATGATAAAAGACATGAAGAACTTAAAGCTTGAACAAATTAGCCTCCAGAAGAGCCAGCAAACGTAAGGAGCGACCCAAAGCCAGAAGAACTCCAACAAACACGAATGCCCCCAACCGAGACAAGTTATGGAGAGAACTGGCCACGAGCAGAGCTTTCAACTTCCCTCCTCTTTCTGTGAGCACAATGGAAACAATTCCCCCAAGAACAAAAGCGATGCGTCAGCAGGCCCTACTCTCTCAAAGCTCTTTCAAGTTGGAAGGACAGTTGATTCGCACCATGTGTAGGATAGGAATGCTCGCTAGAACCAAGCGAGATAGATTTCATCCCGTCCAAGCTGGTTAACATTAAGAGAGAGATGAATCATCTTTACAATGCCTGTAAACAAGGCTGTTTAAAAAAAAGGATCAAACCTAATGATACACCCTCGTCGCACTGACTTTGCAGGATGGTTCTGAACATTGCCACCATATGTACTATTGTTAGGAAAAGTGTCGAAATAAGGGGGCAGACACCAACCCACAAGAATTGGAGGATGTGGATGTAAAGCCACCACAAATGTTCTAATCTCCCTTCTGCTGTGCCTGCAATGGTGTTCCAGCACGTCTAATCCTTTACGACAGGCAGAGGACACACAGAGTAATGGAGGAGATGTACATCAGATGTTTTATTTATAACGGGAGACAGAAAGCTCTGATTGAGTCATCTGCTCTGTCTTGGGTTGATTCTCACCATGACCTTTAGTGAAGCATTGACTTTTAAAGGGGGGAACCCAAAGTATCTGAAACCAGGACTATGTGGGTTACCTTTATTTGGAAACTCAAATGTGAAGGAAATACCAACACCAGAGCACTGAATATGTAAGTCCCAGTCAAAAGTATTACTAGAAAAGAGCCCAGCTGGGCGAAGTGCTGTGGATGTGTCAGGACACTGAAAGATCTCCTCACTTAGCTTATTCTGAGGGAAATTGAGAGGCAATTTAAATACTAAACCATAGAATCCCAGAGTGGTTTGGGTTGGAAGGGACCTTAAAGCTCATCCAGGTCCAACCCCTGCCACGGGCAGGGACACCTTCCACTAGAGCAGGTTGCTCCAAGCCCCTGTGTCCAACCTGGCCTTGAACACTGCCAGGGATGGGGCAGCCACAGCTTCTCTGGGCACCCTGTGCCAGCGCCTCAGCACCCTCACAGGGAAGAGCTTCTGCCCAAGAGCTCATCTCAATCTCCCCTCTGGCAGGTTAAAGCCATTCCCCTTGACCTGTCCCTACAGGCCCTTGTCAAAAGCCCCTCATCTTAAGCCTCATCTTCCTATAGGTTCTTCTCGCATGGTTGATGGATTTCAGTGTCTCAGAAGGTGGAGGCATCAACAACCTCATCCTATGAATGGGACATTTATATGTTCATGTGGATTTCTCCAATGTCAAGGCACAAAATTAATCTTTTTGTTCATCTACAGTCTCTTCAGATCTGCCAGGCCATCTGCCTTCATGCAAGCCTTTGAGACTCCCACCTCTCTGCCCAACACATTACAATGGCAGCTAAATCCAAGAACCCTTAGAGAGGGAACCCAGAGGCATCATGACCAGTTTTAGCTTAGGTACCTCTTTGGGTACCTAAGGCAACGGGACATTATCTCCAGTACTCTTAATATCTTGCAACAAGGTCAGTAAAAGAGGCACTACCCAAGCGAGGGCAATGTGATGGCAACAGAACTGGCACCTCCACCTCCTGTGATAGTAGGGAGATAACCACAAAACCTGCCACGCATTTGGGGCTGTCACAAACATCAGGTTTCCTCCAGCTTCTTCACACACACAGCTATGGTCCCTGGGTCTAGGCAGGTCATCCCTCCTCCAGCTCGGGAGGAAGGAGCCAATATTACTGCCTTTAAACACTTGGAAGCAACAGCAACAAGGAGTGATGAGATGTGGTCGTGCTTATTCTGGCATGTAGTTCACTTATTCATGCCTCAACTATAACAGATTAGTACAACAAAACATCAGAAGACATTCAGACACTGGGAAGTGATTTTTCATCATGCCATTGATAAGCATTTCCCTACCAGAAAGCTTGAGATTGAATCATGTCTTCACCTTCTGTACTTCATACACTCATTTGACCTTCATTACAGAAAGGCTTTGCAATTCCAGCACAAAGGAAGAGCTACACAGAGCTGGGTGACAGAGTCCCAAGTAATTTGCCTAAAACATGTTATAATTCAGTTTAAGAACAGCAAAAATGAAAATAAACCAACCCAGCTTCCTAAATGCTGCACAGACACCACCCTATAACATGCATTTTCTCGGAACCAGACATCCTGTTGATGTGCTATATGGCTTTATAGAGGGGGGTCAGTTATCCAGACTCCCCACCTACCCTATCTAAAGGCTTCCAAGAGGATTACTTCAAGTGACCACCACCAGCAGACAAAGAAGAGCAGCGGGAGGAGGTTTTGTCAGCAGTTCTTTTGCCATGTGGATTTCCATGGGCCGGCTGCCTTTCACAACAAGATAGATTGAACCTTGCTTGAGGAGAGATCCGACAGGCACTTCTCCAGCTCCTCCAGCTTGTCTGCTCACAGACTGATAAATGATTCAGACACAGCCAAATCAGGGCAGCCCTCTCAGCCTGGAAGAGCTGGGCTGGAGAGCTGTTCTCCTGCCACGCTTCCCTTTGGGATCGCTGCAGGATATGGGATGTTTCTATAGAGGAGGAGACTGCTTAGACCCAAGCAGCGACCTGCAAGTCAACTGGCACCCAAGCTACAGAGGACACCCTCTGAAAAGGCCACAGGGAAGGGGTGAAATAGTCATGCAGGAGCATGCTCCAAGTCCTCTTAGAGGCTACTATTT
The DNA here is from genome assembly GCF_004027225.2 of Strigops habroptila. Classification (NCBI taxonomy): domain Eukaryota; kingdom Metazoa; phylum Chordata; class Aves; order Psittaciformes; family Psittacidae; genus Strigops; species Strigops habroptila. Next base: position 1,512,467 of record NC_044283.2, read on the forward strand.
ATCATGAAGTAGCACAAAGAAAGCAAATCCCATGCAGGATGTGCTGACAAGAGCTTCATGCACCAGACACTAAACAGAACAACAGCGCTGAGCCAAGAACTGGAAGGAAGAGACCTCTGCCAACACCAAAACTGACCTTCCCAAGTCTGAGCAAGCAGCAGAGATGACCCATGGGCGCCCAAAGGCTCTCCTCAGTTATAGGGGAATACAGACTAAAAAGAGGAGACACCAAGAAACATTCTGCTCCTGAACTTGTGCGACCCCTGAAAGGGTTTTAGGGCAATGCGGTTTAGGAGTCACGACAGCTCTGCATTACAGGGACAAACCCAAGACAATGGAAAACCAGAGGGAGACTGGAACATGCAGGGAAATTTGGGAAGTGAGATTGATGTTGAGGCTGAGCTTGGCTTAAAACAAGCCCCCCACAAAGGAGCACGCACTCCTCAGAGTGCAAAGTTATGGCCATACCACTACATAGTCCACTGAAATCCTCACCAAGCCAATGTTCAGCCAGGAGGATCTAGAAACCAGACTGAAGCAAAAGGGAAGATCAAAAACAGGAATTAGAAGACTGAGAAGGTGAACTGGCACATGCCAGGTATGGGGGTGATTCAACCACTGCCAGAACCCCCTGGCAGTGTTCAAGGCCAGGTTGGACACAGGGGCTTGGAGCAACCTGCTCTAGTGGAAGGTGTCCCTGCTCGTGGCAGGGGGTTGGAACTGGATGAGCTTTAAGGTCCCTTCCAACTCAAACCATTCTATGATTCCATAAATTCTGAGCTCCTTAGCTCACGGAATGATGCTATGTCCAAGCTTTCTCACCAGCCCTTCCACAAACGATAGCTCAGTGGCTTGTGGCTTACAGAGGAGGCTTTGGAAGAAACACACATACAGAGAAAGAGAACACTGAGCCACCAAGGGACACAGCGCTGAACACAGCTAACTACAACCCGGGATTCTCCCAGCCTTTGGGCCCGCAGAGCTTTAAGTGGCACCGCCACCCTGTGTTGCGCTGCCTGAACTGCAGCGAGGTTTAGCTTATCCCAAAGCACAGCAACTGTCAAACGCGTAATCCCCCTTTTCAGCACGACGGCAGCTAAAGCAAGGCCAGCTTCAGGATCTGGAAGGCCTCAAATTGAACTCTGCATGCAGGGAAGCTGAAGCCAAGTATTTCACACTGATGCGTGATCCAGGCTCCAAGTGCAGCAGGTTTTGTAAGAGTTGAAGCCAGACACAGAACCAGCATGAGGGAAGTTTGCTCAGACGGGTGAAACCTGAAGAGCAGAGTTACCAAAAGCACTCTGGAAACAGCCTCCTGGTTGAGTAAGCTCAGCGCATCCTTTCACTTGGCATCACTGCACTGAAGATGAGGACTGCAGCCTGCAGGCTTTGATTCCTGCTTGTAAAGGGGCATCCAAAGTATTCCTGGAAGTATAACACTATGAAGGGTATCCCAAAACATTTGTGTTTATTTTGGGGTCTGCAGAATACTTCTTGAATCAGGTAGACTTTAAAACAAGGACTTAAAGCAACTTTTAAATGTTTCTCTTATCAGAAGCTGACAGAATACATTACAAACACCATCCTGCCTCAGTTTCCCTCTGAAGGGAAAAATCATGTGTATGTGACACCTTGGCAAGTACAGAAGAATTACGTGAAGTGCCTATGGCCACACAACAAGCCTTGGTTGTGCCAGAAATCACAGTGCTTCCAGGCACCAGGCCTTTCCCCAGGAGCAAGGTGAAACCAAGGGAGCTTTAACTTCACCACAGTGAGCCACCAAACATTTCAGACCATGAAGCAGGGCCATTCTCCTCTGACCCACCTCAGCATCACCAATGTTCAGAGATCAGGTATTCCAGTCTTTAAAACAAGACAGGAAACATGCCAGCATTGAGCACAAACAACGTCCATTGCACTCTCGAAGAACTAGAGCAGCACAGGCTGCTGCATCCATCGGCCACAGCAAGTATTGCACTTTTGAGCTGTGCAAGTCCCTCAGTGGGAGAGGACAGCAAACAAGTAGCTTACCCTAGACATGTTCTGCTGTTCAGCATCCTGCACCTCCCGTAAAAGTTCCTTCTCCCTGTAATCATAGAATCCCAGAGTGGTTTCGGTTGGAAGGGACCTTAAAGCCCACACAGCTCCGAACCCCTGCCACGGGCAGGGACACCTTCCACTAGAGCAGGTTGCTCCAAGCCCCTGTGTCCAACCTGGCCTTGAACACTGCCAGGGATGGGGCAGCCACAGCTTCTCTGGGCACCCTGTGCCAGCGCCTCAGCACCCTCACAGGGAAGAGCTTCTGCCTCAGAGCTCATCTCAGTCTCCCCTCTGGCAGGTTCAAGCCATTCCCCTTGGCCTGTCCCTACAGGCCCTTGTCCAAAGCCCCTCTCCAGGTTTCCTGGAGCCCCTTTAGGCACTGGAGCTGCTCTAAGGTCTCCCCTTGAGGAGCCTTCTCTTCTCCAGGCTGCCCCAGCCCAGCTCTCTCAGCCTGGCTCCAGAGCAGAGCTGCTCCAGCCCTCGCAGCAGCTCCGGGGCCTCCCCTGGCCTCGCTCCAGCAGCTCCACGTCCTTCTTGAGCTGGTGGCCCCAGAACTCATCATCTCCCTTATCCCTCCTTCCACTTCCACCCCCCAAATTGAAGAGCCTCCCAGCAACAACGAAAGCAGCTGCAGAACAAGGGAAAGCCCAACATAACACATGGACAAGTTGTCCTAGTGCCTACTTCCTAAAAATGGTGCTTTTTTAACAAGCACAAGCTGTTCCTGCAGATTCACTAACCAAAAGCTGCCGTCTGTGCAGGTGAATGTGCAAGTTCCCTTGTGCAAGATTGCATCATGCCCGAAAAGGGAGGAGGGGGTGACCCTAGAGACATACTACACACACCCCTACACAGCTCCAAAGACAACTATGCCCAAGTTGTTCAAAGGATTTCATCCATTCCTCTTCTATTTGAAGATGATATTTGCCAACAATTGCTTCCAGTGATGGGGAAATTCCCTCATGGGCTCCCAACTGCAGTCATTGCTCAGGAGTTCAGTGCCTTCATCCACCACCACCACCCGTCACCAGCTGATGGCAATTGTCACTGCAGAGCTGAGTCACATTCACACCACCCTCTCCTCCTCCTCCTCCACTCAAGTCAGGCTGACATTTCCTCATTTCAAACAACTGCACTCATTACAATTCATTCTGATGAACTTAAGGTTGGGAATTTTCTTAACAGGCAAAGAAATGGTCCAAGACAGGCTGAGAGAGCTGGGCTGGGGCAACCTGGAGAAGAGAAGGCTCCTGAAGGGGACACCTTAAAGCAGCTCCAGTACCTAAAGGGGCTACAGGAAACCTGGAGAGGGGCTTTGGACAAGGGCCTGGAGGGACAGGCCAAGGGGAATGGCTTTAACCTGCCAGAGGGGAGATTGAGATGAGCTCTGAGGCAGAAGCTCTTCCCTGTGAGGGTGCTGAGGCGCTGGCACAGGGTGCCCAGAGAAGCTGTGGCTGCCCCATCCCTGGCAGTGTTCAAGGCCAGGTTGGACACAGGGGCTTGGAGCAACCTGCTCTAGTGGAAGGTGTCCCTGCCCGTGGCAGGGGTTGGAACTGGATGAGCTTTAAGGTCCCTTCAACACAAACCAGGCTGGGATTCTATGATTACGCAGAAAGAAAATTTATAACTTCAACCAAGAGTTTTGGGTAGGAAACTCAAGCAGCACTGCTGCTTTACAGCACGTGGTTTAAGGATCCAATTCTTCGTTACTTTATCTACTACAGTAACAGCATGAAAGCACAGGGTAAAATAGAGAAAAGACTTCATATTTACATGCAAACATCTAAGCAAGACAGTAAGTTGGTTTTGCAGTAATATATCTGTTCATCCTGTGATTTTTAACATACAATGACTTGACAGCATCGATCAAACTTGTTTGATCATTGCAAGTAAAGAGAAATGATTTTATTTAGAAGCAAGCAATAAGGAGCAGAGAAAGCTGCAGCAGCAGCAGCAGCAATGCTGCATAGCTGCCAGAGAAGGGAGCTCTCAGTCACGCACAGAAATAAGCTGCTTCTCTGGCTTGGAGAGAAATAATATTTGTTCTGAATTTGGTTTCTAAAATCACAGCGAGCAGTGAAGTATGTGCTTGTTTGGGCTTCACATCGAGCTAAGCACGAGTTTCAGCTTCAATATACTTTCATTCACAAAGAATGAAGTCGTTTCCAAGCACAGCAAGTCTTGAGTGGTACTTGACCCCTGTATAAAGAGGCTCTATGACTGTTTTTCCCCTCCTATGCTCACTACTTCTGGAGGAGGCAAGAGGATCTCCTCAGGAGAACCTTAAAAGCACAGTTTTAGCATACCAGCAGGAGATTCTGCTGATGGCAACCTCATAAATACCATCTACACGTTAGGCAAACACATTTTTGTACCATCTAAATGGAAATAAGGACCAAAAGGGGTTGTTACCATCGGGATGTTCTTCACTCAGAGATGAGCAAAGGGAACATGACACTTACTTGTTCAGGCTGGATTGCTCCTGCTGGCACAGCTTTGCACCCACAGGCTAAGAACTAGGACATGAGACACTTCCCAATACCCAAACAGGGTCCCCATGACAGATTGTTGATGAAGAACACAACCACTGCTCATCATAGGAATTGCCTTTAATACAGTAGATCTTCACACTGCTTTACGAAGATTTCCTACTTGGCTGGGAGCAGCTCTGGAATGTGACCTGGGGGTCCTGGGGGACACAAGCTCAATAGGAGTGACCAGCGCTGCAGCAAAGAAAGCCAGGAAGGTGCTGGGGAACATCAACAAGGGCATCACCACTGGGATAATGATGTCATTGTCCCACTCTGCTCAGCGCTGGTCAGGCCACACCTGGAATTCTGGGTTCAGTTTTGGTCCTGCTGTGCACAAAAGCTGTGGAGGGGCTGGAGAGGGTCCAGAGAAGGGCCACAAAGATGATGCGAGGGCTGGGAAGTGTGTGAGGAAAGGCTGAGAGAGCTGGGACTGCCCAGCCTGGGGAAGAGAAGGCTCAGGGAGACCTTGTCACCATGTGCCAGTATTTAAAAGGTGGGTACAGTCCCCTGGGAAAGACAAGGGGTGATGGGCACAAGTTACTGCTGGGGAGATTCCAACTGGACACAAGGAAAATGTTTCCCAATGAGAACAACCAGTGACTGGAATAATCTCCCCAGAGAAGTGGTGACTCCCCAGTGCTGGACACTGTTAAGACCGGGCTGGGCAGGGTGCTGGGACATCTAGTCTAGGTCATGCTGTGCCTAGAAAGGTTGGACCAGATGATCCCGGAGGTTCCTTCCAATCTCGGATTCCAGGATTCTATGATCCCTGATTCAGCAGCTTGGCAAGGCAGAACAGAGCTGGATTCCTGCAGCAGGCTGACACCAGGGGGCTGGAGAAGGCTTCCCAGGGACTGGGCAGCATTGATTACCCCAATCCATAGAAATAAAAAGGCCCTGACCCAGCTTTGCTGCTGCCTTGTATAAGGCATCCTAAAATCCAGTGCTTGTGGACTTTATTTCATCCAGCTTGATTTCTTTCTTAATCTATTTAAAGAAGTTAATTATCCCAGTTTTTACTCTAATTAAATTTGGCTTCCCCCTCCTCCTTTTGTCTTTTTAATGTCATTTGAAAACCTTACTAATTTTCTTCGGGGATTACTATTAAAGGATCTGGGCAGATCTAGGTTGCTCTGCTAAATCGAGGACCACTCATTAGATGGTACATCATATGGCAAGGCCATCCCCTAAGCAAGGGGCAAGAGGGAATTCAAGAGGATGAGCATCAGCAGATCCCAGGCTGGATGAATTGTCTTGGGATGTAGCACACAACTTGTAAGCACTAAGTACCCACAAAATAACCTGAGAACTCTTTTGAAAGATACAGATATACATACAAAAATAGCAGCCTTCCAATGCCTAAAGGGGCTACAAGAGACCTGGAGAGGGGCTTTGGACAAGGGCCTGGAGGGACAGGACAAGGGGAATGGCTTTAACCTGCCAGAGGGGAGATTGAGATGAGCTCTGAGGCAGAAGCTCTTCCCTGTGAGGGTGCTGAGGCGCTGGCACAGGGTGCCCAGAGAAGCTGTGGCTGCCCCATCCCTGGCAGTGTTCAAGGCCAGGTTGGACACAGGGGCTTGGAGCAACCTGCTCTAGTGGAAGGTGTCCCTGCCCGTGGCCGGGGCTTGGACCTGAATGAGCTTTAAGGTCCCTTCCAACACAAACCAGGCTGGGATTCTATGACAAATCCTATTTAACAATTGAAGGAGTCTTTAGTAATCTTCCTCAGAGAGTGTGACAGGCATAAACAGCCAAAAGGACTGTGCCTCTGCCAACTGCCCAAGCCAGCACACCCACAACTGCTGTCAGGGATGGAGGCACAAAGTACACGGGTTTAGCAGAGGGAATACTCGTAGGCAAGGTGAACATCAAACCTGATCCAGTGCAGGATCACAGCAGCGTGCAGTTCAAGCAGTGAGAGGATTATGGCTAATCAGGTTATTTTGAAACCACCAGATAAAGTCAAATGCTGACATTCATACCTTTAAACCTCTCTCTGCATGGGAGGAAGGGAACCCAGACTGCCAAGTGGGACTAAAGAGCCAAGGAGTAGTTTCTCAGCTTTTCCACCACCTTTTTGGGGACTATGGCATCCAAGTAACCAGAGTCACACTTGTCAGCCTAAAAACTCGCTGCACACAAGATAAATCCTTATCACAAAGTTTGCACATCTAAACAGGCCAATGGTCCTGCTTGTCCCACAGCTGCTGAGCATCCCCTTCAGTACAGGCTCTGTATTGAACAGCTCTTTGCTTACAATCCATGGATAGCAAACACTGACTCAAATGGAACAGCTCTGGCTCAGGAAGGTCCCAAATCTCTCAAGTATTTGAAGCCAGAGAGCATGAATATGAACAACAAGGAACAGGACAGTTATACTCTCCTGAAGTACCTGCTGCTGGTCTCTGGGAGACTTCTGGCCCAATTCTATACTCTTACCTGGGTTTGAGTTATATGTAAATAGCATTTGGGGGGGGGCTGAAGCATTGACTACCTGCTTCCAGGTAGTTCTCGCTCCCCTTTTGAAGCTTCTCATTTTACACCCATCAAAACAGCTGAGCCACTTCCACAGTTCAGGCTTAAGAAAAGAAGATTTCAGAGTATGAACTATTTGCTGACCCTTTCCTAGAAAACCACTATCCTCAGGGTTTGGCATACAAAGTGTGGTGTTCATGGCTGTTTGTTTTACAGCAATGTTCAGTGATCAGCTGGACATCTGCACTGCAGAGAATGATGTACCAGTGCATGGGGACCATCCTCAACCCAGGTCTGATCTGAGCATCAGCATCACACTGCCACTTGCAACACACCTTTCACACTGTCAGGTTTCACTCCAGCAATCAATATAATACCACCAAGGTCTGAAACACAGAGCCCTCACTTCTTAGGTTGTAACTGCAGCAACAGAACCTCCGTGCATCATTTTCAGCTCACTAGAGCAATGAGAAATAGAGGAAATATGAACTAGAAAGCCTTACTAAACCATGTATTTGCCTAATAACCCTCTCAACAAGCAAAAATTCTGCTTTGTAACAAGCCCACAGATTCAAATTAGAAAACTGGGATTACAAAACATCATGGTTTTTTCTTCATTAGAAGCAGCAAACCCAAATTTACCTAGTGGGAAGTCTACCCTGCAAATCCTGACTTCACCCCTCCTGTGCCCACAGCACAATGTGATGCAGGTTTTGGCAACAGAAGAGAAAGAGCAATAAATGGGCTCTCTTGTTTGCAGCAGTGCTTTTATTCTATAAAAGTAATTTCATGGAGTGGGAAGAGAAAGAGGTACAGAGTCTGGGATGTCCTTTATACAATATGATATACTTGGTCACATCCTTCATCCTCAGCACTGCTGTGAAAGAAAGGCCACGTTCAGTCTGTGCTACCAAGGCCCCTCTACTCACTGTTCTTACTGCTCACCAACCAGCTTCTTCAAAGCTTAATGTAAGAATTAAGTTAAATTTTCAGAGGCTGCTTAAGAGCAAATGATGTGAGCCATCTACATACAAATGCTTGAATAAGGTAGCGCATGAGATTAGTTAGAAGGCCAGAAATGAAAAGGGAAGAGAAGGAAACCATTAGATCCTCCATAGCATCTCTCTTTTGCAAAGTCAAATTATTCCTGATACCTCCTGTCCTCCCCAGAAGGCATATCCCAAGTAAAGTCACTTCCTTCCCAATTGCAGCCTCTGTTCATCCTGTGAATCACTTCAAGCCACAATCCTGCATTTTGCCACATGATGGCACCAGAGAAAATCCTATACTTTCAAATGACCAGATATAGAACAGTCAGGGAAGACAAGGTCTAAACCCTAAAGGAGAAGGCTTATGGCCAAGGCTTTGAATAAGAACACAAGAAAACAACTGTCTCCTAGACAGTGATATTTCTGCATCCAAACAGGGCACCAAAAGAGATGACAGCGCTTGTAACACATGCTACGAGCACAGTATTTTTTATGGTCTTTGTAGGTTAGGCCATACATAAACTAAACCAGCAACTCCAGTGAGGAAACACAACACAAATCCACCAGCTTGAGCTGATGAAAAGATATTGGCACCAACAAAAACAAGGAGCACCAGTTATTCACAATGGGAGCCCAGAGTGATCGCAAAGCTTGAAGGAGGCTGCTTGCACATTAGATCCCAGATGATCACTGCTCTTCAAACGTTCTCTCTCATGAGCTGCAAGCACACAGTTGGTACTCACCAACCTCAAAGGACACACTTTGCCTTTCAGCACAATTCACAACAAGGGAAGCTGTGGCTGCCCCATCCCCGGCAGTGTTCAAGGCCCGGGTTGGACACAGGGGCTTGGAGCAACCTGCTCTAGTGGAAGGTGTCCCTGCCCGTGGCAGGGGGTTGGAACTGGAGGAGCTTTAGGGTCTTTCCAACACAAACCACTCTGGGATTCTATGTTTCTAAGAAAATTGAGGTGCTCTGCGGGAAGCAGTAATAAATGATCGGTTCTTGTTATGGACATGTTCTGCTGGGAGTTAGAGGTGAAATTTGTGTCTGCTAAGGGGGATGTACAAGAAAAGCAATAACTGGTTCAGTTCCCCACAGCAGGTAATGGGAGGATAATCTAGGCTGCCTGTAGCAGGGCAAAGCTCAGTTCTAGCTCCAGGTGAGGGGAGGACTGTCCTTCTCCACAGGTTGTGGTCCTGGGTCTTATGCACCAGTGCAGCATCCCAGGGCTGCTGAATGAAGCAGCTTTGGGTAATCTGGTATCTTGGCGTTTGTCGTTGACTCTTGATTAACTCTGGGTAACTTTAACTGGATTGTGGATTTACCTCGTCACCCCTTGGCTCGGTGGAGGGCAGATGGGGCTGGCAGGGCCTCACCACCCTCACAGGGAAGAGCCTCTTCCTTGGATCTCACCTCAATGTCCCCTCTGGCAGGTTAAAGCCATTTTGAAGATTTAGTAGCCTGAACTGGCTATAAAATGGGAAAAATACAAGATATTATATAAAAAGCAGGTTTTATCATTTTTAAACCACAGCATGTTTCAGAAAACACCTACAGAACGTTTCTACCTGTGCCAGGTAGAAAAAACAAGTACGTACTACTTGGTTAGAAGGACGTACTAAGAAGCACTAGCTCAAACACATGCAATTCTACCTAATTCATTTCTGCTGTTATTGCACTAGACAGCCTTCTCCGTTAGAGCTGCATGAAATCGTAATTAAAAGGCCATGCTGAAAGTCAAAACCAAGAATACAAAGCGAGCTTGTTCTCAACACTGGACCGAGACCACCACAGACATTAATCTCCAGAGCCATACATCAGCCAGGGCAGGCAGGAAAATCAAACTGTCTTGTTCAAGCCAAAACAAAACCCATGAGGACAAATGAGCTTCTCTGCACTAGAGACTGCTCTGTAGAGTGTTGCTCAACATCTGTGTTAAGGCTTTGCTCTAGAAGCGCGTGCTCATCCAGGAATTGGGAATGCCGGTGGCCTTTACCACTCAGAACAAGTTAGGAATAAGGAATTACAAAAAGTAACCTCACAAAAATCCAGTGCACTGACACTTCTTATAGACAGAAAACATTACACAGTAAAAACAGAGCATCCCAGATTGCTTTATGTTGGAAGGGACCTTAAAGCTCATCCAGCTCCAACCCCCTGCCACGGGCAGGGACACCTTCCACTAGAGCAGGTTGCTCCAAGCCCCTGTGTCCAACCTGGCCTTGAACACTGCCAGGGATGGGGCAGCCACAGCTTCTCTGGGCACCCTGTGCCAGCGCCTCAGCACCCTCACAGGGAAGAGCTTCTGCCCCAGAGCTCATCTCAATCTCCCCTCTGGCAGGTTAAAGCCATTCCCCTTGGCCTGTCCCTACAGGCCCTTGTCCAAAGCCCCTCTCCAGGTTTCCTGCAGCCCCTTTAGGCACTGGAGCTGCTCTAAGGTGTCCCCTTCAGGAGCCTTCTCTTCTCCAGGCTGCCCCAGCCCAGCTCTCTCAGCCTGGCTCCAGAGCAGAGCTGCTCCAGCCCTCGCAGCAGCTCCGGGGCCTCCTCTGGCCTCGCTCCAGCAGCTCCACATCCCTCTGGTGCTGCTGCCCCAGAGCTGGATCAGGACTGCAGGGGGGGGCTCCCCAGAGCGCAGCAGAGGGGCAGGATCCCCTCCCTGAGCTGCTGCTCACGCTCTGGGGGTGCAGCCCAGCACACGGGAGGTTCTGGGCTCAAGCACACACTGAAGCCAGGTCATGGGGAGCTTCTCCTCACCCAACACCCCCAAGTCCTTCTCCTCAGGCTGCTCCATCCCTTCACCCCTCAGCCTGTTCTGATACCAGGGGTTGCCCTGACCCATGTGCAGGACCTTACATTTGGCCTTCATGAGGTTATCAATGCTGTTCTTTTATTATCAGCACTTGTCCATCCGAGTCTAAACTCTCGACACATTCCTTCTACCACAACCACCCCAAGCATGACAGCTTGTGGTAAACCACATCATCTCCAAAAGACAAACTCATCTCCTAACCACGTACTGCTATGAAGTGGTGCTACTTGGAGGCACCACATTTTGCCTGGCTCTTTGTGGACACATGATAGAGGAAACTGGAAATACTGACGTAAGATAAACTGCCCTCCGAGTGACCTAAGAAGTGCCATCTGTTTGGCTTAAAGAGAATAATAAAGGAGTCAATATATAAAGTAACTCAATCTGTTACCATTATTTACTATTTAATCACTAATATTAGTTAATGGGAGTGCTTTCAGCAGCAAGACTCGGTCCACCTGGAAACCAAAGCCAGGCAAATTCCCATTTGGAACAAGGCAGGATTTTGCAAGCAACAAGAGTAATCCACTGGTAATAAAGAATCAAGGAAGACAAACTTTCCATCACAGCATCTTCTACAAAGAGACCTAATCTCGACTGAAGCTGTACTCTGGCTCAAGCAAAGGTCACAGCCTTGGTTGAGAAGTTTATGATCTGCATTGTGCAAAGGGCAGAGTAGATAAATCAATTCACCCTTTAAAAACACCAAACAAACAAGCTTCTAACACTGTCTGCTGCTCAGATAGCTCTGGTGGGAGGCTGACAAAGCCACAGCGTGTTGGTTCACTCCTGCTTGAACAGCACTACCCAAACCAATGAAGCTCTTGGTCAGGAGAACGCCAAGTCCATGGTCCTGCTGAATGGAGCAGCACCACCACAGCAGCATGTCCGTAAGCTTCCCGCTTCCCCAGGGCTAAGCCAAGTTGTACCATGGATTTAGAAAGCCTGGTGAAGCAGGACAGGCTCCCACAAAGAACACCCTGCAGGGAATCCACCTTTGTTGCCCAGGAGGAGGAAACCTGGAGACAAAGCAGCACTTCAGGAAAACAGAAGAGTCCAAGACATCATTAACCCGAAAGAGGGGTGATTTAGATGAGATATTAGGAAGTTCTTCCCTGTGAGGTGGTTGTAAGCTTTTGACTTGCCTCTTCAGCTGACCAAAAGCATGTACCCTATTTTAGGGCTGCTCTGGTGATACTTTTACATGAAGGTATCATTTAGGTGCCTTAATCCAAGCAGAGATTCACTCTTCCACCTCCACCTCAGCAGTCAGGGCTTCAACCTTACCCCTCCTGGTCCTACACAGCTCCCAAGCTCAGGCTCCCTTTGCTCAGTGCTCCTTGAACAGGGTCCTGTGACCACTAACGCTTCATAAAACATAACCAGTAATATGGGTGTAGAAGCATCATTCGCTCATCACTGCTCAAAGCCTACACAGATACAAGACTCCAGATCTCAAAACCACCAAGCTATTTCAAACTGCAAGCAGCTCCTAATTATTAAGTTCGTTTTAAAGAGCCCCAAATGATGGAGACACCTCTCCAGGGTTCCTAGAGAGTTTTCAGACTTCAGCTCCATGTGCTACTCAAAACACAGCTATCGCTAAGGCAGAACAAAGCAGCTCTCTGCAGTTATTTAGGACAGGAAGCAAAGGATGCTGTGTCCAACTGATAGTGCAAAAGGAATTTTAAAAAGGCAACATGTAATGTCTCAGGCCTGGAGCCAATTTGCTTCAAAGGACCTCGGTGTCCCCAAAGGGAAAATTAAGAAGGAAAAAAAAGAAACCACATGTAGAAAACAAAGAAATTCAGGCACGAAGCTGTGCTATTTTTCAGGGTGCTTTGCCCCCAGCAAAGAGCTGTACCCAATGGCCCACGTGCAATGCTGGGCTCTTAAATCTCTTCTTCAGCCCCACGGCTGGGGAGCTGCTTGTTATCACACAAGCCAGGCGTTTCCAGGCCAGGAGGGGCTATCGTGGCCATCGATCTCCTGCATAAACACACGGAGCGGCCCGGCAATTCCCAAAGCCAGAACAACCACTGTGAAGTTACTACAGCCACGAACAACTAATCCAGCTCAAATGGGCGCACACAGAATGGTTCCTTGGTGGGATTTACGTCAGTTTGCAACTCTATTGTGGCGTTATCCAGGGAGAACAGAAGGCAAGGGGTGCTAGAGCAGAACGGGGAATGTTCTCTCCAGCTACACTCCCTCCCAATGCATCCTCCATGCACTTGGTTCATGAGGCTTTTAGACTCATAGAATCAAGGAGTGGTTTGGGTTGGAAGGGACCTTAAAGCTCATCCAGCTCCCTGCCACGGGCAGGGACACCTTCCACTAGAGCAGGTTGCTCCAAGCCCCTGTGTCCAACCTGGCCTTGAACACTGCCAGGGATGGGGCAGCCACAGCTTCTCTGGGCACCCTGTGCCAGTGCCTCAGCACCCTCACAGGGAAGAGCTTCTGCCTCAGAGCTCATCTCAATCTCCCCTCTGGCAGGTTAAAGCCATTCCCCTTGGCCTGTCCCTACAGGCCCGTGTCCAAAGCCCCTCTCCAGGTTTCCTGGAGCCCCTTTAGGCACCGGAGCTGCTCTAAGGTGTCCCCTTCAGGAGCCTTCTCTTCTCCAGGCTGCCCCAGCCCAGCTCTCTCAGCCTGGCTCCAGAGCAGAGCTGCTCCAGCCCTCGCAGCAGCTCCGGGGCCTCCTCTGGCCTCGCTCCAGCAGCTCCACGTCCCTCTTGTGCTGCTGCCCCAGAGCTGGATCAGGACTGCAGGGGGGGGCTCCCCAGAGCGCAGCAGAGGGGCAGGATCCCCTCCCTGAGCTGCTGCTCACGCTCTGGGGGTGCAGCCCAGCGTTTTGGGCAAGCGATTTCTCTTGTAATAACCCAGCAGTATCCCAACACAAAGGCAGTTTACCAAACTCGTGTCATCACCCTACCCAGGCAATGAACCCTCTTATCCCAGGGTATTCTCCCCAGGAAGATCAGCTTGCAAAGCCACTTCATCTCCAAGCCTACATACAGCAAAGGAAGCAGCAGACAGCAACCACCAGCTTCATGAACCACGTCCTGGGGAAGAGATTTCTTTAAGCCTTGTCCTTGTGTGAAGATTAAAGAGCCAAACCCCATCTCTCATATATTTACACCTTTGGCTTGTCAAAATACGGGGGCAGTTTAGATGTCTTCCTTCAGAGGAAAAAATAAAGTCCTGACTTTTCCTGTTTGGGAAGCGGGCAAGGGGAAAAACACCAGAGCGTGCTGGTTCCATTTAAAACACACCAAAAAAACCCAGACACACAGAGCACAGGATGTGTAAAAATAGGGCTCCTGATTAGATCAGGACAATCGACTATTTATGAGTCCCACCTTCTCAGCTTGGAGAGGGACTTGTCCTCCTCACCCACCCCGTGCCATGGGGGAAAGGCAGTGAAACAGGCATCTTGCAGCATTAAGATACATGAATTTAAGGCTTGAAACATAGTTTAGTTAAGATCTAGCATCTATGAACTTAAGTAAACCACGTTTCGTGCCTTAAGATCTAAGATCTATGAACTTAAGGCATGTTTCAAAGCTTTGAATCATGGTTTAGCTGAGTTTAATGCTCAAGGACAAATTAACACAGCTCCTGCCTTTACAGAGGACTTTGGCTCTGGAATGAAGTCCTGTGAGGCATATAAAAAGAAAACTATCCAGTGTGACCCTAGATAGTGAAGAAGAGACTCCAGCTACACTGATGCTCCCTGTGCCATGGGGTGCATGTGCAATCCCAGCATAGCTCACAGAGAGATGCTATTGTGCATATACACCAGGCACTCAGCAACAAAACTTGGGAGCTCCTGGTTTTGCCCATCTCCAAACCTAAATCAGGTCCCCAAATCACCCCTCAGCTTTCCCACCCCATCTTCTCCATCCCAGCTGAGACAGGGTGGGGAATAAAAGCCAAAGCAGCATCCAACTCCCCATATAACCTCTCCTCACATAGATCCCAAGCACAGAAGTGAATGGAGCCACAGGTCACTGGAGCAGTTGCACGGAGCCGGCCGCTCACACACGCGTGTTCCTCCACCCACCCCTTGGGAATGGCTATTTTGAGCTCGTTCAGACAGTGAAGCTCCCAACTGAGGAATTATCTTTACACGGCTGTAGCTGCTTCGAGCATGAGCTGCTCTAAAAATACCCCCCACATTAAGGAGACTCAGAGAAAAGCACGCCAAGAGCTCATTAAAGAGCAGCGGAAAGTCTGTGTGAAGTGAAAAACAGGCTTCAGCTTGTTCTTCAGCCTGACAACGAGCACGGGGGGACCTCGGAGCAACAGCCAGGCTCCCGAGATTTCCCGTGGGAAAGGGACAACTCCGGAGTCAAGAGAAGGGTCAGACCCCACAGCACCTGTAGACAAAGGCCAAAATATATATACATACATAAACACGTGTGTAACTATGAGGTTTACATGTGACAGATAGAAAGCATGAAACTTGGAGGTGGCGCAAAACTTGGGACCAATTGCAATAGGCAAGTAATAGGACAACAAGTTATGGATTAACCTAATGGATCAGCACTGTGGGGTCTTCAGAATCACAGAAATGTTTAGGTGGGAAAAGACCTTTAAGATCATAGAGTCCAACCATTCCCCAGCACTGCCAAGGCCACCACTAACCCATGGCACTGAGGGCCTCGGCTACATGTCTTTTAAATACCCCCATGGACGGTGACTCCAGCCCTGCCCTGGGCAGCCTGTTCCAATGCCTGAGCACCCTCTGGGGAAGGAATTGCTCCTCAGCTCCATCTAAACCTCCCCTGGGGCAGCTTGAGGCCGTTTCCTCTTGTCCCATCCCTTGTTCCTTGGGAGCAGAGACCAGCCCCCTCCTGGCTCCAGCCTCCTGTCAGGCAGTTGCAGAGAGCGATAAGGTCCCCCCTGAGCCTTCTCTTCTCCAGACTAAACCCCCCCAGGTCCCTCAGCCCTTCCTCATCACACTTGTGCTCCAGGCCCTGCACCAGCTCTGGTGCCCCTCTCTGGACTGCCATTGTCCAGGAAATGGAAGACAAGAGGAAGTATTCACATGAAGGGCTTGCAGCCGAGATTTAACAATCCAGTTGTATCAAATCAGATCTATAGGTTGATAGCAAAGGGAGGCCATGAGTCATGATGCCAGAACCAAACAGTTCCACTTGAGTCCAAATCCTCTTGACGGAAGAGGAAACAACTCATCAGGAAGAGGGAAATGCTTGGAATGCCTCATTATTTTAAAGATGCAAATGCACTTTATTTACAATGCTTGAAAGAACAAAAAAGTCCTAGAATAGAGAAATGCAGGAGAGTCTGTGTGAGTGAAGGGTCCAGACAGGGATGTGGAGCTGTTGGAGCGAGGCCAGAGGAGGCCCCGGAGCTGCTGCGAGGGCTGGAGCAGCTCTGCTCTGGAGCCAGGCTGAGAGAGCTGGGCTGGGGCAGCCTGGAGAAGAGAAGGCTCCTGAAGGGGACACCTTAGAGCAGCTCCAGTGCCTAAAGGGGCTCCAGGAAACCTGGAGAGGGGCTTTGGACAAGGGCCTGGAGGGACAGGCCAAGGGGAATGGCTTTAACCTGCCCGAGGGGAGATTGAGATGAGCTCTGAGGCAGAAGCTCTTCCCTGTGAGGGTGCTGAGGCGCTGGCACAGGGTGCCCAGAGAAGCTGTGGCTGCCCCATCCCTGGCAGTGTTCAAGGCCAGGTTGGACACAGGGGCTTGGAGCAACCTGCTCTAGTGGAAGGTGTCCCTGCCCGTGGCAGGGGGTTGGAGCTGGAGGAGCTTTAAGGTCCCTTCCAACCCAAATGACTCTGATTCTATATGATTCTATGACCTCACATCAAATCCCCTGTGACATCTCCCCTACAGACCCTCTTTACCTTTTAATTTTCTCCCTGCTCAGTTTAAATGACACATCCTGAAAGCCACAAATTAACAGAGCAATAATTACCAGCCCTGCCAGAAAGAACACACAGACCAGCGTGCCAGCTCCAGAAACACACCTACTGCATTCCCTGCTGCCAGATGGTAGGCAAGCAGACCACAAATCTTTCATTTAGAACTTCGGCTTTCAGAGGAAACATTCCAAAATGCAATTACCCTCAATACAGCACATTTTAACTCTGCATCTCTGCCAGCGTCACGTCGCTGTTGTTTTCATGGCATTTTTCAGCTTCTGGATGGGAATTCATCCATTTGGATCATCCCTCCCCACCTAGGAGCTGGCTTCTCCCAAAACTCCTGGCTGATCAGACACTGAAAATAAACAAATTGCTCCTTTATTACACCTTTTCTGAGGAAACACAGTGAAAAATCCCTAAAGCTTTGCCACGAGTGATGTGTTTCTGCTGGAAAACAGGAACACGCTGCTCACTACAGCACCAGATGAAGGACTGGATGCAAAACATCCCCTCCATGCAGACACACTGCAAGTAGTAGCCAAGGAGAAAAGGAATACTGAAAAAGCACAAATTTTAGTGGCAAAAGTCATTCCTGGGCAACAGCTCAACTGAAAACAGGACAGAAGTGGTTTTCTGTCCTGAACCAGCTCACATTTCTAATGTGAGAGTGTTGTCAAGGGGTTTATTGAGTTTCCAGTCCAGTCCCCACTGAGCAGATGGTCAGGTCACAAAACCCCCTTGCTGGTCACTGTAATTGCCAGTGATTTCAGCAGAGACTGATGGAAACCCTGTTATCAGCACCCCTGCGACAGCATTTGGTCTTTACCCTCTTGGGGCAGCCAGAGAGTCATAGAATCCCAGCCTGGTTTGGGTTAGAAGGGACCTTAAAGCTCCTCCAGTTCCAACCCCCTGCCACGGGCAGGGACACCTTCCACTAGAGCAGGTTGCTCCAAGCCCCTGTGTCCAACCTGGCCTTGAGCACTGGCAGGGATGGGGCAGCCACAACAGTCCCTGCCTGGTTGTGTTTCTCTTCGCCAAGCAGACTGCAGGGATGCCAAGGTCAAACCTTCACAAAGTCAAACACAGGTCTGAAGAAAAATACCTTTATACGCCACAGCTGAAGAAATGCTTTCAGGTACCTCGTAGTCCTGTGACTCTTCATGGATTTAGCTAGTTCTCCCAAGAAACAGAGCAGAAAATAGGGATACTCACAGTGCTGGCAGAGATAAGAGCGCTACATCTGCCAATTCATTCAGCAAGATGCAGTTGCCACCCCTGTGGAAGGGGATGGTCCCCCAGAAGACCAAGTCACAGGTTTCAGACACGGAAAACGACCTGTTAAATCACTCCTAAGTGTTACATAGATTATGCAGAAGGACATAAACCCCCCGGGTTTTGAAGTAGCCTTTGCAGGACTGCTCCTTCCATCCTTGTAACATAACCTACTGCTAGTCTAAGACGCAGGAAGCCACATTCTCCTCTTCTGACTGGCAATTCAGTCTAGTATATTCCACTCCAACATGAAAAAAACACCCTCAGAGCCTTTCAGCAAAGCACATTTGTTTGAATTTATGCATGTGTACTTGAGAAAACGCACATAAAACAAACTAAGCTGGGGGCAATTCAGTCTGAACAGCAGTTTCAGCTTGCTTCTGCAGCTTTGCTGCTTTAGAAGGTTGAGAAAACCCCTGCCAGGCAGCCTCGGTGCCCCCACCACAACCTCCGTCACTGAGACTGAGCTGAGATGTTAACAGCTCGAATGAAGTATCTTCTCAGGCAAGACTTGAAAGCACAAGGAGACGATTAACAGCACATTTGGGGGTTAGAAGCATCGCGGCATTCAGTGAGTGTGAGAGATGTTCAGGCAATGTTAATCTCAAGAGGTGGTTTCCTTTCTCTGGAGCTCTCCTACCCCATCCCATCTTTGTGTTGACTTCCCTTCTCCTCAGGTCCTCTCCCCCACTCCTGCCTGCCTATGGAAAGGAAGCTGAATATCCGAGCATGCCAAGCCCTGCAGCACAGAGGCTGCAGGCAGAGCAGTAGGTACATGCCTCATCCTTAGACTCTGTATCACAAGCTACAGAGGTTGCAAACACAAAAGAAACTGGATCTCTACAAGAAATCCCCGCTGGCAGCACCTTTCAAGTGCTCTGTTCCCATCAGGGCTCTTTCTTTTGGATTATATTCTCCTCTTGACAAGGAGCTTTAGTTTTGCGTATGCTGCCAGACACTCAAAAGGCAAGTTATTCTTCAACTAAGCATCACTGGGGTTGTGCCAGGTTGAATCCCAAGTCGCGTTTCCTGCTTTTATTTCCAGCTTCCATTTATTTTTCTGTCCTTGCCACCACTTGCAACCTCTGCATCACAGTTTTATTCATGTCTGTAATTAAACATGGGTTTATTATTACATCTTAAAGATGGAGGGCTGTGATTAGAGTCAGGGAAAAGCTGTGACTGCCCCATCCCTGGCAGTGTTCAAGACCAGGTTGGACAGGGCTTGGAGCAACCTGCTCTAGTGGAAGGTGTCCCTGCCTGTGGCAGGGGATTGGACGTGGATGAGCTTCAAGGTCCCTTCCAAACCAAACCATGCTGCATTTCTATTATAACAGGCACTTAAGCACCCACGTCCCTCACATTTTGCCCTTCCTACTCAACTGCCTATTATTACCTATGGCTTTCAATACAAATGAAAGCACTGCCTAACCAGCCCAATCTGGAGTAGCTAACCTCAGACTAACTGAGCACCCTGCACATTACACTTCTGTAGCAGAACCAATCTGAGCATCAGCACTAAAAATGCTCAAGAAAAAAAATAACTATGATTATGCTTTTAACCTGTACGATCAAAACCTTGTCCTGGATGAGACAGAGATCCAAGAAATTCAACCTAAAGACATGAGCCTGAAGTCCAAATGAAGCTGCTCTCCATAGCCCAGCTAAAGACATTTCATAGAATCACAGAATAGTTCAGGTTGGAAGGGAGCTTAAAGTTCATCCAGCTCCAACCCCTGCCACGGGCAGGGACACCTTCCACTAGAGCAGGTTGCTCCAAGCCCCTGTGTCCAACCTGGCCTTGAACACTGCCAGGGATGGGGCAGCCACAGCTTCTCTGGGAAAAGTCTGTGCCAGCGCCTCAGCACCCTCACGGGGAAGAGCTTCTTCCTTATATCTAACCTTCTATCTTATAACCTTATATCTTATTTCACAGTGCTTTTGATCTAGTTGCTAGAAAGCCAGTGTTTGACCTCACCTGTATTTCCAACAGGCAGCTGGGTTTAAGGAAAATAACACCACACACTTTATTTCAAGGTTATTTTGCACAGATCCGGGGAGAATCGGAAAGGAATGAAATGAGATCGTGTTTCCCAGAGGGGAATATTTTGTTATTAACTTCGAACTTCCATGTATTTATTTAAAAAATAAATAAATGGACAAAGTGCAGACAAATAAATGGACAGCAGGGCCATAAACTGATAATAAAAGACTTGGTGGAGTTTTTCCTATTACAACTATTTGTGGCAAAAGAGTTAACTCCCCTCAAGACACACAATAGTATTTGAGGCTTTAACAAAAACACAAACACTCCTGACATGTTTTACTGCAATCAGGGGATGTGTCATCTATCAAGTTCCCTTCCAGCACCTATTTTGGAACTCCTTCCAAAATAAAGTGCAGTTAAGTTTGTCTGGCACGCAACAATTCATGGCACGACACCAACAAAAGATGTTCCTTTTTAGTTGCTGCTTCCAAACCAAGAAGCAAACAACAGGACCAATATATGAGTATATAGAAATAAGTTGTTGATTTAATGGGTGGGTTTTTTGCTCGGAGCAACCTACTCTAGTGGAAGGTGTCCCTGCCCGTGGCAGGGGTTGGAACTGGAGGAGCTTTAAGGTCCCTTCAATACAAACCAGCCTGTGAACCTGTGACACAAAGAAGCCATCTACCTATTAGTACTGCATGGCCCCGAAACTGCTTCAGCATACCAAAAATAAGGCATTTATATCAATTATTTATCATTTTATTTTTATCCTGGCTGTGCTACTCCACTGCTCAGGGTCTCAATCACTGCACCATTCATTTCTGGTCACTGGAAGGTGCTACACGGATTCCCAGGAACTGTGCGGTAAATCCAAAGCTGTAGCAAAAGCCACGAGTACAGGACAAATTGGAAAACTCCTATTTCCAGCTTGCCTTGTCCAGAACATAAATGCCCCCATCTATTTGGACTAATACACCTAGCCAGGCTGCAGCATTTCCAGCTTGCACAGCAACAGGAAAACAAACATCTTACCAGGACCACAATGTGTCATGTTGTGCTACTAGTTCAGAGGAGGAATCACAAATGTGACCATCACTATGTGGCCTTAGTCTCTTTTGCTTTGTTTCATAGAATCAAGGAGTGGTTTGTGTTGGAAGGGACCTTAAAGCTCCTCCAGTTCCAAGCCCCTGCCACGGGCAGGGACACCTTCCACTAGAGCAGATTGCTCCAAGCCCCTGTGTCCAACCTGGCCTTGAACACTGCCAGGGATGGGGCAGTCACAGCTTCTCTGGGAAAAGTCTGTGCCAGCGCCTCAGCACCCTCACAGGGAAGAGCTTCTGCCTCAGAGCTCAGCTCAATCTCCCCTCTGGCAGGTTAAAGCCATTCCCCTTGACCTAAGCCCCTCTCCAGCTTTCTTGCAGGCCCCTTCCAGCAACTTATCTTACTGTTGAGCTCTTCATTAGTCAGCAAAGGGGGAAAAAAAACCACTCCTTACACTCATCTTTTCCCTTTCTGTTCCTCTTGGATGGCCACAGAGGGGAAGGAAAAAAAAATCACCACACTTGGCTTTCTAGTGAACCTTTTATGAAAGATCTGACAAATCTCTTAATGTCACTGACAGATTTTAAGGAGGAGGTTTTGTTTGCTCACTCTTGAGAGCCTGAAACTCCAAGCAAGCACATAGTTAAGCCTCAGTCAGAGCCACACACCCTGCTCCGCTGTGTCAGTATCCTCAGCCCCAACATCCAGAGAAGGTTCTGCATGGGGGAGAGCAGCCAGCTCGCAGCTTGGGAGAGATGTTTGCAGCTTTATTTGTCACAGAAAGGGAGGCAAAGAGTTATTTCAGTGATGAGATGGAAAATTAAACCTCCTTTGGGACACACACGAACCATGAGCAGGCTGGTCCAGGGGGAGAGGTGCAGAGGAGGGATGAGGTTATTGCAGCTCTGCCAGCATCCTCGCCCTCCTAGCACGAAGAGTGAAGCACAGCAGTTTCAAAATGAGCAGCAGCAACCATGGGGACACCTGAGGAGGCTTTGGTCCCCTGCATGTCAACCTGGCCTAGTGGAAGGTGTCCCTGCCTATGGCAGGGGATTGGAACTGGATGAGATTTAAGGTCCCTTCAACCCAAACCACTCTGTGATGATTCTATGTCACTTCTGGGTTTTCAAGAAGCCAAGAAACACTTTCCTTCACTGGGCCAGCAGCTGCTGGTGAGTCTGAGACACCCAAGCTACAGCTCACCACACAACCATTGAGCTAAATCCTCATCTATTAATACACCCAAGGGCAGATCCTCAGGCTTCCTCCTCACCCAACCAGGGCATGCAAGGACACGTGTGCTCGCAGCACTATCTATTGTGTAGGACACATCACCACACCCAGAGTGGGCAACATAGAGGGAAATCAGCTCTGTGACAGCCCTGCTCCAACACCAGGACACGAGCAGACAGGTCAGGTCACCCTTAATAGACTCTCCCCTCACCTCATGTGCTCAGGGACACCAGCACATTCACAACTCACTGGATGTTCAGGCCAGGAGCAAGCTGTTAAACAGTAAGTCAGGTAACAGGTTGGTAGACAAAAGCCTAAAGTGCCACAAGGATTTGGGGAAGAAAACAGCCACCTTTGCAGACGTGGACCTTTCCATCACTGCTGCCTGAAGTTTAAGAACCCAAAGGCACCAGTCCACCCCAAAAAGCGGGATTGTGAGTAGCTTCATCCTCAATTTTCCTAACAGCTATGTTGAGATGCAGCAGGAACAAAGGATTTGCTCACCTGGTGCTCTGCCCCAGCTAATGCTGCTCAGCTCCTTCATGGCTAAGTGCCTGAAAGAGCACAAATCAGTGTGTGTGTGTCTTGCCTGAGCAAACCACCAGCCCTAAGGCCAACCCAGAAGGAGAGATAATTATCCATACACTGATTTTCAAACCCGAAGTGGATTTGGAAGCAGAGAGAGGAAGTCCAGCAGACAGGCACACTGTGCATCCTCACTTGTACAGGACAGAGGGCACCTGGAAAACAGGCTATTACAAAGAAACAATTCCTTATGATGACCCAAAATTGCATCTAGAGATTCTATTCAAAAGATGTTACTTCCTAAGGTGTGGCCACAGGAAATCAAGCAGCCTTGACTCCTACTTTCAGATAGTTCATGAAACTATAGCACTTAACCTATGGTGCTGGAGGAGGAACAAGGACAGCATCCTGCACAAGAGCTAACCCAGCCCACAGCCTGCTGGCCTCCGAGGAGAGCAGCCAAAGCCAGGCTGAAGGAACCACTCTGGTGGCAGCACGGTCTCAACAAGAGCCATTCCAGTGGCTCCTCAAACTCAGTGAGAGTGGGACAACCTCTACCAGAAGCTTGGACACACTGCCTGTAAATGCCACGAGTGTCACACACAAGGCAGTTGATCTTCACAAGCGGAGTAAGCCAGGCTTCAGCAGAAAGATGGAGACAAACTGACTCCCCAGAACTACTATCCAAGTTTATGACAGGCAAAGGACTGTAGAATCCCAGACTGGTTTGTGTTGGAAGGGACCTTAAAGCTCATCCAGTTCCAACTCCCTGCCACTGGGGTTGCCATGAGCAGGGGGTTGGTACTGGAGGAGCTTTAAGGTCCCTTTCATTCTGTGATTCTATGCTTAGACTAGGTCAGTAAAATGAACAGTTGTGTTTCCTCCAGAACACTAAAGCTGTGTCACATACAACTGCCAGGCCACAGGTCAGCAACAACCTATTGCTAATATTAAAGTGGAAGATGGAAAACACGATCCCACTTTCTTTAGTGGCTTCTGCAGCACATGAAGAATCCTGCAAGCTACAGGGCACTAACCGTGACTGGACAAAGCAGGAGTCTTTCTCATGAAACAGTCAGCTAACATGTAAAGATACAACACAGCAAAGGAGACAACAGCTTCTTTGGGTGGCAATCACACATCTGATTCACTAGCATGCTTTGAAGGAGCCAGACTTGCTAACCAGGGGGATCTGGTCAGCCTAACACACTCAAATGTTAACAGCATCATTAAAATTCAAAGGAAGAAATAGATGGTTGATGTTCCTCTAGTCCGGTGTGTTTCACAGTGGTTTAGAGAACGGAGTGAACATCAAGATGACATTTTGCGAAGGACACAGAACTATTCACTTGGCTTAACTCCAAAGCAAAAAGCTGCAAAGGATCTTACAACACCGAGTATCAGGTGACAAATGACAAACTCAGTGTCAGCAGTGAAGCAGGACACTCCAAGGGGAGGAACAGGGGACAAACCCTTTATAACACACCAAAGGGCTCCAAATTAACTACCAGTGAGGAGACGCCAGCAGTATTGTGGCTATATTGTCAGAAGTGTTGGCTCAGACCACAGAGGATGCAAGAAAAGGAAGAGAAAGCAAAGCAGAGAACACCACTGTGCTGCTTCACCCACCTCAAGATGTGAATCTGCATCTCAATCATGATGTGCAGCTCTGATCTTTCCAGCATCATCGCAGAAAGGTGATAGTTGCATGAGAAAAGATACCAAGAAAAGCAACAGGGATAATAAGCAATTCAAAAGAGCTTTACCAGGAGAAGAGAATGAATTGATTAAGAACCTTCAGTTTGAAAGGCAAGAAAAAAGACGACTTAACTATTTCTTGTAATCCTTTGTGACAGCCCAGACCTTGTCCTAACAAAGAAAACCAATTCTAAACCCTAAAGGAATACACAACGCACAATTAAACAGCAGAACTCATCACTGTCAAATGTGAGAGCAGAGCAAAATGTTGACAGGACAGTCGTGGAGAAAAGATCCAGGGAAAGCTCTTGAATAGAGCTCTACAAACTGTGCTGAAAGTCTCCAAAGTGCAGTGATGTGCTTCCAGTCTGTATTTGTTCTGTGCCTCAACTACTAAGCACCCACTCCTCACAACCCTCAGAGATGGGACAATGAAGAAGAGAAGCTTTTGGTGTGACCAGTACAAACATTTCCATCATTTTCTCAGCTATTAGGTAGAAAGCACTTTCTTGCATCTATCCTGAATCCCTGCTGCTGCAATTTTAGTCCAGATCCCAGCCTGCACAGAGCCATAAAAGAAGAGCTTTTCTTCATCTTCTCAACAGTCTATTCTTCACATGAAGATGATTTGTGTGCCCATCTTGTCTTCTCTGGATTAAGCAATCCCAGTCCTTTCAGGCCTTTCTCAAAGGTTGTGTTTGCTCTCCTTTGGGAAGAAGAGTCAGTCAGTGTTATTACACTTCCACAGCCAAGACTAAACAGCCATTTTATTTCTTCCTTTTTAGAAGAAGGACAAAAAAACCCTTTCAAACCACTAAAAGCAGAATCAGAAAGAACAAGACAGAATGGACAGTCTGGGTAGACCTAAATGCCACATGACTCTGCCTATAGAGGGGCCATCAGCCGAGCTCCTAAGCCGCTACTCTTCTGCACTCCCTTATAGGCAGGACAGCAGAGAGCTCTAAAGATGAGCTCAGCTGCAGCTCGAGATGAAACACAGCTCAGTCATACAAAGTGACCACTCCATAAGACGCAGACAGATGAACTGAGCAGCCTTTCCCTAAAATTCAAGGGAAATATCCCATTTTTGCTCACTAGCTCAACACTATCGCAGAGGAGGTGCCTGGAGGATAAGCAGGAATACAAATGCAGGGAGCTACTGAGAGCCCAGACACGAGACCACATCCCACAGAACAGGAAGAGGCATTTGATCATCTGTCCTTTCACAGTGATTCATTCAATTCCAGAAAGGAATGTGCTTGTGTGAGAAAGACCAAGGAAATCCAAGGTATAAATAATTGAGCAGTACAGTCTTGCAAGCTGCTCCCTTCAGGCTTCAGGTGCAGACTGAAATAAGAAGGGTTGTATCAACGATAAGGACTCATCATCTCAAAGCTGTTTGCAGTGCTAAGGTGCTGCAGACGAGAAAGTATCCATAAAAGCTGAGCTCATTCAGTAAATGATACCTTCAGGCAGAGATCCCTGATGCTCCACACATTAAACCAGACCAGTCCATCTCCTGACAGACCGTTAACACCGATACCAGATTATTTCCCTGGAGTTGCTGATAATTCTTCCTTCCCAACAGAAAACCTGGAGCTGAACAGCATCAGCCTGACCAGAAGGGAATGTTAATATAATTCAAGCAGTGCTGCAATGAACTGGCTTTTAAAAGCCACTTAATTATGTACATATGAACAGAGAGCCAGGCTCATCTTCAGGAGATTTCCCTGTCTGGGTGGCAGGAGAATGGGCTGAAAGATGCTTCAAAAGATCCTGTGAGGCTGTTATGAGCAGACAATTTACAGGTGTTACAAGCAGCTTCCTGAGCAAGCTCTGTGGCCGACAGTTAGTGTCTACACACTCTGTGCTATTTCTTCACCGTGTTGCCTTGCTGGCAGCTGGCATTTCATGAATTACTGTATGTAAAGCAAGGGATGAGCCTGTAGAGATACTGTGTGTGATTTTCAGATGCTCTTCAATTCTTATTGTGGCCAAGACCTTGGGAAGGCACTTCTTAACCAGCCCAGCATGTGTAAGAGAAGGTATACTTTATCCCAGTATATCCCAGACCCTGGATCAGGGTCTCCTTTACCTCTCCTCACCCAAGGCAGGCTCAGCTGAAGGACAAACCGCAGCAATCACAGCCCCCTACACCAGTAAAGGCAGTCCCAAAGGTGATCCAGACACTATGCCATCTTCATTCCTCCGCTCCAAAACACAAACAGGGAAGATGTGAAGCCAGATGCCTGTCATTACTCCTCGCTTCACATCTGTAACACAGACCGTTATCCTCATCTCACCCACTGGAACAGAGATTAGGACCAGCTTGGACAGGCTTCATTCTTCACTCCCAACCCAGAGGACTCAAACTGCTGCTCCTGCTCCTTACTGTGTCATGGTTTCCATGCTCATCCAACTCACATAAAGCAGTTACACTCCCCAACCAAGTAAAACAGTCTTCTACCAGGTGAGGGTAGAAGATCATGGAAACAGGCAACTCATGGATGAAGGACACATCCAAGTTCATGGACATTAGATGTCTAACAGAACAGCTGGCCCCCAGACCCGGTATCCTGCCACCAAATCCCTTGTGCCAGTCTAGACACTGGGAAGCCACAAAATGGCCCCAGGATGAAGCTGGAGTGAGGTGATCCAGTGGAAAAAAAAATAACTCAAACCAGGTGGGAAAGGGGAGGGATTGTGTTCCAGCACCCACATGAATGCTGTGCCACACCAATGCTTGGGAGGAGCAAACGGAAGATGGGAAACTGCTTCAGCCAATTTTGGCCCAGCAAAATACACCCCATAGCCCCAAACATGAGCAGCAATGTGCACTTCAGTGCAGGCAGCCTACCTCAGTGCCATTGACTATGGACCAGGAACCACACAGCAGGTTAGTGCCCGCTTGGACAAACTCATTGAGCCTTTATAAATCCAGCAAGATTCAAATCTTAACTTCTGCCACCACCGAGTCCCTCGCTCCCATCCCCATATAACCTCTCCTCTGGGCTGGAAACAGTAATTGTGCCACCACACAGCAAAACACATTGAAGTTGAGCTGTAATAAAGCAAAACATTCTTTAGCTGGCTTATTTTTCCATCCAGATCTCTTTTCTAGCCAGTAGGGTTTGTACTAATGCCATAACTTTCAGCCTAGGAGACACTGGGGAGCTCAGAGGGGCTAAGCAAGAGCCCCAGCACTTGCTGGACCCCATCCATAAGTTTATATCGAAGAGCAAAGCCTCAGTTTTCCTAGTTCAGCACCAGAAACCTGAAGGACACAGGAACAGGGCTGTAATAGTTCCAGCTCAGCTCCATTTGAAGCTATAGAAGAAAATAAACCAGAGAACATCCCCTTCCAGGTCATCAGTATCAGCTCAGGAGTCAGGACCTCAGACAAGCTGCTGCTATTTGCACTGTATCATTGCTCCAGCCTGGACCTGAGGCACCACCCAGCGATATCAGCAAGCTGGGCTGCAGCAACAGCACCTCTGGCTCCCACACATCCAAGCTCAGGTCTCTCAATGCCATCCCCATCAGCCAACATCACCCTTCAGCCAGAGCCTGAAGATACTAAGATGCACCTAAGGTGATGTCCCTATGGGAGATGAAGTTAGTTATATCCATTAGTCCCAAATGAGAACATTACATGTCAAGCATTCAAGCCAGAAGACCAAAAAACCTAAAAAATATAACTAAATAAAGGCAGTTGAGGACCCCTGGCTCCACTGTTTAAGATGAACCTGGGCATGGGGGACACTATGGGCAGGGGGTGAACATGACACACTACCATTAAATGGTTTGGCCAGGTAGTTCCAGGTCAGCCAAAGCAATACTAATCCCAGACACGGTCATGGAAGAGTTGATAAAGGATTTAGGGAACAGAGCTTAATTACAGGTCCTACTTTAATCTCAGCCAAGAGCTGCTTAGTAGAAACGCTACCCCATTAAGTGTGCTTAATTTCATTCTTGGGTCAAACAACATTGTTAATCTCTCTGAACACACATAATTAGAAGATATTAAACTCCTATTAAATATATAGTCGTATATAAAAGCACAGACTGGATGATTAATTGCTGAGATATCACATTTCTAAAGGGGTGCAGGTAAATCCCAACGTAACCGGTAAAGTCTCAACCACTAAGGAACAGTCTAGAAAGCAAATATATATAAAAGAAAGAGAAGAAAAAACAAAAAGCCTGATGATATAATGTGCAGATGACACAAAAGCTGGCAGGATAACAACCATGAAATCAGGCAGCCACAGAGAACAATCACTTGGAAATCTTGATGCTTCCCAGCAACTCACACTGCAGGAGAACCAGGCACGAAGGTACGGATGCAGCAGTGAGGAGCATGATCCAGTGCTTCCAAGAAAATTACTCTGCATTAAGCAGTAATTCCTGTTAAAACACTGAGGGAATGAGAGCTTCTCCAATCTCAGTGTGCAGCAGGAAACTACTCCAGTATCAGCGTAATTGTATCTGCTTCTGAAGTGGTGGAGAGACATGAGAATACTGTAACTACATCTGTGTGACCAGACTGATGCAGTTACGGTTTTTAACTTATCAAATGCTGTTTAAAAACCCTTCGGTGACTTCAAAAAGCTGCAAATGCAGCTTGAGAGCAGGAAGAGGGTTTTCAAGAGCGACAGGCTTGCAGAGCTCGAGCTGTAAAATCAAAGTGAGATTACTAAGAAGTGACTTGAAAACAGAAGCCGGTATTTTAACCGTGAGAAGACACACGGTGTGAAAGGATGCTGCATGGGAAAGGACAGCAAAACATTCCCAACCAAAACCAAGAACTGCTTCTAAATGAATAGCAACTCAGGTAATCATAAAATAGTCAGGGTTGGAAAGGACCTTAAGATCATCTAGTTCCAACACCCTGCCATGGGCAGGGACACGTCGCACTAAACCATGTCACCCAAGGCTCTGTCCAACCTGGCCTTGAACACCTCCAGGGATGGAGCATCCACAACCTCCCTGGGCAACCCATTCCAGGGCCTCACCACCCTCACAGTAAAGAACTTCTTCCTTATATCTAATCTAAACTTCCCCTGTTTGAGTTTGAACCCGTTACCCCTTGTCCTACCACTACAGTCCCTGATGAAGAGTCCCTCCCCAGCATCCTTGTAGGCTCCCTTCAGATACTGGAAGCTGCTCTGAGGTCTCCACGCAGCTTCTCTTCTCCAGGCTGATCAGCCCTAACTTCCTCACACAGACTCATCCTTAGATGACAGGCTGAGCACAGGGAGAAGTCGCTGCAGCTATACAGCCCACATTTATGGGGTTTCACACAAGATAAGCTCACTGCTTCTCCTTTATTCTGTGCCACTTTGAGTCAATCATTGATAATCCAGGAGTACAGCACAAAACGTGGGATATTCTATACAAAGGGCTGTGGGAGAAGTTAAAAGGGAGAAAAGTGAATCACAGAAGAAAATAAACAGCCTCAGCCAGGCAATAAAGTAATCTCTACATATCAAAAGTGACATACATTCACATATTTCAATGCTGAGCAAATGCTGTATGAGATAGGTGAAGGACTACCCCTTTCTCCAAGAGTAACTTTGAGTAGAAACCACAGAAGCACCCATCCATCCTCACTCACAGCAAGAATATTGCAGACCTTCCTAGCTCCCCCTCACGAAAAAGCAGCTGAAGCAGGCAGAAAGTTCATCAAACAGCAATAAACTGGATCAGTCAATCGGGTGCAATAAAAATCAGAGCACTCGGGTGTCACAGCTTAGCCAAGAGGTGGTTTTAAGCAAGAAAGAGGTTTTCTTTTCCCCTAGGAGGTTATCTGATTCTCCAGAATTAAGTGATTCTTAGAAACCTAGATACAGAGAGGAGAGCCAAAAATACTCCACAAAACCAAGAAGCGTAACACGAGAGGAAAAAGAAAAAGAGGAATTAGAACAGCAGAAGGAAGTGGAATTCGGAGCAATGGATATAATTAGGAGAGGTTGAATAGCAGGAAAGACATCCTGAAGTGGATTATTTTGATTCCAGGAGCATCGCAGACTCAAGGGGATCCCCACAAAGACTCACTTAACTTGTTCAGTGTCCTTCAAACACAATGACATTCACTAGCAGATATAAAAAAGAAGAGACATCGTTGGCATCAGAGCCACGAGCACAGGAGGACATGAGACCGGCACAGCTCATACACAGCAGTTGCAACACTTCCTCACACGCTCTCATCTCCTATTTTATATTTAGGATAAAATTCCTCTCCTCAAGGAGGGGCAGGCTTCATCCCACATCTGCCCAGCACCCAGCACAATGGAGTCCCAGCCGCCGACTCCCAAAATCACAGCAAGAACAGAGCAGAAAAATAGGGCTGGAAGGGACTTCAAGAAGGCATCTCGGCCTTCCCCTGCCCCAGGGCAAGAATTACTACACTTGCTATTTGTCTAGCAGAAAACCCTCTCCCTGATGGGTGGGACACAAACCCAGCCAGACAGATGAATGAGTTGGACCTTAAATTTAACATCTTAACCCCTCCATCGCCCTCTGATAATAATAATTCAGAGAATCACAGATCACAGGATGGGTTGGGTTGGAAGAGACCTTAAAGCTCATCCAGGTCCAACCCCCTGCCACGGGCAGGGACACCTTCCACTAGAGCAGGTTGCTCCAAGCCCCTGTGTCCAACCTGGCCTTGAACACTGCCAGGGATGGGGCAGCCACAGCTTCTCTGGGCAAATTCAGCCTTGAGCACTGCACCAGGACAACGCAGAGTCAGAATATCTCACTGTGCCAAGGCAGGAACTGATTAAAGTGTGATTCTGTGAACAAACCTGGCTGGCAGCAGGGGCCCACAGTCCTGCCTGTTTCTGAACCACACTCTGGGACTGCTCCTCGAAGGGAAGCCAGCCTGGCTCCTGAAGACACACTTCTTCCATGATGCCTGTAACAAGTGAGTCACCCTTTTATAAAGTTTCCTTCATCTTCTTTTCCAGCACATCGTGTTTACCCTGAGCTGGGCTAGTTTCAACTCTGAAAGTCCTTGAAGCAGGTATTGCTTATGCCTGTATCAAAAAATAACACTCCTGATGAAGTACCACCGTTCTGATACCAAGCACAAACCTTTCTCTGCCTCAAACACTTATTAGTGTTCCTCTGTGGGTATGCAAAGACAGACATTAAGCCAAACTCCTCATCTAACCTTAATACTAAGGAACAAGATAAACTGCACTTGGTTCTACGAAATGGAAAAAACACCACCCACACTCTTCATTCTGGCAGTTCCCAGACATTGGAACCAGTTTTTTCAGTTTTCATAAATCTCATTCTCATTCAATTTACCTTTAAAGGTTTCACAGGAGAACTTCACAAGGAAAACTGCAAGAAGTCAAAAAACCTAAAGAAATGGGCAACGCTATAACGAGATAAATCCATTGCTCCAGAAATGAAAAGCTTTCCCATTTTCATTTCGGGCCCGCACTGCAGTATCAATGTAAGTCAAACAGCTTAAACCCATTGCTTTTTAAAGACATGTGAGTCATTTCAAACCATGACTTTGTAAAACTTGGCTATTGAAAAGAAACCAAAGGGCTGCAGTGGAGGGGGTGGGAGAGGAGTTCTCCAGAGCTGTTTACAGGGAAACAATCCCACCTGGCACGGAGATTTCCAGTTGAGCAGCTGATGCAGAGCAGCTGAAAGAGGAAGGTGAAAGCCACAGCGCTGCCCTGCCAAAGGGCTAAATGACAAAGCTCAGCACCAGGTTTTCAGCTTGCAATAATGCAACTATTTAGATTCTGAAGCCAAGAAACACAACTCCACCTTTCCCCACTCGCAGCCCAATAAATTTAGCTACAATGAGCTGTAAATATCCTCGACCCATTTCTATCAGCAGCCTTCCCGAGGACAACACACACGTGTGTGCTCAGCACTCAGAGTAACACATACTGGTTTTGATACAAAGTTCTTTGGAGAACTTCTGCTTTACTTTAAAGAGATGGAAAGAGGGATGAGGTGTCTCAGTTTGCCAAAGTCATTACGTAGCATCATTCTCCTGGCAGGAGCCAACAGTACATAGTCTGGCTAGCAGGAACACATCTTAGATCACAGTATCAGAATCCCCAGAACGGTTTAGATTGGAAAGGACCTTAAAGCTCACTCAGTTTCAACCCCCTGCCACAGACAGGGACACCTTCCACTAAAGCAGGTTGCTCAAGGATGAGCAATACTTGTAGATAGTTGTGCATCACTTAACTAAAACATGATATTTTGTAAGAAATCAGGTGATTCCTCATGAGGCACAGGCTTCGGTCAAACAGCCACATTAACACAGCAGAAGCAGGAAAGACATCCCGAAGTGGATGTCTGCTGCAAAACCCTAACCAGCATCACAAAGAAACACCTAAAAAGGCTGAAACACCAGACCTAAACACGCTGAACGGAGCCGAAGGGAAGGGGCAGCGCTCCTGGGCAGCAGCTCCATCCCTCTACGCTCCTGGGCAGGAGTGGAGCTCGGCACTTAACTCAAATGAAGCAGCCGGTTCTCCCAGCTGAGGGATACTGCAAGAACCACTGGGAAATAGATGCTTAATAGGAGAACAAAGGTTCCATTAAGCAAACAGAGGCATTAACTCATATCAATCGTCAGGATGGTAACTGTCCCCATACCCGCAGCTTTATTAACCACGGTATTTGCGAAACTGACAAGAAATCGACCAAAAGGGCAGGCGATGGGTTACAAGGAGAAATTGGCCAGATTCCGGGCTAAGGGCTGGAAAACGCCCTCCTTCCCCTCCTGCACCAGCACCGAGGGGCACCGGCAACCGGCCCCGCAGCGACCCAGGCCAAGGGCGGCACCTTGCAGCTCCCGGGAGCCGGGCAGGGGCGGACCGGGGGCTGCGGGCGCTCCGCACGGACGGCTATTAAATATAACCATTAAAACGCCCTGATTCCCCCCCCGAGTTCCTATGGGGGAGACGCAAGAGAGCTCTGCCCGAGCTCCCCCAGCCCCGCGTCCCGCCGCACCTGAGCGTGGGGCCGATGCAGGCCGTGTCGGTGCTCTCGATCTCCCGCAGGATCCGCTCATGCTCCGCCGCCGTCTCCAGGCTCTCCAGCTCCGCCATCTTCCCCCGCTCCATGGGGCTGCGCCGTGCCGGCCACACCTGCCCTGCCCGCCCCGGCACGGCCCTTCCCGCCCCGGGCAGCGGCAGCACCAGCGCCGGGGCCGCCCGCGCTGCTCCGCTCAGCCCTGCTCCGTGCAGCCCGGCCCGGCCCCGCCGCGCCCGGCACGCCGGGAAATGTAGTGCGGGCCGGGGGCGAGCCGCGGCCTGCGCCGGCGCTGCCAGAGCCCGGCACCGAGGGGCGGGGAGCGGCCGCCCGGGGCGGTGTCAGCGGCTCCGAGCAGCCGGAGGGGACAGCGCGGAGCGGGCGCTGGGCGCAGCGGGGTGTGAGCCATAGAAGCGGCTGCTGGCAGCCCCCCGAGGGGCACGGACCCATGGCAGGAGCCACGTGTGCCCCATGAGGAGCACAGCCCCCTGCCCATGACACCCACCATGGGGAGACACAGTCCCATGGCAGGGATTCCCGCGTCCTGCTCCGTATGGGGCACAGACCCATGGCAGGAGCCAGGTGTGCCCCATAAGGGGCACAGCGCTATGGCAGGGAGCCCCCTTGTCACCTCCCTGAGGGACATAGCCCCATGGCTAACACCCACAATGGGGAAACCCAGCGCCATGGCAGGGACCCCCCTGTCCTTCTCCATGAGGGGCACAGACCCATGGCCACACCACCCACTGTGGGGAGACACAGACAACATCCCCCTTAAGGGGACACAGCCACTTGGCTGTGACACCTCCCTGAAGGCTACACCCCATGGCAGAATCCTTGCGAGGAACTTGATGATCTTAAAGGTCTTGTCCAACCTAGTTGATTCCATAATTCTATGTCAGGATCCTGTGTTCTTCCCCATGAGGGGACACAGCCCCATGGCAGCAACATTGCCCCTGAGGGGGCACAGCCGTGTGGCAGCATCCCCGTGTGTCCCATGAGGGAACATAGTGCCATGGCCACCATAGGGAGATGCAGCGATGGCATGCAACATCCCTCCTGAGGATGCAGCAACATCCCTCCTGAGGGGACGCAGCCCCGTGGCTGCGGTACCTCCCTGAGGGGCACAGCCCCAGGGCAGGATCCTGTGCCCTCCCCTATGAGGGGGCCACAGCCCCATGGCCATGAAACTGACCATGGGGGGACACAGCCACCATGGCAGTGACACCTGCCATGAGAGGGATAGCCCCATGTCTGTGACACCTCCCTATGGGGCGCAGCCCTATGGCAGGATCCCTGTGTCCCCCCTGAGGAGGTGCAGCCCCAGGGCAAGGACCTCATGTGCCTCATGAAGGGACACAGCCTCATGACAGCAACACCCCCCTTGAAGGAACACAGCCTCGAGCAGAGGCATTCCCATATCTTGCGAGGGATGAACCTCAGCTCCTCCTGCCCCATCCTGTCCCTCAGCCCCATAAAGGATGTCACCCCCACCCCGAAAAGGTGCCATTGACTGTGTTCCCAAAGAAAGCACCGCACCGACACCAAACCCCTTTCAGTTTGATCCTACAATGTCCCACCAGCTCCTGAGCTGCAGTGTGTCCCCTCCAAGAGCTGCGCGACCCAGGAGGCATCTTCACCCAAGGACACATCAGCGCTTCCTCTGAAAAACACCACTAGCCCCCAGAAATGTCCTTGGACGTCAAGGTCTCCTCAAGGTTTAACACTGCAGCTCCCTCATTTGGAAGCAGCTGTTTATTATTGTGATGACTTTGTGTTGTGAAAACGGCGCTGGAAGAGTCCCATTCCCAGCCACACGTTATCAGGTGCGGCGGAGCCGTCCTTGCACAGGAATTCCATGCTCTGCCAGAGGCACAGTGGGGATGAAAAGCAGGACCAAGGCCAGGCTATGCAGATCACTGAGGGTTCCTGCATTTGCTTTTGTTGTTTTATCTTCTGAGATATAAATAAACTACGCTTATTGTATGAGCACGCCTCTGGCTTCCCTCACCACTGCTTGCTAAGGTTGAATGCTGCTGGTTTGAATATCCCTGTATCATCACTAAATTAAATGAGAAGAAGATAAAAGAACTTCCCAAATGCACCATGACTGGAACAATGCAGGAGGGACAAGGAGAGCCTGGTGGAAACTTCTTTAGTTCATGTGTAGTTCACCAGCTCTTGCATATCAGCCCAGAGCTGCCACGGTGCCGTATGAGGCCAGATGGGTGTCACTTTGGATGTGTTGGCACAGCAGTCACCATGGAGATGTGGTAGAAGCTTTCTGAGGACCAAGAAGCAAAGAGGCACATCAGTGTTGGAAAGAAAGGGGATAAAATAACCTTGTGATTTCTGAGCCCCACATCCTGGTGCTGCCTTCCCTCAGTTGGGTCTGGAGCTGTAGCAGGGGGAAGCACTGTGCATTTTGTGCCTGCATCTGCCAGCTGCTGCAAGGAGTGATTTAAACATGTTTGGTACCTCAGATTGTTGAGATGAGCTACCTGTGGCTATGGGAAATATATAATGTGCTGCTTGGTGCGTGTTACATACCCAGCTCCAGTGTAAAATCTGTAGATACCAGCATCTACCACTGTTAGCAGCTAAGAAGATTACTGGTTTTGTTCAAATTAGAGTTTGTGCTGTTGAGAACTGAGCCAATATTCCCGAAGTAGGTAGTAACTATTGTGTGGTTTTCACTGAGCTTTAAAAGCAGGATTAAACAACAGTGTTCAAAGAGTGAGTGGCTGGTACCAATCCATAATGGTTTTAATGACAGAATGAATCACAGATCATAGAATGGTTCGGGTTGGAAAGGACATTAAAGATCACCCAGTTCTAACCACAGATCTCTTTTTACCCTTGCCTGGTAGAGTTAAAAGTCTGTTGTCCAGTCTTTGGTGTTCACATCTGGTCCTGAGGTCTGGGGTCACCCAACCTCTTCTTTGACCAGCTGAACAGATTGAGCTCTTGCAGCCTTTCACTCTAAGGCACATTTTCCAGTAATTTCCTCATTTATGCTTTTTTGGGGGGCAAAAATCACCATATTTCAAGATTTTCCTTAATCTGTGTGTGCCAGAGGTGGGCAGAGCAGTAGCTCTTGTAACAAACATAAAGAGAGCATGACCTATCTGCTCCTCCTCAACATTGTGTCGATACCATTGTGGATACCATTAGCCGTTGGCCACAGGGTCACACTGAGGCTGATGTTCAGCCGATTACTCACCATCACCTTCAATTCCTTTCAGGCCACTGCCACCTGGGGTAAAACTTTCCATTCTGTAAGAAAAGGCACATTCTTTGTCCCTGGACACATGGCATTTGGTCACCATCACATGAATATTCATTTCTAGTGTCTGGCTTACGGAGCAGTCTGGGACTTGCCCTTATTATTTGCTGCCACACAAACTTTGTACCATTTGAAAGCCTGTCCTCAAGAAGTTTATTTAATCTTACCAGTCACTGACATAAACATGGTGAATTTCTATTGTTGTAATTTATTAATCATATCATCATGCAGAACCAACACAAATGTGTCAAAGATGTCTGTTACCAGCTCATAATCTCATTGAAAAATGATAGTGAGTTTGCCAGACAGATTCTATTTCCCTTAAAACCATCCTGGCTGATGTTAACTCTTATGTTCCCTTAATTTCCTACTAATGAAGTTCTATATAATTATTTTTATGGGGCTAACAACAGCCTGATGGAGCTTTAAAAACTCTCCCTTCTCGTTACTAACCACTCATTGGTGTTTTCTAGTCCTCCAGAACTTCCCTAATGTTCCAAAAACTTCCTGTAAAGATCAATGTAACAGGTCAGAAAGCTTGAGCAGCCTTCACACAGCCTCTTACACAGGTTACCTGGGGCTGCTGGTCCAACAATCTGCCTCTGTTTGCAGCTGCTGAAATGAAAAGTCATCATCACTGTCTACAAATCACTGTGGCACCTGGGATATTCCCAAATTCAGGACCAGCTGTAATTCTGCCTTTTCACTGGTATAATACCAACATCAGAATTTCATAGAATCATAGAATCCCAGCCTGGTTTGGGTTGGAAGGGACCTTAAAGCTCATCCAGCTCCAACCCCTGCCATGGGCAGGGACACCTTCCACTAGAGCAGGTTGCTCCAAGCCCCTGTGTCCAACCTGGCCTTGAACACTGCCAGGGATGGGGCAGCCACAGCTTCTCTGGGAAAAGTCTGTGCCAGCGCCTCAGCACCCTCACAGGGAAGAGCTTCTGCCTCAGAGCTCATCTCAGTCTCCCCTCTGGCAGGTTAAAGCCATTCCCCTTGTCCTGTCCCTACAGGCCCTTGTCCAAAGTCCCTTTCCAGGTTTCCTGGAGCCCCTTTAGGCACTGGAGCTGCTCTGAGGTCTCCCCTTAAGGAGCCTTCTCCAGATTTTCTTACAAAGCTCTTTCTTATTGTGCTTATTTTGTTTTCTCATGTTGTGTTTTTACTTTGCTGAACTCTTTTCTCACTGCTGCTTCTTCCCTTCCAGTCGCCTCCATGCTCCTCTGACCGCACCTATGCTCAAGTAACACCAGGCAGGCGTGATGCCAAAGCTACTCTTACATTTGGTCTCTCCAGTGTCATTCAGGAAAACATTTCACAGCAAAACAAGGGCACTAGCAAACAGATCCAGGGATTAAAAGTGGAAAGAAAGGAACAAGCAAGGCCAGATGCTGTTGACCTGGAAGACCAGCCTCCTGCAGGGACCTGGGGGACTTGGCCTTCACGCTAGAAACTCAATCTCAAGCAATCTCTCTGGGTAGGTCCCTTCTGGGTATGGGCTGGAGCCCCTGTACTTGCTTCCACACCCTCCTGCTTCGTGCCCAGCCCCTACCTGCTCCCCACCTCTCCCTTCTGCCTTCCCCAAACTCCTTAAGCCATAACCCCGCTCTCAGCCTCAGCATTTACTTTCTCCTACCCAACAGAGCTTGAAGCTGGACAAGGAAAGGAACGTGAGATTTCTAAAGCAACAAGAACACCCTGGGTGCTGACTAAGCACACAAATCACCCGGTTCTGTTTGCTCTGGGTGTGCAGCAGCCTGGTTTCCTTCTTAAAGGCTGACCTTTAGCACCCTCCACTTCAACCCTAAGGGAATAAATAAACCTCCACTGCCCAGAGAGGTGCCTGCATTTCATTTATCCCTCTTCTCTCAGCCACCTTCCACGTTTTTCCACACGGAGCCAACCCAAAGCACCTCCCGTGAGCCTGTGAAATGCAATCTTGCTCTTTCCAGGGGGGAGAGCTCAGGGCTTGGCTGCCCTTTTGCAGGATAAGGGGAAGGATTGGAGCTGGGATGGAGATGCAGAGGAAGCGAGGAGCTGCGGGGAGCCGGGCTGGCTGCTCCTGGTTGTATGGAGGGTGGGAGAAGCGCTGTCAGCAGTTGCTGCTTCTGAGAATGGCCACAGCTCCCTCTGCACTGATCGCTACTGTTCCACACACTCTGATGCCACCCACAGCAGCCCCAGCAGCCAGCCTGGCTTGACCGAGACTCCATACAGCAGTTCCAACATGGTCATGCTGCTCTCAGGCGGGTGCCCTCACCTAGACCTGGTTCTGCATGGCTTATTGCCCAAGGTACATTCATCTGCACGTAGCAGTAACCACAAAGTAATCCCATCTTCCACAACATACTTATGGAGGATAAATCCATGTTTTCCAGCCACTAGGCTCTGTGCTTAAAATCCTGTTCTGCTTTACATTCCAGGACTGAACTAAAATTTTAAGCCTCTCTGATGTTATCATGCTGTTCCCCAAATCCCTGCTTGGGACATACCTTGATGCTTCTACTCGCAATTCTCATTTTCTCCTGCATTTTTTTATACCTTTTTTGTCTGAATAAAGGAAATTAGTGGCTTGGACAGACTGAAACAGATGGACTTTATCAGAGTTCTGATCTTCAACCTTTGTGGAGGATTTTCAAAGCTGAGTTTCTGGTTTAATCAAATACAGGGATGGAGATCTCTGGTGGCAGTTCTGCGGTGAAGATCTTTCAGCAAGCTGTACTGGGATATCTAAAGTCCTGCCAAAACCCACATGGCATAGCACAGCTTCACCTAGACAGGGTTTAAAGACCAAAGTGATGGATCCCCATCCGCTCCTTAGCTCTGGACTGTTCAGCTGAACCTGGGAAGCCCGTGCTGGCAGGGACCAGCTCAGTGAAGGAAAAACCTGGTTTCCCTTTCATTGTTTAGAAGCAGAAGGACAAACACGTTCGCCCTTATGCTTGAGAGTACATGATATATTTCTATTCCACATACATCAGGAAGTAGTTAGCACCATTGCAAGCATGAAGTTCTTCTCTCCGCCACAGCCCCGTGCTGCACGGCTCACCCAGCAGCAGAAGGGGTCATCGCTTAGGAGTAGAAAGAAGACCCTACCTCCTAGCTCCCAACAAGAGGAGTTTCCTCCCTGCGTGCTCCCCTTCTCATCACAGATAGCAGCAGGAGCAAGGTTCCTGCTGTGCCACTCAGCCCATCCTCATTATCCTTGCTGCCATGAAACCCGGCCGGATAGCAACCCTGCTGTATGGAGCGAGACATCTGCTGGCATCCGAGGCATCTTGTCCTTAGGAGGTCACACAATTAGCTGCTGAACATGATGAGGTCCCACAGTTGGGGTGACCTTTGGGCTGCTAAAACAACAAGCAGAGCTCGGGAGCGAAACCACAGTCATCCCTTCCAGCAGCCTGTGGGTAGTCATAGCAGTGACAGCTCCAGCCAAGGCCACCTCGTGTGACTTCGAGCCCTGCCCTTCTTGCATGGTAACTCCAAGCAGAAATACCCAGGGCTCTTCCTGAAAGCTATTGTTAACAGTCAATGCAGAAGGAATTTAGCACTTCCTCTCCAACACGTGTGAGCCTTGGCAGTGTTAGGGCAGCTGCTGCTCCAGAGTACCAGTTCCATGGCATTCCCACCACCCCTGTAGTGTGTGGGGTGAGTTTTCCCCTCTGGAAGCCCTCCTGCCTTCTCCTGGATTTGTAGGAGCCCTGTTATATCCATCAGAAGCTGCTGAGAGCGTTGCAAACACACATGCACAATAAAACAGTGCCAACAGGATCCATGCCAGAACAACAACGCGGCTTGGGTGACTTCTCCAGATAAACCCAGTAAGTACAATCTCAAATGATGGATAATTCGGGCAATTCTAATAATACATCAGTAGATATTTAACATCAGCACCACAAGGAGAAATTTTACTGCCCTGGACTTCTTTGCTGGCTTGCAGCAGTGATTGTCCCTGGAGGAAAGTCCCCAGGACCCCTCGCTGTCCTCCTGGTTCCCTGGGCTCAGAGCTTGACCTCAGCTCCCTCCACGTTTTAAATGCCTCTGACACCTAGTGCTGGTTCTCTCAACTACAGCCTGAGCTGCAAGAGAAGCCTTAATGCCGATGGTGAAGGTGAAGAGGTGCCTGCACCATGGAAGAGGTGCCTGCAGCTTGTTGTCCCAGCACAGGAGAGTGCCAAGGTGTCCACACTGAGACCCTGGCAGAGCAGCTCCTGCTGCCTCAGGAGGGTCTGTGCCACCCTGCTTATGCTCATGCTCACCCAGGGATGAGGTGATACTCATATTCCCCAGGGGAAAAGTCCTCCCTGGACCAGCTCCACCAGTAGCACGTGGCTTCCCCCTGCATTCACCAATGCTGCTCAGGCAAAGCTTGTCATTAACTCTGGGGAGACCCCCCCCTGCAGTCCTGATCCAGCTCTGGGGCAACAGCACAAGAGGGACGTGGAGCTGCTGGAGCGAGGCCAGAGGAGGCCCCGGAGCTGCTGCGAGGGCTGGAGCAGCTCTGCTCTGGAGCCAGGCTGAGAGAGCTGGGCTGGGGCAGCCTGGAGAAGAGAAGGCTCCTGAAGGGGACACCTTAGAGCAGCTCCAGTGCCTAAAGGGGCTCCAGGAAACCTGGAGAGGGGCTTTGGGCAAGGGCCTGGAGGGACAGGCCAAGGGGAATGGCTTTAACCTGCCAGAGGGGAGATTGAGATGAGCTCTGAGGCAGAAGCTCTTCCCTGTGAGGGTGCTGAGGCGCTGGCACAGGGTGCCCAGAGAAGCTGTGGCTGCCCCATCCCTGGCAGTGTTCAAGGCCAGGTTGGGCACAGGGGCTTGGAGCAACCTGCTCTAGTGGAAGGTGTCCCTGCCCGTGGCAGGGGGTTGGAGCTGGATGAACTTTAAGGTCCCTTCCAACCCAAACCAGTCTGAGATTCTATGAGCTAGGGAAGGTGTCCCTGTAGCACAGTCACATCTGTACAACAGGCCACCTTCCAGGCCTTTCCCAGCTCTATCGCCTTCCCAGCCTACCTTACACCGTTTCTGAAAACCCAGTGATGTCCTTTCTGCAATGTACAGCCCTTTCCCTTCCTTCTCCCATGCATCAGATGCTTTTATATTGTATCTCTTGATGTACTATTCAAATCCCCAGCCAACAGCAACCATTTATGCTTTAAAACGTGTCCTCTTTAGAGAGCTCCAGGGCAGTCTAACTAAAATGCATTGATTCCTAGTGATTACATTAAATTGTATTCTGCTCCATGCCCTTTTCCAATATGAACTGACTCTTTGCAGCTGTCGTCTGCTCAGGTAGCAGCTGCCACTTCTGGAGTCTTTCTTCCATAGGGAGAATTTCTCTATCCATGCAGTCCTATGGATTTGGCTGTTATTCCTGATGCTAAGTTCCCTACCCTTATGGCAAATCATCTCCTTTTCTCCCTGAGGTGCTCGGACGAAGGATAACAAGAGTGCTGGTACCTTTTTGTCTTTGAAGACATAGAACATGAGACTGCAGCAAGCCTTGGAATTGCTGAGCCATGCTTAGGATTGAGTGTTCTCCAAGAGAAGTGAAATAGCCACTCTCAGCACAATTGTATTGAGTTAAAATCCAGTGGAAAAGCCAAAGTACTGTCATGGGAGCCACTGGTGAAACAACACAGAAACACCAGGGAATTAAGTTCAACCTCCATAACTACATAGGCAGAGCTCTGAACATCACCTTGACCCTCACCATCTGCTTACGGAGTGTCTCCACCATGTGCTGTGTCCATCAGGTGATGGAGGAATACATCTTGGATAATACAGTCTTAGCAATGATATAAATAATAGCAATACCAAACAATACAAATGATGCCCTTTGTGATATAAAGTGACATTTAACTCATCCTCAAATGACTGGCTTAAAAAGCAACCCAGGGAATGAAGGGAGCTGATCGGAGGGGGATATTTCATAGCTCTCCTGGGTTATGAAAATGTCTTTTCCTATTACATTAACCAGTCTTTATAGCATGAAAGTGTATATTAGCTTTGTTTATCTATATGTATGAGCTCACATTATACACTCTGGTGTGGTAGTGGAATTTTACTGGAGACTTTGGCATTGTTCATGCTTACGTAAAACAAACTAAAGGACAGCTTCGCGCTGGAAATAAGGACTTTGCTTCTTGGAAGCTTAGACTGACCATGAAGGCTAAAGGATACCCCAGGACAATGAGATAACGCAGCATCCCAGCCCCTCTGACACGGCTTTGAAACCCTCCCAGCATCATCTGGTGTCGTAGATGAGTAACTGCAGCAAGGCTGACTCCAGGGACGTCTGGATCACTAGGAAGGCAGGAAAAACGCTGCAAAACTGGAGTTGCTTTGCATTTACTATGATTAATAACCAAGGAGGGGGGAAGTATTAGTGATTAGTCAAATCATGTTGCACTTGAATGCTTGAAGGGTGTAATAACACCATGTAAAACCCCACCAGGGTGCTCTAATTTGGCTGGGAAACTGGTGTCCCACTATGAATAAATATTTACTCTTGTAGTTTGTGTCCCAGACTCTCTCCTTGGTCAACTGGGGCTGGTTGTGGAGTTTTACAACACCCACTGGGTGGGATTTGCTCTGCCAGGATGAGGAATGTCGATGTCCTTCTGTTCCCTCTGCCCCCCATACATCTGCCCCTGCAGCAGCTGGACCAGGCTTTACAAAGTTGAGTAGATTTACACCAAGATGTAAGTTCCTCAACAGTGACAGGGATGGGATTTTGCTGCAAAGCAAGGAAAATATGTGGGTGCAGCAACTAAAGAAGTGATGATACCAGCGCTGATGTAACAGAGGAAGAAGCCACAGATAACAAGTCTACCCACCCACCCAAGGTCAAGGTAGACACCCACACCAAAA
Organism: Strigops habroptila; assembly: GCF_004027225.2. NCBI lineage: Eukaryota > Metazoa > Chordata > Aves > Psittaciformes > Psittacidae > Strigops > Strigops habroptila. The sequence goes on from NC_044283.2 coordinate 1,556,135, forward strand.
GAACACAGTGTCTGGCATCAGTAAATGGTGTGTCTGAGCCAGAACAGCAAATACAGCACTAGGACATCCCCAAGGAGCGGGTGGTGAGACAAAAAGTAATGAATCACAGAATCATAAAATCCCAGACTGGATTGGGTTGGAAGAGACCTTAAAGCTCCTCCAGTCCCAACCCCCTGCCACGGGCAGGGACACCTTCCACTAGAGCAGGTTGCTCCAAGCCCCTGTGTCCAACCTGGCCTTGAGCACTGCCAGGGAATGAATAATGAGGTTTTGCTCTTGTTCCATAGGCAGTTGTAGCTGTCAGGGCTCGAGCACATCTGAGGTTCTGTGGTGTCACAGGTCGACTGCACGAAAGCAGCACTGTGAGCACAGGAAATCATTTTGCTGAGGCTGCAATGACACGGAGCCAGAAAGATACATCCCATCACCCTCAATTTGCCTAAATTTGCACAGTACAAGGCGCATCCTTGACAGAAGCCTGTTTGTTTGCTGAGGAGCACAAAGGAGAGAATTAAACATCAAGGATTTATAATTTCTCTGCTGCTCTGCCCTCCAGTTACACCTCTGGGCTGGTTTGGACACTAGCTGCGTCCCTCTGATTTCTTTATTTTTAGTGAATATTAGCACAAGCAACTTTTATCACCTAAAAAAACCTGCTTTTCAGATTCTCAAGTCTACTTAGAATCATAGAATTGGTTTGGGTTTGGGTTGCAAGGGAGCTTAAAGCTCATCCAGTTCCAACCCCCTGCCCCGGGCAGGGCCACCTTCCACTAGAGCAGGTTGCTCCAAGCCCCTGTGTCCAACCTGGCCTTGAACACTGCCAGGGATGGGGCTGGAGCAGCTCTGCTCTGGAGCCAGGCTGAGAAAGCTGGGCTGGTTCAGCCTGGAGAAGAGAAGGCTCCTTAAGGGGAGACCAGGTTGGACGGGGCTTGGAGCAACCTGCTCTAGTGGAAGGTGTCCCTGCCCGTGGCAGGGGCTTGGAACTGGATGAGCTTTAAGGTCTGTTCAACCCAAACCAGTCTGGGATTCTATAATGATCTTCTGCACCCTTTGGTGCAGTCTGGTAGCAGGTTAGATGGAATATATGGTCTGTGGGAAGGAAAGGCCAGGAAAACATTGGCCTTTTCCCATCAGGTCTGTGATGAGCGCAGCTACATGGGACAGGATGTGGTGCCAGGCTGGGAACTGGGGCAAAACTGTGCTGGATGCAGCAAACTGGAGCTGCGAAAATGGGAAGGGGGGAACTGGCAGTCACTAAAGCAAGTTCTGCCATCAAGAAGCTACTTGTGAAGAAAATACGCATTTGCTGCCTTATTTTTTTGCTGATGATCTTAATTTTACTGAACGTGTAAGATTTGCTTTAGCAAAACAAATATCACTCTTGGGTTTCTGCCACACCATGAATTTTTAATGCTTTATTAGAGCGCTGGAGGGTTTCAGCCCAGTCTACAGCTGCTTAATGGAGTGAGAATCCACTTTGTTACCTGCTCACGCACCACAGGGACCATCTGTCCCAGGGATTTAACAGCTGGGAAACCAAGCCCAGCTGGCAGCTAATTCCACACAAACCAGGTATCCCTTGGAAAAACCCTCTTTGTAAGATGTCTGTGTCTTGATGCACAAAGATATCTTTAAAAGGCTTTTAGGAGTCTTTGGGATCTGACAGAGCATTCACTCTGATAAAAATTCGCTGAGCATCTGATAAACAACTGGTGCTGAGTGCTAGAAATAGTGATGGAAGAGGGAAAAGGTGCACAAAGGCTTTGTCCAAGAGGAAAGTTGCAGCAGTGGCAGGCAGCAAACTGCCAGAGCTGGGGAGGTGCAAACAGGGGGGATTCCATAGAATCACAGAATCATGGAATACGAGGTTGGAAGGGACCTCCGGGATCATCCGGTCCAACCTTTCCAGGCACAGCATGACCCAGTCTAGATGTCCCAGCACCCTGTCCAGCCCAGTCTTAACAGTGTCCAACACTGGGGAGTCACCACTTCCCTGGGGAGATTTTTCCAATGGTTGGTTATTCTCATTGGGAAGAATATTCCTCTTGTGTCCAGTTGGAATCTCCCCAGCAGTAACTTGTGCCCATCACCCCCCATCTTTCCCATGGGACTCCTTGTCAAAAGGGAGTCTCCATCTTCTTTGTAGCCACCCTTTAAATACTGGAACATGGTGACAAGGTCTCCCCTGAGCCTTCTCTTCCCCAGGCTGAACAGTCCCAGCTCTCTCAGCCTTTCCTCACACGCTTCCCAGCCTTTGGATCATCTTTGTAGCCCTTCTCTGGACCCCTCCAGCCTGTTCACAGCTTTTTTGTATAGCAGGGACCAAACTGAACCCAGTATTTCAGGGGTGGCCTGACCAGCGCTGAGCAGAGTGGGACAATGACATCTTTATCCCAGTGGTGATGTCCTTGTTGATGTTCCCCAGCACCCTTTTGGCTTTCTTTGCTGCAGCTGCATGCTGTTCACTCCTACTGGGCTTGTGTCCCCCAGGATCCCCAGGTCTCTTTCCATGGAGCTGGTCCCTAGCCAGTCAGATCCTAGCCTGTGCTGCACTCCGGGATTTTGCTTATCCAGGGGCAAGACCTGACGCTTGTAAGTGTAAGGGGGAAAAAATTAGGAATAATATAATATAATATAATCACAGCAGTTTGTGTTGGAAGGGACCTTAAAGCTCCTCCAGCTCCAAGCCCCTGCCACGGGCAGGGACACCTTCCACTAGAGAGGTTGCTCCAAGCCCCTGTGTCCAACCTGGCCTTGAACACTGCCAGGGATGGGGCAGCCACATTTTGAGTTAAAATAATGCATTAAAAAATAAATATTGGAGAAAAATCAAACTGCAGCCGCGCATTGGCCACGCAGCGCCCCGCGCTCCCCGGGGCCCCGATCCCGATCCCGATCCCGATCCCGCTCCCGCTCCCGGTCCGAGCCCAGGTCCGGGTCCCGGCCCGCTGCCGCCCCGCTCGCTACCCGCACAGCGGCGCGCCACTCTGGCCACGCCCATCCATCATACGTCATCTGACCGAGGCGACCGCGGTGACCAATCGGAGCTGGCGGCGGTGCCGGTGCGATCGGAGCTGCCATTCACAAAGCCGCTGGGTGAAGGGAGGGCATGAATGGGGCGGATCACGTGGTGAGGCGTTTTGCCGCGCCTCCTCCGCTCAGGGCAGGGATGGAGCCGGGAGCGGGGCAGGGATCGGGGCCGGGATCGGGTCTCGGGCGCTGGGGCCCGGTGTCATGCGTTCTGACCGGCGCTTCCCGCGGCTTCGGCCGCAGCCTGGCGCGGCTGTTGGCTCCACGCTTCGGCGAGGGCTCGGTGCTGCTGCTGCTGGCGCGCTCGGCGGCCCCGCTGGCCGAGCTGGCGGCCGAGCTGCGGGGCAGCGCCGCCGGGCTGCGGGTGGAGTGCGTGGCCGCCGACCTGGGCTGCGAGCAGGGGCTGCGGCAGGCGACGGCTGCGCTGCGGGAGGTGCTGCCCGCCGGGCCGCCCGGCCGCCTGCTCCTCGTCAATAACGCCGGTAACAACGGGAACCCTCCGTCCTTTCCCCCGCTTCCGGGCTCGCTGCCCCTCGGGGTAGCGGGACTCAGCCCCGGCGAGCCAGCCCTTGGTTCTACACCGAGGCTTGATCCGTGTTTTGGGTGCTAGTAAATAGGCAAAACGAGTAAATAAAGGAAGGAGCAGGAGGGATTTCACCCTGCCTGGATCCTGTTATTGTATTAAATTAATGAACTGGGGGAGCAGAGCAGGGATGGTTTGTTGCCAGGACCATAGTGCTTTGCTGGTTGTGGAATCATAAAATGGTTTGGGTTGGAAAGGACCTTATGATCATCTAGTTAGAACTCCCTGCCATGGGCAGGGATACCTCACGCTAGGCCATGTCACCCAAGGCTCTGTCCAGCCTGGCCTTGAACACTGCCAGGGATGGAGTATTTACCACTTCTTTGGGCAACCCGTTCCAGTGTCTTGCCACCCTCACAGGGAAGAACTTCTTCCTTATATCTAACCTGAACTTCCCCTGTTTAAGTTTAAACACATCACCCCTTGTCCTGTCGCTGCAGTCCCTGATGAAGAGTCCCTCTCCGGCATCCTTGTAGCCCCCTTCAGATATTGGAAGGCTGCTCTTAACTCATGCGTCCTTCCTTCTTAGGTTCCCTCGGAGATATCTCCAAGTCCTTCCTGGATCTCACTGACCCAGATGAGATCAACAGCTACTTTGCCTTCAACATCACCTCAGCACTTTGCCTCACCTCCACTGCCCTGCAAGCCTTTGGGAAGAGGCCTGGCTCCAGCAGGACTGTGGTGAACATCTCCTCGCTCTGTGCCTTGAAGCCCTTCAAGAGCTGGGCACTATACTGCAGTGGGAAGGCTTCCCGGGACATGATGTTCCAAGTGCTGGCACTGGAGGAGCCGGATATCCGTGTCCTCAACTATGCCCCGGGTGAGGAGCGGAGCTCATTCGTTAATTTTCTCCCGGCTTTATGGATAAGATTCCTGCAGCCAAACCAGGTACAGAGGGGAAATGAGCCCCAGGTTTTGCTTCCTCCTCATGTGATTTGGTTTTGGTTGCTCTTTCGCCAGGTCCCCTGGACACAGACATGCAGCTCTTGGCCCGGACTAAAACTGGAGACCCTGAGATGCGTCAGCATTTCCAAAGCATGCAGGAGAACAGGCAGCTGATAGACTGCACCGTGTCAGCCCAGAAGCTGGTGAATCTCCTGGAGGAGGACACCTTCCCCTCTGGTGCCCATGTGGATTTCTATGACATCTGAGTTACTCTCACCTCTGCCTTTGCCTTCCTGCTTTGCTTTCTGCTGAGCCCTGTGTTTGGTTATAGAATCAGAGAGTGTTTTGTCCCTACAGGCTCTTGTCCAAAGTCCAGGTTTCCTGGAGCCCCTTTAGGCACTGGAGCTGCTCTAAGGTCTCCCCTTCAGGAGCCTTCTCTTCTCCAGGCTGCCCCAGCCCAGCTCTCTCAGCCTGGCTCCAGAGCAGAGCTGCTCCAGCCCTCGCAGCATCTTCATGGCCATGATCATCTTGGTGACCCTGTTTGAGTCCTGGGTGCTGTGCAGCTTTCAAGAAAAGGCCTCTGGGTGCCTTAAAATACTCCAAGTGCCCCGATGGGGATGGGGCAGTCACTGCTTTGCTGTAGCTGTGGAGCCCTCCTGGGTACCCGCTGGCAGGAACAGGGATTGCTCAGCTGCTGGGGAGGGGAGAGCAGAGATGCCTTTTCCAAGCGAATGGGAATGGTGGGTTAAAGCTCTCCTTCACAGGACTGTGTGCAAGCCAAGGAGGTACCAAGGCACATGAGACCAGGTCCGAAAGCCACCCCAGAACGTCTCAAAGAAGCCAACAGTAGGGTTAGAGCTGAATGTCTGTCCCTGTTGCTCCACAGGAACTGTGTGCTCAGCACCAGAGCAAGTCGCCAAAGGGCAAAAGAGCCATACCCAGGGCCCTGACTCTCCATTCCCTGTGCCACCAGTGCCTTGTCCTGGCTCCTGCAGTTCTGGGATCGTCCCTGTGTGAGTTTTGTGCATTAAGATGTGGAGCAAAGCCTGTCCCTGTGGGTTATTTTGCACAAAGGCAATTGATGACCAGGAGAGGGAGCTGCCAATGGAGGAGATGTGAATTTGGGGGGCTTGGTGGGGTCACCAGCTTCCATAAACCTGTGCCCAATCACAGGTTAGAGCACAGCTGAGGCACAGCCCTGAGTTCATCCCATCTTCCTGTTCACAGGTTGTGGGTCCAAGCCTGGATCTGGGATTCAGCCCCTCCTGGGTTGTCCTTTTAATTACTTGTGGGGTTTTATCATCATTTTTTCCATCAGGTTCCAGGGGACACTTGGAGATTTGCTCTTCTAGGAAGCTGCTTATCTGCAGTGTGTGTTGATGCAGGAGAGCTGCATTGAAGCCCAGTGGCATCCCCTGTGTGCCCTGGAAATGCCCAGTGTCCCCCTGTGCTCAGTGCCAGCAACCTTCTCCAGTCCAATACCTCAACCCTGTGCTTCACATTTCATCCTCCTGGATCTGCAGTCATTAAAAGTTTCATGTCTGGTCTGGGTCTTCTGTATCATTAAAAGTGGGGGTTTGGGAGGATGGGAGGAGAGATCCTGGGTTAAGCACTGACAAGGCCCCTGTGTGCCCTCTTGGAGTCCTGTTCTTCCATCTCTGAGCTGTTTCATTAACTCTGTGTTAACTTAATCCTGTCAAGCTCCACAAACACTTCTCCCCAGCTAGTCTGCTTGGTTTCATCTTCCCTCTATGCTTGTGAAACTCATTATTAGCAAAGCCCCCTCTGCTGCTCACTACACTGACAATGGGGTTGTTCTTCTGGGGTTTGATGCTTGGTTGTGTTTCATGTGGTCTGTGAAACCTGGGTGGACCAGCTGCTGTTAAAATCCGCCATCTCCTCACCCTGCATCCCTACGGGCTTGTTCCATCCCCTCTTGGGCAGAAATCCTCTTTGGGAATCTGGCTTGCTACAAAAACATAAGTTCAGGGCTCAGACCTGGGGTCCCACATCCTCCCCTTACAGGAACTTGGACCATGGAGTTGGGATGGAGGTAGGTTAAGCCCTCTGAAAGGCTCAAAGAGCCCTATGTTGCAAGAGGAGGTGGAGAGTGCAGGGGACAGGGCTGCTCTGGGCATGAGGACCATTTGGTACCAGTCAGGTGGGAGATGCCAGTGGGCTCTTCAGGTAAGACACATGAAAAGCCAAAGTACAAGGGGGAGGGTGATTTTTGGACTGCGCATACTTACTTGAGGTCTGACCCCACTGCAGTGGCTGGGGGTGTGTCAGCAACAATCATACATGTTCTTATGTCAGGCTGCACAGAACTTTAATGAAATCATTAGTGAGAGACTGGATCAATTCATAAAATGATTTGGGTTAATGGACCTTAAAGCTCCTCCAGTTCCAACCCCTTGCCAGGGGTAGGGCCACCTTCCACTAGAGCAGGTTGCTCCAAGCCCCTGTGTCCAACCTGGCCTTGAACACTGCCAGGGATGGGGCAGCCACAGCTTCTCTGGGAAAAGTCTGTGCCAGCGCCTCAGCACCCTCACAGGGAAGAGCTTCTGCCTCAGAGCTCATCTCAGTCTCCCCTCTGGCAGGTTAAAGCCATTCCCCTTGGCCTGTCCCTCCAGGCCCTTGTCCAAAGTCCCTCTCCAGGTTTCCTGGAGCCCCTTTAGGCACTGGAGCTGCTCTAAGGGCTCCCCTTCAGGAGCCTTCTCTTCTCCAGGCTGCCCCAGCCCAGCTCTCTCAGCCTGGCTCCAGAGCAGAGCTGCTCCAGCCCTCGCAGCAGCTCCGAGGCCTCCTCTGAACCTGCTCTAGCAGGTTCATGTCTGTCTCATGTTTGGACCCGGGTCACTATTCTCTCCCTTTTCTCTCTCCCCTGGTACCCTGGAGATGCTGATACCCACGGGATGCTGGTGTCCCTGGGAACCAGCATTCCGTGGGTACCAGCATCCCCTGCCCAGGGAGCGGGCCCAGTTTCCATGCCCCGTGGGTCTGACCAACAACCGGTGGGTGCTGTAAGATGCAATGGGCAAAATAATACCAAGTCTTTTTCTTCCCTTTTCTAGCACTTTCTGTGACCAGCTGAGGGCGTACCGAGACCGGGTAACGGACACCGGCCAGAGCTGAGTCCTGAGGATGGGAGCGTCGGTGCCTCTGGAATAGCTCGGTGGGGATGGAGCGGGACACAAACTGGGGCTCCCCTCCTGCCTCTGCACCAACTCATCACAGATTCCTGCGCAACTCATTTGGTTTTGATTAAGACTCCACGTCCTGGAGCTGCGGGACTGTGCCAGAGGCTCAGTAAGGAGTAAAAGGGGTGTTTAAAACCCAAGAGGTTTTGAGCTTTCCTAATTTCAGAATCACGAGCTCCCAGCCCACCTGGCAAAGCACATCCGATGGGAATAACATGCCCTGCCCTATGGGGAGCCCCAATATTTGGGCAGTGCTCTCCCATGGGCTAAGGATGAACTCTAAAGCTGAAGGGGGTCACACCGAAATGAGCCACCACCTCCTCCATCCCAGACAGGAGCCACATTCTCCCTGAGGGGGATAAAGTTTGGCTTCTGAAGCCCAAAACCCTTCCTAGCATGGGGTGTCCCTCCAAGTGGGTCTGCCCCTCACCTGCTTCCCACCCTGCCTCCTGCAGCAAGGTACTGCACAGGGCATTTTATCCCTTTTCCTCCCTATCCCCCTTTTCCTTCCCATCTCATCCCTGAAGCAATCCCCTGGGGGTTGTGGGAGCCCCAGGAAGGGCTGTCCAGCCCCACTCTCCCAGTGTGGGGCTGCAAAGGCTCCATGAGACATCACATCCCCTTTTTGCTCTGAGAGTGCATATTTATAAGGAAATCCAATTACTTGCTGTTTTCTGTAGCGGATGGGTGCTGAGGTGATGTGATGTCTCCCTAAGCCCTGGTAAACAGGGAGACAAAGCTGGAGCACGAGTTGTGCAGATGCCTATAAACCATCTCCCTGTGTGATATCCCTATAAAACACTACAGAAACCCCCTGCGATGGCCTCAGTAGCAGTTTGGGGTAGGAATGGAAGTGCCAGTGTGATGTGCAGGGGTGACACAGCCCAAGCGCCAGCCCCAGGTCTCCATGGGACCCCCTCTAACCCCTTCCTCATTCCTGGGCAAACACTGCACCCTTTGTACTGTGGTGAAACATGGGGAATTGGGTTATGAAAGGAGCTGAAGTCAGTGCTGGGGTTTTGTTTCCATGTGTATGACCATGTCCTTGTCACAGCAGTGAGAATGAGCCTCCTAAATCCCCCCCAAAGCCTCCCAAATTAAAACCATCATGCACCCCACGACCTCCCAAATCTCAGCCTCTGCCCCGGGTTGCCCCTGGCTCAGCAGGGCAAGAGGCTGCAGCCAGGTTCCTCTGCCCCTTATTAAAGGTTTCTCAGCAGAGGGGAGACGATGACCTTTATTTTCCCATCCAGTGGCCAAAAATGCTGAGCACGAGCCTTTTGGCCAGGACACTGAGTGCCCAGCAGGCGCCTTGCTCACAAACAAGCTGCTGCCTCCGGCCAAAGGTGAATGAGCTGCTCCTCCAGCAAAGGTGCTTCTGAAGGGGAAAGGTCTGGTGGCGCCCACGCGTCCCACCCAGGGACCCCCATCCTGCGTGCAGAGCCCCCTGAGATGCCCATGAAGGGTCCATGCACACAGAATCATAGAATCCCAGCCTGGTTTGTGTTGGAAGGGACATTAAAGCTCATCCAGCCCCAACCCCCTGCCACGGGCAGGGACACCTTCCACTAGAGCAGGTTGCTCCAAGCCCCTGTGTCCAACCTGGCCTTGAACACTGCCAGGGATGGGGCAGCCACAGCTTCTCTGGGAAAAGTCTGTGCCAGCGCCTCAGCACCCTCACAGGGAAGAGCTTCTGCCTCAGAGCTCATCTCAATCTCCCCTCTGGCAGGTTAAAGCCATTCCCCTTGGCCTGTCCCTACAGGCCCTTGTCCAAAGCCCCTCTCCAGGTTTCCTGGAGCCCCTTTAGGCACTGGAGCTGCTCTAAGGTGTCCCCTTCAGGAGCCTTCTCTTCTCCAGGCTGCCCCAGCCCAGCTCTCTCAGCCTGGCTCCAGAGCAGAGCTGCTCCAGCCCTCGCAGCAGCTCCGGGGCCTCCTCTGGCCTCGCTCCAGCAGCTCCACGTCCCTCTTGTGCTGCTGCCCCAGAGCTGGATCAGGACTGCAGGGGGGGTCTCCCCAGAGCGCAGCAGAGGGGCAGGATCCCCTCCCTGAGCTGCTGCTCACGCTCTGGGGGTGCAGCCCAGCACACGGGGGGGTTCTGGGCTCAAGCGCACACTGAAGCTGGGTCATGGGGAGCTTCTCCTCACCCAATGCCCCCAAGTCCTTCTCCTCAGGCTGCTCTGGATCACTTCTCTGCCCAACCTGTAGCTGTGCCTGGGATTGCCCCTACCCAGTTGTATATCTCCAAGGCACACAACCAGCCACTCCAAATCCTCCTGCTTCCCTATGCGACAAGTCAGGAGCTTTGCAGGGGCTTCCCATGGCCGTGGCTGGGATTTGGTGGATGTTCACGGAGCCTGAGTGGGTTAGAACATAAACACCTTTCTGCTGAGCTGGCATGGTTCTCGCTGACTCTTCTTCCCGAGACCGAGCACTTGTTCAGGATGCTCTTGCATCCTCCCGCCTGTAACTCTTTGCATTCCTCACTCTTAGCCCACTGACCTACTTTCATTCATCTCCTCTCTATGCTGTCCCTTGCTTTTGGTGGCTTTAGTACTATGAAAGGAGAAGGAACAGCTCCAGGCTGGCCTGGAGCAGCTATTTAATGAGTAATGAGGGACTCATTGGTCCAGCAAGGAGAGATGACAGATTAACCCAGTTTAGAGCCAAAGAGCAGCGGGTTTGCTGGTAAACTGTCCTGTTCCTGTGAGCTTCAAATGCCTTTAATGAGTTATTATTTAGGCTGCTATGGAGGTTAATGGGGGGACATTGCAGAAATGGTCTGGGATTAATTAAATCATCTTTATCCAGCAAGGACAGAGCTGGAATCACTGGGATGGGTGCTAAGATAGGACCAGCACAGGATCCCTGGCTTTGGCATTGCTTCCAGTGCTGTCCTGTACCCATTGAATTCACCAGCGATTGAACTGGGCCCTGCAGAGCAACGACCACCTCCACCCCAGTGGGAAGGAGCTTCCAGAAATAGGATGTGGGAAAGAGCTCCCAGAAATAGGATGTTTTCCCTGTTTTTTTATGCACCACCCCAAAGCCAGCCTTTGGCCCATGTGGGATGAAGCCGGGTCCATTTCACACCACCTTGCCCACATATCAAGTGCTGAGCACAAGGCAGGCTGTAGCCAAGTTGCCTCCATGTCTCCCCTGGGATTTGGGGTCCCAACACTGGGCCGCTCCCTGTCCCCTTTCCTTCATCAAAGCCACTGATTTAGATCAGCACATCCATGTTCCTCCACCACAGCCCATCCTGTGCCATGTCTGCAGCCCACCATCCTCCTCCTGGCTTTGAAACCTTCCTTTGCTGAGTGCTTCCCTGAGCACTGAATAATCCCAGCTGATCCCTGTCCTTCCCATTAGGATGCTGGGAGGCTCTTTTCCTAGTCCAGGTAAAGGTGATCAAGCCACGCTGCGCCCATCACTCACCGCACCACATCCCATGGGAAACCCAGAGCATCTCCTTCCCTAGGGATGTCACATCCCCCTGCCCGTGGCAGTGCCGGCGAAGCTGCCGCCGAGGCACCGCGGCGAGGCCAGGATCCGCATTCACATTCCTGCTGCGAGCACACTTGTCAGCCGAGCTGTCAGCCGCTCCCGTAATAGGGCCACAGCGGTCACCCGTGTTGGGAGTAAACACAGCGGAATCTGGGAAAACAAGAGCAGAGCCGGGTGCTTCCAGCAAGGCTGCAAAGCATCAGCACACTCACGGGAGGGGGGATGCTCATCCTCCTCTCTGCCTCCCTGGCCTGAACCCCAAAACCCCCCCGGGAAGGATGGTCGGAGGCAGTGGTGCTCCTCAGCATCACAAGGGTACAGGGATGCGGTCGGCTGCTCCTGGAGTGGAGCACTGGGGATCTGGGGTGGTAAAATAGGTTGGTTGGTGGTGTCAGAGCTGGTGCATGGGATAGTTTAACCCTGGAAGTGTTCAAGACCAGGTTGGACACAGGGGCTTGGAGCAACCTGCTCTAGTGGAAGGTGTCCCTGCCCGGTGGCAGGGGTTGGAACTGGAGGAGCTTTAAGGTCCCTTCGACCCAAACCATTCTGTGGTTCTATAGTTGCGGACAGTCCCGACCTGAAGCTGCTCAAGGGCACAAGGTAGTGGAGCTGCAGGTTGGTGATGTCTGGTTGAAACCCACCCCCAGCTTGCACTGGAGGAAAAGCACCTTTTTCCTTTTTAGCTTAAAACAAATAGCATTTTACACTCTCACACGTGCCAGAGCTGCCCTGAGCCTGGGGGGCCTGTTTGGAGACAGGGTCCAGCCTCCTCAACACCCTCCAGCCAACATCCCTCGGGGTGCCCTCTGTCCCTGGGCACCTCCTGCCACCTCCAGCACTGGAGGAACCACCTCAGCCAGGCAGGATGGATGGATCCAGGCTCCGTGCTGGTCCCTGACGTGCAGCACAGGGAGGGTCAGGGGGTGTTTGATGAGGGCCGGGGAGCTCACTGGGGACGCAGTGAGGAGGAGGAGGAGCAGCCCCGGGAATAATTAGCACTGGCTTATTCATTTTGTGCTATTCCTAAACCCTCCCCACAACAAAGAGGCGGCCGGCCTGAAAAGACTTGGATTTAGGACAAAGAAGGGAGCGGGGCAGCCGAGGGCGAGCTGCAGCTTCAGGGCAGAGCGGGATGTGGATCCCACTGGATACCCAGCCAGACAGTGGTGCCCATTGCCTGGTGCCAAGGGCTCCATCCCCAGCCCTTCATATTCAGGGGATCATCACGGAATGGTTTGGGTTGAAGGGACCTTAAAGCTCATCCAGTTCCAACCCCCTTCCACAGGCAGGGACACCTTCCACTAGAGCAGGTTGCTCCAAGCCCCATCCAGCTTTCGATGCTTCTTTTCCCTCTTCCAACCAGCAGCTTCCCACTTCCTGGTGTGTTTTCTTCACATCCAAACCCCTTAAAAAGCTGAAAACCCCACAAAATATCTCCTCTGGTGGGGAGGGGAGCAGGAGGCATTATCCTCATCCAAACCAAACCTGAAATGTTGGGGGTCACTCTGCTTTGAAATCTCCCGCGGCCTTTCTTCCCATTAAACCATCTCCCATCAGAAGTTTTTCCCCTCCTCCCCCCTTCTTTTTTTTTTTTTCCCCTTTTTTTTTCTTAATTTAATAATAAAGCATCTCAGATCTCCGAGTTGCAACTCATCTCACACCTAAGTGAGATTGCGTTTTGCACAAGCCTTTCAGCTGTTTTCTCAATCTCTCCTCTGTCTCATTCTCAATTCAGGCAGTTGCTATAGGTATGTTTTAATCCCCAGCATGGTAGATTTTAATTAGTCTTTGTACAGATGGCCAATTAACATTCATTACTTTTGCCTTGAGCGATTAATTATGAGTTTGGATAGAATGGGAGACGGAGACAGGAAAGATGGGCAGGTGAATAAAAAAAGGGGATTTTAATCAGAGTTTGGGATTTTTCCTCCTCCCCCCCCCCCTTCTTATTTATATATATACACACGCACACAGAAAGAGGTGGGAAAAGCAGCAACGCAGGGCGAGTTGTGCTCCCAATGAACTGCTTCCAGTCCTGGAGCCACAGGGATGGGCTCCAATGGGGTCTCCATCCAGTGATGCTGCAGGGCTTGGGGGCTGCGGTCCAGCCAAGCTGCATCACAGGGATGGGGAAACTGAGGCAGGGAGTGCTGGGGTGGCATGAAGCACAAATGAGCCCCCAGTGTGGAAATAGCCCCCTGGGCTGGCTTTGGGTGCTGGGGCATCATGGGAATGGCCAAGGAAGTGGTGACACTGCCACCTTCTCCTGGGTGAACCTATGTTGCTCCGCGCAGGATGGGGCCCATCCTTCTCCCCTGTTGACACGTCGCTAATTCTTCCTAATTGATTTTTCACGCTGGCGGGAGGGAGACGGTGACATCCAACAACAGAGCCCTGATGTCGTGGCTTTCTCCTGCATGAAAGGGGCCGGCACCCTCCCCCCTGGAGCCCGCATACTTCTCCCTATCCCGGGTAGCCATGGTGAGACGTTGCCCAAATCCTTTCCCGCTGGATGCTGGCGATGCTCCGCGCCGCCCGTGCCAGCCCGCTCCCGGCAGCTATTTCAGGCACGCAGGCAATACGGCAGGGAAATCAAAATAGCAAAAGCCCCCCAGGGCTCATTCCTGCCCCAGTTCCTTTGGCAGAGGGGCTGCACCCACGTTTCGTGCCATCCCGGCACGTGTGATCCATCAGCGGGTTCTGGATCCGGCGTTTCAGGGTTATTTTGGGGGTGGGTGAGGTGTGTGCGTGGTGTGAAGCTGGTGGGGAGATGGGGAAGGGACTCATCCTGCTCGCTGCTGGGGAGCCTCCTCAATAGCACAGAAAAGGGGAGTAGCAGAAGGATGCTGAGCGGCAGAATCCATCCCACAGGATTTGAAGGGCTCCTTCACGGTTGGGCTGGGCTTTTGCACCCCTTCTGTTGAAATGTGGGGAGTTCTTTTTTAGCCTGTTTTACATCCTGGCCCCAGAACTCTTGGGATTGGCACTTCCCTGAAGCACAACTTCCCTTAAATCAACTGCTCAGGTTGGGGGGGGGTGGGTCCAGATCCATCCTGCCATGGCAGGGATGTGCCCGCTGTGCCCCGTACCCATGGCATGGCTGTTGGATGGGCCGCCTGCATCCCAATGTGGTCCATGGGTGGATGCGACACCTGCATCTCAGCGCGGTCCATGGGTAGATGTGACACCTGCATCCTGGCATGATCTCTGGGTGAGTGCCCACCCCAGGCAACACAGGGGGCCAATCCCATTGGGATTCACCCTCAATGGTGCTTGACCCCTGGTTCAGCTTATCCCACTTGTAGGCTGGTGAGGAGGCACAGAGCTCTGAGGAATAGGTGTGTGCCTCAGAGCACCAAAATGATGCTGGGCACCCACCCCAAGAGACCTCCCTTGCTGCAAACAAACACCTCTGTCCCCATGCTCATGAGCTGGATCTGGCCTCTGTGACCTACAGGGACAAGTGTGGCCTCAGCCAGCCATCCCCACCAGCAACCCCCAAGTTTTCCAGGGTTTTTTTAGCAGATGAAATACAGATGGGATATACAGGAGCTGACAGCCCCCATTGCCTCAAAGGGCAGACGAAGCCCCTTGTGCCAGCTCAAGGCTTCCTCTCGGGTGAGGAAGAGGAGACCAGAAGCCTCCGTACAGCACATCCCCACCTGCAGAGCGGTGGCAGGGTATGGCCCTCTCTAAGTATACGCCATTGAAATGTGCACATTTCCTAAAAGCAATATGGAACAGCTAAATATACTGCTCACAAATCTGTTTACACTAATAATGGCTGGGAGCGTGCCATCCATATGACTGCAAGGAACCATTGATTCAACATAAATTAACTGAAAATTACTTGCAAGAGGGAGAAACTCACGGATTTTATATTGAATTCTTTTTTTTCCCCTTGTCTTCTGGTTTTTTTTCCCCTCCTTGGGGAAGGGGGAACCGTGGAGACATTGGCACCTCCTCTACCGACAGCCGGGGCTGCATTTGGCAGTGGCTCTGCTCCTTCCTCGCCGTCCCTTTTCCCCATCCCCTCTCCTTATCCACTGCAATGGGGATGGGGATACCAAACAAGCTGGGATTTTCCATCCCAGCACTGAGGTCTTGAGCTGAATGAGCTGAATGAACACAATATTTACCCATTTCCCAAGAAACGGCAACAGAGACGGAAGGGTCCGAGTCATTATTTTGGCGCAGGAAGATTGTTGAGTGGTTTAAATGGAATTAAAAAGAAGGGGGGAATAAAAGAAGGAAAGATCCCACCAAAATTGGCAGCTCCTCACGTATTAGTCTTGATGCTGCAGACTTGGCTCCCGCTCACCTCCGCAACATAATGTTAAATGGCATCAAGACAGTATATCAGTCATTTACATATGTTGCTTATAGACGCCAAACTTATTAACACAATAAAACTGCTGCTAAGAAGCTTTCCTGCCTATTTTTCTCCAGGAGGATGTCAGTGTTGGAAGCACCTAAGCTGCTTCATATGGAAACAACCGGGGTTGCCTTTCATATGGTACCCAGGAAAACAAATACATGACTCAAGCAGGGTCCCCCTCCGACCACTTCCAAAAAGAAGCAGGAGGAAGATTCATCCATTTGGAACATTGTGCATTGGAGGAGACCACCAGGACCCCACAAGCCCCAGCATCACCCCAATGCACATCACCTCCGAGCCAGGCATCAGGTGGGATGAGATGCTTCCCCCCCAGACTGGCTTTAAACCCTCCTCTTCAGGGTATCCCCATCTCCCTGCCCTCCTGGGAACACTGGAAGGGGGATCCTGGCTGAGTCATATATTTATTTTCCTGGGTGCCATATGAAAAGCAACCCCGGATGTTTCCATACGAGGCGGTTTAGGTGCTTCCAACACTGATGCTCTCCACGCGGGAAAAGAGGCAGGAAAGCTTCTTAGCAGCAGTTTTATTGTGTTAATAAGTTTGGCGTCTATAAGCAACATATGTAAGAGGCTCATACACTGTCTCGATGCCATTTAATGGTATTTTGTGGGGGTGAGGGGGAACCAAATCTGCTGATCTCCCCTAATATAATGCTGGGTGATCCCCACAGGGTTTAGGAGGGACTCTTACAGCATCCGAGTGAGGATGGCACCTCTCCCCATGGTTTCTTTGCCCCTGAAATGCTGTAATCTTGCAGAGGATCTTGATTTCCTAACTGCTGGAGCAAAGCCAGTGTGAGCCCGGGGGGGGTCTGATGTGGGGTCATGCTCTGGTGCCATCCAAAGGAGCACCCAAACCCTCCCCGGGGCTGGAAGTGTAATTTCCTGTGTTGAAATACCCCAAGCTCTCCTAGAAAGATGTTTTTGCTGCAACGATGACCCTGCTGTGCACGGAAAAGCATTCCTAAGGTGACATCTGATAGTGCTGGAGAGAGGTGCGTGGTGGGACATTAGGTGGGAGACCAGTCTTCACCCCCAGAAGCAGTGGGAAGGGCTGGCTGAACCCAGACACCACCACTGAGCTCTACTGAGTGCTCCCAGTGGTGTGAAGCCTCAAAAGCATTCCCAGGAATCACAGTTGCTAAAGCACAGAGCTCCTGGCCATGGGACCCATGGAGCTGTGTGTGCTACTGGTCCCCGTGGCATCATTCGTGTCACAAACAGGAGATGCAGATGCTACCCAAACCCCCCGTGTTTCGGTGCTGCTGCCCTCTGTGGGTCCCGGTGTAGGTGAACCAGCTCATTGCCCCACTCACCTGTGGGCAAACAGGGGACATGGGATCCACACAGTCAGGGACAAGGTCAGGGGAAAGGTCCCCAAGTGCCTGATCTCTACACATCACTTTCAACTAACGACACATGGCTGCAACCACCGAAGCCACAGCTGTGTCCACACTGAATGGCCTTCAAGATCTCCCACCTCTAAGTATGTTGGGAGCCCACCAGGACCCACCACACCACAGCCCACATCTGTGCAGGGCCCCCATGGAAAAGCCGGTGTGACCACTGGGTAAGTGGGTGAGGACCAGCAGCATCTTTCCTTGTTGGACTGACCTCTTCCAGCCTGTAGCAATGTGATCTGGGTGGCTTCCCATTCCCTGGCTAGGTGGTGGGATCCTCTCTCAATATCAGCCTGACTCCATAGACTATGGCTCTCTCCCATCCATCCATCCATGTCTATGTACGTATCTACCAGCATCCCCACTGTTCCTATGTCATCTTCATCCATCCATTCATCCATCCATCCATCCATCCATCCATCCACTATCAATGGACCAATTGACAAAACCACCTTAAAAAAGGGTAGCTGAGGAAGGTGGGATGAATAACCTGCTGAAGCCCACCAGGTTGTGCAGGGACAGCTTATCCCAAACCAGAATATCCCTGAACCAAGTAAAATACTAAAGAATAAAAGCCAGAGAAGCAGGAAGGGGGGAACAGCCTGGGACATGCAGGCTCCGGACTTCCTTACCAACCCAAAATACAGCCTCATTCCTCCCTTCTTCCCTTTGGGACCACACTTGAAGGCTGATGAGAAGAAATCCAAGCAGGGGAAGGAGCTGTGCCCATGGGAAGAGCAGGTGGGAGAGGTTGGGAGGAAATGATCCAGCACTTTGAAGTCTGGTCAACTTTTAACATCCCAGCAAGCTGCGCCCGTGGCCACGCTCCGAGGCCCGGGGCCTGATTTTCCACATTCTGCCCTTTGATGCTGGATGCTGATGTGTTACAGATTAACAAGGGGGAGGATGGACAGCACCTGCCAGCGGTGTGCCGGATCCGGCCCCAGCAGAGCCTGCCTGCTCCTGCTGCAGGGGAGGATGGTGCCGGCAGGGACCCTAGTCCAGGCAGGGATCTGAGTCTAGGCAGTGATTTGAGCCCAGACAGTGACTTGAGCCCAGGCACTGATTTGAGCTCACACAGTGACTTGAGCCCAGGCACTGATTTGAGCGCAGGCACTGATTTGAGCCCAACCAGGATGCTGATGGATGGGGCTGGACCCATAGCCCATCTGCCCATCCCCACACATCCCCATGCTGACCCTCTACCGGCATACCCAAAGCCAGTTTTTGGTGCCTGTCTTGTCCCCTTCTCCCTCTCCTTCATCCGTCTTTCGTTTTCTCCTGGGAAAACCCTCACTGTTGTATGTTAACAGGCAGCAGACCCCCCTTTTTCCCTCAGTAGCATCCTCTGATCCCGGTACAGCACCCCTGGGCCCAGTGCTGCCTGCCTATCACTGCTGCTGGCCACGTCCCTCTGCTGCTCCAGCACGCTCAGCTGCTCTTTCGTTATAAAGGAAAATGTCTTTCTCCTCCACCCAGAGCTCCTCCTGGCCAGAAATCCAGCGGGAAAGCAGGCAGCTCCCGGATCACCTCCTCCCGGCGATGCTGGAGCTAAAGTTTTCCTCTTAATAATCCAGGGGCCAGAGCAAGGCACCCACTTCGGGGTCCGTGTTTTATTCCCACAGGGGATAAAGATCCTGCCTGAATGATCCTGAAGGCCTGGGGTAAAAGAAATGTAGGGATACATTTGGGTTTCCCTGCTGGTTTTCAGTGTAGCTCCCTTCGGAGCATCTGTGGAGCTCTCCTGGACATGGAACCAGGGCTGAAATACCCCGGGATGAGTAGGGAAAAATGAAAAATCAACGTAAATGTTTATAATTTTCCCAAGAGAGTGATTTGTCCGCCGAACCAAAGCGGCTTCCCCAAAAATGAGGTTCCTGAGGAGACATCAAGCAGCCGGTGCCCGGCCGCCTCTTTCATTACCCCCCCGCAGGAGATGCTGAAATCCAGCGGGATCCGCACGGAACGACCCGCGGGCCCCGTGCAGCGCTCCGCGGGCGGCGGGAGGGGGGAACAGACCGGGAATGATCTGGGATTAAATTGTACTACATTGATTTAAATTAAATCACACCAATGGTCCGGAGCCGGGCACAGCTCCCGAGTCCGAGCCGAGTGCTCTCCCGCATCCCGCTTCCCTTCTCTTCTCTTTCCTTCGCTTCTCTTTCCTTCCCTTTCCCCTTCTCCTTCCTTGTCCCCATCCCTCCACGAGTGCGCTCCGCTTTGCCCTCTCCACAAACCGCTTGACCCAACCCAGAGTCTTTATTTCCATTTTTTAATATAAAAATAGATTTAAAATTTAGATTTATATTTTTTCCTCCCTCTATTTAAGCAAGCAAAATAAAGGCGCTTTGCCGAGGCTCTCGCTCCGGGTTTAGGCTTTAATTTCTGCGGGTTTCATGTATTTTTTCTCTCCTTCCCCCTTCCACCTCCTTCCCGCAGCTTCTTGCTGGAGCGGGTCCGCGGAAAGTCCGCGCAAAGTCCGCGCAAAGCCCACTGGCCGCGCAGCAGCGCTCCCCTCTCCGCGGGAGGGGAAGGATCCGCGCGGGGTATTTCAATCCAGCCAAGTGGAAAATCGACTTTCCCCCCGCTTTGGGCGGGCTGGCGGAACCCCGAGCAGCGCCAAACTGCGGAGCGAACTCGGGACGGGCCCGCGCAGGGCTGCGCGCCCTGCGGAACCCCCGCGCCGCCGAGAAAACACCCCAAAACGGGGGTTATTGGTGGGGGTTTAAATCAATTCTATTTATTATTCCCAGGATCGGACCCGTGGGAAGAGCGGGATTTTGTCCGGGGGGAATGTCCTGCCTTTGAGGAGGGGTTGGGGTTAGGCGGAGCGGCGCGAAGTTTGCGCGGGGGGGTGAAGTGTCGTGTGTCTGTTTGTCTGTGTCCCCCGGCCGGCAGCTCCCCGAGCCGCGGGGTTACAAACGGCCGCTCCGGGTGTGGGGTTATTTTATTCGATTTAAAAAGCGAAAAACCGGAGGGAAAGGGGAAAAAAAAAAAAAAAAGAAAAAAAAAAGAAAAAAAGAAAAAGAAAGAAGAAAAAACATGGGTTTTAAAAAAGAATTTTAAAAATTATTACAATTTTAAATATTTCTTTTTTCTTTAAGAAAAAGGAAGGAGCCACCCCGCATCCGCAGCCCCTCTCCACAACTTCGCGGCGCGGCTGCGGGAGCGGCTCCAGTCCAGTTTTTCGGGCGCTCTCTGTATCCTCCTGCCTCCTCCTGCCCTCCCCTGCCTGTCCTGCCTCTCCCTTTCCTCCCCTGCCTGTCCTGCCCTCCCCTGCTTCCCCCTGCCCTCCCCTACGTCCTCCTGCCTGCCCCTGCCTCCCCCTACCTCCTCCTGCCCGTCCTGCCTCCTCCTGTCTGTCCTACCCTTCCCTACCTCCTTCTGCCCTCCCCTGCCTCCTCCTGCCCTCCCCTGCCTCCTGCTGCCTGCCCCTGCCCGTCCTGCCTCCTTCTGCCTCCCCCTGTCCTGCCTCCCCCCTGCCCTCCCCTGCCTCCCCTTTCCCTCCCCTGCCTCCCCCTTCCCTCCCCTGCCTGTCCTGTCCTGCCCTCCCCTTCCCTCCCCTGCCCTGCCTCCCCCTACCTCCTCCTGTCCCCCCCTTTCCTCCTCCTGCCCTCCCCGCCCGGCCCCATCCCCATCCCCGGTCCCGGCCCCGGTCCGGGCAGGTGAGGCCGCCCCCTCCGCCGGGCCCCGCCAGGTACCGGCTGTATTTGTACCGGCTGCCGGGGGCTTGCGGGTGCGTGGGAACCCGCGGGGCGGGTGCGGGTGTGTGTGTGCGGGTGTGCACGGCCGGGGGGAGGTTTCTTGCACACACACACACACACACACACACGCACACACACACCCGAAGGAACAGCCCCGCTCCGGCCCCCCCCTTCCCCATCCCACACCCCCCCCCTCCCGCCCCATCCCGGCTCACACCATGTTCCAGCCGTCCGCGAAGCGCTGCTTCACCATCGAGTCCCTGGTGGGCAAGGACACCCCGCTCGGCCCCGGGGACCCCCCGCGCCCCGCCGCCCTCGCCTACCCCGGCCCCGCCGCCGCCGACGCCGCTGCTTTCACCCCCGGCTTCCCGGGTGCCGCCGCCGCCGCCGGCCGGGCCCTGTACGGTAGCGCCGAGCTCGTCTTCCCCGAGGCCGTGGGGCACCCGGCGCTGCCCGTCGGGCCCCACCAGCTCGGGGGCTCGGCGCTGCCGCCGCCTCACTCCTTCTTCGGGCCGCAGCACCGCGACCCGCTCAACTTCTACCCCTGGGTGCTGCGGAACCGCTTCTTCGGGCACCGCTTCCAAGGTGAGCGGCGGGCACCGGCCCCGGCCCCGCAGCGGGGCCCGTTAACGGGGGGCTAGAGAGAACCGGGGGCAGAACCTGTTGCTGCGGCGGCCGTACGGGGCTGCGGGCGTTTGCACACCGGTGCCGATGCCTTTGCACTCCCGGTGTTCGGTGCCTTTGCATTCCGGTGCCGATGCATTTGCACTCCCGGTGCCTTTGCACTCCCGGTGCTCGATGTCTTTGCACTCCCGGTGCTCGGTGCCTTTGCATTCCAGTGCCGGTGCCCACTCCCGGTGCTCGGTATCTTTGCACTCACGGTGCTCGGTATCTTTGCACTCCCGGTGCCTTTGCACTCCGGTGCCAGTGCCCGGAGCGAGGTCCCGGTCAGGCCCCGCGGGGTTCCCGGGGACGGGACCGGCGCTGCCGGCTCATGCGCGGCCCCGCGGCTGACGGAGCCGGGAGTTGGGGCTTCTCCCGCTCGGGAGCGGAGGGATGGATCGCGGCGGCTCCGGGATTCTCGGCGGGATTTCGTTTGATTTTAACGCGTTGCTCGCGGCTCCTTAATCTTTCCTTCGTCTTTCTTCTTTCTTTCTTCCGACTCCTTCTCTCGCCTTTATCTTTCTTTTCTTTCTCTCCTTTTCTGTCTCCGTTTCTTATTTTCCCTTTTCTTTCTTTTTTTTATTTTATTTTCCTTTCTCAGTCTGTGTTTTGCTCCATTTTCCTTTCCTTTCCTTTCCTTTCCTTTCCTTTCCTTTCCTTTCCTTTCCTTTCCTTTCCTTTCCTTTCCTTTCCTTTCCTTTCCTTTCCTTTCCTTTCCTTTCCTTTCCTTTCCTTTCCTTTCCTTTCCTTTCCTTTCCTCTTTTTTCCTTTCCTTTCCTCCTTTCCCCGCCGCAATGCCCGGGGGTCCCGGTTGTCCCGGAGGAGCCCAGATCAGGGTTATCTGCTCGGCACCAACCCTTCGCTTGGCTCTGGACTCCGCCGGGGATCACGGCCGCCGCCGGCAGAGCCCGGGGGCACCGGCCCGACACGATCCCGATCCCGGCCCGGCTGCCGGCTCTGCCTCCCCGGTGCTCTGCCCGCGGCCCGGCCCCTCCGCCGAGCCCCGCTGCCGGCCTCTCGGGCTGCACCGCAGGGGTTTCCCTTCCCTTCGTTTATTTCTCTTTCCTTTCGTTCATTTTTCTCTTCCCTTTCGTTTCTTAATCTATTTTCTTTCGTTCATTTATCCTTCTTCTTCCGTTTATTTCTCTATGTTATTTGATTATTTCTTTCTTTCCCTTCGTTTATGACTTCTTTCTTTTCTTTACATCTCTCTTTCTCTCTTTCTTTTCCTCTTTATCTCTTCCTCTCTTTCTCTCTTTTTTCTTTCTCTCTTTCTTTCTCTCCTTCCCTCTCTCCATCTCTCTCTCCTTTTCTCTCTACTTCTTTCTCTTCTTCCTTTCCTTTTCTTTCTCGCTTTCCCACTTTTCTTCTCTATTTCTTTCCTTCTCTCTTTCACTCCTTCTCTTCCTCCTTGTCTTTCTTTCTGCCTTATTTTTCTTTCTTATTTTTCTTTTTCTTTCTTTCTCACTTTTCCCTTTCTGTCTCTTTTTTCCCTGCCACTTTCTTAGCCTGTCTTTCTCCTCTTTCTTTATCTTCTTTTTCTTTTGATTTTTCTCTGCCCCCCTCTCTTTCTTTCCCTCTCCTTTCCCTTTTCCCTCCCGTTGTCCCATGTCCAGCCCCACCATGGGACCCAGGGCAGTGTGGCCACGGAACTGCTGTACTCAGGGCTACCAAGCTGCACTCCTGGGGACTAGGGGACCCCCGGTCCTCCCGTGACTGTCCTCCTTGTACCTCCTGGTCCCATGGAGGAGGTTCTGGGGGATCTGGTGGTGCCAGTGCAGGACCCTGACTCCTCTCCCTACCCACAGGGAGCGAGGTGTCCCAGGAGAGCCTGCTCCTCCACGGCCCCTTCGCCCGGAAACCCAAGCGCATCCGAACCGCCTTCTCGCCGTCGCAGCTCCTGCGGCTGGAACGGGCCTTCGAGAAGAACCACTACGTGGTGGGCGCCGAGCGCAAGCAGCTGGCCAGCAGCCTCAGCCTCTCCGAGACCCAGGTACCCCCAGACCCAGGTACCCCCAGACCCAGGTACTCCCAGACCCAGCTACCTCAGACTCAGCTACCCCCAAACCCAGGATACCTCAGACCCAGGTATCACAAAACCCATTTACTCCCAGACACAGGGATCCCAAAATCCAGGGACCCTAGTTCCAGATACCTCCAGACCCATGGACCCCAGGTAGCCACCAACCCACAGCCATCAGTCCCACTGTACATCCATCCATCCAGCTGCCCGTGGGAGCAGCTCGGCATCAGGCAGCAGACACAGCACTAAACATGCTCAGGGCTCTGGCTGCACTCCACAGAATTCCACCTGTTTTTGCCCAGGAAACAGTGTCTGATCCTTGCGGATTTGGGTGATTTTATCTTTGTGCCGCAGCGTTCCTTCGGTTGTTGCCGTTGTTCCCGGCAGGGCTTGAGGCTGGGAATGCCGGGCTCGTGTCACACCGCTCTCCGGAGCGGTTTTCCAGTGTTATTTCTTGCTTGCTTGGGGTGTTTTCCCTAAGAGGAATATCTGCTTTTCAAAATCGAGTTTAAAAAGCAGCCGCAGCGTGATCCCCTTCTTTGGGGAGCTGCAGAAATGCGCCTTGGTTCTGAGCTCAAACACTGCAAGAGTCAGGAGGGAAGAAATAATATTTCCTTTATCTCTGCTTTTACAAAAGCCATTTCATAGGGATTTAGATCGGATGAGGCCCGGGAAAAGTGTAGGTATGAAAGGAAACAGAGATCATGCGGTGCTGGGGGAAAACGGGAGAGCCAGGGCCGAGCATCTCTGTGTGTGTCCAAGCCCGGTGTCCTGGTGAGCGGCTATTCCAAAATGTTCCGTGTGAAAGTCCAGTTTCTCGTAATATTTAATAGTTGAGTCGATGGAGAAAGTTGTCTCCAAATTCTCATTAGGTATTTGGGCCTATTCCCGAATTAATTTCATTTTTATCCTTTATTTTAATTGGAAAACCAAGCCGGAGCTGTGGGTGTTCCCGGTACCCGCCTGGCTCATCCTCACCAGGCTTTGCCAAGCAAAACCTCCGAAGTTCCCGGGAGGAAAATGTCACTGTGGGAATGCGCAGGGGTGGATATCAGGAATGGTGGCCCGAGCCCACAAAATCCTCCCAAAGCTGTTTGTATCCTCATAGAAATAAGTAGTAAAATCATAGTATCCCGAGCCCCGGCCCCGCGGCTCGCAGGGTGCACCCATAGCTACCCTCCAGCTCCGGTCCTTTCCCTTCTGTCACCTCGCCGGGCTGAAAATGATGTTAAAAGGGGGGACAAAAAGACCCCAAACAACAAAACCCAAAGGTCAAAGAACAAACAGCAACTTGTCTGGGCGGAAAGGGCAGCTCGGGATGCCCGGAGGGGAGCTCAGCTCGGCTTCACAGCGCTGCCCCGAGCCTCAGTGCAATAATGCAGTTTATTAGGGGAAAAAGCAGAGGCATCCGTCCCTAAATCCACGTGGAGATTTAGGAATGGAAAGAGGCATTCTAGATATAGAGGGAATGAATGTTTTTCTGTACTGCAGGGGATTCTGTAGGAAGCTGTTTCCATTGGGAAGCTGCTGCAGGCGCCGGGCGCAGGGCAGGGAGCGAGTGGGGTTGATCGCCCTTCCATTCCCCATGGCTCCAGGCAGGGAAAGAGCTGGGAAAGGGCTGGGATTGGCAGCAGTGATTTGCAGGGGGTCTGTGGGGTGGCAGGGACGAGATTTTCCCTTTTGGCTTTAGAAAAATGGTATTTTTTTAATATCTTTTAATTATTTGGAGGGAAATAACCCCAGTGTGCAAAGGAATGGGCATCAAAGCACAGGGAGAGTGGGAGAGGCAGCCTGGCTGGTGGCTGTCCCAAAAGCAGGCTTATTACTATTATTATTATTATTACTATTATTATTATCACTGTTATTATTATCACCATTATTATTAACATTATTACGTTATTATTATTATTGTTATACTTCGAGCTACCTGGTCTAGTGGAAGGTGTCCCTGTCCAGGATCTTAAGGTCCTTTCCACCTCAGACCATTCCATGATTCTATGATTCTATTCTATGATTATTAATTATTACTATTATAATAAATCCCGTGAGGAATCCTACACACACACAATTCTCCTATCAAAAACCAGCCCCCCCCCCTCCATGACACACATCTCCTGTGTGACACCAGTGACACAGGCATGTTTTCACCCCATGCAGATGCTCAGCCCCACATCCCAACCCACGGGTGGGTGCCTTGGACTGTTTTTCAGTGGGTTTAGCTGCTTCCATAAGGAGCTGCCGGTGATGGCTGTGCCTGGTTCTATTTCCCAGCTGCTTTTCCCACTGGAAAAGGGAGCTTTGCCCACTCTGGGTCCCCTAGACGGGGAGCAACACCTGGAGCAGCCCAGGGGGAAGGTGAAAAGGGTACAGGTACCTGCCCAGCATCAGGAAATGCCTTGGGATAAGGGTGGGGAAGGGTGGAGGTGTTTAACCCCTTCCCATCCTTCTTCCTACCAAGGAACTGCATTAATCTGGGCTAAGAGAGGCCCATGGAATGACAGAAATAAAGGGATTGGTCGTGGGGGGTGGAAAGCAGTGGCAGGTCATGGTTCCAAAGCAAACACAGAAAGTGGGATGAGGCTGGAGCATGTGTAGGGGCAGGAACTGGGGGTGACCTGTGCCAGAGCAGCCGTCTGAGGGGATGTGTGTGGCGGGATGATGATGGGGGACATGGAATGTGTGAGCTGGGTGGTGTAAGGAGCTTCAGGGGTGCACCAGGGCTGGTGTGATGCGAATGAGATGCGTGTGCCGGGTAGGTGGGGAGCAGGGAAGATTGGGGGTACCAGGTTGGGCATCACGGGTGGTCACACCACTGTGCCCATCGCTGGTGGCATCAGGTTGCTTCATGTCTCCGGGGCTGGGAAATAACTTCCCTGAGTTCATATTGCACGATGCAGCCCAGATCTCCCAGCAGAACCTCTCCATTCCTGGCAGCTCGTGGTGCAAACCCCGCTCCGGGTCTCAAATCTGCATTCCCAAAGCAAAGGCCTCTCCTTGGATCATGACAGCGAGCTGTTTGGGGTTATTATGGAAGCACCGTGGACCCCAATATTCCCTCCCAGTATCATGTGTGCATGGATGGAGGCACAGCAGCCCTGGCTGGAGCAGTAATAATTAACCAAGTGAATGCCTGGGAATCACAGAGGAGAAAGATGCACATCCCAGATATAGCCAGAGAGCATCCGCGTGGCAAAGCCTGTGGCTGGCAGTGGTCCCCCCTAAGGACCATCCCCAAAAACAAGCTCTTAAAAGTTGTGGGGTGTTTTTAGAAGAACAGCTTTAGCCCCAGCTCGAGCTGCAGACGTTGGTGAGGGTTCAGTGTTGATGCTTGAGGAGCTGCATTGCCTTTCGAGGTGGTGGCATATCCGGGTGACAGCACAGCACAAGCGGTGTCACCATGTCTGGATGCAGGTGATGGTGGGGCTGGTGCCTCCTGGTCACCATCCAGACTCATCCCCATGTTCTCAGCCTTTAGCAGGGTTTGGGTTGTTGTCCAGGCACCTGAAGCCACCGTCGTTTTATTGTCCCCAGCTTGGGAATGGCAGTGTCACCTTTTGGCCAGAGCTGATTCTTTGGGTGCTGTTGGTGTCCCTGAAGCAGAGCGTGGTTTCCTGGTGGATTCAAGGATGGATTCGGGGCGTTGCAGGGCTGGGAGCTGAGCTCATGTGCAGCAAAGCCGTGGTAGGAGCTGTGTATAGAGGCAGGACTGGGATGCAGGAGCCATGAAGGGACCATTCCCATCCCGCAGCAGGAGGATGCGGTGACCCTGGAGGCAGGACCCTGGGAGCATCCCACTGCCTGGATGCACAAACACCCGGCATGACAACAGTTAATGCAGCGAGGGTTTGGGAAGGGATAAACCCCCGGGATTGGGGGTTTAAACCAATTACTCTTGGAGTCGGGATGAGGCATCGTAGGGGGCAGCTTATCCCCCAGTTGCCCACTGTGAGGTTCTCACACTTCTCTCATTGTGGCTTCTGGTCTGTTGAAGCATGGAATACTGTATTGGAGGGCTGAAGGAGCCCATCCAGCCTGGAAACATCCTCATTCCAGCAGCTGGGAATCACAGGGAAGTCTCATCCCGCAGGATACAGCCGTACCGGGCTGGGTTTCTCCAAGCTGAACCACTTCACCCCCACCCCTGCTTGCCACAGAGCCTCACTCAAGCATCTTAATTGCTTTATGCCTTAGTTTCCCATTCTATAATTTAGGGATAAGGCAACTTCCCTGCTCCCAGAGGGCTCCAAGCTTTAATTAAAGTTTACAAAGTGCTTTGCAGTTGCTGAATGAAAGGCACCAGCTCAGTATTGTTCCAGAAATGCCCCAAAGCAAGGAAAGAAAATGGTTGGAGTCCAGGTTATAACATACACCGGGGCCATAAAGCCGCTGTTTCCATAGACTGGGCACGCCTGGAAGTCCAGGGCTCGGCTGGGTGGTGCTGGTGGGATGCAGTGAGGTGGGAAGACCGGCTTCTGCCTCGCTGCCAACAGTTCCAGAGCAGGAGGAAAGCCTTGCCTGCGAGTGATGCTGGAGGAGAAGCGGGAAAGGGGTGATGTTCCCGCGGGATGAGGGGGTGCAGCGCTGCTGGAGGGGCTGCGGGCACCACATCCCCTGCCAGTGGGTAAATGCTGCTGACTGGGCAGGCAGCGGTGGCCGAGCAGCGGCACCTAGTGTCCTGCATCCCGTGTCCTGTATCTCGTGTCCTGCATCCCGTGTCCTGCATCCCATATCCTACATCCGGTGTTCTGCATCCTATGTCCTGCACCTCATGTTCTGCATCCCATGTCCCGCATCCCATGTCCTGCATCTTGTGTCCTGCATCCCGTGTCCTGCGCCTCATGTCCTGCCTTCAGTGTCCTGTGTCCAGTGTCCTGTGTCCAGTGTCCTGCACCTTGTGTCCTGCTGCATCCCTTGTCCTGCATCCCGTATCCTGCACCCCGTGTCCTGCATCCAGTGTCCTGCATCCAGTGTCCTACAACTCGTGTCCTGCATTCAGTGTCCTGCATCTTGTGTCCTGCACCTCATGTCCTGGATCCCGTGTCCTGCATCTAATGTCCTGCATCCAGTGTCCTGCACCTAGTGTCCTGCCTCTCATATCCTGCCTCATCCAGTGTCTTGCATCTTGTGTCCTGCATCTAGTGTCCTGCAGGACCGGGTGGTCTGGCAGTATCCCGCATCCCACCTACAGCATCTCTCATCCTGCCTGCAGCATCCTGAATCCCTGGCTGTAGTATCCTCATCTCCAGCTGCAGCATCCTGCATCCTTCCTGCACCATCCTGCGTCCCTTGCTATAGTATCCTGCACCACTGCATGTAGCATCCCTTATTCCTGGCTGCAGCATTCCAGAGCCCATCTGCAGCATCCCGCGCCCCTGACTGCAGCATCCTGCATTTCCAGCCACATGGGTGCCCGCAGCATCTCACACCACCCACCACGTGGGTGCTTTCAGCATCCCGAACCCATCACCATGTCCATGCTGCCATGTCCAGCCCCCGCTGTGGGCCATACTCGCACTGGAGCTCCCATTGGAGCGGGATGCTGGGGCCTCAGGCAGGGAAGGAGGGTGTTATCTCCAAGGATGGAGACCCCCGGGAGAGTGTCTGGCCACCATCGTGGTGGAAAAGGTTTCCTGAAACCTAAATGTAGTAAATTAATTGTCTCTAATTGTAATTATAATTCATTATCTATAATTAGCTCCCTGGCTAATGGTGCCACCCTGCCCTGGGACACAGGTCCTGGCTGGTGGCACGGGGATAGCTCTGTGTGTCCCATGGGCTCATTGGAGCCATGGCCACCCAACACCAGTGACCAAAGGCAACAGGGATGGGTTCAGCTGATCCCACCATAGTTGTGCTGATCATGGTGCAGCCCAGACACCAGGGTGATGGGCACTGGGTTGTGGGTCTGTGAGGAGGGTCCTGTTTCTCTGCTGACCCTGTGGCTGAGGTGTGATGGAGTGACCTTCACCCATCTTGGGTTTCTCAAAGGCTGGGATGTGGCAGCATCCTCCATCCTGCAACCCAACATCTTTGTCCCCCCCATCCCACCTTTCCTTGGGCAGAGGGGAAACTGAGGCAGGGCAGGGTTATCATGGAGTGCTCCTGGAGCATCAGGGGCTTCATTGCGCTGGTCTTCAAGGAGATCAGGGCCTGCTGCCTGGTCACCAGGACCCCCACAAGCGCCTGTCTCTCCTTCTCCCCCAGGTGAAAGTGTGGTTCCAGAA
The DNA here is from genome assembly GCF_004027225.2 of Strigops habroptila. Classification (NCBI taxonomy): domain Eukaryota; kingdom Metazoa; phylum Chordata; class Aves; order Psittaciformes; family Psittacidae; genus Strigops; species Strigops habroptila. The sequence goes on from NC_044283.2 coordinate 1,585,746, forward strand.
CAGGCGGACGAAATACAAACGGCAAAAGCTGGAGGAGGAAGGACCCGACTCGGAGCAGAAGAAGAAAGGTTCCCACCACATCAACCGATGGCGCCTCGCCACCAAGCAGTCGAGCGGAGAAGACATCGACGTCACCTCCAACGACTAAGGCAGGGACAGGCTCCTGGTGCAGCCACCATGGAGAGGAACCCGGGGGAGGACGGGGGGACACGGTTGGCATCACCAAACGAACTCTAGGGACGTCGTGCTCCGAAGCCACCACCGCCGCCACCCGCTGCCTTTCCTTGGGGACCCCTGGCCCGGCCGGGGACCCGCACCCCGTCCCCCCCCTGCCGCCGCCGCCCGGGGCATCCCTCGGAGGTGCTTTTCGGGAAGCTCCCGCCGCCGAGCCAAGGAGGAAGAGGAGGCTGCCGGGGACCGCGGCCCTGGGACGCGACCGCGCATCCTCCTCCACGCTGGAAGGCGTCCGTCAGCCATGAGATCAAATCCAAACGTCCTACCTAGAAGCTCAATGTGAACCCCTGTTTCAGTTTCCTTTTTCACTTTGATTTCCTTCACCTCCCTCCTTTCCCCCCCCCCCCATTCCCCCCGTTGTTTTGTTGGTTGGTTGGTTTTGTTTTTTTGGGTTTTTTATTTGATTTGACACAGTTTTATTTTAATTTATTCTTTTCTTTCGGTGCCTGTGTGCGTGCGTTCCCTGTCGTAGGTAGTCAGCAGCTGTAGTGTGTGTTACTGCGTGGTAATAAAGAGCAACATGTGCTGGAAACGTGTCTGGTTGCCTTGGTGGAGGTGGGGGGATAAGTCCCCCTCTCCCATCACTTAACAGCCGTGGTGATGCTGGTGTCCTTCTTGTTGGGAGGACACAACTGGGTGTCACTGGATGAGAATAGAATTATAGACTCACAGCATCGTTCGGGTTGAAGGGAGCTTAAAGCTCATCCAGTTCCAACCCCCTGCCACGGGCAGGGACGCCTTCCACTAGAGCAGGTTGCTCCAGCCTGGCCTTGTGTCCCACAGGAGTGATGGAGCCGTGGTGGCCCCATCGCGGTGGGTGCTGGGGGATGAGGGGGATGGCAGGACAGGGGGATCTCCCTCGGGGGTCCCCACAGGAGCGAGGCCACACCGAGTGGACACAGGTATGAGAGGTATGTGGCAGCTTCACACCTGCAACAGGGATTGAATGTCGGGAGAGGTTCCACACAGTGAGGCTTCCTGGGAATATCCCACCTCAGGCACGGATACCCCCGGGACATGGGGTGCCCAGGGTGAATGAAGGGACCCCCTTGGACCTCAGCAATGAGGGACTTGGTGGGGGATCTTGGGGGATGAAGGGCGGGTGTCCTTCCATGTCTTGCTGGGGTTTTCAGGGAAAGGACACTTATAATCATTATATATATGATTACATACATATAATGGTTATAAATTTTGTTATACACGTGCGTATTATTTTTATTATATGTATGCATATTATTATGCATATATATGTGGGATACCAGATTTTATTATATAAAATATAATATAGAAAATATATATAATGATTATTTGTGGTTTTATATATATGTAAGTGTTATAGAATCATAGATTCATAGAATAGTTTGGGTTGGAAGGGACCTTCAAATGACATCGAATTCCAACACCCTGCAATGCGCAGGGACATCTTCAACTATACATATATAATATAAATAATATGTATGTATAAATATAATAATTATATATGATATACTATGTGTACACACTTATATATACAGGCACACAACAGATACATTTATATATGTGTATATAATGTGTGTATATTATTATATTTAATAATGTATTTATATTATATATAATATATAATGAATTTTATAAAGTTATAATGTATTTTATAATGTAGTTTATAGTTTACAATATATAATTACATATAGTTCTATGAAAATATGTATAAGTACATATTGTAGGATATATTTACATCTTATACGTTTTATGATATATGTTCTATGCATTGTATATTATATATATTATATATACACATTATATATAGTATATGTTCACATTATATATTTTATTATATATAATAGACTATAATTATATATAATATTATATATTACATATATATACACACATATATATAAATACACTCACACAAATATGTAGCAATTCCTGCTGTTAGGAAAATCTCTTCCGCTCATGCTCCATGGAAAAGCCCATCCCCAGCAGCTTCTCCCCTGTCAAACCAGCCCGTAAACCCCTCATCTTTTCAGATGATCCCTTTCAATCCCGACATCCGCCGCATCCTTCCCATGAAGCAATGGGACACCACCACCAAGTCTTTAAACTCTTTTATTCCAGACGGATCCGAGCGTTACACAAAGTGTCGCGGTCAGTAACTCGATCGAGAAGGTTAAAAAGAGCCGGCGGGTGCCCGGGGGTGGCGGAGGTGCCTCCACCTGTGGAGGTCCCATGCAGGGACCACTGGAAGACGTGCTGGTGCCGGCGGGTGACCCCCTCCACCACATCCCAAGGGATTTGCCGTTATCGCGGTTCTAAGGTGCATTCAGATCAGGGTCTGCATGAGGAGGGGCAGCTGAGGATGTTGGGTGCAAAATAAGCCATAATAAAAGGAGGAAAAAGCCAAAAGTGGATGTTTTCTAAAGCAACCCGGGGTGATGCCCGGGGCTGGGAGTATCTACCACCACCAGCACCACTGGTACTGGAGGTATCTACTACCACCAGGACCAGTTCAAGCCCTCACCACCTGCACACCCAACACTGGGAATGCTCTCAGAGCCAGGCCAGCTTCCCAATGAGCTTATCCATACCCTAAAAGCCTTGGCTTAAAGGCTGTCAGGGTCTCACCACGACACTCCAGAGACTCCCCTCTTCTGAAGGACACCCCAGGCTCCGGATTTCCATCACAGCCCTTCAAGAGGAGCCAACCGAAGCGGAGGGGACACCAACATCTCTCACCTACGTGGCATTGGTATAACCCTGAGATCTACCAGCATCACTTGTCCCAGGGTAGAAGAGTCACCCCAACAGATAGAACCACTGGTATGGAGTGACCTGCTGCCCATTCCACCAGGAGCTGGCCACACATAGGGACGTAGAGCAGAAAGATGAGCAACAAGCAGAAATGGAAGGAGCTGAGCTGTGCCCAAGCTGAAAGGTGGGTTGAGGATATGGGTGACACAACCCTGGGGTTGTCCCCTGGCCAGCTCAGGGAGCAGCCAACAGAAACATCTTCCAGAAGGGCCTCAAAACTTCTCGCTGGCACCTTTAGCTGCAACCTGGTCCTCATTATTTCTTAATTAACGTATCCAAGAAATCAATTAACTGCGACATTTCTAATTAAATACTACAGGAGATGATCGTCTCATTATTATTATCTGCCGAGGTGAACAACTTGATGTGTGTGGTGGGGTTTTCGCTCCCCGTTCCTTCCACTTCCCCAATTATAGGGAATCAGAGATGCAAATGGTTGGGTTGTTCTCGCAAACCGAAGGCTCCTCTTTGTACATTAGGCAAGTCGAAGAGATTAATTAGCTATTAGTGGATGTGCATCATGTTATCATTAGCTGTTGTGTGTAGTCTTTTCTGGCACAATTTGCTGTCCTAATAAACAACACTAATGTGCTGCCGCTTCCCCAGCTCCATGCGTTTCGTTCCCAACGCTGTAGGAAGAGCGGAATGTGGTATTTTGGGGTTGGCTGGAGGTCCCACCATGGATGGCAGCAAGCGTGCTGAGATGGTGGTGGGACCGCTGCATGAGGGAGCCAAATCTTGAGTTGCTTTGTCAGTGAAACGGTCTTTTAACATCCATAAGGGTCAGGTTTGTGCTTTTCTGCTGCTTTTAAATAAAGATGCATCTCAAACATCCCCTGTGGTGGGATGGTGGTGGCCTGAAAGCTGAACCTCATTGGTGTCCCAGCATGGGGACACCGTGGCCTTGTGTTCTCCAAGAGGTTAGGAGCATGGGACCACCAAAAGATGCTCCTCATACACATCCTGCTCACCACCAAGGCAGGGGACAGCGAGGGCAAGGGCAGCAAAGATGGGTCTGCACCACCCTGGATGTCCAGAGGAAGGGGACACACATGGGTTTGGAAGATGTGGGGTCAAGTCCTTGGCCTCCAGCCCCATGGGTATCACTGATACAAGCGCTACCTTGTATACAGGACCTTCAGATGCTTTCAGAAGAGGTTAGAAATGGGAAGAGGATCCTGTAAGCTGGTGGTTCTCCCTTCCCAGCTCCAAGCAGGAACATATCCCCAGTGTTTTGGGCAGGGGACACACATTTGGACTCACATTTAGACAACACTTGAGAGCTAACATTGTTCCCAACCTCCCAGAGGCCAGGATGGGCTGCCTGCTCCAGCTCCCAAAGACAGACACCGGTGCACGCCTGGCTCAGGACCTGCGATGTTATTTCTTTCTCAGCACAAACTGCCGAGTTGACTGAGACCCATTTCTGTGACACATGAAGAGAAACAAATTTGATGGCAGAGGATAAATCCAGACTCATTTAACCCGTTTGATTGTCACTTGTTCGCCTGCGCAGCTGCTTTTGAGCCGAGCGCGGTTCCTCTGACATCCCTCAGGCTGGTCCTCGCCCCCTGCAGCAGGATCAGGCCCCCGAGATACACAGCAAGAAGCCCTCAGTCTGTTCTCCTCCAAACCAACACAGTCCTCACTGAGCATCACTCAATTAACATGATGAGCATCCCCTGCTAATTAACAACCTGTGTGGGTGATGTGCGTGCAGGGAAA